>NC_045427.1:601733664-602933664 GCF_902635505.1 Sarcophilus harrisii
AGAAAAAGTACCAGACAGTGCAGGAGTTAATTATCTGCAATTTTAAGGTCCTATCAAATTACCTAGCTATAAAACTAATGAGAGCTCTTATTTTACTAAGTTCCTCACTAGCCCATCATATCTCCAACTAAACAAAACTACATGCAGAATCAAGAATAGAAAGGAAACAATATGTCTCCTAGACTGCCTCCATCTTCTCCTATCCCATTCAATGGTTTCCTTCTGTTTATAATTATTATTGGCACTTCCGCCCCAAAAATGTACTTTTGTTGTCTTAGGTCAATTATGTTTTGGAATTGTTAAGAAGCCATTTTAATGACCCTAGTTATCTTCAGTATCAATAATAATACTGAGATTATCAAAGCATAGACATAAAATAGCAAGAAACTTTTGAGTCACAGAGTCTAACCAAATTCATTTATTTATGAACAAAATTAAAATTGCCATGATTTCCTTCAAAAAATATTACTACCAAAGAATTAATGTATTTTTTAAAAGATCTTACTAAAAGCTGACATATAATGTCAGAACACAAGAAGAGTAAATCATAGTATTTGAATCAAGACATTTCAATAAAGGAGAGCTCTGAATAACAGATCAGGATGGTCTCAGTTAAACAATAGTTAGGAAATTTTCATACTCCTGTGTTTAAGCATAACAAGTTCATTGGAGAGAACAGGAAAAATTTCTGTGTCCATGCCCAATGGCTAAATTAGGAAAAATGAATGAGAAAGAAAGGAAAACAAGTAGAAAGACTATTAGTTATGGTCAAATTCATAGTTCAAATGTCAAGTTTAATCATTTATATATTTTTCAAAGTGAGATGTTTTGTTTTGACAGTATGAAGAACCATCCATAAATTAAAGTGTTCAGATTTAGCAATTATTTTTGACATCTATTCAATTTGCATTTAAAACAATAAGTTTTAGAACTTAAAGACACTGTGTTGATTACCTCCTCTTTTACAAACTATGACATGAAATTCTAAAACTCTAAATTAATCAGTAAGTCTGGATTCCTAACAGTGCTTCTGGAAATACTTTCATGTGGCTAATAACTGCAATTATAAATTTATTATTCATAAACCTATCCATTCATTAAACACATACTTAATATTTTCTAGGTGTAAGAAGCATTGTGGGTGGTACAAGAAGAACATGACCATTCTAGAAGAAGAGATAAATCATTCAAATAATTGTGATACAAGGTGAATATGGTCATATCAGAGACACAAGTATTCTGACAAGGTGAAAAATCACTTCCAGGAGAAAGCAAATTAAATATAGATGTGTAGAGTTGGTAGAACAGTTGAGTCTTCCAGAATAGGTGTGATTGTCAATTGGCAATCAGAGATGGAGGGAATGCTAAGTAGCAGTAAGGTAGAAATTTTGTTCTGGGAATGATAAGGATTCAATAGTAGCAATAGTTTAGGGTATTTATAGTGAGTAGAGACATGAAATTAAAAATGGAAGATAAGAGTCAAATCATGGAAAGCCTTTAGCAATTTAGTATTTCTTTAGTAAACAATAGACATGATGAAAGTTGTGAATGAATTGAGAAAAAAAGTGACTTGTGACAGAAAAAGTAAGTTACCTGGGAAGCTATTGAAATCATAATGCATTCCAGGTGATGTGAATGGAAACTAGAATAGTGAAAATTAAAAGAAAAAGAAAGCATGTAATCAACAGTATAGAGGAATATCAGGTTGCTATTGAGTAGGCATTAGGATTGATCAAAGAAAAAAGTTAATAACTATTTTAAAGTTATTGAATAACTGGATAGAGAAATGTCAGTGCCATTGCATGACACTGTAAAGCTATAAGGAAGAACAGTTTTAATATTTGGTTATTACTGTTTTTTGTAATTTAGAGATGGGTGAATTTTGAGTTCATTTTGAGACTAATGAAAAGACATGAAGCCCAAGCTATTAGAAAAGAATAATCCATGCTCAAGTAAAGATATATGCTGGGGGTGGGAGGGAATTGGAATTTATCCACACTGACTTAATGTTTTAAGTTCAGGGATAAATGAAACTTCTAAAGGAGAGAGAATAGAAAAAGATCCTCTAGATAAAATTCAGAATCTTGAACAATGGCAAGGATTGAAAAGAGAGAACAAATCAGAAGCAAACAGGATAAGACAGAATGGAAACGATAATGGTGGTGTGATAGAAAGCATGATTTAAGAAATATGTAAGACAGAGGAGATTTTAATAATATTTAGTACAACAAAGAAGTAAAAGAAGGGTTTTTGGGGTTTGCCATTTAAGAACACAGGCCTCAATTTCAGAGAATATTTTCAGACAGAGCTGGTGAAAATGGTGGTGGTGAGGAGACAAGATGACAAGGAGTTAAGGAATGCATTATGAAGAAGGAAAGACAGCCAGCAGGAGACTATTATTGCAAGAAATTTGTCAAGGAAAGAAAGGAAAAAAGGAGGGAGGGAGTGGCCTATCAAAGGGATAAGCTAGGTCACATAAAAGTTATTTATTTTTAGGATATGTGTGGTTTCTAAGGGAAGAAAAAAGTGGAGATAGTTATGGAAGAAGTAGGACAGCATTCTATAAAAAAACATGTTTCACTTTAACAAATGATTGTCTTAAACAACTGAAGATATATATTACCATTTCATGAATTAGTTAATAATTGCACTCTGATTTGAACATGAGACAGTGTTCAGTTTTCAGCCTTAAGGTATATTTGTCACTTCTAAGTAAAATGTGCCAGTAAATGTCTGGCAACCAACTCTATAAACTTATGATCTTAGAGAGTCACCTAGAATAGAGATGTTAAATGACTTGCAAATGTGTCATAATAATATGTGTCAGAAGCACAAAGTGAATCTAGGTCTTCATGACTTGTAAATTCTATAATCACTCCCCTCTGTTACAGACAGAAATACAGATGTGCACGCACACACACACACACACACACACACACTCTCTTTATGTATCTATTTATGTGATTCTCTTATTTTATGACCATGAGAACCTCTCAGTGTAGAACCTCCTTTCATATATACTGATCAACAACTCCTCTTGCAATTTATAATCTTAGAAACTTTCTTTGGTACTAGGAGGCTGAGATACATTTCCAGAGGAAAATAATTAAAACCAGGAGTCTTTTTATAGAAGATTAGTTGTTTATTAAACATTTCATTTTTCAGAATACATGTTAACATGATTATGGTGTATAATTATGTGTGCTTGTGACATATGGAAGTTTTTCAATCATTCATTTATGTCTTACCTTTTATGACCTCAAAGCCCAAAGTACATCAGGATCTTCTATCCTCCAGTATGTCCTGAATGTGTCCAGATTCAAATTGTAATTACTTCCATGACACTATAGATCCTTCTCCTCTGCCGTTCTATTTTCCTTTTGTCTTTAATCATTACCCAAAATCAGGATTTGTTGCAATGACCCCTATCTTCTTATTATGTGGTCAAAGTTTTAAGATTCAGTGTTTCACTTTTCAATGAATAATCTGAAATAATTTCTTTAAGGATTGACTGGTTTCAGCAGTCTAAGGCACTCTCAAAAGTCTTTTCTAGCACTAAAATTTTAAAATATTAATTGGAAAGCACTCAGCTTCCCTTTTGGTACAATTCCCTCAGGTATAAATTGTGACTGGAAAAATCACAGCTTTGACTCCATGTACTTGTCTGCAAGGGGATGTTTCTGTTTGTTATTGCTACTGAGGTTGTTGTTTTGGTTTCTCTGTATGCTGTATAGGTTTGTCATAGTTTTACTTCAAGGGAGCAAACATCTTTTAATTTCATAGCTTCAGTTGCCCTCTACAATGATCTTAGAGCCTGAAAATATAAAATCTAACCGTATTTTTATTTCTTTTCCTTTTTATTTTCTAGGAAGTCTGAGACCAGTTGCTAAGATTATAGGTTTTTTATGTAAATTTCCCAACCAGATTTTCCAGTCTCCTCTTTCCCCTTCATCAAGAGGCTTCTCAATTATTTTTCACTTTCTGTCATATAGTATCATCTTTATATCTGAGGTTATTGATATTTTTCACATCAAGCTCTTGATTCATTTAGTCTGATACTTTGCATGATTTACTCTACATGTAAGTTAAATAAATAAGATGACAAGATATGGATTTGTCATATTCCTTTTTCCAGTCTTAAATCAATCACTTGCCCCATATTCATTTTTAACTCTTGTTTCTTGACTCACACACAGGTAATTAAGGAAACAAGATTATCTAGTAGTCCTATCACTCTGAGGACTTACAGCATTTTGTTGAGATCCACAATCAAAGGCTTTATCTAGTCAATGAATCAGAAGATGCATTGTTGTTTTGTTTCTGTTTTTTTTCCCCCTGGAACTTCCTTGCTTTTTCCATAACCCAGTGAATATTGCCTGTTGAGATCTGGGAATAGTGGAGGGACTTTGGGCAAAGGGCATAAAAGTCTTTTGGCTGTAAAAACTCTGCTAACTCCTCTGAACTGGCTTGTCCATCCAATCTTTTGAGAAATTAAGAGACATGACAAGCTTTTGCTATCTCCTGGATTTACAAGCACCAACTAGTGCCTTTGAATGAAGAAAATGCCTTAGTGTTTAGTCATTAGTATTAGATTACCCCTGCCGATTTCCTAAGGCATATATAGTATAGGCATATATTATGATACAATAAGTCTGATCATCTGTGGTTGCAGGATATCCTTGGAATCACAAACATGACAGAATCCTGTCATATACTATTTGACATAAACTAGAATGGTAACGGAGAAAGGTAAATATGGCCATTCTTCCCTTTTCCAAATTTGTTGCCATATTGAGTACAGAATTTAAAAGCATCATCTTTCAGAATTTAAAAAAAAAATACTTAGCTAGAATTCCATCATCTGCACTAGCCTTATTGTTAGCAATGCTACTTAAGATTCAGTGGAATTCATTCTCTAGAACAACAGACTTTAATTCTGTAATCACACCATAGTGGTTATCGGTGATTTTAAAATCTTTCTTCTATGTACTGATGCCATTTCTTCTTAGTTTCTTCTCTTTATTTTAAATACCTAACAGTTTTGTCTTTTATGATGTCATTTTGTAGGACAGTTTCTTTTGATATTTCTAATTTTCTTGAGAAATCTTGTCTTTACTATTATATTTTTTATCAATTTCTTTGCATTGCTCATTTAAGAAAATGTTTTTATATCTCTTTGCAAACCTCTGGGATTCTACATTTAGTTGCAGATATATTTTTTCTCCATTACCTTTATATTTCTTCAGCCATTTTGCTTTCTTGTTCTTTATTTTCTTTGGGATGTATTTGTTGTTGTTGCTGCTGCTATTCTAGTACAATACTGTGAACCTGTAGTTTCATATTTCTCAGGTACTTGTTTTGTCTTAACTGACTGTAAAGTTTATCCGTCTCTGGATGCAAAGTATGTAATCAATCTAATTTCAATATTGTCTCTTTGGTGATACATGTGTAGAGTAACCTTTTGAGTTTTTGAAAAAGAATGTTTGCTATACAAAATATCGGTCCTGCTTCATGTTTTAATTTTGTAATCAACTTGTCAAACTTACATGTTATTCAATCCTATTTTTATTTTTTTTTAATTTTTTCATTCCAAACTCGTATGATAAATGTGATGTCTTTTGGTTGGTATTTCTAGGAAATTTTGAATATTTAGGAAATCTATGAAAATCTGATCAACTTTGGTCATTCAGCAATTAGAAAATTGACTTTTATTGCCAAACTATTGATTGATGTTCCTTGTTATATGTAATGGCAATGTCCACATGGAAAATTGGGAAATCTGTGTTGCATAATGCAATGACTGGTACATCTGCACAAAGATGAGTGACCAACAGATGAGGTTTCCTGAAAGGTGCCTGGATCTCGTTGGTGAAAATTAAAAATTTATATATATATATATATATATATATATATATATATGTTACAACGGGAAACAAGGGCAGTATTGTAAAGAGAACCTTCTTGGCTGTGTGAAAGCTACTTCATTTCTTCTAGGGGATTCTTGTCCACAATGGTATAGATAGTGATTAACTAAATTAAATTCACTTCTTCCCATGCTTTTGAATTTATTGATGCAAAAGATATCAAGACTTAATCTTTCCAGTTATTTGATCACATCAAGCTTAACTTGCCTCCTATGTCTTATGTAATAAGTTCATATGTATTAAATCAATGTACATTCATTTTCTACAAGTTTTCATGTAAATCATGTTGAGAGAAAAAAATCAGAACAAAAGAGAAAAGTCACAAGAAAGGATAAAAATGTAAATATGATATTCTTGTTCTATCTTCTGTCTCCATATTTCTGGATACATATGGCACTTTCTATTCAAAGTTTATTTGGTATGCCTTGGATCACTGAACTGTTAGAAAAGCAAAATTTATAATAGTTTATCATCACATAATTTTTCTGTTATTGTGAATACTGATTTCCTGTTTGCTTCACTCAGCATCAGTTCATGTAACTCTTTCCAAGTTTTTGTGAAATCATCCTTCTCATCATTTCTTATAGCACAATAATATTCCATCATGTTAATATACCATTACTTGTTTAGCCATTTCCCAATTGACGGGCATCCACTCATTTTTTTTTCAAATATTTGCCACCACAAAAAGAACTACTAAAAACATTTTTGTACAAGTGAGTCCTTTAACCTTTTTTATGATCTCTTTGGAATATAAATCCATGACTGGCCCTGCTGTTTTAAAGATTATGTGAAGTTTTATAGCCCCTTGGGCATAGTTCCAAATAGCTTTCCAGAATGATTTGATCATTTCCAACTCTACCAATAATGTATTATTGTCACAGTTTTCGCACATCTCTTCCAACATTTATCATTTATTTTCTTGACATCATAGCCAATATGATAGGTGTAAGTAGTTATCTCAAAGTTATTCTTAATCAATAGCAATTTAGAACATTTTTCAAATGATTATAGATAGTTTTAATTTCTTCATCTGAAAATTGTCTTTGGGAGGAGCCAAGATAAGAGAACACACTTTCTAATGTTCCTTACCCTCTTTATCAATATTATATCAAACCTCAAAATAGTCTTCTGAATAATTAAGATAAAGAAGCAAAAACTCACGAAGAAAATCTGCAGTCTCTTCTTCTAAAAGGTTCGTCTCACAATGGAAGATGCACTAACTGGGAGATAAATTATGGTTCCAGGGACAGTCTCAAATCTGAGGGTGAAAGCACAAGATCTTCAGTACTAAGTCACAGCCCCAACCTGTCTATGTAATATAGCCTCTGGGCATATGTGATTCTTTCACAAGTTCATGGAAATGCCTGGGCTTAGCCTCCAATCTGCACAGTGGGAGCTCCATTGGGCTAAATAATGTAATATGTAGCTTTTCTTCAAGGCATCGATATTTGTCATTGGCAGAACTACTGGGCAAGTAGTATCCGCAGTCACTGAACGGTCTTAGCACTCTAACTTATAAAGATCCTCACATAGAGGCTCCGGCCTGTGTGGCAGTGACACTATTAACACTGTAGTCTCTAGCCAAGGGCAATCGATAATCCAATAGCCTCTTGAAATCCATTTGATAGCTCCACACAAGTAATGATCCATCTGTTGGGGAAGGAAATCATCACTGGAGACATTTCCCATACTCAGAGCGGAAATCGCTATTCAAATCTTCACTGCTACTGCAGAGGAAGTTAACCTTTTGCCTAAGGAGACCTTTACCCTAAAGCTGCTTTGAAAACATGAATAAAAAGATGAAAAGAACTGATCGACAGCTTCTATGCAGCAACTCAAGAGCATCAGCAAACCTGAATGACGACATCTCAAAGAGCAAAAAATGCTATCAGACTGTCCCTTTTCATGAATGCTCTTCCATAGAAGCCATTGAAAGTCTCACAAAGAGAGTTAAAGATAAATGGGAAAGGAAGATCTAAGACTCATACAGAGAGCAATCTGAACTTCCTGAACATACGAATTGAAAAGTTAAATTCCAGGAAGTGTCAAATTGGAATTGGAAAAATAAAAAATCACAGGAGCAAGACTGTGCTAATTGGAAAAAAAGCTCAAAGAATCTACTTAGAAAGTAACTGTGAATTGAAAAGAAAGATAATCACTAAAAAAAAAAATTAGTGAAAAGTGGAAAAAATTCCACAGACAAAACAATATCATTAAGAACCCAATTGACATATACAGAAAGAAGTCTAGAAAAGCTAAATGAAGAAAATTATTCTCAAAAATTAGAACTGAACAAAATTGAAACTAATGACATTGAGACAGCAAGAATCAGTCAAGCAAAACCAAAATGACAAACTGAAAAACCATGAATTATCTACTTGCATAAAATGCATAGAACCTTGGAAAATAGATACAGAGAGATAATCTGAGGATTATTATTAAGTCCGAAAACTATGATGAAAAAAGCCACAGCCTAGATACATTGAGTTTCAAAGAAATCATCAAAGAGAGACTCACCAGATGCTAATAGAACTCAGAAAGCAAAATAGGCATTGAAAGAATTCATCAAACACCTTCTAGAAAGAAACCCTAAAAATAAAAACCTAAAGGAATATTATGGCAAAATTTCAGAGCTATCAGATTAAGGAAAAATTTTACAAGCAGCCAAAAAAACCATATTAAATACCGAGGTGCCACAATAAGGATCTACTCAAGATCATGGCTGCCTCTACATTAAAGGAAAGAAGGCCAATATGATATTCCGAAAGGCAAAGAACTTAGGATGCAGCCAAGAATAAACTACCCAGCTAAGCTGAGCATTTCTTCCAGGGAAGAAGATGGACATTTAATGAAGATAAATGAATTCCATTTGTTTCTGAAGAAAAACCAGAACTAAACAAAAATTCTGATCTACAAGAATAGAAAACTCAAGAGATGCAGAAAAAGGTAAAATAACTTTGAGAATTGTATTTGTTAGATATACAAAAATAAATACAGTAAAATTTGATAGTACTGATATAACTATAAAAAAGGGAAATAGATATGAAAAAGGGATGATGGCAGAATAAGGTGGGAAGGAGGATGAAAAAAGAGGGAAATCCACTATCCCAACAAAGAGGCTAAAGAAACTTATCATAATCTGAGGGAATTTAAGAGGGGAGGAAACATTGTGTGAATCTTACTCTCATGCAGAGTGCTCAAAGGAAAAATAATTGACATTTGTTTTAGAGAAAATTCTCTGCCTCATTGAAAAGGTGGGAGAGGAAAAGGAAAAGAAAAGAGTAAAAGAGGAAGGAAGGGAAAGACTCAAAGAGGGGAGGAGGGATTTATAAAGAGGTGAAAGTATCATGATACAAAGAGTTGAGGTACATAAGTTTAAAGGGAAAGAGGGTTGAGGGAGGCAAGAATAAGTAAGCACAATCTGGGATTAGGATGGCAGGAAATACAGATTTAGTAAATTCTAACTGTAAATAGTGAATGGGATGAACTCCCCATTAAGAGGAGGCAGATAGCAGAACTGGATCAAAAGTCGAACCTACAATATGTTGTTTACAAGAAACACATTTAAAGCAGGGGATACAATATAGAGTAAAGGTACAAAGGCTGAGCAAAATCTATTACTTCAGGTGAAGTCAAAAAAGCAGGGTAACCATCCTATCTCAGATCACAAAAAGTAAAAATTGATCTAATTAAAAGTGATAAGGAAGGTAACTACATCCTGCTAAAGGGTAGCATAAACAACGAAGCAATATCAATATTAAACATATATACCAAGTGGTATGGCACTCAGCTTCCTAAAGGAGAGTTAAGAGAGTTGCAAGAAGAAATAGAGAACAAAACTGTAATAGTAGGAGATCTCAACCTTGCACTCTCAGAATTAGACAACATCAAACCACAAAACAAATAAGAAAGAAATTAAAGAAGTAAACAGAATATTAGAAAATTAGGTATGTTGGATCTTTGGAGAAAATTGAATGGAGATAGAAGGGAATATACTTTCTTCTGAGCAGTTCATGGAACCTATTCAAAAATTGACCATATATTAGGACATAAAGACCTCAAATTAAATGCAAGAAAGCAGAAATAGTAATGCTTTCTTTCAGATCATGATGCAATAAAACTACATTCAACAAAAAATTAGGGGAAATAGACCAAAAGTAATTGAAACTAAACAATCTCATCTTAAAGAATGATTGGGTGAAGAGCAAATTATAGATACAATTAATAATTTCACTCAAGATAATGACAATGATGAGACATCATACCAAAATTTGTAGGATGCAGCCAAAAGTGGTAATAAGAGGAATTTTATATCCTTAGAGGCTTACTTGAATAAAACAGAGAAAGAAAAGATTAATGAATTGGGCTTGCAACTAAAAACTAAAAAAGACCAAATTAAAACCCCCAATCAAATACTAAATTGGAAATTCTAAAATTAAAGGAGAAATTAAAAATATAAAGTAAAAAATCTATTGAACTAATTAATAAAACTAAGAGTTGGTTCTATGAAAACAATAAAATAGATAAGCCTTTGTAAATCTGATTAAAAAAGGAGGGAGGAAAATGAAATTAGTAGTCTTAAAATGAAAAGGAAACTTTCCACCAAGGAAGAGGAAATTAGAAAATAGTAAGAGTTATTTTGCTCAACTTTATGCCAATAAATTTGATAACCTAAGAGAAATGGATGACTACCTCCAAAAATACAGACTTCCCAGACTAACAGAGGAGGAAGTAAATTGCTTTGAATAGTCCCATTTCAGAAAAGAAATAGAACAGGCAATTAAACAACTCCCTAAGAAAAAATCCCAGGACCAGATGGATTTACATGTGAATTTTACAAACATTTAAAGAACAATTGGCCCCTAATGCTATATAAAATTATTTGATAAAATAGGGAATGAAGGAGTCCTACCAAATTCCTTCTATGACACAGACATGGTACTGATACCTAAACCAGGTAGGCTGAAAACAGAGAAAGAAAATTATAGACCAATCTCCCTAATGAATATTGATGCTAAAATCTTAAATAAGATATTAGCAAAAGACTCAAGAAAATCATCTCCAAGATAATACACTATGATCAAGTAGGATTTATACCAGGAATGCAGGGCTGATTCAATATTAGGAAAACTATCAATATAATTGGCCATGTTAATAACCAAATTAACAAAAAACATATGATCATCTCAATAGATGCAGAAAAGCATTTGATAAAATCCAACATCCATTCCTATTAAAAACACTTGAGAGTATAGGAATAAATGGACTTTTCCTTAAAATAATCAGCAGCATCTATTTAAAACCATCAGTAAGCATCATATGTAATGGAGACAAACTGCAACCATTCCCAATAAGATCTGGAGTGAAACAAGGTTGCCCACTATCACCGTTACTATTTAATATTGTATTAGAAACGCTAGCTATAGCAATAAGAGCTGAGAAAGAGATTAAAGGAATAAGAATAGGCAATGAGGAAGCCAAATTATCACTCTTTGCCGATGACATGATGGTATACTCTAGAGAACCCCAGAGATTCTGCTAAAAGTTATTAGATATAATCCACAACTTTAGCAAAGTTGCTGGTTATAAAATAAACCCACATAAGTCATCAGCATTCTTATATATCACTAACAAAATCCAACAGTCAAGAGTTACAAAGAGAAATTCCATTTAAAGTAACTACTGATAATATAAAATATTTAGGAATCTATCTGCCAAGGGAAAATCAGAAACTTTATGAGCAAAATTACAGACCACTTTTCACACAAATTAAGTCTGATCTAACCAATTGAAAAATATTAAATGCTCTTGGATAGGGCGAGCAAATATAATAAAGATGACAATATTACCTAAACTAATCTATTTATTTAGCACTATACCAATCAGACTCCCAAAAAACTATTTTAATCGACCTAGAAAAAATAACAACAAAGTTCATATGGAAAACAAAAGGTCAAGAATTTCAAGGGAATTAATGAAAAAAAATCAAATGATGGTGGCTTAGCTGTACCAGATCTAAAATTATATTATAGAGCAGCAGTTACCAAAACTATTTGGTATTGGCTAAGGAATAGATTAGTTGATCAGTGGAATAGATTAGTTCAAGGACAAAACAGTCAACAAATATAGCAACCTAGTCTTTGACAAACCCAAAGATCCCAGCTTTTGGGATAAGAACTTACTGTTTGATAAAATTGCTGGAAAATGTGAAACTAATATGGCAGAAACTAGGCATTGATCCATACTTAAGCCGTACACCAAGATAAGGTCAAAATGGGTTCATGACCTAGGCATAAAGAATGAAATATTAATAAATTAGAGGAACACAGGATAGTTTACCTCTCAGACCTGGAAGGGGAAGGTCTTATGACCAAAGCAGAACTAGAGATCATTACTGATCACAAAATAGAAAATTTCGATTATACCAAACTGAAAAGTTTTGTACAAACAAAACTAATGCAGACAAGATTAGAAGGGAAGTAATAAACTGGGAAAATATTTTTACAGTCAAAGGTTCTGATAAAGGCCTCATTTCCAAAATATATAGAGAATTAACTCTAATTTATAAAAATCAAGCCATTCTCCAATTGAAAAATGGTCAAGTTGATATGAACAGACAATTCTCAGATGAAGAAATGGAAACTATTTCTAGTCATATGAAAATATGCTCCAAGTCATTATTAATCAGAGAAATGCAAATTAAGACAACTCTAAGATACCACTGCACACCTGTCAGATTGGCTAAGATGACAGGAAAAAATAATGATGATTGTTGGAGGGGATGCGGGAAAACTGGGACATTGATGCATTGTTGGTGGAGTTGTGAACGAGTCCAACCATTTTGGAGAGTCGTTTGGAACTATGCTCAAAAAGTTATCAAACTGTGCATACCCTTTGATCCAGCAGTGTTACTACTGGGATTATATCCCAAAGAGATTATAAAGAAGGGAAAGGGACCTGTATGTGCACGAATGTTTGTGGCAGCCCTTTTTGTAGTGGCTAGAAACTGGAAACTGAATGGATGTCCATCAGTTGGAGAATGGCTGAATAAATTGTGGTATATGAAAATATGGAATATTACTGTTCTGTAAGAAATGACCAACAGGATGATTTCAGAAAGGCCTGGAGAGACTTACACGAACTGATGCTGAGTGAAATGAGCAGGACCAGGAGATCATTATATACTTCAACAACAATACTAGATTATGACCAGTTCTGATGGATCAGGCCATCCTCAGCAACGAGATCAACCAAATCATTTCTAATGGAGCAGCAATGAACTGAGCTAGCTATGCCCAGAAAAATAACTCTGGGAGATGACTAAAAACCATTACATTAAATTCCCAATCCCTATATTTATGCACACATGCATTTTTGATTTCCTTCACAAGCTAATTGTACAATAATTCAGAGTCTGATTCTTTTGTACAGCAAAATAATGTTTTGGTCATGTATACTTATTGTGTATCTAAGTTATATTTTAATATATTTAACATCTACTGGTCATCCTGCCATCTAGGGAGGTGGTGGAGGTAAGAGGTGAAAAATTGGAACAAGAGGTTTGGCTATTGTTAATGCTGTAAAGTTACCCATGTATAAATCCTGTAAATAAAAGGCTATTAAATTAAAAAAAAAAAAAAAAAAAAAAGAAAATTGTCTGTTTATTTACTTTGACTATTTATTAATTGGGGAATAATTATTCATATAAATTTGCCTCAGTTCTCTATATATTTTAGAAATAAGGCCTTTATCAGAAATACTGCCTGTAAAAATGTTTCAGTTTTCTGTTTACCTTCTAATCTTGAATACATTGATTTTATTTATGCAAAACCTTTTTAATTTAATATAATTAAATTTATTTATTTTACATTCCATAATATTCTTTATTTCTTATTTGTCAGAAATCTTTTCATTTTCCAATTATCTGACAGACAATCTATCCCTTTCTCTCCTAATTTACTCACAATATCATCCTGTATGACTAAATCATGAACCTATTTTGACTTTTATTTAGGATAGGGTGTGAGATGTTCTTACTATATAACATTCATTTTTCCAATATTGTTTTTTTTTCTTTATTTACTAGATGTAGCAACAACAAATGTATGTATGTTTCTTTTTTTGTCTTTCACCTTGCTGTTTCATTAATACTGGAGCTATTGGGAGTTGTCCTTTATTTTTCCCCAATAGAATATTGAATATCTTCTAACCTGAGGGATTAATCTTCCCAGTATGGTATCTTTTATCATTTTTGGGACTGTCCATAGAATTTTCTTGGGAGATAAGATCTGGAGTGAAACAAGGTTGCCCACTATCACCATTACTATTTAATATTGTATTAGAAACGCTAGCTATAGCAATAAGAGCTGAGAAGAGATTAAAGGAATAAGAATAGGCAATGAGGAAGCCAAATTATCACTCTTTGCCAATGACATGATGGTATACTTAGAGAACCCCAGAGATTCTGCTAAAAAGTTATTAGAAATAATCCACAACTTTAGCAAAGTTGCTGGTTATAAAATAAACCCACATAAGTCATCAGCATTCTTATATGTCACTAACAAAATCCAACAGTCAGAGTTACAAAGAGAAATTCCATTTAAAGTAAGTACTGATAATATAAAATATTTAGGAATCTATCTGCCAAGGGAAAATCAGAAACTTTATGAGCAAAATTACAGACCACTTTTCACACAAATTAAGTCTGATCTAACCAATTGAAAAATATTAAATGCTCTTGGATAGGGCGAGCAAATATAATAAAGATGACAATATTACCTAAACTAATCTATTTATTTAGCGACTATACCAATCAGACTCCCAAAAACTATTTTAATGACCTGAGAAAAATAACAACAAAGTTCATATGGAAAAACAAAAGGTCCAAGAATTTCAAGGAATTAATGAAAAAAAATCAAATGATGGTGGCTTAGCTGTACCAGATCTAAAATTATATTATAGAGCAGCAGTTACCAAAACTATTTGGTATTGCTAAGGAATAGATTAGTTGATCAGTGGAATAGATTAGGTTCAAGGGATAAAACAGTCAACAAATAGCAACCTAGTCTTTGACAAACCCAAAGATCCCAGCTTTTGGGATAAGAACTTACTGTTTGATAAAATTGCTGGGAAAATTGGAAACTAATATGGCAGAAACTAGGCATTGATCCATACTTAACACCGTACACCAAGATAAGGTCAAAATGGGTTCATGACCTAGGCATAAAGAAAGAAATTATTGGGGGGCGGAGCCAAGATGGCGGAGAAGACACAAGCGACTTTCTAAGCTCTTCTCTTACCCTCTTTATCAATATTATATCGAGCCTCAAAAATAGTCTTGACTGCTACAATTCGTAAAGATAGAAGTAGAACAACTCACCGCCGAAGAAAATCTGCAGTCTCGCCAAAAAGGTTGCTTCCGGGGCCAGGGGGAGATCGGCGCAGACTGGGAGAGAAATTAGGGTTCCGAGGAGAGTCTCAATCCGAGGGTGAAGGCACAGATCTCAGCACTAAGCGCGCATCCCCAACCGGCAGTAAGGGGCTTTCCTTGGAGGCAGTTGTGATCCTGTACGCAGGAGGACGCAGCCAGGTTAGCCTCAATCTGCGCAGGGGAGCTCGGCTTGGGGCCATAGAGCTTTTCCAGGGCCGATTTGCATCAGGCAGAGACTCTGGGCAGAGTTTGTGGCTGTCTGCGTTCTGTGGTCTGCACTCAGCTGCTAATACTCACAGTCCCACAAGAGGCTCTGGCCTGGGCAGTGACACTTTCACCACTTAGTCTCTAGCCTAGGGCAATCGATAATCCACTCAGCCCTACTAAGCAGTTTGATAGCTCAGCCAGTGCTGAATCCACTTCCTGTTGGGGAAGGAAAACTCTCACCCAAGCACCATCCCTTGAGCCGGAAATCGGTTTACATCTTTCCCTGCTCTGCAGAGGAAGCTGGTAAACCCTGCCTAGAGACCACCCTAAAGACTTTAAAACATGAATAAAAAGATGAAAAGAACAATCGACAGCTTCTATGCAGAAAAAGAGCAGGTCAGCAAACCTGAAGAGACCTCAAACAGCAAAAATGCATCAGACTGTCCTCCTTTACATAATGCTCTCATAGAAGAGACCATTAAAAGTCTCAAAAGAGAGTTAGAAGATAAATGGGAAAGGAAAGAAGCCTTACAAGAGAGCAACATAACTTACCTGAAATACGAATTGAAAAGTAAAAATTCTCAGGAAGTGCAGGGAAACAAAATTGGTGAATTGAAAAAATAAAGAACTCGCAAGAAAGTAGGATCCGTAGGATTGAAAAGACAAAAGAAACACGCAAAAAGTAGATCTGTGATGAAAGAAAATAATTCACTAAAAAAATTAGTGAAATGGAAAAAATCCACAGAACCAAAACAATACATCTAAAACTCAATTGACATATACAGAAAGAAGTAAAAGCTATTGAAGAAAATAATTCTTTAAAAATTAGAACTGAACAAATTGAAACTAATGATTCATTGAGACAGCACGAATCAGTCAAGCAAAAACAAAAATGACAAACTGGAAAAAACCACGAATTATCTATTTGCAAAAACGACAGACTTGGAAAATAGATCTAGGAGAGATAATCTGAGGATTATTGACTTTCTGAAAACTATGATGAAAAAAAGAGCCTAGATACTATTTTACAAGAAATCATCAAAGAGAACTGCCCAGATGTAATAGAATCAGAAGGTAAAATAGGCATTGAAAGAATTCATCGAACACCTTCTGAAAGAAACCCTAAAATAAAAACCCCAAGGAATATTGTGGCAAAATTTCCAGAACTATAAGATTAAGGAAAAATTTTACAAGCAGCCAAAAACCATTTAAATACGAGGTGCCACAATATAGATCACCCAAGATCTGGCTGCCTCTACATTAAAGGAAAGAAGGCCTGAATATGATATTCCGAAAAGGCACAAGAACTTGAGATGCAGCCAAGAATAAACTACCCAGCTAAGCTGAGCATTTTCTTCCAGGGAAGAAGATGGACATTTAATGAAACAAATGAATTCCATTTGTTTCTGAAGAAAACTAGAACTAAACAAAACATTTGATCTCCAAGCATAGAACTCAAGAGATGCAGAAAAAGGTAAAATAACTCTTGAGAATTGTATTTCTGTTGTGGATATACAAAAGAATACATGTATAATTTAGATTGTAACTGATATCACATAAAAAGGGAAGTAGATATGGAAAAGGGATGATGGCAGAACAAGGTGGGAAGGAGGGATAAAAGGGAAACCACATCCCACAAAAGAGGCTAAGGAAACTCATCATATCTGAGGGAATTTAAGAGAGGGGAGGAACATTGTGTAATCTTACTCTCATCAGTTGGCTCAAAGAAAAATAATTGACATTTGTTTTAGAGAAAATTCTCTCTCGCCTCATTAAAAAGGGAGAGGAAAGGGAAAAGAAAAAGTAATAAGGGAAGGAAGGGAAAGACTCAAAGGGGGAGGGAGGGATTATAAAGAGGATAATATCATGATACAAGAGGGAATACATAAGTTTAAAGGGGAAAGAGGGTTGGGGAGGCAAAGAATAAGTAAAGCACAATCAAGTTATTAGGATGGCAGAAATACAGATTTAGTAATTCTAACCGTAAATGTAAATGGGATGAACTCCCCCATAAAGAGGAGGCAGATAGCAGACTGAATCAAAAGTCAGAACCCTACATATATGTTGTTTACAAGAAACACATTTAAAGCAGGGATGCATATAGAAGTAAAAAGCTAAAAGGCTGGAGCAAAAATCTATTATGCTTCAGGTGAAGTCAAAAAAGGCAGGCCATCCTTATCTCAGATCAAGCAAAGTAAAATTGATCCTAACTTAAAAGAGATAATGGAAGGTAACTACATCCTGCTAAAGAGGTAACATAAACAACGAGCAAATATCAATATTAAACATATATGCACCAAGTGGTATGGCACTCTCAACTTCCTAAAGGATAAGTTAAGAGAGTTGCAAGAAAGAAATAGACAACAAAAACTGTAATAGTAGGAGATCCTCAACCTTGCACTCAGAATTAGACAAATCAAACCACAAAACCAAATAAGAAAGAAATTAATAAAGAAATATTAGAAAAATTAGGTATGCTTGGATCTTTGGAGAAAATTGAATGGAGATAGAAGAGAATATACTTTCTTCTCAGCAGTTCATGGAACCTATTCAAAAATTGACCATATTAGGACATAAAGACCTAAATTAAAATGCAAGAAAGCAGATAGTAAATGCTTTCTTTCAGATCATGATGCAATAAAACTACATTCAACAAAAAGTTAGGGGAAATAGACCAAAAAGTAATTGAAACTAAAACAACTCTACATCTTAAAAAGAATGATTGGGTGAAACACAAATTATAGATACAATTAACAATTTCACTCAAGATAATGACAATGAATGAGACATCATACCACAAAATTTGTGGATGCAGCCAAAGTGTAATAAGAGGAATTTTATATCCTAGAGGCTTACTTGAATAAACAGAAAAAGAAAAGATTAATGAATTGGGCTTCAACTAAAAAAAACTAAAAAGACCTAAATTAAAACACCCAATCAAATACTAAATTGGAAATTTAAAATTAAAAAAGGAGAAATTAAAAATATTGAAAGTAAAAAAACTATTGAACTAATTAATAAACTAAGAGTTAGGTTCTATGAAAAAGCCAATAAAATAGATAGCTTCCTTAAAACTGATTAGAAAAAGGAGGAGGAAAAATAGAAATTAAGTAGTCTTAAAAATGAAAAGGAGAACTCTTCAACCAATGAAGAGAAATTAGAGAAATAATAAGGAGTTATCTTTGCTCAACTTATACCAATAAATTTGATAACCTAAGTGAAATGGATGACTACCTCAAAAATACAGACTTCCCAGACTAATAACGAGAAGTAAATTGCTTGAATAGTCCCATTTCAGAAAAAGAAATAGAACAGGCAATTAAACAACTCCCTAAGAAAAATCCCAGGACCAGATGGATTTGACATGAATTTTACCAAACATTTAAAAGAACAATTGCCCCCTAATGCTATATAAACTATTTGATAAAATAGGGAATGAAGAGTCCACCAAATTCCTTCTATGACACAGACATGTAACTGATACTCTAAACCAGGTAGGCTGAAAACAGAGAAAGAAAATTATAAAACACAACTCCCTAATAGAATATTGATGCTAAAAATCTTAAATCAAGATATTAGCAAAAAAGACTACCAGAAAAGCTCATCTCCAAGATAATACACTATGATCAAGTAGGATTCTATACCAGGAAATGCAGGGCTGTCTAATATTAGGAAAACTATCAACTATAATTGGCTGCTTATAATCTCAAATTAACAAAAACATATGATCATCTCAATAGATGCAGAAAAAGCATTTGATAAAATCCAACATCCATTCCTATTAAAACACTTGAGAGTATAGAATAAAATGGACTCTTCATAAAAATAATCAACAGCATCTATTTAAACCATCAGTAAGCATCATATGTAATGAGACAAACTGTCAAACCATTCCTAATAAGATCTGATGAAACAAGGTTGCCCACTATCACCGTTACTATTTAATATTGTATTAGAAACCGCTATATAGCAATAAGAGCTGAGAAAGAGATTAAAGGAATGAAGCAATAGGCAAATGAGGAAGCCAAATTATCACTCTTTGCGATGACATGATGGTATACTTAGAGAACCCCTAGAGATTCTAAGCAAAAGTTATTAAAAATAATCCACAATCTTTGCAAAGTTAGCTGGTTATAAAATAAACCCACATAAGTCATCAGCATTCTTATATATCACATAACAAAAATCCAACAGTCAGAGTTACAAAGAGAAATCTCCATTTAAAGTCATTACTGATAATATAAAATATTTAGAATCCATCTGCCAAGGAAAATCAGAAACTTTATGAGCAAAATTACAGACCACTTTTCCACACAAATTAAGCTCTGATCTAACCAACTGAAAAATATTAAATGCTCTTGGATAGGGTAAGAAACTAATAAAGATGATCAATATTACCTAAACTAATCTATTTATTTAGCGCTATACCAATCAGACTTCAAAAACCATTTTAATGACCTAGAAAAATAATACAAGTTCATATGGAAAACAAAGGTCAAGAATTTCAAGGAATTAATAAAAAAAATCAAATGATGGTGGCTTAGCTGTACCAGATCTAAAACCTATACCTATAGAGCAGCAGTTACCAGAACTATTTGGTATTGGCTAAGGAATAGATTAGTTGATCAGTGGAATAGATTAGGTTCAAGGGATAAAACAGTCACAAATATAGCAACCTAGTCTTTGATAAACCCAAAGATCCCAGCTTTGGGATAAGAACTACTGTTTGATAAAAATTGCTGGAAA
Source organism: Sarcophilus harrisii (assembly GCF_902635505.1). Lineage (NCBI taxonomy): Eukaryota > Metazoa > Chordata > Mammalia > Dasyuromorphia > Dasyuridae > Sarcophilus > Sarcophilus harrisii. Next base: position 601,753,975 of record NC_045427.1, read on the forward strand.
AATTGGAAACTAATATGCAGAAACTAGCATTGATCCATACTTAACGCTGACACCAAGATAAGGTCAAAATGGGTTCATGACCTAGGCATAAAGAATAAAATTATTAATAAATTAGAGGAAACATAGGATAGTTTACCTCTCAGACCTGTGGAAGGGAAGGTTTTAGACCAAAGTAGAACAGAGATCATTACTGATCACAAAATAGAAAATTTTGATTAGTACCAAACTGAAAAGTTTTTGTACAAACAAAACTAATGCAGACAAGATTAGAAGGGAAGCAATCAACTGGAGAAATATTTTACAGTCAAAGGTTCTGATAAAGCGCATCCTCATTTCCAAAAATATATAGAGAATTAACTAATTGTATAAAAATCAAGCCATTCTCCAATTGAAAATGTCAAAGGATATGAACAGACAATTCTCAGATGAAGAAATTGAAACTATTTCTAGTCATAATGAAAAGATGCTCCAAGTCAATTATTAATCAGAGAAATGCAAATTAAGACAACTCTAAGATATCACTCACACACCTGTCAGATTGGCTAAGATGACAGGAAAAATAATGATGATTGTTGAGGCGATTGGGAAAACTGGGACATTGATTCATTGTTGGTGGAGTTGTGAACGAATCCAACCATTTTGGAGAGTAGTTGAACTATGCTCAAAAAGTTATCAAACTGTGCATACCCTCTTGATCCAGCAGTGCATTACTGGGATTATATCCCAAAGAGATTATAAAGAAGGGAAAGGACCTGTATTTGCAGAATGTTTGTGGTACAGCCCTTTTGTAGTGGCTAGAAATTGGAAACTGAATGGATGTCTCATCTGTTGGAGAATGGCTGAATAAATTGTGGTATATGAAAATTATGGAATAGTTATCTGTTCTGTAAGAAATGACCAAAGTGATCGGATTTCAGAAAGGCCTGGAGAGACTTATCACGAACTGATGCTAAGTGAAATGAGCAGGACCAGGAGATCATTATATACTTCAACAACAATACTAGATGATGACCAGTCCTGATGGATCACGCCATCCTCAGCAACGAGATCAACCAAATCATTTCTAATGGAGCAGTAATGAACTGAACTAGTATACCCAGAAAAAGAACTCTGGAGATGACTAAAACCATTACATTGAATTCCCAGTCCCAATATTTATGACACTGCATCTTTGATTTCCTTCTACAAGCTAATTGTACAATAATTCAGAGTCTGATTCTTTTGTACAGCAAAATAATGTTTTGGTCATGTATACTTATTGTGTATCTAAGTTATGATTTTAATATATTTAACATCTACTGGTCATCCTGCCATTTAGGGAGGGGTGGGGGTAAGAGGTGAAAAATTGGAATAAGAGGTTTGGCAATTGTTAATGCTGTAAAGTTACCCATGTATATATCCTGTAAATTGAAGGCTATTAAATAAAAAAAATAAAAAAAAGAATGAAATTATTAATAAATTAGAGGAACATAGGATAGTTTACCTCTCAGACCTGTGGAAGGAAGTCCTTATGACAAAGTAGAACTAGAGATCATTACTGATCATCAAATAGAAAATTTAGATTATACACAACTGAAAAGTTTTTGTACAAACAAAACTAATGCAGATCAAGATTAGAAGGGAAGCAATAAACTGGGAAAATATTTTTTACAGTCAAAGATTCTGATAAAGGCCTCATTTCCAAAATATATATTGAATTAACTCTAATTTATAAAAAATCAAGTCATTCTCCAATTGAAAATGGTCAAAGGATATGAGCAGACATCTCAGATGAAGAAATGGAAACTATTTCTATCTATGAAAGATGCTCCAAGTCATTATTAATCAGAGAAATGCAAATTAAGACACCCTAAGATACTTTACTACACCTGTCAGATTGGCTAAGATGACAGGAAAAAATAATGGATGATTGCTGGAGGGATGCGGAAAACTGAACATTGATGCATTGTTGGTGGAGTTGCGAACGAATCCAACTCATTTTGAGAGTAGTTTGAACTATGCTCAGAAAGTTATCAAACTGTCATACCCTTTATCCAGCATGTTACTACTGGGATTATATCCCAAAGAGATTATAAAGAAGGAAAGGGACCTGTATGTGCACGAATGTTTGTGGCACCCTTTTGTAGTGGCTAGAAACTGGAAACTGAATGATGTCCATCAGTTGAGAATGGTTGAATAAATTGTGGTATATGAAAATATGGAATATTAATGTTCTGTAAGAAATGACCAACAGGATAATTCTCAGAAGGCCTGAGACTTACACGAACTGATGCTGAGGAAATGAGCAGGACCAGAGATCATTATATACTTCAACAACAATACTATATGATGACCAGTTCTGATGGATCAGGCCCTCTCAGCAACAAGATCAACCAAATCATTCTAATGGAGCAGTAATGAACTGAACTAGCTATGCCTCAGAAAAAGAACTCTGGGAGATGACTAAAACCATTACATTGAATTTAATCCTATATTTATGCACATCTGATTTTGATTTCTTCACAAGCTAATTGTACAATATTTCAGAGTCTGATTCTTTTTCTACAGCAAAATAACGTTTTGGTCAGGTATACTTATTGTGTATCTAATTTATATTTTAATATATTTAAATCTATGTCATCCTGCCATCTAGGGGAGGGGTGGGGTGGGTAAGAGGTGAAAAATTGGAACAAGAGGTTTGGCAATTGTTAATGCTGTAAAGTTACCCATGTATATATCCTGTAAATAAAAGGCTATTAAATTAAAAAAAAAAAGAATGCCTCCCTAGGAAGAGTTATGAAAATGTGGATGATTTTTAAAAATATTAATTAAAATAATATTGATAAAGAAAAAAAAAAAGAATTTTCTTGGGAGAGATAATGGAGTGATTTGTCATTTCCTTCTCCAGAGGATTAACTTTTTTCAAAATTCCCCACTATGTCCTATATACCTTAGGTAGCCCTGGACAGCATAGTTCATAATTTCATCAAGTCAATGATTTAGCAAAAGGTTCATATGTATGTTAAACTATTAAATGTCAAAGTCTGAACACTAATATTTAGAGAGTGACAAGGCTTAGGATCTGAAAGGAAACTGGAGAAGCTGTAAAATAAACTTGCCTTTTTGGAATCTTTGTTTTATATATATATATATATATATATAAAACAATCCCAAACCTCTTTATGTCTCCTCACCTCCAAATGTCAACCCCAAAATCTCTTTTAGGGTTTTCATGTTACCAGTGTCAAAAAAAAATGGATTTCCTATTTCAGGGGAAATGATGCATATACTAAAATGCATTTAGTTTGGAAAGTTTCCAATAAAAATTACAGGTTTTTTTTATAAATAAACTTTTAAAATTGTTGACCAAAATGATGTATTTTATTTTATGAGTGAATCCACTATTTTTAATTATAGTACATGAAAAAAGTAAAAACTGGATAAATTCAGTGAACCTATATCTTTATACAAATTTTATTCTTAGTGGTACCCTTGAACCTTATGATTTGATGAAAAGATGACATTTTTTACATTTAAATAGCACTTCATAGAGTTACCATCTGCATATATAATTTACCCCTTATTATAGATTTTTCTAATGAATATTTGTCTGATTCTAAGAATGTGAAAATAGAGAGCTATTTATTAATAAGTGATGACCTAAAACCACCCAGAACAAAGTTATGAAGTCTTTATACATCTTGCTCTTGCATCTTATTCCAAAACTGAGACCTTTTGCCCTGGATTGAATGCCAGCAACTGAGAATACTCACGTTTTATACTACAGACACTAAATAAAATGTATTAAGGCAAGACTATATACTAATATATTCTCCCCAGTCATCTAATTTTGTTATACATTTCTATTCTAGAACATAATAAGGCAAAAGGGCAGCTGACTCTGAAAGCTCTTATTTGTTAGAACCTTTGCTTAATTTTGCATTGCATTTCCATCCTCTTCTTAGTTCCACTTCATTACTAACATATGGAAATGGGAGATCAAAATAGAATGTCTTCTTTAGTTATAACAAAGATAGATATTTTCAAGTTAAGAAAAAAATAAGGCAATGAGAGGACACTATTATTTAAGGAAATAATAATACTGGTTGATTTTTTTAATGCTCTTTAAATTCATAGACAAAACTCTTTTTATAGTAGTCTATTGATAACCCTAAATTAAATAGCATTGAAAATAGTCATTAAAGACATTCCTATTTGAAAACCAAGAATTTCAGAGGACAAAACATAAAAAAGGAGTCAGGAATAAAAACCATGGAATAACTATATGTATATATGTATACAAACAGATACAAATATACATATTACATATGTGTGTGCATATGTATGCATAAAATACACCAAAAAGACCAGCCTTGTTCTGTAAGAAATGACCAGCAGGATGATTTCAGAAAGGTCTGGAGAGACTTACATGAGCTGATGCTGAGTGAAATTAGCAGGACAAGGAGATCATTATATACTTCAACAACAATACTGTATGATGATCAATTCTGATGGACGTGGCCATCTTCAATAATGAGATGAACCAAATCACTTCCAATAGAGCAGTAATGAATTGAACCAGCTACGTCCAGTGAACAAATTCTGGGAAATGAGTATGAACTACTACATGGAATTCCAAATTCCTCTATTTTTGTCTGCCTGCACTTTTGATTTCCTTCACAGGTTAATTGTGCACTATTTCAAAGTCCGATTCTTTTTGTACAACAAAATATCTGTATGAACATGCATATATATTGTTTTTAACTTATATTTTAACATATTTAATATGTATTGGTCAACCTGCCATCAGGGGGAGTGGATGGGGGGAAGGAGGGGAAACATTGGAACAAAAGATTTTGCAGTTGTCAATGCTGAAAAATTACCCATGCATATATCGTGTAAATAAAAAGCCATAATAAAATTTTTTTAAAAGATTAGCCATATATCACTGAATAAATAAAATACACTTGAGCAACTAATGCTCTATGAAATCTTTGACATCTTAATCTTCACTGAGAGTTGATAAAATATAATTAGACTAGAACTGGTTCACAAGAGTTTATTGTTAAATTTTTGGTAGGAGCATATACCCCTCAGGAAAATACAAGTGATACAAAGCAGGACTAGATTTATTGTTTTGTTGGTTGTCTAGATTTCAGAAAGTGATGGAAAAAATGTTCATAATGCAGATGAAACTTAAGAATGTGTCATATATACTTTTTTTTCCAGTGAGCCAGTTATTAAATAATTAACAATACTCCTGAATATGTCTTAATCAAAAGAATCAGGAAAAAAAGAAGTTAGAGTGGGGAAGTAGTATGAATACATATATATGTATATATATAATATATATTCAATAAAGAGAGAGAATTAAGCAATAGTTATTCCATTAATAGTTTACACAGTAGGGTACCAAGCTAGGAAAAACAAATGGATGAGAAGTTTGGGAGACACATAATTAACCTGACATGAAAACATGATATATTAATGATAAGAGACTAAGAGACTTCAATTTTGTAGTCATCTGCTGAAGCTTTTTCTGTCTCTATCTCTGTCTGTATTTATCTCTGCTTCTCTGTGCCTCTCAATAAAAATAAAAATTATTAGTATAACTTCTTGATGGGGGCTGGGGCAGGGGTGATAAATGTGACAACACTAGGAGAAAATAATAACTTCTAATAACAAAACAGAAGAATAAATTTGGTTACATGCTCTGGAGATTTTTTTACAAACTAGAATCCAAAGCATTCACAGAAAAACTATTTGGACTGAAGTGCAAAAGAAAATTTACCCCTTTCGAAAGGATATATGTTCAATAGTGATATGAGAGACAAAGGAAGAAATAATTTCAATATCAAAAAAATTTATCTGAATAAACTAATATGGATACACAAGAAACTCACTACTGAATGTTGATTATAAATGGGAATCTAGAGAAAATGGAGGCAATTCCAAGCCTCAGGTAAGAAAAATGAATGTGAAATGTCCTTTTTAAAGTGATGCCATCACTTAATCCCAATTGCCTCTAAAAATAAAAAAATAAAATAAAAATATTGGAATTTATAATATTCACAATTAGCTGAAATTTATGAAGAAATTTCAAGATAATAAAATGTTTTCTTTAAATTATTTTGAAAGAAATGGGAAATTCATAAAGTTAAATATACTATATACAAAGTAATAGCAATGTTCAGGGATAACCAGTTGTAAATGACTTTGTTATTCTCAATAATAGAATCATACACAACTACTCTGATGAATTTATGATTAAAATTCTTATCCATATCCAGAAAAGGAACTGTTTAATTCTGAATATAGATCAAATCATTCTCTTTCTCTTTCTCTCTTGCTCTCCCCCTATCCATCTCCCTTTCTCTCTCCCTCTCCTTCTCTCTTTCTCTTTCATTCTCTCTCTTTTTTTCTGTAATTTAATTTTTCTTGAAGGTTTTTTATTTTTATTGGAGTGGAAGATCTATGGTTTCTTTCACAACTTGACTTTTTGTTTTTTGAGGCAATTGGGGTTAAGTGACTTTCCCAGGGTCACACAGCTAGGAAATGTTAAGTGGCTGAGGCCATATTTGAACTCAGACACTCCTGACTTCAGGGCTGGTGCTCTATGTACTGCACCACCTAGCTAGCCCCACAAGTTGACTTTTATGGAAATATTTTGCATAACCTCACATGTGATTTTTTAATTGTGGGTAGGGATAAGAGAAAACTCAAAACTCAAAATCTAAAAAACAAATGTAAAAAAAAAATATCTTAAATTTAACTGGGGAAAAAAAAAGAAATATTTAAAAAAAAAAAGAAAGAAAAGGGAAGATCAAGAATAGGATGATGAATGCCAACAATATAAAGAGAGCAAGTTGCAACATTTCTATTTTGTTTCTGTTTCATCTTCTAAAAACAAAAACTTGCATTGAAAATGAAAGAAGGACAACACCTGACAAGTAGCTTGAAGCCAAGATAATTAGGATATTAGAAAAGTTTTTAGTTTATACTTAATAAAATCAAGTCATGTATACTAAATTGTTTATGTCTCAAGATACTGAAGGAAGAGGAAGTTATTATTTTAGAATCACTGCCAGTGATATTTGAAAGATCACAGATAATGGAGCAGGTAACATAAGCTCAAGAAGAATGAAGTTATTCATTTCCAAAAAGAGGGAATAGAATCAAGGCTAAAAATTATGTACCAATGAATATGAATTTGATTTTTGGGAAAATTCTATAATGAATCCTTAAAAAAGATGATAACTAAGAATTTAAAATTAAAAAGTGATTGTGAATAACCATGGTGGATTCATTAAAAATAGGTCTTATAAGACTAAGCTAATTTTTCATTTTTTTGACAAGAATATTAAGATTAATACTGTGCCTATCATTTCACAAAGACGTTAATATATCAAACATTATTCTTGAAAAGTACATTTTTATAATATAATAATGATTCACAAGTATACATTGAAGTCAAATAGATGAGAGTTGTTTTGAAAAATAAATAATAGTTATGAAAATGTGGGACAGAGATACAATAGGGGGCAGAGACAAGATAGCAAAGACTAGGCACATCTTTCTCTGGGTTCCTCCTAGTGTCCCTCAGATCAATACCAGATCAAGCCTCTGAACTGGTTTTGGAATGACAGAACTCACAAATATTTGAAGTATACAAATTTCCAGAAGAAGATACTTTGGTAAAATATAAGAATTGCTTCAATTGGGCAGTAAGGGAAACTAGAAGCAGCACAAGGAGCCAGGGCAGGGAGCCAGAGTGTTGTAAGACACTTAGGTTACTCTGTCCTGGTTTCAAACCAGTGATTCAGCAGATTATCTGTGAGAAACCAAAAACAAATACAAAAGGCAAATAGTAAGCCTCTGAAATTTAGAAAAAGGTGGGCCTGGCCATGTCTACCCAGCACTGGAAGTCAATCAGAAGCACCCAAGGCAACCTAAAGCAGCTGTTGTCCTGTTGACTTAAGAGTAGACCACAACCTTTTAAAAAATGAGCAAAACTCCCCAAAGAACTCTGACCATAGGCAGTTTTTATGGAGAAAGAAAGGAATAGATTCAAAACTCTGAGGATTGTAAAGGCAAATCATTTCCAAATGAAGCACCTAAGGTTGATATGAAAGGATCTTAAAACAGAGTTAGAAGAAAAATTGGGAAAAGGAATGAGATCTTTGCAAAAAGGTGTGAAAAAGGAAAAACAGAAATTATCTGAAGAAAACACCTTAAAAATAGATTTGATGAATCTAACCAAGTGGAAAAATATTAAATGCTCTTGGATTGGGCGAGCAAATATAATAAAGATAACAATACTACCTAAACTAATCTATTTATTTAGCGCTATACCAATCAGACTCCCAAAAAACTATTTTAATGACTAGAAAAAATAAAAACAAAGTTCATATGGAAAAACAAAAGGTCAAGAATTTCAAGGGAATTAAGGGGAAAAAAAATCAAAAGAAGGTGGCCTAGCTGTACCAGATCTAAAATTATATTATAAAGCAGCAGTTACCAAAACCATCTGGTATTGGCTAAGAAGTAGACTAGTTGATCAATGGAATAGGTTAAGTTCAAAGGACAAAACAACCAATAACTTTAATAATCTAGTGTTTGACAAACCCAAAGACCCCAGTTTTTGAGATAAGAACTCATTATTTGACAAAAATTGCTGGGAAAATTGGAAATTAGTATGGCAGAAACTAGGCATTGACCCATACTTAACACTGTATACCAAGATAAGGTCAAAAATGGGTTCATAACCTAGGCATAAAGACTAAGATTATAAATAAATTAGAAGAGCATAGGATAGTTTACTTCTCAGACCTGTGGAAGAGGAAGGAATTTATGACCAAAGAAGAACTAGAGATCATTATTGACTACAAAATAGAAAATTTTGATTATATCAAATTGAAAAGTTTTTGTACAAACAAAACCAATGCAGACAAGATTAGAAGGGAAACAATAAACTGGGAAAATATTTTTACAGTCAAAGGTTCTGATAAAGGTCTTATTTCCAAATATATAGAGAATTGACTCTAATTTATAAGAAATCAAGCCATTCTCCAATTGATAAATGGTCAAAGGATATGAACAGACAATTCTCAGACAAAGAAATTGAAACCATTTCTAGCCATATGAAAATGTGCTCCAAGTCATTATTAATCAGAGAAATGCAAATTAAGAAGACAACTCTGAGATACCACTACACATCTGTCAGACTGGCTAGAATGACAGGGGAAGATAATGCAGAGTATTGGAGGGGATGTGGGAAAACAGGGACACTGATACATTGTTGATGGAACACATCCAGCCATTCTGGAGAGCACTTTGAAACTATGCTCAAAAAATTATCAAACTGTGCCTACCCTTTGATCCAGCAGTGTTTCTACTGGGCTTATATCCCAAAAAGATACTGAAAAAGAGAAAGGGACTTATGTGTACCAAAATGTTTGTGGCAGGCCTGTTTATGGCTAGAAACTGGAAAATGAATGGATGCCCTTCAATTGGAGAATGGTTGGGTAAACTGTGGTATATGAATGTTATGGAATATTATTGTTCTGTAAGAAATAACCAGCAGGATGAATACAGAGAGGCTTGGAGAGACTTACATGAACTGATGCTAAGTGAAATGAGCAGAACCAGGAGATCATTATATATCTCAACAACAATGTTGTATGACAATGTATTCTGATGGAAGTGGATTTCTTTGACAAAGAGATCTAACTCAGTTTCAATTGATCAGGGATGGACAGAAGCAGCTACACCCAAAGAAAGAATACTGGGAAATGAATGTAAATTGTTTGCATTTTTTTTTCTTTCTAGGTTATTTTTTACCTTCTGAATCCAATTCTTCCTGTGCAACAAGAGAACTGTTCGGTTCTGCACATATATATTGTATCTAGGCTATATGGTGACATATTCAACATGTATAGGACTGCCTGCCATCTGGGGGAGAGGCTGAAGGGAGGGAGGGGAAAAGTTGGAACAGAAGTGAGTGGAAGGAATAATGTTGTAACAAATTTACCCAGGCATGGGTTCTTGTCAATAAAAAGTTATAATAAAAAAAAGAATAAAAAATAGATTTGATGAAATGGAAAAAGCATATAATTCCATACAAAATATATATGAAAAAGTTTTAAACTAATTTATTTATAAACAGAATCTGTGAAATGGAAAAAAGGCACTGAACAAAATGCCAGATTTAAAAGTTAAATTGGCCAAATTAAAAGGAGATAAAAAAGCTAACTGAAGAAAATACTTCACTAACAATTAGAATGAACAAATGGAAGTGAATGACACAATGAGATTTCAAGAATCAATCAAACAAAAAATTTTTAAAATGATAAAAATAGAAGAAAACATAAAATACCTCACTGGAAAACCAACTGACCTGGAAAATATATCTAGCCAAGACAATCTAAGAAATACTAGAGTATCTAAAAATAATAATGATTATTATATAGATTTCTTTAAAAACATGATGAAAAAAAGAACCTAGATATCATCTATCAAGAAATTATGAAAGAAAACTGCCTAGATTTCCTAGAAACAGAGTACAATAGCCATTTAAAGCATTCACTGATCACCTCCTGAAAGAGACTCCAAAATGAAAACTTCAAGGAACATTCTAGTTAAATGTCAGAATTATCAAATGAAGGAGAAAATATTGCAAGCAACCAGAAGGAAACAATTCAAATATTGAGCAGCCACAATCAAAGCAAAGAGGATTCAGCAGCTTCACTTTAAAGGAACAAAGGGCATGGAATTTGATATTCTGAAAGGCAAAGGGAATTGAATTGCAGCCATGAATCAAATAATAAGTATAATTTTTCAGGGGAAAAATAGACATTCAATGAAGCAGGTGAATGTCTCTTATTTCTAAAATAATACCAGATTTGAATAGAAATTTTGGTCTTCAAATACAGAACTCAAGAAAAGCATAAAAAGGTAAAAAGAAGAGAAATTATAACATTCTTTTGAAAGGTAAAAAAGTGTATATTCCTATATGGGAAGATGATAAGTTTACCTCTTGAGATCTGTCTCTCTGTTATGGGTATACTTAAAGGATATGGGTATAATTTGAATTTATTGTGATGATATAAAAAAGAAAGGAGAGGAGGAAAGTGATTCTATTGTAAGAAGATGAAAATGGAATGAAAATGGGGTAAATTACATCTCATAAAAAGGGAAAAAAGACCTATTAAAATTGAGGGAAATAAGGAAGGGGGATGAGCATTTTTTGGATTTTACTCTCTTCAGACTTGGCTCAAAGGGAGAATATCAGACACATTTAGCTTCACAGAGAAGCTTATCTCATCCAATAAGGAAGTAGGAGGAGAAAGGGGAAAGGAAAGGGGGAGGCTAATGGAAAAATAAGTAGAAGTGAAAAGGTAAAAGAAAGGGGGGAAAACTGAAAAAAGGGTGGGTTGTTTGAGGGAGGGAGTGGTCAGAAGCAAAATATTGGAGAGGAAAGGCAAGATAAAAGCAGAACTGGGGAAAAACAAGAGGGCAGGCATTACAGAGTTAGTAATGTTATCTGAAAGTGAATGGGATGAACTCTCATAAAACAGAAGTGGATAGGAGACTGAATTAAAAGCCAGAATCCTATAATTTGTTGTTTACAAGAAACACATTTAAATCACAGAATGATACATTCAGAGTAAATGTTAAAAATAAAAATAGGGATAGGAAACCTGACCTCAGATCAAGCAAAAGCAAAAATAGACCTAATTAAAAGAGATAAGGAATGAAACTACATCCTACTTAGATATGAAATAATATCAATACTAAACATTTATGCATCAAGTAGTATAGCATCCAAATTCCTAGAGGAGAAATTGAAGCTGAAAAAGAATTGGACAGCAAAACTATACTAGTGAAGGATCTCAACATTGCTCTCTAAGAATTAGATAAATGTAACAACAAAATAAATAAAAAGAAGTTAAGAAGGTAATTAAATTTCTAGAAAAGTTAGGTATGATAGACTTTTGGAGAAAACTGAATGGAAACCAAAAGGAATATAGCTTTTTTTTCTCAGGAATACATGGAACCTATACAAAAATTGAAAATATATTAGATCATAAAACTGAAAATCAAATGCAGAAAGGAAGAAATGGTAAATGCATTTTTTCAGGTCATGATGCAATAAAAATTACATGCAATGAAAGATCAGGGGAAAATAAACCAGAAATTAATTGGAAACTAAATAATCTAATCCTAAAGAATGAGTAGTGAAATAACAAATCATACATACAATCAATAATTTTATCTAAGAGAATGACAATAACCTGCATTAAATAGACAGAGAAGAACAATGAATTAGGTCTGCAACTAAAAAAAAAACCTACAAAAAAGAACAAATTGAAAAACCCCTATTTAATATCAAATTTGAAATTCTGAAAAAAAAGACTAATAAAATTGAAAATAAAAACAGTATTGAATTAATAAATAAAACTAAAAATTGCTTTTATGAAAAAAAAATATATATAAACCTTAGTAAATTTTGATTAGATAAAGGAAAGAAGAAAATTAAATTGTTAGTGTAGTGTCCAGACATGCTTTCTAGAGGATCTTTGGATGGGCCTTGGTTTTAGGTGGATAAGTGATGAAAGCAAGAGAGCCACTACAAGGATGGTCAAAGATGTAGTCTGTAGTCTCGATTTTGGAGTCTGGAGTTTTCTTTATTTCAACTCCTTTTAGCCATTAAATACCTTAGTATGATTACATCATTATAGCACACTGAGCATGTGCCAACTATAGAATCATTACATCACCATATCACACTATGCAAATGCTAACTAGAGTAATTACATCATTACATCACACTAAGTATATGTGAACTAGAGAACTATTATATCATCAATCACACTGAGTACGTGCTTAACTATCAGGACCCTGTTGTCCTTGTGGCAAGTATACCTTTTCACCAGTTCTCCCATTCTCTGTGGTCCTCTACATGTTGTCAAAAATGAAAAGGAAGAACTTTCCACCAGTGAAGAATAAATTAGAGAAATAATTATAAATTATTTGGCCTAATTACATGTCAAGAAATCTGAAAATCTAAGTGAAATGGAGTAATATGTACAAAAATATAAATTACCCATATTAATATAAGAGAAAATAAATTACTTAAATAGTCCTACTTCAGAAAAAAAGAAATAGAACAAGATATTATTCAACTCTTTAAGAAAAAAAATCCCTAGGGCCAGATCAATTTACATGTGAATTCTAGCTAACATTGAAAAAATGATTAATTCCCATATTATGAAAAATGAATATATGAAAATATATGAAAAATATATGAAAAAATAGAGAAAGAAGGAGTCCTACTAAATTCCTTTTATATCACAGATATGGTGTGGATATTAAAACCAGGTAAGTTCAAAACAGAGAAAAAAATTTGGACCAATTTTCCTAATAAATATTGATGGAAATATTGTAAATAAAATATTAGCAAGGATTACAGCAATTCATTCCTAGGATAATACACCAAGACCAAGTAGGATTTACACCAGGAATGCAGGGCTTGTTCAATATTAGAAAAAACTACTAACATAACCTAGAATATCAATAGCCAAATTGGCAAAAATCATGATTATCTCAATAGATGATTTTGAGATGAACAATATTCATTTCATAAAAAAGCATTTGATAAAATCCAACACCCATTCTTATGAAAAACACTAAAGATTATAGGAAGAAATGGAATTTTCCTTACAATGTTCAGTAGCATCTATTTGAAACCAGCATTAAATCTAGCATTTGACAAACCCAAAGACCCTAGCTTTTGGGATAAGAATTTACTATTTGACAAAAACTGTTGGGAAAATTGGAAACTTATCTGACATAAACTAAGCATTGAGCCACAGTTAACACCATATACCAAAAAAGGTCAAAATAGGTTAATAATCTAGACATAAAGAATGAGATTATAAATAAATTAGAACATAGGATAATTTACCTCTCAAACATGTGGAGCAAAAAGGAATTTGTGACTAAAGAAGAACTAGACATATTTGCTGATCACAAAATAGATAATTTGCATTATATTAAATTAAAAGGTTTTTGTACAAACAAAACTGTTACAGACAAGATTTAGAAGGGAAGCAATAAACTAGGAAAACATTTTTACATTCAAAGATTTTGATAAAGGCCTAATTTCCAAAATAGAGAATTGACTCAAATTTATAAGAAATCTAGCCATTCTCCAATTGATAAATGGTCAAAGGATATGAACAGACAATTTTCAGATGAAGACATTGAAGATATTTGTAGTCATATGAAAAGGTGCTTTAAATCAGTCTTGATCAGAGAAATGCAAATTAATACAACTCTGTGATACCAATACACACCCGTCAGATTGGCTAAAATGACAGGAAAAGTTAATAAGAATGTTCGAGAGGATGTGGGAAAACTGGGACACTGTTACATTGTTGGTAGAACTGTGAGTGAATCCAAACATTCTGGAGAGCAATTTGGAACTATGCTCAAAAAGTTATCAAACTGTGCATATCCTTTGACTCAACAGTGCTACTACTGAGTTTATATCCCAAAGAGATCTTAAAAGAGGGAAAGGGACTAACATGTGCAAAAATGTTTGTGGCAGCTCTTTTTGTAATGGCAAGAAATTGGAAACTGAGTAGATGACCATCAACTGGAGAATGGCTAAAAAAATTATGGGATGTGAATGTTATGGAATACTATTGTTCTGTAAGAGATGATCAGCAAGATGATTTCAGAAAGGCCTGGAGAGACTTCCATGAACTGGTCCTAAGTGAAATGAGCAGAAACAGAACATCATTGTACATGGCAACAACAAAACTATACAATGATCAATTCTGAAGAATGTGGCTCTCTTCAACAATGAGATAACTCAAACCAATTCCAATTGTTCAGTAATGAAGAGAATCAGCTACACCCAGAGAGAGAACTATAGGAACATAGCATTTCCACTCTGTCTTTATTATTTGTTTGCATTTTTGTTTTCCTTCTCAGGTTTTTTCTTTCTTTCTAAGATCCGAATTTTTTTGCATGTGTGCAGCAAGATAACTGTATAAATATGTATACATATATTGCATTTAACATATATTTTAACATATTTAACATGTATTGGACTACCTGATATCCAGGAGAAGGGGTGGAGGTAAGGAGAGGGTCAATGTTGAAAAATTACCTATGCATATGTTTTGTAAATAAAAAGCTATAATAAAAAATATGATTGAAAAATAAATAATACCAACAACAAGCATCAAATGTAACATGGACAAACTAGAATCATTTCCAATAATATCAGGGTTGGAACAAGGTTGCCCACTTATCACCATTACTATTCAATATTATATTATAAATGTTAGCTTTGTCAATAAGAGAAGGAAATGAGATTAAAGGAATTGGAGTAGGTAATGAGGAATTCAAATTATCACTCTTTTCAGATGATATGATGGTATATTTAGAGAACCCTAGAGAATCAACTAAAAAACTACTAGAAACAATTTACAACTTTAGCAAAGTTGCAGACTACAAAATAAATCCTCAGCATTTTTATATATTATTAAAAAAGTCTAGCAGCAAGTGACACAAAGATAAATTCCATTTGCAAAAACTGTGGATAATATAAAACATGTGGGAGTCTATCTGCCAAGGTAAAGTCAGGATCTAAATGGTTACTGCTACAAAACACTTTCCATGCAAATAAAGTCAGATCTAATCAATTGGGAAAATATCAAGTGCTCTTGTGGAGGATGAGCAAATGTAATACAAATGGCAATACTACCTAAATTAGTCTACTTATTCAGTGCCTTACCAATCAAATGTCCAGGAAATCATTTTAAAAGATCTAGAAAAAATAATAAAGAAGTCCATCTGGAAGAACAAAAGTTCAAGAATTTCAAGGGAATCAATGAAAAAATGCAAATGAAGATGGCGTAGCTGTGCCAGACCTAAAACGATATTATAAAGCAGTGATTATCAAAACCATTTGGTACTGGCTAAGAAAAAGAGTATTAGATAAGTAGAATAGGTTAGATTCACAATACAAACAGTCAGTGACTAGAGTAATCTATCATTTGACAAAATCCAAAACCCCAGATTTGGGGATAAGAACTCATTATATGATATAAACTTCTGGGAAAACTGGAAATTAATAAATATGGCAGAAACTAGACATTGACACACACCTAACATTGTTTACCAAGATAAGGCTGAAATGGATACATGATCTAGATATAAAGAGTAATAATATAGACAAATTAGTTAATATAGACATGTAAGTATAACAAAGGACAGTTTACCTCTCAGAATTGTGGCAAAGGAAGGAATTTGTGGTCAAAAAGAACAGGAGTACATTATTGAACACAACATAGATAATTTCCATTATGTAAAGTTAAAAGGTTTTGTACAAATAAAACCAATATAGACAACATTAGAAGAGAAGCAATAAACTGGGAAAAAATATTTTTATACATTCAAGGGTTCTGGTTTTTAAAATATGTAGAGAACTGACTCAAATTTATAAGAATTCAAGCCATTCTCCAATTGATAAATGGTCAAAGGATATAAACAATTTTCAGATGAAGAAATTGAAATCATTTCTAGTCATATAAAAAGAATACTTTAAATCACTATTTATTAGAGAATTGCAAATTAAGAGAACTTTGAGATGCTACGTCATACCTTTCAGATTGGCTAAGAGACAGAAAAAGATAATGATGAATATTGGAAGGGATGTGGGAAAACAGGGACACTGATACATTGTTGGTGGAACTGTGAATGGATCCAACCATTCTGGAAAGCAATTTGGAACTATGGTCAAAAAGTTATCAAACTGTGCATACCCTTTGTTTCAGCAGTGTTTCTACTGGGTTTATATTCCTAAAAAAATCATAAAGGAGAGAAAGGGACCCATAATCCAAAAATGTTTGTGGCAGCCCTTACCATTGTGGAGAGAAACTGGAAACTGAGTGGATGACCATCAGTTGGAGAATGGCTGAATAAGTTATGGTATATGAATGTTATGGAATATTATTGTTCTATAATAAATGATCAGGGACAGCTAGGGGGTGAATAGATAGAGCACCAGCCCTGAAGTCAGAAGAAACTGAGTTCAAATCTGGCCTCAGACACTAGCTCCAATATTATTTAACTCCAATTATTGAAAGAAAGAAAGAAAGAAAGAAAGAAAGAAAGAAAGAAAGGAAGGAAGGAAGGAAGGAAGGAAGGAAGGAAGGAAGGAAGAAAGGAAGGAAGGAAGGAAGAAACAATCAGCAGGATGATTTCAAAGAGGCCTGGAGAGACTAACATGAACAACTACTAAGTGAAATGTGGCTCATTGTACGTGGCTACAACAAGATTATACAAAGATCCATTCTGATGGATCTTTTCAACAATGAGATAATTGAGGCCAAATCCAATGATCTTGTGATGAAAAGCCATCTACACCCAGAGAGAGTACTGTGGGAACTGCGTGTGGATCACAATATAGCATTATCACTCTTTTTGTTGTTTGCATGCATTTTGTTTTCTTTCTCATCTTTTTCCTTTGTGAGCTGATTTTTCTTCTACTTCATGATAATTGTATAAATATGTATACATATATTGGATTTAACATATATTTCAACATGTAATATACATATATATATATATATATATATATATATATATAATTACTTGCCATTTAGGGGAGGGATTGGGAAGAAAGGAGAAAAAAATTTGCAACACAAAATTTTGCAAGGATCAGTGTTGAAAAATTATCCATGCATATGTTTTGAAAATATGAACCTGTAATAAATAAACTTTGAATAATAAAAAAAATTAATAAAATATTGTGATGTATTAAAAGTGTTCAGTTCCCAGGAATGATGGTCTGATAGTAGCAAAATTCTGTTCTCATCAAAATCTTTGTATTGTGTTCAGATCTGTGGGCCACAGTTTGAGAAAAAAAAAATTAATAAATTGAAGATTTTCCAGAAGACAGGAATCAGCATGATGAAGAGCCTTGAGTTCATGGGATATGAAACTCAATAGAAGGTCATATTTAACTTGGAAATAAAATAAGGCACAGGGGAAACAAGAGGATTTTTCAAATATATGGTAACTGTCAAGAGAGATTAGCTTTTTATTTGGACCATAAAGGGAAAATTCAGAAAAAAACAGCTGCAAGTTGCAAGGAGACAAATTTGAGCTTGAGGTCCAGAAAACAAACAACAACATTCTAACAATTCTAGATGTCCCAAAATCTCCTTCTGAAAGGATGTCAGAACCTTAGGATCATGTGTTGGACATGCTATAATGGAGAATCATTTGAAATATGGGTTACATTAGATGACCTTCTAGAATGCCCTCCAATTCTCAAAGTCTATGATCATCTACATGAATACATTTGATTGATGTAGAACAATGACTTGAATATACATTGTGAAAGATCATAGATAAATTCCCAAAACATGCAGAAAAATGCTTGTGCATAGTGTGAAAGATGGGGAAGCTCCAC
Organism: Sarcophilus harrisii; assembly: GCF_902635505.1. NCBI lineage: Eukaryota > Metazoa > Chordata > Mammalia > Dasyuromorphia > Dasyuridae > Sarcophilus > Sarcophilus harrisii. The sequence continues at coordinate 601,772,447 of NC_045427.1, forward strand.
AAAATTATCTCTATCTGGATCCTCATTAAGGTAGAAAAATAATTTATTTTTAATACCCCTAATCACTACATTTTATCTTTTTTCCCTAACTTCTGATCTCCCAGTATCCTTACATCAACCTTGTTATCAAAACCTCCTTGGGAACCTTTGTTTGAGATCAAGCATTTTATCTTACTATGAATTTAAACCACCACATCACCTCTCTGAGGGAGCATTTGCATTTTATTTTCTTCTTTCATTGCAAAATGAAAAGCTTAGTCTCTGTGAAAGAAATGCCAGTATCAGGAAACTTATGGGTGAAATACTTCAAATGGAGTCTTCCTTTGGACCCCTGAGATCATACCTGTATTGGTTCCGATTCCCTATAATTTAGGAAGCAGTTTAAGGCTTGCAAATTTTAATCCACATGGGAAGGTAACAAGAAATAAATTTTCCTTTATCTGGGAACCAAGAGATATGCTTTATTCTTTTCTGTCCATTTTGCCTTGGGAGCGCCTGCCTGTTGACATTCCTGTCATGAGGCAAGTAAAATCCATTCCTGTCAGTTCCTTGATAAATATTCATGCTTAGGTTCTTGGGGGTAGGGGGGTTGAGTGATCCATGGATCATCTCAGCCTGTCTACTTTGACAAAGTGATGACTTCCTTTGAATCTAATCCTTGATAGTGTTTTCTGGTGAAAGAAAATAGTGCTTGCAATGTCTACCGAATTTGTGGGCTTCTAGGTGGGCTGTTATTTCCAAACAAAAACCTAATTACTTCTAAAACAGACAACAAAGAAGGAAGTTCATTCAAGTCAATATTAGCAACTAGAAATGTCAACTACTTCTTGTCAGTCTTAATATATTGAAAATACATATACCTGATTTACCTTGCATTAGGAATAAATATTATACTTAGTTGATTGGGGGAAAATGAAATACAGCTTTCAAGTTTGTAAGCAATGTCCCTTTGCCCTCTAACTGCATTTCTGAGATAGAATAAATACTTGCTGAACTCTAGTCCATTTAGTTATTTCCACATTAGGGACATCACTTTCAACCTTATCACTTTCAGTAGACTTACAAATACAGATTTTAACCTTTTCAGTATTCTGCATTGCAGCAAGAGTTTAAATTCATTTCTGTCACCGTTTTTTCACTTTGGTAAACAAGCAACCATAAGATTTGAAATCAAGTCATATTAAAGAATGCAGAAAAGTCAAAGCAAGGAAAGATAATATTTTATCACACTAGAGTACTAGGATTCTGAGAAGATATTTCAATGGACCCAGATTTCTCCCTTCAAGCTTTAAATGACCAATAACCATGACAGTAAAGAGTAGATTGTACCGTGGCATAGCTGTGACAGGCCTTTCATTCTTATAAGAGTTTACTTTATTAGAGAAGAACTTCCTGGGGATGATGGCAGGATAGCACTATTTAGCATGGTGGAAGGGCTGTAATTATGTACTTTTCCAGCTAGGTCACTTTCTTATCCTGGATCATAGATTTTTTTCAGGGCATGTATGGACGGTGATTTGAAATGTAGCCTTCAAGGTCCAGGTATAAAGAGTCAACAATTCAATTCTCACTGTGGTGCCACAGAAACAGTTGAAGTACCTAGCATAGAGTGGTCACTTGATTTTTCTGAAATAAATATGTGCTTATATTAAAATAGTTACATTAGATTCCTAAGGTTTCTTTTACCTTCAAATTTTATGATTCCATAACTAGGTGTCTCAAAAATTTTTGTTCTAGCAGTACTATAAATGTTGAACTAAACTATTTTTTCTTATACACAATTTATGTATTTTCCATTGTAATAAGGGAAATATTTATATTATTGTAGCAAATATTAGGGAGTCTTTTGGAAATGACAGTGTATGGAATACTTATAAATTAATTGAAATATGGAACACATAAATTTCTTAATGTTTTCATCAACTTTTATTTGCTTGATATTTTCCCACTAGAATGTAACCTTTTAACAAAACTCAAAATTATAGTATCATGATTTTTTAAAAGAAATTATTTTAACAGCAAAAGAATGTAACTGAAATTCATCTGCATTTGTAAAGAAAGTATCAGCCTCATTCTTTGATATTGAAAGGGTTTTCATGAAATTGACACTAATGCTTCAGAAAAGCACCTGCAACCTGCTGAGCACTATAAGGTTGTACAACTGAAACTAGCCATGGGTGATTTTATTCAGATTTCTATTCTTGGCAATGTGATAAATAAGACCCTCATAGACAAGATCCATGATATTATCATGTGCTTACTATCTATGGAATACATGACACAGTAAATCAATCCTAGAATCCATTGATTGAAGAAGCCATTTATTAAGAAACTATTCAAGTTTATTCATACATACATCTATAGAGACCTTTGGATTTCTAGAATTTCTATCACTCATAGGTTCATGGTCACAGGGGAAATTATATCTAAAAAGACTGACAACACAGAACACAAGGTGGCATGTATTTGTCATTTATTATGTGAGTCAGGCAGTGTGCTAAGTGCTGAAGATATTAATATGTTTCCCAAATAAGATAATTCCTATGCTCACTGAGGTGGGAAGATAATATAAAAAGGGGAACTAAAAAATAAAATGGATTTCAGGAGGGAGTCAGAAGGAAGAGGGGCACATAGGGACATTATGTCAAAGTTTAGCATGTCAGAAGCAGAACTGGGAAGGAAATGAAGCTTGTTTGGCTCTGGTCCTTTTTCACTCCTATTGTAGTCTGACCTTGAAACTTCTCTCTGAGCCTGAAGCTTTCTCTTCATGGCACATATGTCCATCCTTTTGACCTTTTCTAAGAGTTGTGAGTATATCCTCTGAATTCCCTTTTATTGTAGCATTTTATTTCCATGAAATCTTTGGAAGTCAGGAGTAATGATTATCCCCATTTTACAGATAAGGAAAATGAGACCAATAAACCTTAAATTACTAATAAGTGTCTGAATCCATATTTGAAATCAGGCATTCCTGACTCCAGGGCAAGCTACCAACTGTCACTTAGCTGTCATATTGAATATTAATCTGAAGAATGATCTGGCAGTTATTCAAATAAAATTGACTAAGCATTTACCAGATATTAGTTTTTAGCTAGCTGAATACAAAGATAGAAATGAAACAGTCTTTGATATCAAGTAATTTATACTTGATATCATTGGATAAATCTGAAGACAGAGAAAAAGGCAAAAGTTTGAAACAATATTTTAGAGGAAAAGTTGATGAGAGACTAATGGAAATGGTCAATGGAAGTATAAAAATAAAAATGCATATTGAAGATAAAAGGAAAAGGTCATTAAGAATTATAAAGACACTGAATTAAGTGTTGCAGATATGAAGACAAACATGGAATAATTTCTGCTCCCAAAGAACTTACATTCTTTTGGAAAGAAAATATTGATAAATGCATTGTCCTGAACAATAGATGTAAGGAAATGTTGATGGTGTATAGAGAGTGGGGAGGAAATAAATTGATTTTATGTAAAAGGTATGGTAATTAGGGGTAATAAGATGTGGAGATTATGAAAAAGTACCTTCACGAGCCAGATTTGAAAGAAATAGTGCATGCAAAAGATATGACTTTTGAATTAGAGGTATTAGTAATAAATAACTTGAAGGCTCTTTTAGTTTTTTAATAAAGATAAAAGAAGTTGCTAATATAGTTTCACTTCTTTTGTTATTGTTTGCTTGTACTTTATTTTGTTTCTCATGGTTTTCCTTTTTGAGCTGAATTTTTCTTGTACAGAAAGATAATTGTATAAATATGTATGCCTATATTAGATCTACATATATTTTACCATGTTTAACATATTGGATTACTTGCCATCTAGGGTAGTGGATAGAGGAAAGTGGGAGGGGAATTGGAACAAAAGGTTTGCAAGGATCACTGGTTAAAAAATCATCCTTGCATATGTTTTGAAAGTAAAAACCTTTAATGTTTATTACACAGATATGGTACTGATACCTAAACCAGGTAGGTTGAAAACAGAGAAAGAAAATTATAGACCAATCTCCCTAATGAATATTGATACTAAAATCTTAAATAAGATATTAGCAAAAAGACTACACAAAATCATCCCCAGGATAATACAATATAATCAAGTAGGATTTATACCAGGAATGCAGGGCTGGTTCAGTATTAGGAAAACTATCAATATAACTGGCCATATTAATAACCAAATTAACAAAAACCATATGATCATCTCAATAGATGCAGAAAAAGCATTTGATAAAATCCAACATCCATTCCTATTAAAAACACTTGAGAGTATAGGAATAAATGGACTTTTCCTTAAAATAATCAGCAGCATCTATTTAAAACCATTAGTAAGCATCATATGTAATAGGGAAAAACTGCAACCATTCCCAATAAGATCTGGAGTGAAACAAGGTTGCCCACTATCACTGTTACTATTTAATATTGTATTAGAAACGCTAGCTTTGGCAATAAGACCTGAGAAAGAGATTGAAGGAATAAGAATAGGCAATGAGGAAACCAAATTATCACTCTTTTCCGACGACATGATGGTATACTTAGAGAACCCCAGAGATTCTACTTAAATGTTATTAGAAATAATCCATAACTTTAGCAAAGTTGCTGGTTATAAAATAAACCCACGTAAGTCATCAGCATTCTTATATATCACTAACAAAATCCAACAGTCAGAGTTACAAAGAGAAATTCCATTTAAAGTAACTTCTGATAGTATAAAATACTTAAGAATCTATCTGCCAAGGGAAAATCAGAAACTTTATGAGCAAAATTACAAACCACTTTTTACACAAATTAAGTCTGATGTAACCAATTGGAAAAATATTAAATGCTCTTGGATAGGGTGAACAAATATAATAAAGATGACAATACTACCTAAACTAATCTATTTGTTTAGCACTATACCAATCAGACTCCCAAAAAACTATTTTAATGACCTAGAAAAAATAACAACAAAATTCATATGGAAAAAGAAAAGATCAAGAATTTCAAGGGAATTAATGAAAAAAAAATCAAATGAAGGTGGCTTAGCTGTACCAGATCTAAAATTATATTATAGAGCAGCAGTTACCAAAACCATTTGGTATTGGCTAAGGAATAGATTAGCTGATCAGTGGAATAGGTTAGGTTCAAGGGACAAAACTGTCAACAACTATAGCAACCTAGTGTTTGACAAACCCAAAGACCCCAGCTTTTGGGATAAGAACTTATTGTTTGACAATAATTGCTGGGAAAATTGGAAACTAATATGGCAGAAACTAGGCATTGATCCACACTTAACACCATACACCAAGATAAGGTCAAAATGGGTTCATGTCCTAGGCATAAAGAATGAAATTATTAATAAATTAGAGGAACACAGGATAGTTTATCTCTCAGACCTGTAGAAGAGGAAGGAATTTATGACCAAAGAAGAACTAAAGATCATTATTGATCACAAAATAGAAAATTTCAACTATACCAAACTGAAAAGTTTTTGTACAAACAAAACTAATACAAACAAGATGAGAAGGGAAGCAATGAACTAGGAAAATATTTTTACAGTCAAAGGTTCTGACAAAGACCTCATTTCCAAAATATATAGAGAAATTCTAATTTATAAAAAATCAAGCCATTCTCCAATTGATAAATGGTCAAAGGATATGAACAGACAATTCTCAGATGAAGACATTGAAACTATTTCTAGCTATATGGAAAGATACTTCAAGTCATTATTAATCAGAGAAATGCAAATTAAGACAACTCTAAGATACCACTACACACCTGTCAGACTGGCTAGAATGACAGGGAACGATAATGCAAAATGTTGGAGGGGATATGGGAAAACAGGGACACTACTACATTGTTAGTGGAAACGTGAATACCTCCAACCATTCTGGAGAGCAATTTGGAACTATGCTCAAAAAGTTATCAAACTGTGCATACCCTTTGATCCAGCAGTGTTACTACTGGGCTTATATCCCAAAGAGATCATAAAGAAGGGAAAGGGGCCTGTATGTGCATGAATATTTGTGGCAGTCTTTTTTGTAGTGGCCAGAAACTGGAAGCTGAGTGGATGCCCATCAATTGGAGAATGGCTGAATAAATTGTGGTATATGAATATTATGGAATATTATTGTTCAGAAAGAAATGATCAACAGGATGATTTCAGAAAGGCCTGGAGAGACTTACATGATCTGATGCTGAGTGAAATGAGCAGGGTCAAGAGATCATTATATACTTCAACAACAATACTATATGAGGACCAATTATGATGGACTTGGCCATTCTCAGCAATGAGATCAACCAAATCATTTCCAATGGAGCAGTAATGAACTGAACCAGCTATGCCCAGCAAAAGAACTCTAGGGGATGACTAAAAACCATTACATTGAGTTCCCAATCCCTATATTTTTGTCCACCTGCATTTTTGATTTCTTTCACAGGCTAATTGTACAATATTTCAGAATCCGATTCTTTTAGTACAGCAAAATAACGGTTTGGTCATGTATACTTACTGTGTATCTAATTTATATTTTAGTATATTTAGCATCTACTGGTCATCCTGCCATCTGGGGGAGGGGGTAGAAGGATAGAGGGGAAAAATTAAAACAAGAGGTTTGGCAATTGTCAATGCTGTAAAGTTACCCATACATATACCTTGTAAATAAAAGGCTATTTAAAAAAAAAGATAGGCTGAGCAAATATAATAAAGATGACAATGCAACCTAAAATTTATTTAGTGCTTTGCCACTCTAATTCCCCCAAAAAACTATTTTACTGACCTAGAAAAAACAACAACATAATTCATCTGGAAGAATAAAGGTCAAGAATTTCAAGGGAACTAATGAAGAAGAATCAAATGAGGGTGGCCTAACTCTATCTGATCTAAAACTATATTACAAAGCAGCAGGCACCAAAACCATTTGGAATTGGCTAAGAAATAAACTAATTGATCAGTGGAATAGGTTAGGTTTGCAGGACAAAAAAATAGTCAATGATTATAGCAATCCAATGCTTGACAAACCCCAAAACCCCAACTTTTGGGATAAGAATTTACTATTTGGCAAAAACTGCTGGGAAAACTGGAAATTAATATGGCAGAAACTAGGCATGGACCCACACTTAACACCATACAACAAGATAAAATCAAAATGGGCTTATGATCTAGGCATAAATCAGAAGAACATAGGATAGTTTACTTCTCAGACCTGTGGAGGAGGGAGGAATTTGTGACCAAAGAAGAACTAGAGATCATTATTGATCACAAAATAGAAAATTTTGATTATATTAAATTAAAAAGTTTTTGAACAAGCAAAACTAATACAGACAAGATTACAAGAGAAGCAATAAGCTGGGAAAACATTTTTAATAGTGAAAGGTTCTGACAAAGGTCTCATTTTCAAAATATATAGAGAATTGGCTCAAAATTTATAAGGAATCAAGCCATTCTCCAATTGATAAATGGTCAAAGAATATGAACAATTTTAAGATGAAGAAGATGACTATTTCTAGTCATATTAATAGGTGCTCCATATCATTATTGATAAGGGAAATGCAAATTAAGACAACTCTTAGATACCAGTATAAACCTGTCAAATTGGGTAAGATGACAGGAAAAGATAATAAAGAATGTTCGAGGGGATGTAGGAAAACTGGGGCACTGATACATTGTTGGTGGAACTGTGAACAAATCCAACCATTCTGGAGAGCAATTTGTAACTATACTCAAAGAGCTATCAAACTGTGCATTCCCTTTGACCTGGCAGTGTTTCTACTGGGCCTGTATGCCAAAGAGATCTTAAAGGAGGGAAAGGAAGCCACATGTGCAAAAATGTTTGTGGCAGCCCTTTTTTATGGTGGCCAGAAACTGGAAACTGAGTGGATTCCGATCAATTGCAGAATGGCTAAATAATTTATGTTATATGAATGTTATGGAATATTATTGTTCTTCAAGAAAAAATCAGCAGGATTATTTCAGAGAGGCCTGGAGAGATGTATGTGAACTGATGCTGAGTGAAACAAGCAGAACCACAAGAGCATTATACACAGCAACAAGAAAACTATAAGATGATTAATTCAGATGGGCCTGTCTCTCCTCAACAATGAGATGATTCAAACCAGTTCCAAATGTTCAGCAATGAAGACAGCCTGTGGAGACTACTGTGGGAACTGAATGTGGACCACAACATAGAATTCTCACTCTGATGTTGTTTGCTTGATTTTTTTTTCCTTCTCAGGTTTCTTTCATTCTGATCTGATTTTTCTTGTGCAGCAAGATTATTGCATGGAAATATATATATATATATATATATATATATATATATATATATATATATTGGATTAACATATATTTTAATATGTATTGTAATACCTGTCTGCCATTTTGTAAGCACTGTGTGATGGGGAAAATGAACATATAAATGTTCTAATCTAATGGGGGAAAAGACCATATAAAAAGAAAACTGAATAGGAGTATGTACCTGGCACATGGGTATATTGAAGACCTGCAGAAGCATAGTGTCTTTGATCACATCCTAGAGTAGAGGTTCTGGTAAGTGGTCTCATATGTTTCCTCTCCACTCTCTCAAATATAAAAATATATCAGTGGAAAAAAACAATAGATTTGTCATCTGAGCCTAGATGAACTGGGTTCAAAACCTCATTTTGTCATTTCCTTTTTGTATGAGTTTGGGCAATTTGCTTAATCTCTCTGGGCTTCAACTTTCTGATATATAAAATGAGGGTGATCTATTCTGTAATCTCTGAAGTCCCTTATATTATAAGTCTACCTTGTGTTTATAATTTCTTACCACGTACAATTTTAGTATATTTAAATACCAAAGATTGTTTTTAATGGTCAGTGTTCAATATCTGGGCACTCCCTTCTTTCTCATTCTTTATCACTATAAAGAGTTGTGTTATGGATATTTCAGTATATAACATGCCTTTATTTTTGTCTTTGACTTCTTTAGGATATGTGCTCAATTTGTGAGATGCTTTAGACAAAGGTTATAGATAGTTTATTTACTATGCTTGCATAATTCCTATTAAAGTAAACCGTCTATTTTCTGAGAACTAAAATAATCCTGAAAATACTGGAAAACATTGTCTCTACGTAGAAATGCAAGATGACTAATTTTGTTATAATTAGTGATAGGATGCCTAGTCTTAAAACCTGCCTAAACTTTTTTAGTTATTACGTATGCATACAGCATATCTCTTTATATTAACTTATTTAATCAGATGCATTTATGCAAAATTATTTTGGTATCTCTTATGAAGTTAAAATTTCAGCAAATTTAAATATTTATAATTATTTTCTTATATCCTTCTTAGTTTAACTAATAAAACTACACACACACACACACACACACACACACACACACACACACAGTTATTGCCTTTCAAATAAAAAAAAGCAACATGGTCCCTCTTTCCTAAAAAATACATTTAAAAAATTCTTTTCTCTGATTATATATTATGGGAAAATCTACACATTTTTGGAGGAATTATTTTTTTTTCTATTTCTGAGACTCCAGTGAAATATTCACATAAGTATATACAATACATATTCCAGAATTATGATTACCACCATTTTTAAAAATTATTTTGCTTGGTGATTCTAAGTTTTTTGATTTTGGAAAAAAAAAAGTGGTCATATAGAGAATGCTAAGGAACTCTTTTGCTCATCAGAAAAGAGTTCATCCCTTGAGCATAGTGTCCTTAATAAAAAATATTACACAATATTTCCCACAAAACTAGAAAATCAATTTGTTCTGAGCAAATCAAAGAGAAGTATATTTCAAGTTTGGAAAGTATTAGAACTATACTTCCAAGGAGTCTCTAGCTAGTGTCCTTCTATTTAAAAATAGAACTGTATGATAGTAAACCATTCTTCAATAAGAAGAAAAGAGGAAGCAAAATTAGAATGACTTATCAAAGAGGTTATTATGGAAAAAAATCAACTAAGGCTATTCATGAGCATGATTATAATGTCTGTGTTTTTCCATTATTCCTCCTGCTCACCCTGTGAACCATAATTCCATCAGTCCTTATGCAAATATTTGTTATTGTGAGCAACCAAGTGACAATCTGTAAACCATCTATTCAACATTTGCCCTCTATCTGCCTAGGCAAGGCTACTAAGATACACAAGTATGTTTGTTAGTGATCTTTCTTTCTGAGCACTTGGTGGAACTTTTGTATTATGTTTTTGTTATACAGAATTTCTAGCTAGTTGCAATCCTTAAGATTCAGGTCTAACTATCTTCACAAGGAGTTATTCTTGGGAACATAGTAGATATGAAGAATAATAAGGTTTTTTTCACTGGCTTCCAGGATATTATATTTTAATTGGAAGGACAAAAAATATATGACAAACATATAGACAGACAGATCGATGTAAAAAGTTCACAATGCTGGGATATGCATTATATATACTTATAGTTAATAATTCACTTGAATCTCAGAAATAGAAAAATACTCAGGAAAGGTATAGACTTTCCCATAATAAGTAATCAGAAAAAAGAAACAAATATATAACTTTTTGGAAAATGCAGAGGATCTTTTTGTATCTGAAAGACAAAAACCATGCAAAACATATGAAGTTTTAGTTGAACTAAAAGAATATAAGAAAAAAGGCATGAATCTTTGGATTTGATGAAATCTGAAGTTCAGAAAAATAATTTTTTAGAAATTTGTCTGAGTAAATGTCCGATTATGTAATTTCTTTTTCTAAGGGCGTGAATACTTCAATCATTTTTCCTGTATATCAGAAAGTACATAAATGTCACAAATAAGTAAGTGTTATTATAATGCTGATAAGACATCATAAAATGATAGTTTAGTCATGTTATATTTCATGGATGAAGTGACAGAAATATGAGTGGGAATTTGAAAGATCAGTATAAACTTAGTAGGTACAGTGGGTAGAAAGAACCTTTCAAGCAGAGGAAATAGAGTGAGTCAAGTACAGGGACAAGAAACAATATAAGGTATGTTGAAAACCAGGCATAGATCTGCCTTACTGAAACAAATAGTTTATATTGGGAAAAAGTAGAATGGAGTTATGATACAGGTATTAAATACCAGGATATTGAGTTGGGATTTTATTTTATTTTTCCTGGAGACATATGCAAGGTTTTAGATCAGTAAAGTTCTTTGAAGAAAGTAGTAGAACAGGAAGACCTAGTGTATGTCCACATTTCTAGAGAATGAAAAATTAGAGAATCTCACATTACCAAGTGGTTTTATAGAGGAAAAAAAAAGAAAATATTCTATGTGGAAACATTTAAGAAATCTGAATGTTATTTCTGAAAAATGTGAATGTACAACATTTTTCTACTCACAGTGAGCATGACAATCAAATACCTCACACTCATCCACAATGTAAAAATTGTTATTATTTTCATGTTAATTACATAGGAAAATATTACAGATTGAAGGGTAAATAATAAATATTAAACTAAAAATATTTTTTAAAAACCACATGATTTGCCCTAAAATGGGCATTATAATTCTATCTTAATTAGCAGGAACACAAGCTGGGATCTGATCTCAAGGGTAGTACAAAACTACTACATGGACTAATACATCATTTAGATAAGCAGATTGGCAACATTGGGTGTCTGGATAGATGGTGAAAACTACAGTTAAACAAGAAACAGTAGGTTGCCAAAGGAAAACAGTGGGAAATTGACAAAGGTAAGCAATAGAGTGAAGAGAGTAGTATTAAATCTGGAAAAGAAACAGTGGGCAAATATCTTAGAAGGTAACAACAAAGCATAAATAGCATACTATTATTTATGTGAGTTAAATGGTGGGAAGAAAGGATGAGTCTGAATGGATCATTTGCTGCAAAGGAAAGATGACCAACAAAAAAACCAAAGAACATGGGAAATAATAAAGGCTTTTGAACAAAACTGCCAGAAGACAGTGAAAATCTAGCATTTGACTTGTATAAAGAAGAAAAGGAATTTTATTAAAGGTTTAGATAATTTTTAATGCTGAGGCAATTTGAACTTGTCAGATATTCACTTCCCATAAGACAAGAACAATTTTAGGTTCAAGTGAGAGAAGAGATAGCTTTCATATTATCATAATCATAGCATAATAGGGTGTCAATGTGGAACAGACATGAGGGGCTAATGTAACAAATACATAAAAAATTACTCTCACAACATATCCAACAAATGGTATTCCATTCATGGTATAGAACATCCAAAAAAGAATCTATTTTTGAGGCAGCCCATTCCACTTTTTAATAGCTCCAATTATTCAGAATTGTTTTATTTTCTTATACCCCAATTTTTCCTCTTTGTAAGTTTCATTCATTATTCTTCCTTCTGAGGCCAAGTAGAATAAGACTATCCATTAACCCCTTTCCAGGTGATAAGAGACTAAAGTGTGCAATAGCATTACTGTCAGTTAAGACAAGAAGGCAGAATGAGTCTTAAAGATATGAATGAGGTGTAATTTATACAATTGGCCTATTTGAGTCACTGAATTAGTGACTTCTAGGGTTAACACAAAACTTCTAATTTTCTCCTCTCAAGAGGAATTCTCCAACAAAAAAATGATGATAATTAAGACACAGATGAATAAAATTTTGTGTGCAGATTAATTGGGCCTCCTAATAGCCATTGGGCAGAATAAACCTTAGTAATTTCAGTGAAAAGCTAATGTATAATGAGAACAGAAAACTGTCAGAATACTTTTAGAAAAACTCAACCCCACCCTATGTTGAGAAGAATTAAAAAATTACAGTTAAACAAACAAACAAAGAAAAGTTGCTGTATTGGTTCTTTAAATTTGAGAAGGGTAACAAAAAGGGAAAAAAATTCTTAACAAGAAAGATAGTATTGAAACTGGAAAAAACAGAATAAACAGGATCAAAAATAATTCAAAACTTTAGCTGGGAAATAATAGGAAATAATCTAGACATTTTAAAATCAATTAATTATCATAATGCATACTAAGTGTCAAGCACTGAACTCAGATCTTTTCGATCTAGATAAAATTCATCTCAGAGTACTAATGCAATTGAGAGATCTGAATAAAACATTAAGTTGGAAAAATCATGGGTAGTAAGTTGCCCAAAAGACTGAAGACAGTAAAAGGATTTCAGAAAGAATCACAGTGTAAATCCTGACAATGCTCCAATTTCTCAAAGATTTTGATCTCAATGTTTTCCTTCACAAATGCAGATCCAACATTCTTTACAACATACATTGTCATTAAGATCTTAATGATGTCTTAACAAACAAGTCTTAACAATGAATTATTTTTTAGAACAACTATGAATGAATCTTTCTAGTTTCAGGTAGGAACGTTCATTAGACATAGGCATTCAATTCATCATTGACTCTATATTCAAAGCTTTATTATTTTGTTATACATTTCCAGAGATTGTGCACTACAAAGAATTGAAAGTCAAGATACATTATATGAACATATACACACACACAAATCCATTTTTTAAAATAAAAAAACAAATAGATAACGCAATTTTTACTATGGCAAGAATTTAAAGTAGGAGAAAATATGAACAATTATTAAAGATGAAATTTTTTTGATTACAAAATTTTTAGAGTATGAGCAAAAAAAATCAATGTACTTAATATGATAAGGAAAACTCAATTGGAAAAAAAACTATTATTTCATATTTATAAAATAAAAAGTTGATGTAGAGTAATTATAGAAAATGGACAGAAATGAAAGATAAAGTAATTTGATAATGACAATCAAAAGTAATGAACAGTTTTAAAGAAAAAATTAGCAATAATCAAATAACATCCAACAAGTTTTGCTAGTTAACATAGTTCTTGGCATGAAGGAGGTTACTAATAAATGCTTCTGTGCTGCAAGAGAAATAGTGATTTTAACATGAGCATTTGATATGCAGCTTGCTTTTTGACAATTCAAAGAGAAATATAGGAGCAGAAGAAATGTCTGTCTACAATGTCCATTTACCAGACCAACGTCTTTGTTACTTTCAGTCATAAAGGTTTATGAAAGATAATGGTAAAATTTAGTTTGTGAGAAAAATCCATTTTTTTCTGAATGTTATGTAACTTTATCATTATTTCTTTTTTATTTAATAGCACTTTTCCAATTACATATCAAGACAAATTTTTGCATTGAATTTTACATGATTTTGAGTTTTAAAATTTTCTCCTTCCCTCCCCCTTCTCAAAAGCAGTTAGCAATTTGAAATAGATTAAACATGGGATGTCATGTAAAGCATATTTCTATATTAGTCACTCTTGTGAAAGATGAAACCTAGCAAGAGATTAAAAAGCATGAAAAACAATAAAGTGAAAAAGCATGTTTCAATTTGCATTCAGAATACATCAGTTCTTTTTCTGCATATGAATAGCATTTTCCTTTATGAGTCCTTTGTTCTTGGCTTGGATCATGTGGTTCACAGAAGAACTGAGTCCTTTAAAGTAGATCATGACACAATGTTGCTGATACTGTGAACATTCTGCCTATTTCATTTTGCATCTCTTCATACAATTCTTTCCAGTTGTTTTAATTTTTTTCTGAATTTGCCTGTTCATTATCTTTTATTGTACAATAGGATTTTATTATATTCATATAACACAGCTTATTCAGAAAATTTTAAGATCTTCAGGTTTTCTCCCCAAAACAGAACAAATTTGCACCAGATCAAGATGACTAGGAGTAAAACAAGGTTCCTCCTGGTACAACCCAAGAAGATCAGAAGAAAGCCACAAGGCCAGAGATTCATCAGTGTGAAGTGCAACCCCCTACTGACTAGCTCCATAGAAACACCTGGGGGTAGCTAGGCTTGGCTGGAACCTTTGTAGAAATCTGAGAAACTTTTATCTTCAGGACAGTGTGAGGAGTCAGAGCTCTGAGTCCAGGAAGACTGAAGGAACCTCTGTCTACAAACACTTGCAGGAGGGTGAAGCTTTTGCCTCGGAATTCCAGCTTAGAGGAGAGAGTTGAAGTGAAGCTAGAGGCAACATACACCCACTAAACAATTAGCAGAGTTTACATGAATATTTTCCTTTAAAAAAAAAAAACAACTAACTTTTTAAAAAGTTAGTTGTTTAACTAACAAAGGAGAAAGAACCCAACCATAGAAAACTACTATGGTTATAGAGAAGATCAAAATTTATCTTCAGAAGAGAACAGTAAAGTTTTAAAAAATAGTTTCTTTCATTAAAAAATTGATATTAAATGGATCCTTACCCAGAGAGAATTTATTTTAAAAACTCCCCCCTCCAAAAAAAGAATTTACAAATTAAATGAAAGACATTGAGGAAAATTAAAATAAAATAAAACCACCTAAGAGAAACAAAATTATAAAAAAAAAAATTAAAAAGAGATACAGTTTTTCTTTTATTGTTTTTCACTCACATGTAAATCCATTTGGCCCTGGAGATTTTTTATTAGGAAATTCATTGACGGCTTCCTCAATTTCTTTTTCAAAATGGAACTATTTAAATAATTTATATCCTTTTCTGTAAATCTGGGCAATTTATATTTTCATAAATATTAATTAATTTGATTTTGGTTGTCCGACTTGCTGGCACACATGTGGGCAAAATAGTTGCTAATTGTTGCTTTAATTTCTCTTTCATTGTTGGTAAGTTTACCCTTTTCATTTTTGATGCTGGTAATTGGATTTTTTACTTTCTTTTTCTAATCAAATTAATAAAAGTTTTATTTATTATCTTGTTTTTTTCATACAACAAACTCAGTTTTATTAATTAGTTTAATAGTTTCCTTATTTTTTATTATATTAATCTCTCCTTTGAGTTTCAGAATTTTGTATTTAATCAGAAACTTTTAATATGTTTTTTATCTAGCTTTTAGTTGCATGCCTAATTCATTGATCTTTCCTTTATTTTATTCATATAGCTACTTAGTGATATAAAATTTTTCCCTAAGAAGTGTTTTGCCTGCCTTTCATAGGTTTGATAGATTATCTCATAATGCAATTCTCTTGGATTAAATTATTTATTGTTCCTGTCATTTGTCGTTTGACCTACTCATGATTTAGAATTAGATTATATAATTTCCAATTGATTTTTTTACTGTCTTTCCCTGCTCCTTTATTGAATATAATTTTTATTGCATTGTGGTGTGAAAAGGAAGCATTTACTCTTTCTCCTTTTCTGCAATTCATTGTGAGGTTTTTATTTCTTTATACATGGTCACTTTTTGTGTAGGTTCCATGTACTGCCAAATAAAAGTTATATTCCTTTCTGTCTCTATTGAATTTTATCTAGAGATTTATTATATCTAGGTTTTGTAGGATTCTATTAACCTACATAATTTCTTTCTAGTTTTGCTGTCTATTGTTTTCCTTTAATTGACTTAATATGGACATAAGAATTTGCTTGCTCTACTATTTGGTGCATATTTACTATTTCATTGCTTATAGAGTCCTTTAATAAGATGTAGTTTCCTTCCTTATCTCTTTAAATTAGATCTATTTTTACTTTTGCTTTATCTAAAATCAGAATTGCTACCTGTTTTTTTTTATTCAATCAAAAAAAAAATAATAACTTCTGTTCCAGCCTTTTTCCTTTACTTTGTATGTATTTCTCTATGTCAAGTGTCTTTCTTGTAAGCAACACATTGTAGGATTCTTATTTTTGATCCACTCTGCTATTTGCTTCCATTTTATGGGAGAGTTCATCCCATTCACATTCACAATTATGATTACCACTTCTCTATTTCCCTCCATCCTATTTTCTCTACTGAATATGCTTTTGTTCTCTCTTTCCACTCTGTCCTTAATAGTGCTTTTTATATTCACCATACCCACTACCTTATCTTATTATATACCTCCCTCTTTTCGTAGCATTTTTTTTAACCTAGTACACCCACAGCCTTATTATCTATCACTTCTCTCTCTTTTCTTACCTTTTTTTCCCCCTAGTGTTTCTTCTCTCCCTTCTATCCAGCTCCTCCTGTTTCTCTCCTCTTTCATCTCTTACTTCTTTGTGGGATCAGATAAATTTCTATATCCAAGTGAATGATTAAGTTATTCCCTCTTTGAGACAAAACTGATCAAGCTTCAGAAAGCTCATCCTTCTCTCTTTTTTTCCTGGATTGTAGTAGATTTTTTGTGCCTCTTTATGTGATCTAATTTGGCCCATTGTATTTCCCCTTTTCCTCTTTTTCCAGTGCAAATCTTTTTCTATATCAATGTCTTTTTCAGAGTCCATTCACAACCACACATTCAGTACGTGTGATGAACATATATAGATATAGATATAGATATGTAAAGGTAAACTCTGCTTCTCTTGAGTACTGTGTTTGAAAATTAAATTTTCTGTTTTTGGCAGCACTCTTTGTAGTGGCCAAAAACTGGAAACTGAGTGGATGCCCATCAATTGGAGAATGGCTGAATAAACTGTGGTATATGAATGTTATGGAATCTTATTGTTCTGTAAGAAATGACCAGCAGGAGGATTTCAGGAAGACCTGGAGAGACTTACATGAACTGATGCTGAGTGAAATGAGCAGGACCAGGAGATCATTATATACTTCAACAACAATTCTATATGATGATCAATTCTGATGGACATGGTTCTCTTCAATAATAAGATGAACCAAATCAGTTCCATTTGTTCAGTAATGAATAGAACCAGCTACACCAAGCTAAAGAACTCTGGGAAATGAGTGGGAACCACTAAATAGCATTTCCAGTCTCTCTGTTTTTATCTGCTTGCATATTTGATTTCCTTCTCAGGTTAATTTTATCTTATTTCAAAGTCTGATTCTTCTTGTGCAGCAAAATAGCTATATAGATATGTATACATATATTGCATTTAACATATACTTTAACATATTTAACATGTATTGGTCTACCTGCCATCTGGGGGAAGGAGTGGGGGGAAGAAGGGGGAAAATTGGAATAAAAGGTTTGACAATTGTCAATGCTGAAAAAAAATTACCCATGCATATACCTTGTAAATAAAAAGCTATATAAATAAAAAAAATCAAGTTTTCTGTTTAGTTCTGTTTTTGTTTTTTTCAATTGAAATGATTGAATGCCACTTACTTTGTTGAAGATCCATCTCCCCTGAAAGATAATGCTCAGTCTTGCTGTATAGTTATAATCCCAACCATTTTGACTTTTGACTTCCAGAATATAGTATTTCAGGCTCTCTGATCCTTTATCTTAGAAACTGCCAGATTCTGAGTAGTAATGACTATTGCTCTTTGTTATTTTGATTACTTTTATATGGCAGCTTGCAGTATATTTTCCTTAAGATTGTAGTTCTGGAGTTTTGCAATAATATTCCTTGAAGTTTTCCTTGTGGGATCTCTTTCTGAAGGTGATCAGGGGATTCTTTCAATGATTATTTCTCCCCTCTATTTCTATAATATCCAGGGAGTTTTCCTTGATGATTTATTAAACAATACCATCCAGTCAATTATGATGAACACAGCTCTTTTCAATTGAAAGATGATTCAAGCCAGTACCAATGGCTCTATAATGAAGAAAGCCGTCTGCATATAGAGAGAGGATTTTGGGACTGAGTGTGGATCACAACATGTTTTTTTTTTAACTTTTTCTTTAATTGTTGTTGCTTGAATTTTGGTTTTTTCTTATTTTTTTTTCCTTTTTG
Organism: Sarcophilus harrisii; assembly: GCF_902635505.1. NCBI lineage: Eukaryota > Metazoa > Chordata > Mammalia > Dasyuromorphia > Dasyuridae > Sarcophilus > Sarcophilus harrisii. Next base: position 601,791,036 of record NC_045427.1, read on the forward strand.
ACTTGATTTTTCTTGTGCAGCATGATAATTCTAGAAATATGTTTAGAAGAATTGCACCTGTTTAACATATATTGGATTATTTACCATCTATGGAAAGGGGTAAATAGAAGGGAGAAAAAAATTTGGAACTCAAGTTTTGCAAGGCTGAATATTGAAATTTTTCTATGCGTATGTGTTGAAAATTAAAAAAAAAAAAGGTTTAATAAAAAAAGAAAAAAGATTGCTATCTAAGCTCTTGTTTTCATCATGGCCCTGAGGAATACCAATGACTTTTAATTGTTTCTTCTGGATCTATTTTCCAGGTCAACTATTTTCCCAATGATGTATTTCATATTTTCTTCCATTATGTCATTCTTTTTAATTTATTTAACTGATTCTTAATGTCTCATAGAGTCATTATCTTCCTTTTGCCCCATTGTAGTTTTTAACATGTGATTTTCTTCAGTTAGCTTTTGTAACTTTTTTTCTATTTAATTAATTTTTCTTTGTTGTTTTTGTCAGTGGATTTTTGTTTGTTTTTTAATTTGGTCAATTTTATTTTTTAAGGAATTGTCTTCCTTTTCCAAGCTGTTGACTCTCTCTTGCATATCTCTCATTTCTTTTCTCAATTTTTCTTCTACTTCTCTTATTTGCCTTTTAAAGTCTTTTATAAATACTTTCCAAAAGCCTCTTTGGGCTTGAGACCAATTCATACTACTCTCTGCTATTTTCTTTATGGGCACTTTCCCCTCATTTGAGTTAGTGTTTTGTTCTTCCCTGTCACCATAGTAGCTTTTTATTGTTTTTTTATAAGTTTTTGGATGTTTCTTGGTCATTTTCTTTCATTCTCTTTTTTATTACCTCTTTTGTGACTTTTATGGTTGTGATCTGCTCTTGGAATAAAAAGCATACTGTCCTAAGCTTCCCATGCAGCTCTGAAATCCTGGGTTGGGGCACAATGGCCCCTTGTGTTTGTAGGACATGGTTTTATCTGTTCTTTTCAGGAAACAGCCAGTTTCCTGGAATTTGCCCTCTTAGCTGGGAAGAGAAGCTGCTCCACTATTGTTCCCCCCCTACTCAAGGTCTGTTTCTCTATTGAGCCAGATCCAAGGGTCTCAGTTTCTGGTCAACTGTGATTAATACCCTCTTAGTGCATTTTTTCACAGACTCTGTAGGAGCTAGGCTCTTCACCCTTTTCACCTCAGTGAAATTGACCTTTCTTGAAGTTTTTCTAAATTATCTTGTGCTGGAGAGTTTCATTCCATTAGATTTGGTTGCACATGGTTTTTCAAGGGAAACTATGAGAGCTTGAGCAGCTTCCTAGCTTTAGTCAGCCATATTATATATCTAAATGTTTGAAGGAGATACAAAATGAGTTACAGGAGAAAATAGAAAATAAAACTATACTAGTAGGGGACCTCAACTCATTTGTTTTGGTTATTCATTTTTACTTGACAAGTAAAATTAGTTTTGTGATTTGCTTTATTTATAATGTACACTGTCAAAATGAATAAGAGAATCAGGGCCCATTTTGTATAGCTTTACTTAAACATAAACATTTTGAGAGCATATGACATGAAAAGACTCTAGATGGGGTATTTATTGACAAGGAATCCAAATGGAAACACCATTATATTATAAATGATAGAAAATATCCAAAAGAAGCATAAATGACCAATTTAGAACAGCTGAAACTTAAGTTAGATTTACTTCATGGTAATGAATTCTACATAGTCAATGAACCTATGTTCTCATTGTGTTGAAGCCTAATTGATTAAGTAAAATTTACATTATGCAATGATGTTAGCTGAATTAATATTTTGCTATATTCCTCAAAAAACATACCCTGTATGTGAGCAAAACTACAAAACACTTTCCACATAAAGTCAGATCTAAACAATTGGAAAAATATTAAGTGCTCTTGCATAGGTCAAGCAAATATAATAAAGATGACAATACTACCTAAACTAATCTATTTATTTAGTGCTATACCAATCAGACTCCCAAGAAACTATTTTACTGACCTAAAAAAAAATAATAACAAAATTCCTCTGGAAGAACAAAAGATCAAGAATTTCAAGGGAACTAATGAAAAAAAAAAATCAAATGAAGGTGGCCTAGCTGTACCAGATCTATAACTATATTATAAAGCAGTGGTCACCAAAACCATTTGGTATTGGCTAAGAAATAGACTAGTTCCTCAGTGGAATAGGTTAAGTTCACAGGACAAAATAGTCAATAACAAAAGCAATCTAGTCTTTGACAAACCCAAAGACCCCCAACTTTTGGGATAAGAATGTACTATTAGATTAAAAACTGCTAGGAAAATTGGAAATTCGTATGGCAGAAACTAGGCATTGACCCACATTTAACACTGTACACCAAGATAAGATCAAAATGGGTTCATGATCTAGGCATAAAGATCGAGATTATAAGTAAATTAGAACATAGGACACTTTACCTCTCAGACTTGTGGAGGAGAAAGGAATTTGTGACCAAAGACCATTTTTGATTGCAAAAATGAAAAAAAAATCAAGTTAAAAAGCTTTTGTACAAACAAAACTAATGCAGACAAGATTAGAAGGGAAGCAATAAACTGGGAAAATATTTTTACAGTTTAAGGTTCTGATAAAGGCCTCATTTCCAAAATATTTAGAGAACTGACTCAAATTTATAAGAAATCAAGCCATTCTCCAATTGATAAATGGTCAAAGGATATGAACAGCCAATTTTCAGATGATGAGATTGAAACTATTTCTACCCATGTGAAAAAGTGTTCCAAATCATTATTGATCAGAGAAATGCAAGTTAAGACAACTCTGAGATACCACTACTCACCTCTCAGATTGGCTAGAACCACTGGAAAAGATAATAAAGAATATTGGCAGGGATGTGGGGAAAGTGGGACACTAATACATTGTTGGTACAGTTGTGAACAGTTCCAACCATTCTGGAGAGCAACTTGGAACTATACTCAAAAAGTTATCAAACTGTATATACACTTTGATCCAGCAGTGTTTCTACTGGGCTTATATCCCAAAGAGATCTTAAAGAAGGGAAAGGGACCTGTATGTGCAAAAATGCTTTGTGTCAGCCCTTTCATAGTGACTAGAAACTGGAAACTGAATGACTGCCCATGAATTGGAGAATGGCTGAATAAATTATATATATGAACGTTATGGAATATTATTGTTCTGTGAGAAATGACCAGCAGTGTGATTTCAGAGAGGGTTGGAGAGACCTACATGAACTGATGTTGAATGAAATGAGCAGAACCAGGAAATCATTTTACACTTCAACAATAATACTATATGAGGATCAATTCTGATGGAAATGGCTATCTTCAACAATGAGAGGATCCAAATCAGTTCCAACTGATCAGTAATGAACTGAACCAGCTACACTCAGGGAAAGAACACTGGGAAATAAGTATGGACCCCAACATAGCATTTACATTATTTCTGTTATTGTTTGTTTGCATTTTTTTGTTTTTTTTTCCCCCAGGTTATTTTTACCTTCTTTCTAACTCTGATTTTTCTTGTGTAGCAAGACAACTGTATAAATAGATATACACATATTGTACTTAACATAAACTTTAACATATTTAACATGTATAGGACTACCTGCCATCTAGGGGAGGGGGTGAAGGGAAGGAGGGGAAAAAGTTGGAAGAGAACAAGGGTCAATGTTGAAAAATTACCCATATGCATGTTTTGTCAATAAAAAGCTATAATTAAAAAAAAAACATACCCTGTAAGAATTAAAATTTTAGCTGTCTAAAAGCCCTGAACTCACAATCTAAGGGCCTTGGTGCCCTGAGTTCTGTGTTTATATAACTACATGTATATGCATATTCACACAAGTATGATACATTAAGACAGCCTATGATATAATGGAATATATTATAATACATTGTGATATAATATAATTATTATAACATATAGCTATATAATTTTTTTGCTTATGTGGTATATTTATGTATAATTGTAATAATATGATATGATTCCATAATTATTTTACATTCATTATTTCATTGTATTGTTTCATTGTGTACTTCATTACATTACATTGTATTAAATTGAATAATTTATAGCAAATCATGTTACTCTCTGTGTACATGTGCAATACACACACACGCATGTGTGTGTTTGTGTGTGTGTATATGTAGTCTATGATACAAGTCAGTCCCAGTCAACTATCTTCTTCTGTACTATGCATATATTCTCCTTTTCCCTTTCTATGGCTTGATAACTTCAGAATTTCTAACTTTATTTCCAGACCAAGTATTTTAATATAGTTTTCAGTGGTTCCCTTCACATATCTCTGAGTTTCCATAATAAATCAGCTTTACATTATCATCCCATCTCCTATATCCCTTGCCACCTCTCATTAAAACATAAGCTCTCTGAAGGCAGGAGATATCATCTCAGTTTTTTTTTTTATCTTTAAAACTTAGCATTTAATACATACTAAATACTAATTCTTTATTAAAAACTTGTCCACTCATTTATCACAAGGGAAGTTAAATATGATATCATACAGCAAATATTTATTTCATTTTGGTTTCTTTCTCTTTTCAACTTCTTTCAGCCAGCACTTTGTTGAAAGATAAAATTTTTTCTGTTACCCATTTTGCTTATAGCTGGGTAATAAGGGAGGAAATATATTCACATGAATGTGTGTTAGTGTACTCATGTACAGTGTACACATAAACATACAAATATAAATGGATATATAGTATTATTTACATATTTATGGGTCTATTTCACCTAATATTCTTTAAGAGACTATTCTTAAATCAAAAAGGCAACAAATACTAAAACCTACTGATTATCAAAGTCAAGGAAGTAACAAACAATAGAAAGAGACTTGTAAAAATCTCATAGATCAAGATCATGAAGTCCCTTTATATAGTTCCAGAGGAAAAGAAATTCAAAAATTTTCCCTCATAAATTGTCAGAAACATACAAATACACACACATGCAAGACAATTTTAGCTACCAGTGGAGGAGTCTTCTATGACAAGATATTGATTTGTATATGGAAGATGTGAGATACATAATTAAAATAATTATAGTTTGCCTTGGGGGACTGACAGAAAGAATCCATTGACTTGAATTTTTTCTGTGATATATTTAAAGTTCCTGCTAGAAAACAACTTAAAATGAGTCTATTATAAAGATTGTCTTACTTTATATTTTAAAAGAATGAATTCATGACATTCTTCATTTTGAAGATTCAAGTTAGTTTATCAGCTTTAAATATGCCTCCTCTTTGATTTATCTGATTTTCATTGATCACTGTATCTAAATAAGGAAAATGAAATTCCCATTGGAAAATACTGATTATGGAAGACCATTTTTTCTAATTAATTAGGTAGTTTAGCTGTCTAAAAGCCCTAATGATTTAGTATTTTTAATCTACTCTATACAGAACCAAACATAATCCATTAAGTGGCAATATTAGTTAGCTGTGTTCAAGTGTACTCAGATTCACTGTGAATAAATTTAATGTTAGACACTGTTGATTTGGTGCTAACCCACTTATTTTGTTATTTCTTATTTGACTTGACCAAAGACAATTTCAGGCTTTTTTTTTTCCCCTTATGCTGCATAATGATATAATTCATTTTTAAATCAAAGCATATTTTTCTTTCTCACGTCAAGTTGAATTGTGTAATTACGTCCTTTTTGTGATTTTCAAAGCATAAAAAGGAAATTAGCTATACTGTTTTTATACAGATATGCACACGCACACATATATAGTTTTCCAGACATATAATATATTGTTAAATATGTACATAACATATATATATGCATATATATGCATGTATGTAAATATGCATATCACTCAATTGGCTATTGCACTTTACCAATTATAATTTTATCCAGATGGTTGCCATTGCTTATTTTAAGCCATTATTTCAACAGCATCAATCAGAGAATAATGATTCACTTTAAAAAGATGTGTAGAGAAGGTGATTTTATTTTGATATAGTTCAAATTAAGCCTCAGGAAAGGGACAGTGTTTCATTGGGTTACAGCTAATTTAGGCTGTTGAAGTTTCCATAAATATTGCATTCCTATAAATTGCACTTTTGGCAGATTCCAAAGTCCTTTGGAGGTTTGGGGGCCTCTTTTTATAGACCTCTTCTGGTGAATTTACTTCTGAGTTTAAATCTAAAAAGTCCAGCTGTTTCTAAGGTTGAATTTCTAACCAGAGAAATATTGGATTTACGTACTCTTGATAAATAGGACAGCATTTGCAACATTAAGGGAGAATTAATTTACCAATCTATAATAGTGGGCCCAGATCCCACCATCCAAATTTATAGAGGTCATTAATGCAAAAGTCAAAGCCAACATTTTATAATCATTAAAATGAACTATATGATCCGTGGGATGCCAATATAAAAGCTCTTTAGACCTTAAAAGTTTATCAAAAGACATTTGGTTTATCCTATTGTAAAGAATATGCAGAAAATGTCAGCACTTTTAGAAAACAGATACCTTTATTTTTTCCTCTTCTAGGTTTCAGATACATGAGTAGTATTTGTTATATACTCTGTTGGGAAAGAGAAAGAAATGAGTATGAATAATTAGAGCATCACATTTATATGAATAGATGAATAAATCACTGGATATATATATAACTCACCATTTTATTTCCCAGTCTTAAAAAAAAAATGTTCTGATCAGCGCATCATGTATGCCTCTACTCGTTATGAAGCTATGTCTGAATGACTACAATAAAACACAATGAAAAACAAATAACAACTGAACTTTAAGGGGATACATATAATGTAGGGAGGTCACATGAGAACATCAAGGAAACTTTGTAAAAATGATACTGTTTCAGCAGGGACTTGATAGATGAATGGAATTTTAATAGTCAGGGATTGGAGGAGGAAATGAATACAGGCTCAGAGGCCGAGGGAAGGAAGGCACACAGAGACTTTGACTATTAGCACCATGCAGCAAAAACAAGAAGTTCATATAATATAGTCTTTGTCCATAATCCTTCAAAACTGAAATTTTATATGTGTTGCTCTGTTAGGAAGTATAGATAATTTTTTAATAAAAATAAGTTAAGGAAAGGTATCTCATTTATCTTTAAAAGTCAAAAATTTCTGCCAAAAATATACTGGGATCAGTGTTTGAGGAAGGAAGTCCCATACCCTATATAAAATAGAAAGATCACTGGTTCTTGAGTCAAAAATCCTAGGTTTAAATTCCAGTTCTGCCACTTGTAATCTGTGGAACTTGGGACAAATTATATAATATTTCTTGATCTTACAGACCTCATTTATAAAATAAAGACTGAACTAGAGCAATGCTATCTTACTGAAATAGAACTGGGAGGTAATACACAACATACATAAAAATCTCTGAAGAATAAAAAGAAAGAAAACATGGTAGGAAAGAATCAGAAATTGAGATGATGCCCCACAACTGGGACATGACTGAACAAGTTTTAATTTATGATTGTGATGGAATGCTATTGCAATATAAAAATTGATAAACAGGATGATTTCAGGAAAACTCCAAAAGACATTAAATTAACACAAAGTGAATTGAACAGAACTAAGTCAATATTGTACACAGTAAGAAAAATAACATATGATGATCAACTATGTCTGACAAGTATTATTAGCAATATATTAATCCAAGATTTTTTCAAAGAATTTGTATGTATATATATATATATATATGTGTGTGTGTGTGTGTGTGTGTATATATACCTCTAGTGAAAAACTTGATGTAGTGTGAAAGTAGATTGAAGCATACTTTTTAAAAAACATCTTTTATACTCTTGATTTTTTGTCATTGTATTCTTTTGTAACATGGCTAATATGTATAAGTATTTTGCATGATGACACTTGTATAATTTTCACCAAATTGCTTGCCTTAACAAGAAGGGAAACAGGAATGGAAGGGAGATAATATAGGATCTCAAAATTTAAACAAAATTTGAAATTATTATTGCATGTAATTAAAAAGTAAGAATCCCTATAGGTTTCATATTGACTTAGAAAACCATTTGTTAACAATCTCTAAATTTGATTATATTTTTATTCATGCTTAAATTTTCCCAAAAAATATTTTAATCTTGTTCAAAATATTGCCAGTGATGTGGGATATATGTGATCAGAAGGTAGTGTGCTTGAAACTCTTGAACTAAATGGTTTATAAATTAATGTAATCACCATTCCAAATTTATGCTCGTTATAAACAATAGCATTCATTATATTTCCTCAAAACTGAAATTACAAATCACCATTTGTGCCTTTTAGACATTCATTGACTTTATATTGTTAATATCATTCAGAAATAGGATAAAGAAAGAACTGTATGTTGTGTTTAATATGTCTGCAGATATGTGTAGGTATGTAGTCTATCGATAAGGCTGAGATGCTCAGCATACTGTTTGGACAGCATGAAGGAAATTCTATCACACCTCTATATATACATACACTATAACCCTGAATATGATATTTAACCATTCAGTTCCCCAGGTAAGTTCTAAAACAATAACTCGAGTATTAGTTGGAGACTTGCAGTTATTTCCTTACTGGTAATTATCTTTATTGATATCATAATAAATCTAGACAAATAATCAGTAGAAATACTTAACTATTTTCCTGATCATTAATAATATTCTTCTGTGTGGATATAACACAATAAGACCTGGAGTAGAGTGCCTCCAATAAATAAAAAATGAATAGTAAAAACAGAAAAGCAGGGGTACAGTGGATATTGGAGATCGTGAGTATGGTAAAATGGTTTGCAAGAATTGGTTGAACAATAAGGGGGAGGATGCTGTTATCCTACAGAAAAGAAGATTCATGGGAATTAAGATAATTGTCTTTAAATATGTGATCATCTCATAAGATGCAAGATTAGATTTCTTTTAATTTGCTCCAAAATACAAAAATCAGAATAATGGAGGGAAGTGGTAAAGAGGTAAGAGAAGACATTCCTCTGCCTAAGATTGTGCATAGTTCTAATTGTTAGAAAATTGTTTATTGTACCCAACTTCTTATGAATTAGAGTTATGTATGGTCTTAGGCAAAAGGGTATTATCTTCCTTCCCCCTTCTCTACTTTGAATTCTTTCCACTAAATATAGATGACATTTTTATGATGAATATTGAAATATAATAGTTTTGGTGGACTGTGAGATTTCTGTTAATGCTGAGATTCTGATACAGCTAATGAAAATAAATTTTAATTTAAGTAAAGAAAATCTGCTTAGACAAAGAAAAAGAAGGCTTATGGCGAATTATACCATATGAAACTCAAAATAAATAATATTTTGTGCATTGCATTTGATTGTCAATGGCTGTTAATAAGTCCCATAAAGTTAGACTATATGTAGAAAGTGCTCATTCTTCACCTTCTCACCAGGAGAAATATGATCCTCCTGATTTTTTTTTTTCATGCTGAGGGTGTTAGGGTTAAGGGACTTGCTAGGGTCACACAGCTAGGAAGTATTAAGTGTTTGAGGCCAGATTTGAACTCAGGTCCATCTGATTTCAGGCCCAGTGCTCTGTTCATTTAACATTTAAATTACATGGACCACATCTTCTTTTTTATGACCTATCACAAGATCTTGGAATTTTAGAATTAAGAAGGATTTTTTCTAGGTAGGTAGTATAAACCATAACAGAAAAATAATTCTCTATATAATGTAACTAAATAGATATCCGGCCTTTTAGTGAAATATTTTAATGAACACAAATCTATTACTTCTTATGGCAAAAATTTTACTAATATGCATCTCTAATTAGAATGTTTTTAAGGTATTTTTAAAATTATTTTTCATATATTTTTTATTTTTTATAACTTTTGATTTACAGGATATATGCATGGATAATTTTTCAGCATTGACAGTTGCAAAACCTTTTGTTCCATCTTTTCCCCTTCTTCCCCCCACATCCCCCAGATGGCAAGTCGATCAATACATGTTAAATATGTTAAAGTATAAGTTAAGGACAACATATATATACATATCCATACAGTTATTTTGCTGTACAAAAAGAATCGGACTTTGAAATAGTGTACAATTAGCCTGTGAAAGAAATCAAAAATGCAGGTGGACAAAAAGAGAGGGATTGGGAATTCTATGTAGTGGTTCATAGTCATCTCCCAGAGTTCTTTCATTGGGTGTAGCTGGTTCAATTCATTTCTACTCTATTGGAACTGATTTGGTTCATTTCATTGTTGAAGAGGGTCACGTCCATCAGAATTGATCATCATATAGTATTGTTATTGAAGTATATAATGATCTCCTGGTCCTGCTCATTTTACTCAGCATCAGTTCATGTAGGCCTTTTTGAAATCATCCTGCTGGTCATTTCTTACAGAAAAATAATATTGCATAATATTCATATACCAACAATTGATTCAGCCATTCTCCAATTAATGGGCATCCACTCAGTTTCCAGTTTCTGTTCACTACAAAGAGGGCTGCCACAAACATTCTTGCACATACAGTTCCCGTTCCCTTCTTTAAAACCTCCTTGGGATATAAGCCCAGTAGTAACACTGCTGGATCAAAGGGTTACTTTTTGAGCATAGTTCCAAATTGCTCTCCAGAATGGCTAGATGTATTCACAATTCCAACAACAATGTATCAGTGTCCCAGTTTTCCCACATCCCCTCCAACATTGCACATTATCTTTCCCTATCATTCTAGCCAATCTGACAGGTGTGTAGTGGTATCTCAAAAGTTGTCTTATTTTGCAATTCTCTGATTAATAATGATGTGGAGCATCTTTTCATATGGCTAGAAATAGTTTCAATGTCTTCATCTGAGAATTTCCTGTTCATATCTTTTGACCATTTATCAATTGGAGAATGGCTTGATTTCTTATAAATTAGAGTCAATTCTCTATATATTTTGGAAATGAGGCCTTTATCAGAACCTTTGACTGTAAAAATATTTTCCCAGTTTATTGCTTCCCTTCTAATCTTGTCTGCATTAGTTTTGTTTGTACAAAAATTTTCACTTTGATATAATCGTAATTTTTTATTTTATGATCAATAATGATCTCTAGTTCTTCTTTGGACATAAATTCCTTCCTCTTCCACAGGTTTGACAGGTAAACTATCCTATGTTCTTCTAATTTATTTATAATCTCATTCTTTTTGCCTAAGTCATGAACCGATTTTGATCTTATCTTGGTATACGGTGTTAAGTATGGGTCAATGCCTAGTTTCTGCCAAACTAATTTCCAATTTTCTCAGCAATTTTTATCAAACAGTGAGTTCTCATCCCAAAAGCTGGGATCTTTGGGTTTGTCAAACACTAGATTATTAAAGTTATTAACTATTTTGTCTTTTGAACCTAACCTATTCCACTGATCAACTACTCTATTTTTTGCCTAGTTTTCATAACTACTGCTTTGTAATATAATTTTAAATCTGGTACAGGTAGGCCACCTTTATTGGATTTTTTTAAAATGAATTCCTTTGAAATTCTTGACCTTTTGTTTTTTTCATATGAACTTTGTTATTATTTTTTCTAAGTCTTTAAAATAGTGTTTTGGGAGGCTGATTGCTATAGTGCTAAATAAATAGATTAGTTTAGGTAGTATTTTCATCTTTATTATATTTGCTTGCCCTATCCAAGAGCATTTGATATTTTTCCAATTGATCTGACCTGATTTGTGTGGAAAGTGCTTTATAATTTTGCTCATATATTTCCTGATTTTTCCTTGGCAGATAGATTCCTAAATATTTTATACTATTAGTAGTTAATTTAAATAGAATTTCTCTTTGTAACTCTATGTGTTTTGATTTTTCTCTTTCCTTTTTCTAATTAGGTTGACCAAAAGTGCATCTATTTTATTGTTTTTATTTCATAAAACGAACTCTTAGTTTTATTTATTAATTCAATATTTGCTTTTTACTTTCAATATTATTAATTTCTCCTTTTAATTTTAGAATTTCAAATTTAGTTTTTGATTGGGGGTTTTTAATTTGTTTTTTTCCTAGGTTTTTAAGTTGCAAGCCCAATTCATTGATCTTCTCTTTCTCTATTTTGTTCAAGTAATCCTCTAAGGATGTAAAATTTTCCTACTCCCGCTTTGACTGCATCCCACAAATTTTGGTATGATATCTCATCCTTATATTTATCTTGAGTGAAAATATTAATTGTCTATAATTTGCTGTTTCACCCAATCATTGTTTAAGAAGAGATTATTTAATTTCCAATTACTTTTTGGTCTATTTACCCTTGACTTTTTGTTGAATGTAGTTTTTATTGCATCGTGATCTGAAAAGAAAGCATTTACTATTTCTGCCTTCTTGCATTTAATTTTGAGGTCTTTATGTCTTAATATATGGTCAATTTTTGAAAAGGTTCCATGAACTGCTGAGAACAAAGTATATTCCTTTCTGTCTCCATTCATTTTTCTCCAAAGATCTACCCTATCTAATTTTTCTAATATTCTATTTACCGCTTTAATTTCTTTATTATTTGTTTTGTGATTTGATTTGTCTAATTCTAAGAGTGCAAGGTTGAGATATCCCACTATTACAGTTTTGCTGTCTATTTCTTCTTGCAACTCTCTTAACTTCTCCTTTAGGAAATTAGATGCTATACCACTTGGTGTATATATGTTTAGTATTGATATTGCTTCATTGTCAATGCTACCATTTATCAAGATATAATTTCCTTCCTTATCTCTTTTAATTAGAACATTTTTTGCTTTTTCTTGATCTCAGATCAGGATATCTATCCTTGATTTTTTGACTTCACCTGAAACATAATAGACTCTGCCCCAGCCTTTTACCTTTATGTTGTATGTATCCCCCTGCTTTAAATGTGTTTCCTGTAAATAACATATTGTAGGGTTCTGACTTTTGATCCAATCTGCTATCTGCCTCCTCTTTATGGGAGAGATCATCCCATTCACATTTACATTTAAAATTATTAATTCTGTATTTCCTGCCATCTTATTATCCCCAGATTATGCTTTTCTTTTACTTGCCTCCACTTTCCCCCTTTCCCAGTATTAAACTTATGGGCCCCACTTGTATCACACAATTCTCCATTTTTAGGATTCCTCCCACCCCCTTTGAATCCCTCCCCCTTTCTTGTACCCTTCCCTTATTATTCTTTTCCTTTTCCCTTTTCTCTCCCATTTTTTGATGAAGTGAGAGAAGTTCTCTGTAAACCAAATATGTCAATTATTTTCTCTTTGAGCCAACTCTGATGAGAGTAAGATTCACACAGTGCTCCTCCCCCTCTCTAAATTCCCTCAGATATGATAGGTTTCCTTTACCTCTTTGTGGGATGTAGTTTCCCTCTTTTTATCTCCCTTTTCCCCTTTTTCTGACGTTATCCCCTTTCCATTTCTACTTCCCTTTTTGTTATATCAGTAACATCAAATTAAACATGAATAGAAATACAGTTCTCAAGAGTTCTTTTTACCTTTTTCTGCTTCTCTTGAGTCCTATGGTTGGAGATCAAATTTTTTTTTTTGTTTATATCTGTTTTTTTTTTCCTTAGAAATAAAAGGAATTCATCTATTTCATTAAATGTCCATTTGGACATTCCATGGAAGAAAATGCTCAACTTAGCTGGATAGTTTATTTTTGGCTGCATTCCAAATTCTTTTGCCTTTCAAAATATCAGATTCCAGGCCTTTTGATCCTTTAATGTGGAGGCAGCCAGATCTTGAGTCATCCTTATTGTGGCACCTTGGTATTTGAATTTTTTTTTTCCTGGCTGCTTGCAATATTTTTTCCTTAGTCAAGGTGTTCAATGAATTCTTTCAATGCCTTTTTTACCTTCTGATTCTATTACATCTTGGCAGTTCTCTTTGATGATTTTCTAGAAAATAGTGCCTAGGCTCTTTTTTTCATCAAAATTTTTGGGAAGTTTAATATTCCTCAGTTTATCTCTCCTAGATCTATTTTCCAGGTCTGTTGTTTTTCCAAATTTTTTCTATTCATTCTATTTTTTTTTTGGTTTTGCTTGACTGATTCTTGATGTTTCAATGAATCATTCATTTCTATTTCTTCAGTTCTAATTTTTAATAAGTTTTTTTCTTCATTAGTTTTTTTACTTCTTTTTGTATATGTCCAATTGAGTTTTTAAATGAGTTGTTTTGCTCTGTGGAATTTTTTTCCACTTCACTAATTTTTTTTTTTTTTACTGAGTTATTTTCTTTTTTCCAATTCACAAATCCTACTTTCTTGGGAGTTCTTTATTTTTTCCAATTCACAAATCCTGCTTTCCTGGGAGTTACCTTTTCCAATTCACAAATTCTGTTTTCCTGCACTTCCTGGGAATTCTCTACCTTTTCCAATTCACATTTCAGAGGGTTGCGAATTGCATAGCTTCTCTTTTTTTCCCCATTTTTCTTCTAGCTCTCTTTTAAGATTTTTAATAGTCTTTTCTAGCAGAGCCTTGTGTAATGGGGATCAACTTAGATCCTTCTTTGAGGTATTGTCTGGAGACTGTCTGCTATTAGTCTCCTTGGGGTTGAAAACCTGCTCTCTTTCTGTATAGAAGCTATCAATAGTCCTTTTGATTTTTTACTCATTTTCTTTTAAAGACTGAAGGGTCTGCCTTCAGGGCAAGGAGGTTACCAGCTTCCTCTGCAGAGCAGTGATAGATGTATGGATGGTAGCTGTCCTGCCAATGGGTTGCAAAGAGGGTGAGGTGTGGGAGTGCTCTGGGAAGAGCTCCACATCAAAAATTACTCAGGTCTGGGTATCACTGCCAAGCTGCCAAAGTGCCTAGTGAAGAACCCCACTGTGTGAATTAACGACTGCTTTTGGGCTAGAGGCTGAGCAGTGAAAGGGTCACTCCCCCAAGCTAAAGCCCATTGTCTGGCTGTGAGTATTAGCAATTGCTCAAGGAATAACCCTGCAAGGCACCAGAAGTGTCTCTGCCCAGGGAAGCACAGTTTTCCTGCAGAAGTTCTATTGCCCTAGGCCCAGTCTTCCACTGTGCAGGTTAGAGGCTGCACCGACCTGCATCCCCCAGCCTTGCAGATTTGTGACTGCTCTGGCCGTGCTACAGAAGGCATTTGCACAGTTGTGCTGTGGTCTATGCTGACTGATTTTGGGTGAGTATAGCCAGATCCTGTAATGTGCTTTTTAGAGTACCCTCTTGTGAGGACTGAGTTAGCACCGTGTCTGCCTTAGAATCAGCCAGAGTCAGGACAAGCAAAAGTACTTGGTCTTTACTCTTGGTCTTTAGGGGTAGAAGTGAAGGGAATTGACACAGCCATCTCCATACCTTCTTTCTCTTCCTCTACCACTAAAAAGTAACTTTGGGTTGTCTTACTCCACCCTCTAATCCCTCCTACAATTTTCTGTATACCCCAACAGATCGATCCAGCACAGAATGATGAGAAGGGCCATTTTCCAAGCATATGCTAATAGAGTATTGTCCAATTGGTAATTAGCCTTAAGTGCTCAGTTGGCCGACCCCAGTGCATCAACTCAAAAGTTTCAGCTCTTTACATCTCCTGCTTTCTTTTGTTTTAGAACACAGGTGGTCATGCCATCCCTGACTTCTCAGGGAGATAAGAACCCCAAAAAGGAGGTGATCATGCCCTCTCTGACTTCTCAGGAAAGGAGATGAAAACACTGAAAAGGAGGTGATCATGCCCTGCCCCCCCGACTTCTCAGGAAGGGATGTGAAAGCACTAAAAAGATGGTCGTGCTCCCCCTAACTTCTCAGGAAGGGAGATGAAAAGCACCAAAGGAAAGTGCAGAGTCAAGCCAGATATTGTTAGCAAGTTTCTGGGCTGAAGGATCTTACTAGAAACAGGTATGCACAAATCCATTAGCATGGGAGGTATTACACAAACACATATCCATAACGCACAGGCTATTAGTGATGATACTTCCCACAGCCAGTGCAGGCTCAATGTGGTGTAACAAACATGAATTGTACATGCAAGTAGTAAGATAACAAATGATATAAATCAACATGATGTTGTAAAAGATTTCCAGAAGTCCTAAAAGGAGGGTACGTAAACAACAATCACACATATGTCTTCTTCAGCAGCCAAGAGATAGTCCAAAACCAATCTACTGTCCATTGCTTCACATGTCAGGGAACCCAATGATCCCTGCATTTTTCTGAAGTCCTACAACAGTCTTTTAAATGTCAGGGAATCCAATGAGTCCTTCAGATTTTGAAGTCCTGCAACAGTCTTAACATTTCTCAGAAAATCCAATGATTCCTGAGGGTTACAGGGATACCTATTCTTTATTCTGGGATCTTCCTATTTTGCCATTGGCTATAAAAACTAATTTTATTCCTAAACTAAAATCGTGGCCATGTATACTTAACCACCTTGTGAAGAATAAATCTCATTAACATGAATTGAGAGTTAGAACACAATATAATGCAATATGTGTATACAGTTGAGTTGCTAGGCTAAACAATTTCTTTTTTTCCCATTTGTCTGCTCAAAGCAAAATTCCAATTTGCTTTCTACTTACATTAATCTTGATTTTATCCTCAGAAGTGATTGTCCATGTACAAGATCCTCTTTTCTGCTACCCTCATCCTAAAATCCTAACTCTCCTGCCAACCAAGTAAACCACATCAAATTTCCCTGCTGCTTTTAAACTGCTGATTGGGAATAGGAGGGTTGTAGACATCTCTCACAAACCAACTTTCCTCT
The DNA here is from genome assembly GCF_902635505.1 of Sarcophilus harrisii. NCBI lineage: Eukaryota > Metazoa > Chordata > Mammalia > Dasyuromorphia > Dasyuridae > Sarcophilus > Sarcophilus harrisii. Next base: position 601,807,674 of record NC_045427.1, read on the forward strand.
AAGCCAGAGGGTGTGTGTGTGTGTGTGTGTGTGTGTGTGTGTGTGTGTGAGAGAGAGAGAGAGAGAGCAAGAGCGAAGTGGGAGAGAAAGAAAAAGAGAATGGAGTCCTTTAGCAGTCTGGTGAAGCATATGAACCCTTTACCCAAATAATATTTTAAAGATATTGAACAAACTCACAGGATTACAAAGGAACCAATTATAATGAAAATGAATTGAAAATGAAATTTTTTCCCCATTCAAGTTTCATGGTCCCCTTGAAATGTATCTACAAATTATTTGGGAATTCATATACCTCAGGTTAAAATGCTACTAATTTCCAACCTAATAATTTTTCAAGAAGAAAAAATGTACCCTCAAGAAATACATATCTACTTGGTGACATAATGAGTTTCTTATTGCTGGAATTGTTTAAGGTGGGGCAGGATAATCATAATTGGGGGAATATAGAATTAATGTATCTATCAGATCAGGTGACCAAATGATTTTTAGATTCTATCACTCTTAAGCACATACCTTCCTAGTTCTGATTCAAGGCACTAGGTAAGTTAACCTAATATCCTTACTTTTTCTGGCTGTATATGTACTCTGAGAAGGAAAAAATGTGAATATTGGTCATATTATTACACATAAGAGAGTAACTCATGAATAATATAAAATTAGTTTTTCCCCCCCTGAGGCAATTGGGTTTAAGTGACTATCCCCAAGTCACAAAGTTAGGACTTTTAAGAAAAAGTCTGACATCAGATTTGAACTCAGGTCCCCTGACTTCAGGGTTGATTCTCTATCCACTGCGCTTCCTAGCTGCTTCCTCTATATGAAATTAGAGGAATTGCTTTTTAATCTGACTCATAAGACTTCAAGTGTATAACTATTAACACATACATAATTAATTTGAGGATTTCTTTGCAAAGGTCATGGAGTAATCTGACATTTCTTTCTCTAACTCATTTTATAGATAAGAAAAATAAGTCAAAGAGGATTAATTGACTTACCTAAGGTTACATTATTAATAAGTGTTTTGATGCCAGATTAAATTCAGGAAAATGAATATTCCTGACTCTAGGTCCTAAAATTTATTCGCTGTGCTCTCTATCTGCTCCTAATTGATATCTGCTCCTTTTCAACTTTTCAAGTATCATTTTGATTCATTTCCCACTAACAAAAGCATCTGTGGACAGACTACTTAGGAACCACTAGAAAGAATGGATTACAAAGCATGACATTTCATTTCTTCTTGGCTGGAGAGATTAATATCTTTGCCGGTAGTTAGGAAATTCCCATCTCAGGATATTCAGAAATGAACTGTCTTTGATGCATAATGTATTCTACATCAGGAAAGTTCCTCAAAATAGTTCCTCACCTGAACATATTTTTGTAGTCTTTTTTATTTGATTTCTCCAAATATTTAGAAATTTCAAAAAGTGAGGGAATATATTTTGGACAAATATAAAAATTTATTCATTAGCACTGAGAATTTCGAATAATTAAATAGGCTAACAGAAGACTTGAAAATAAAAGACTGAAGCTTGATCATCTCTATTACCAGTCAAATCACTGGTAAGACTACTGGCAATGGTGAAGACCTCAGATGTTTTAGTTCCTGCTCATCAGAGGAAAACACAATCTGGCAGTTTTATATGTAAGATCCAGCAAGGAATACATGTTCCTTGTCCAATCCTACATAAAATGCAATCCCATATATGTGCCTTCTCTCATTGTGCTATGAATTTTACACAAAAATATCATCATCATCATTATCATCTTTTATCATCCTTATCCTCATCTTAATTATTATATTATCATCAATAACAACTGACATGGGTAAATACTCATGCTACAAATAAAACCTCCCAAATATCATTGATATTCAAAAAAGATACATTTCTGGAAAGGGAATACAATTAAAAGCAACTATCAACCAAATTTCCTACATAAAGCATTGACCAATACAAATTTTAGAGATCTCTCAATTTCATGTTGCCAGACTCAAAATTCATGATCTCCAAAGCATATGCCATATGTCATTACTATCTTCTTTTTTGCCACTAGAATTGAAAATAGTTTTGGTAAATCTATGGAAATTGAGTTTTTATACAATTATTCTTATTGAATTAATAATAGTAATTATAACATAAAAATAATTCATTTTTATGATACTTTGCAGTTAGCTATAACAAGAATAATGCAAATCTTAATTTGTCCTTAAACCATTTCAATCTAAACTCCATTAAAATGATTATTATTCACATCATTATTATTAATAATAATATCATATATGTCATTCATATAAAGCAAAAAAAAAATAATTGTTTTGTGAAATGCTACAGTGTTTCCTTAGGAGCAGGAATCCATAGACTTCTTTCTTATAACAATGTTTAATCTAACATCTGAAATTTTCTAAACTTTATCTCAAACATACATTATTATTATAATTGTATAATATTGTATAACATTATATTGATTACAATGTATTAATTAGGTCACATCATATTATATATATATAATATTATAGGATATTTCATTGTATCATATTAAATCATATTAAATGATCTCATCTTATTTATAATATTTTATTACATCACACACATCTTATATAATAATATTGCAATGTATTTCATTATATTATTCCTTATAGTCATTTTTCCAGATTCTTCAGTATTTGCTGAATTCTTCATATATTTTCCCCATATTTCTCTGAATTATTCTTATTTTTGTGGGTAAAAGAATTATTTTATTCCTTACTTTCACATGCAACAATCTGTTCAAACATTCTACAATTGATGTGTTCTAGTTATGGATTATTGCCAAAATGGGCATTATGAAGCAGTATATAAAATCAGTCTACTTGACGTTATATGAACTGAATTCACCATTGTCTTTACCACAAATGATTGGTGATCCTGGTCAAAGTACTTTAACTATCTAGCCCACAATTTTTTGATCTCTGAATAGAGGAAGTTGTCATTGGAGTCTTTCCAACTGCATCTTGTCATAACAGACTCTTACTTTCTAGCATTGTTCATCTTTCTTTTGGTGATATCTGTCTGGCATTGGTCCAGGGTTAACGTGTCTGTTTTTCAATGTGCAAAAAAAAATCAAATCAAGGTCCTGACTAGTTGAAACATGATGGGAGATATGAGAATCACCTCTTAGTTTCATTTTCTTTTTAGTACAATTGTTCTAAAGAACCATCTTTTTTTATCAGTAGAGTTACAATGAGTCCAATTTGTGTTTCATTTTCTGTGAAATGGAGATGATAATATCTGTATAATACTGTTGTAAGAAAAACACTGTATTAATGATAACACTGATAATAAACTAATTCGAATTTCCAAGCAATTTATTAAATATATACAATATACTACTCACTGAATTAGACATTATGGATAATAGAAAAGCATGAGTAAAATTATCCTTTCCCTCAAAGACTATGTTCTACAGTGGTGAAGCATCACAAATAAGTAGATACAAAATATATTTAATATCAAGGTAAAAATAATGGGTGGTATAATAATTGAAAGAATAAATGGGGCTGCAACTAGATGTTGCAGTGCAGATAAAGCATCAGATCTGGAGTCAGGTGGACTTGAGTTCAAATTTAGTCTCAACACTTAATACTAACTACTAACCATGTGACCCTGGGCAAGTCACTTAACCCCAATTGCCTCTCAAAAAAAAGCAAAAAATAAAAATAAATGGGAATTGAAAAAACCCTCTTTTGGGAGATAAATTCAGGAGGTAAAAAAAAAAAAAAAATAAAATAACCTTAAAGATATTAGGGGTTCTAAGAGAAATAGATAATGATAGCTTTCTAGTCAGGCATTATAACTTTTGCTAAAGCATGGAAATAAGAAGAATGTCCTTTAGTAAGGAAAAGGAAGCATTGGATTGAATATATAATTAAGATAGTTGAGTGACCCAATGGATAGAGTGCTGGGCCAACAATCAGGAAGCCTTAAGTTCTAGATTCTAGATTATGGTTAAGTGTACTCTAAGTGTAACTTCCTTTCAAATAAATTATTCACCTTTTTTTTTTTATTCTATAAGTACAATACTTATTTATTGGAGATTGGGATTACATCACTTGTCCAGGATCATACAGCTAGAAGTGTTAAATGTCTGAGGCTTGATTTGAACTTGGATCTTCTTGACTTCAGAGCTGGTGCTCTATCTACTTCACTGTCTAGCTATCCCTATTCTAGTGTTTCTTATTCTTGAGAAGAATTAGCTTTATTTTAGCTGATTTTTTAAACCTTTAAGAAAATAAATATTTATGTTTTACTGAATAGCAATATCTATTTGATTACAATGAAAGAATTTAAATAAAATTTTGTATAATTGAAAAGGAAATCTCAAGTGATTATCCATCAAATAAAGATTTAGCCCCAGGAACTTTTCACTCAATCATCTCACACATTCTCTTTGCATCTAGGAAGAAATGAAAGGTTCTCTTGATTCAATAATTTGTGGTTTATCCAGGATTCATTAATCAAGTAAAGTTTAATAGTAAAACAAACTGTTCTAATTCTCTTAAGGGATTTTTATATAGTCTAAGAAAAAATTTTAAAATAATAATAATAACTATATCTGAACATCCTCTAGAGGAAACCCAGATGGAAAACATCACCGGCTGTGTTGTCACATATTTGTAAAATATGATGAAGCATATGAGTCAGCAAAATATTATGGAAGCCAGAAAAGCTAATGAAAATGTACAGTATATTAAGAGAAACCATTTATAACAGGGAAACAATAAGTGTAATATAGTCTTTCCTGTTCAGAATACATCTGAAGTGTCACATTCAGTCCTGAGAGCTATCATTTAGAAAAAACATTAATTAGACAACAGTCAGAGAACATCTCTGTTTCATTCATATAATGTCACCCACTCAAATCTGATATCATAGAAAAGGAAAGTGAGAGTTGTGGAAGAAGAAAAGAAGCTTGCCCAGTGTCACAAAGATATTAAGAAACTTTACCAGGATCTAAAGCCAAGTCATCTGGCTGTAAATGCACTTTTCTATTGTTGATGATGATCTCTCTCTCTCTCTCTCTTTCTCTGTGTGTGTGTGTGTGTGTGTGTGTGTGTGTGTTTGTGTGTGTGTGTGTGTGTGTGTGTGCCCTTTTCCTGCCTTCAAGTGAAAGGACTAAAAATCTTTTCATATGAATACTGCTTTTATTAACTTGAAATTTTTTTTGAACTGAAAACTGGTTAGTGGCAAGGGAATAACAATACTATATTGGAATTAGTTCCAAATGTCTCTTGAGAACAATTGTTAAACTTTCAATGTGAGCATATACAGTTCAGAAGTAAACAAAAGCTACAAATAAGAGAGAGATTTCTTGTTTTGTTGATTTCCTAGATAAGAAAGTGAAGGAGAAAAAAATGTTAATAAAAATAAAACAAAAATATGTCACAGAACAGATCAAAAGAAAAAATATCACAAAAAAAGAATAAAGTAAATGAAAAATATGTCATGAGTATATTTTCACAGTCAGATGAATGAACCATTTAATCCATTTATCAAAGTAGTTTAAAGATGATCATTTCAAAATGGATCACTTTTTTTTTTCTTCTTGGTCTTAGAAGTCAGAATGTGTAAAACAAGTTGAATTTGGTAAGAAAAATTGTAGATTTCATATCATCCAGTAAAAGGTCCTCATCTCTCTGGATTGGCCATCTTTCTTTTCCCATGAAAACATTCATCATAGAATTTATTCATGCCTTCAAAGTAAGAACCTTTTCTTTACTGTTTTCAACCTTTCTTCTGTTCTCCTTTTTCTCTCCTCTATATAATTTTCTCTTTCTGAGATGTCAAAAGTTACTTTCTTCATTTGATTCCAGAGCATTATATACTCTTTTCAGTTCCCCTGATATTAGAAATCCTACCTTATATATTTTCTTTCCTATCTTAAAGGAGTCCTAAAATTGTAATGATTCATCTGTAGGCAGGGTTTTATCAGGTCCCATTCATATTTTACTCATTGACTATTCCCTATTAACTCTATCAGATTTCTGATTTCAAAAACTAAAGTACCAAATCAAAAAGTGAAAAGGCTGAGTTCACAACCAATGAAGATCTGAAGTGATAATTAGGCATGATTTTGAATAATTGCATGCCAATAAGTCTGACAATCAAGTTGAAATGGATGAATATTTATAAAAATATGGATTGTCCAGATTAAGAGAAGGGAAAAATACTTGAGTAACCCCATTTTAGAGAAAAGAAATTGAACAATTTATCAAGGAACTCCCTAAGAAAAAATTTCTAGGGCCAAGTGGATTTAAAAGAATTCCATCAAACCTTTATAAAGAAAAATTAATTACAATACCACATAAACTATTTGCCAAAGTACATGAAAGAGTTCTACAAAATTATTTTTATGACACAGATATTTTGTTGATACGTAAACCAGGAAGAACCAAAGGAAGAAAATTATAGATCAATTTCCTAATGAAGATTGATGCAAATATTTTAAATGACATATGACCAAAATAATTACATTAATTTATTATCACATTGATATACTATGACCAGGTGTGATTTATACCAGGAATGCAGGGCTAATTCAATGTTAGGGAAAGTATCATCCTATTTGACTATAGCAATAAAGAAACCAACACAAATCATACAATTTTCTTAATAGATTCAGAAGGGGCTTTTGACAAAATGCAACACTCAGTCCTAATTTAAAAAAAATACTACCAAGGAAAAAAATAATGAAGTTTTTTTTTAATGATAAGTAGTATCTCATCAAGAAGCATTAAATACAAAGAAGATAAGCTTGAAGTCTTCCTAACAGTATCAGGAGGGAAGAAAAGATGCCTGTTATTAGCAATATTACTCAACATCGTACTAGAAACATTAGCTTTAGCAATAAGAATAATATATTGAAGGAATTAGAGTAGGCAGTAAGGAAACAGAGGTATAACTCTTTGCAAATGATGAGATAGCATTCCTAGAGAATCAATAAAAAAAACTTCTTGAAATAATCAACAAGTTTAACAAATTGGTTGGATATAAAATAAACCTACATAAGTCATCAGACTTTCTATACATTATTGCCAAAGCCCAGCAGGAAGAGATTCAAAATCTCATTTAAAATAATTGTAGACAGTATAGCATATTTGGGAGTCTACATGTCAAAACAAACCAAAACTATATGAACACAATTACAAAACACTTCACATAAATAAAGTTAGATATAAATAATTGGAAAGATATCTATTGCTCATCTATGTATCTATCTATTTTATCTATCTAAATCAGTCTATTTAGTCAGTGCAATACCAATCAAATGGCCAAAAAACTTCCTTGATAGAACTAGAAAAATACTAACAAAATTCATCTGAAAGAACAAAAGGACAAGAATATCAAGGGAATTGATGAAAACATGCAAAAAATAAGTGGGCTGTACAAGTCCTGAAACAATATTATAAAGCAAGAGTCATCAAAACCATTTGGTGCTAGTTAAGAAATAATAGTAGTGGATCAGTGGAATAGGTAAGAGACCCAAGACAGTAATCAATAACAATAATGATATTTTATTTGTTTAAGAAACTCAAAGACTATAGCTTCTAGGATAAGAACTCACTATTTGACAAAAATAGCGGGAAAATTAGAACATAGTATGGCAAAAACTAGGCACTGATCCACACCTAACACTATATAGTAAGATAAGGTTGAAAAGGGTTCTTGATTTAATCATAAAGAGTGATATTATAAGCAAATTAGGAGAACAAAAAATAGCCTACTTCCCAGATTTGTGGGAAAAGGAGAAATATATGGCCAAAGAAGAACAAGCAAACATTATGAAATGCAAAATGAGTAACTTTGATCACATTAAATTAATAAGTCCTGAACAAACATAACCAATGCAACCAAGAATAGAAGTGAATCAAAAAGCTGGGGAAATTTTTACAGCCAGTGATTCTTATAAAAGCCTCATTTCTAAAATATATATACAAGTGACTCAAAATTATAAGAGTACAAGTTATTCCCAAATTGATAAATGGTCAAAGATATAAACAATTTTCATATTAAGAAATTAAAGACATTTCTAGTCATACAAAAATGTTCTAAATCACTATTAATTAGAAAAAATATAAATTAAGACAACTTAGATATGTTTCTTCTTACCTCTTAGATTGTCAAAGATGATAAGAAAAGATAATGATAAATGTTGGAGGGAATGTGGGAAAACTAGGACACTAATGCATTGTTGGTGGAGCCGTGAAATGATTTAATCGTTCTTAAGAACAATTAGAAACTATGCCCAAAGAGAGCATTAAAAAAGGGAAAGGGCCCACATGGTCAAAAAATGTTTGTAGCAGCTCTTTTTGTAGTATCAAGAAACTGGAAATTTATGAACATCTGTCAATCACAGAATGCCTAAACAAGTTGTAGATTATCAATGTAATAGAATATTATTATGCTATAAGAAATAATGAGCAGGTTGATTTCAGGAAAACCTGGGAAGACTTACATGAACTGATTTTGAGTGAAGAAAGTAGAACTAGGAAAAAATTGTACACAGTAACAACATTGTGCAATGATCAACTATAATAGACTTAGCTCTTCTCAACAATACAATGATCCAAGACAAATTCCAAGGGACTTTTGAAAAAGATGATTATATCAAGAGAAAGAACAAGAGAAAACTAACTGAATTCAGAACAAAGCATATTATTTTCAATTTTCCCCTTCCCCTCCTCCTTTCTTATACTTTTTTTTTTCCATTTTATTGAGTGTTCTTTCACAGCTTGTCTGATGTGGAAATGTGTTTAATGTGACTTCACATGTACAAGCTATATCAGATCTTTGCTGTCTTGAGAATGGTTGGGGGAAGGGAGCAGTGAAGAAAAATTTATAGCTTAAAATCTTACAAAAATTAATGTTGAAAATGATTTTCCATGTCATCAGAAAAACATACAACACTATTAAGTATACCAAAAAAAAAAAAAAGATTTCTAACTTCACCTCTCTGTCTTTGTATTTATTAGGAAATAAATCTCTTATTGGTCTCTGTTATTGTGTTCCTTTTGTTGTCCTTGTTTGTGCATTTATTCACTTCTTATGTGAATAAATTATTATTTGAGATTCTTAGGAAGTAAATGCTATTTTCAATTGTGGTTTCCTTTCTAAAAAATGATTTATAGTCTTCATTATCATTAAGCATCCATTTTTTCCTTCTTATATAAACTTAGATTTGCAGGTAAATAGACATTTCATCCTGAGTTCCATTGCTCTTTGGCGCATATTTATTCCAGTCTTTCTACCTTTTTTAGTGGATATAGAAAAATTGTTACAACCCTTTCTTTTGTATTTGAAGATCTTTCTCCTGATGACTTGCAGAACTTGTTTATAAATTAAATTGTTAAGTTTAATCACTATGTTTCTTGAGGCTATCAGCCTTATTTTTTTTAGCTTGTGGTATTCTGATTTTTTTTTTTTTTTTTTTTACAAATTAGAGTTTCATTTTTCATTTTTTATCTTAAGAAATTCTGGACAGCTATCTTATCTTATTTATTTCATTATGGAGCTAAGATTTCTTGCCACATCATGATCTTCTTGGATCTAATGATACTTAAGTTGTTTCTACTCACTCTATCTTCAAGTTTCACATGTTTTGCTTGTGAGCAAAACATATGTGAAAAGGAAGCTGTGCAGTATATTTTCCTTTAAATATATTTTTCATCTCTTCTTCTATATTGTCCTTCATATTTATGTATTTGGGATCAGAAAAAAAGTTTCACTCCTCATCTTATTGCTTATATGATCTAGAAATCTTTAGTGTCATTTAAGCACATATGAAAAGAAAATTAATTTTGTTGCCACAGTAGGGCAAAGGTTCTCAAATTTATTTTCATATTATATATGAGCAATATTAGCTTGCAATGAAATGTGAAAATTGGAAGGAATTTTATCTTCCCACACCAAATAAAATATTGGAATAAGTAATTTTTCCCCACTTTAAAATCATAAACAAAGAAATTTTGCAAATAAACTTTAATATATCGATAATCTTAGGCTGGGATTTTCTGTCTTTAATTTGGCCTTAGAAAACACTTTAATAATCTATAGACCATCTCACAAAATAGTTTGGATCATTCTTCTGACAGAGCTTACCTTGCAGTAGTGGACTTGCAAAAAAAAAAAAGGTCAAAAGGAAAGATAGCACAATAAATAACATTAACAAATTAAAGTTATCCAAGTAATAATATAAGTAGTTTTCAAAGAAGTTAAAATGGTAGGATTGAAATCAGATAGATTTGGGAGTGGATTCTATTTTTGTGTAGTACAAATTGACAGAATAAACAGAATTTTTGAATTGAAGAGGATCCTAGATAATATTTTTCCCAATTCAAATACAAAAGGAATATAACAAATACTATAATAGATTAATAAGGATAAATTAAAAGAATTAACTTGGATATTAAAGCTATTTTTAATGAAGTGTCCAATTTCTAATGGACACAGAATACAAATTATAGGTTTTATTGTAATGAGGTTTGAATCAAGTGAATTGCCAGGCCCATTGAATCATATTTGTTTCTTTGTTTTTAAGATTCTAATGTAATTGTGCCTAAAATAATTGATAGATTTTGGACCCTAGGAATAAGTAGGCATCCTAATACAAAAACAAAGTGGAAGTTTAGCTTAGCATTTGTATGTTATTTGAATAATCATATGATTTTTTCCTGAAGATGGGTAGTTTTGGTATATTTGAAGATGTCTTGCAACTGATATACAAAAATTGTCAATGCCAAAATTATTAATATACAAATTAGTTACCTACTCAAATCACTTTTTAGTAAAATATTGAATAGGCTAAAGTCCTAGTGTTACTCATATATTGTTGACATGCAAGTTTGTTGAAAAACAAAGGTCTTTTTTGTCACATCACAGTTACCATTTTTTAAAATTCTTTGCAACAGTTGGGATCAACGATTCCTGTGAGGTTCAGCTCTGATCCTATGAAAAGCTAATTAAAGTAAAAGAAAAGAGTAATTGTGTAGAATCTGTGAAAATAAATTAAGCATATTTTCCTGAAAATATACTCTATTATTATCAAGAGCCAAGAGGTTGATTTCACCACTCCCTATGGATTTTCAATTCCTATCAAACTGTCTATTATTATCAAACATGACTTCAGTGCAAAAATAAAAATTATTGCAGCTACAATTTCACCAATTTAAGACACTTGCTTAATTATTGGACTGTGAATTAGGTAATTAAACAAAATGGAATCTTTAGATAGAAATGGGAAAAGACAAAGAACAGCTGAGGTTTTGAAAAGTGAGGAAAATAGCTTCCAACCAGTTATAGTATTGTTAAACATATTATTGAAGATAAAATTAGCATCAAAAGAAAATATAGCAGATATTCTACCTTTTTACTTCTCTAGCCTCAAAATATCTATCCTTATTTTCACTTCTTATAACACATCAAAAGAGACAGTATGATAGATTCAGTCTCAGTGGTAGGAATGCCTAGGTTTATGTATTGACTCTAATATATGCTGGCTGTGTTAACTGTGCAGGATTCTCAATCTCTAGACAAATATTCATGATTTAAAGTTGTGAAGAAAGTGTAACCCTGCATTGATAGTAGAAGCTTATTCATCATGGAAATCCCAATAACAAAGAAATTGTAGGGAGGGGAGGGGGGAGTCAATATGGCAGAGAAGGCACACGCGATTTTCTAAGTTCCTCTCATACCCTCACAACCAATTATTAAATGCAGCCTCAAAAATAGCACTTGATTGGTAAAATTCACAAAGATTAGAAGTACAACAACTCACCAGATGAAGATAATCTGGAAGATCACCAGAAAAGTTTTGTCCTGAGAGGCCAGAGCAGATCAGCACAAGCAGGGATAGAACCAGAGGCTAAGGTCCAGAACGGACCAGGGACTAGGGTGGTCTCTGTAGTTAGAAAATTTACAGAGATGATTCTGGCATAGGGTGACTGCTCTGCCTTGATTACAAAGTAGAGCAGCAGAGAAATTAAAGCCAAAGACAGAGGGTATTCAAAAACAAAAACAACAAAAAAAAAAAAACCTAAAAGGATCTGGCTATACCCACCCAAAACCGGAAGTGACTCAGCACAGACCACAGCACAGCAGTACACCTATATTCTGCAGTCACAAATCTGCACAGCAGGGGGGCACAGCCCAAGGCAGTTCTAATCTGCACATTGGGAGGCTCGGCCTGGGGCAATAGAATTTCCCCAGCACGACTGTGCTTCCCTGGGCAGGGACACTTCTGGTCCGTGTGGGACTGTTCCCTGGACAACTGCTAATACCCACAGCCCTATAGCAGGCTTTGGCTTGGGGGTAGTGACACTTTCACTGCTCAGTCTCTAGCCCCAGGGCAGTCACTAATCCGCACAGCTACGTTTTTCACTGGGCACTTCCACAGCTCACCCATGCTACCTAGGTCTGAGTCATTTCAGGTGGGGAACTCTTTCCCAGAGCACTCCTGTACCTCGCTGCTACAGCCTGTTGGTGGGACAGCTACCATCCACACACCTCTCCCTGCTCTGCAGAGGAAGCTGGTAACCTCCTTGCCCTGAAGGCAGATCCTATAGGCTTTAAAAAAAAAAAAAAATGAGTAAAAAGGTCAAAAGGACAATCGATAGCTTCTATACAGAAAGAGAGCAGCTTTTCAAACACAAGGAGGCTAATAGCAAAGAGTCTCCAGACAAAATTGCAAAGGGGATGTAACCTGATTCCCATCATACAAATCTCTCCTAGAAGAGACTATTAAAAATCTTAAAAGAAAGAAGAAAAATGTGGAACGGAAAAAGAAGCTATGCAAGAGAGCAACAACTTCCTGAAATGTGAATTGGAAAAGGTAAAAAATTCCCAGGAAGTGCAGATTAACAGAATTTGTGAATTGGAAAAGGTAAAGAAATCCCAAACAAGTAGGATTTGTAAATTGGAAAGCATTAAGAATTCCCAAGAAAGTAGGATTTGTGACATGGAAAAAGAAAATAACACAGTAAAACAAAACAAAACAAAACAAAACAAAACAAAACAAAAAAATAGTGAAATGGAAAAAAATTCCATAGAGCAAAATAACTCATTTAAAAACTCAATTGGACATATACAAAAAGAAACAAAAAAAAGCTAATGAAGAAAATAACTCATTAAAAATCAGAACTGAACAAATAGAAATGACTGATTCATTGAGGAATCAAAAATTAGTCAAGCAAAACTAAAAAAATGAAAAATTAGGGAAAAAACATTAAATATCTACTCAAAAAAACAACAGACCTGGAAAATAGATCTAGTAGACATTATTTGAGGATTACTGGACTTCCTGAAAAATATGATGAAAAAATCATCAAAGAGAACTGCCCTGATGTAGTAGAATCATAAGATAAAATAGACATTGAAAGAATTCATTGAGTACCTTCTGAAAAAGACCGTAAAATAAAAACTCCAAGGAATATTGTGGCCCCATTTTAGAATTATCAGACTAAGGAAAAAATGTTATAAGCAGCCAGGAAAAAACAATTCAAATACCAAGGTGCCACAATAAGGATCACAAAAGATCTGGCTTCCTCCACATTAAAGGATCGAAGGGCCTAGAATCTGATATTCTGAAAGGCAAAAGAACTTAGAATGCAGCCAAGAATAAACTACCCAGCTAAGCTGAGCATTTTCTTCCATGGAAGAAGATGAGCATTTAATGAAACAGATGAATTCCATTTTTTTTCTAAGAAAAAACCCAAATCTAAACAAAAAATTTTATCTCCAAGCATAGGACTCAAAAGAAGCAGAAAAAGATAAAAGGAACTCTTGAGAACTGTATTTCTGTGGTGGATATACATAAAGACCACATGTATAATTTGGTGTTACTGATATAACATAAAAAAGGGAAGTAGAAATGGAAAGGGGATAGTGTCAGAAAAAGAGGAAAAGGGGAGATAAAAAGAGGGAAACTACATCCCACGAAGAGGCAAAGGAAACCTATCATATCTGAGGGAATTTAGAGAGGGGGAGGAACATTGTAAATGAATCTTACTCTCATCAGAGTTAGCTCAAAGAGAAAACAATTGACATATTTTGTTTACAGGGAATATTCTCTCACCTCATTAAAAAGGGGGAGAAGAAAGGGAAAAGGAAAAGATTAATAAGGGAAGGGTACAAGAAAGGGAAAGGGATTCAAAGGGAGGCAGGAGGGATCCTAAAGAGGGAGAGCTACTTGACACAAGTAGGGCCCATAAGTTTAATACTGGGAAAAGGGGTAAGAGAGGGCAAGAAAAAGAAAAGCATAATCTGGGGATAATAAGATGGCAGGAAATACAGATATAGTAATTTTAACCATAAATGTGAATGGGATGAACTGTCCCATAAAGTGGAGGTGGATAGCAGACTGGATCAAAATTTGTGGGATGCAGCCAAAGCAATAATAAGGGGAAATTTTATATCTTTAGAGGCTGTTTAGAGAAGATCAGTGAATTGGGCTTGCAACTTAAAAAGTTAGGGAAAAAAAAACAAATTAAAAATCCCCAATCAAATACTAAACTTAAAAATCCAAAATTAAAAAGAGAAATTAATAATATTGAAAGTCAAAAAAACTATTGAAATAATAAATTAAACTAAGCGTTGGTTTTATGAAAAAAACAATAAAATAGATAAACCTTTGGTCAATCTCATTAGAAAAAGGAAAGAGGAAAATCAAATTGTTAGTCTTAAAAATGAAAAGGGAGAACTTTCCACCAATGAAGAGGAAATTAGAGCAATAATAAGGAGTTGTTTGTCCAGCTTTATGCCAATAAATTTGATAACCTATGTAAAATGGATGACTACTTCAAAAAATATAGGCTTCCCAGATTAACAGAGGAAGAAGTAAATAGTCTAAACAGTCCCATTTTAGAAAAAAAAAAAATAGAACAAACTATTAACCAACTTCCTAAGAAAAAATCTCCAGGACAAGATGGATTTACATGTGAATTCTACCAAACATTTAAAGAACTATTAGGCCCAATGCTATATAAACTATTTGAAAAAATAGGGAAGGAAGGAGTCCTACCAAATTCCTATTATGACACAAACATGATACTGATACCTAAATCAGGTAGGTTGAAAACAGAGAAAGAAAATTATAAACCAATCTCACTAATGAATATTGATGCTAAAATCTTGAATAAGATATTAGCAAAAAGATTACAGAAAATCATCCCCAGGATAATACACCATGAGCAAGTAGGGTTTATACCAGGAATACAGGGCCGGCTTAATATTAGGAAAATTATTAATATAATTGACCATATTAATTAACAAAAACCATATGAACGTTTCAATAGATGCAGAAAAAGCATTTGATAAAATCCAACATCCATTCCTATTAAAAACACTTGAGAGTATAGAAATAAATGGAGTTTTCCTTAAAATAACCATTAGCATCTATATTTAAAACCATCAGTAAGCATCATATGTAATGGGGATAAATTGCAACCATTCCCAATAAGATCAGGAGTGAAAATAGGTTGCCTACTATCACCATTACTATTTAATATTGTATTAGAAATGCTAGCTTTGGCAATGAGTTGAAATTAGAGTAGATAATGAGGAAACCAAATTATCATTCTTCACTGATGATATGATGGTATACTTAGAGAACCCCAGAGATTCTACTAAAAATTCTACTAAACAATTAATATAATAATAATAAATATCTAGAAATAATCAAGACTTTTAGCATAATTGCAGAATACAAAATAAACCCACATAAGTCATCAGCATTCTTATATATCACTAACAAAATCCAACACATAGAGTTACAAAGAGAAATTCCATTTAAAGTAACTACTGATAGTATAAAATATTTGGGAATGTATCTGCCAATGGAAAATCAAGAAATATATGAGTAAAACTATAAAACACTTTCCACACAAATAAAGTCATATCTAACCAATTGGAAAAATATCAAATGTTCTTGCATAGGGCAAGCAAATATAATAAAGATAACAATACTACCTAAACTAATCTATTTAGTGCTATTACAGACTCCCAAAACACTATTTTAATGACTTAGAAAAAATAACAACAAAGTTCATATGAAATAACAAAAGGTCAAGAATTTCAAAGGAATTCATTTTAAAAAATCAAATGAAGGTGGCCTAACTGTACTAGATCTAATATTATATTACAAAGCAGTGGTTATGAAACCTAATCTAAGAAATAGACTAGTTGATCAGTGGAATAAGTTAGGTTCAAAAGACAAAATAGTTAATAACTTTGATAATCTAGTGTTTGACAAATCCAAAGATCCCACCTTTTGGGATGAGAACTCACTGTTTAACAAAAATTGCTGAGAAAATTGGAAATTAGTATGGCAGAAACTAGGCATTGACCCACACTTAACACCGTATACCAAGATAAGATCAAAATCAGTTCATGACTTAGGCAAAAAGAATGAGATTATAAATAAATTAGAAGAACATAGGATAGTTTACCTGTCAAACCTGTGGAAGAGGAAGGAATTTATGTCCAAAGAAGAACTAGAAATCATTATTGATCATAAAATAAAAAATTATGATTATATCAAAGTGAAAATTTTTGTACAAACAAAACTAATGCAGACAAGATTAGAAGGGAAGCAATAAACTGGGAAAATATTTTTACAGTCAAAGGTTCTGATAAAGGCCTCATTTCCAACATATAGAAAATTGACTCTAATTTATAAGAAATCAAGCCATTCTCCAATTGATAAATGGTCAAAAGATATGAACAGGAAATTCTCAGACGAAGACGAAAATATTTCTAGTCATATGAAAAGATGCTGCAAGTCATTATTAATCTGAGAAATGCAAATTAAGACAACTCTGACATACCATTACACTCCTGTCAGATTGGCTAGAATGACAAGGGAAGATAATGCAGAACGTTGGAAGGGATGTGGGAAAACTGGGACACTGGATACATTGTTGGTGGAATTGTGAATACATCCAGCCATCCTGGAGATTGGTTTGGAACTATGCCCAAAAAGTTATCAAATTGTGCATACTCTTTGATCTAGCAGTGTCTCTACTGGGCTCATATCCTAAGGAGATTTTAAAGAAGGGAAAGGAAACTGTATATGCAAGAATGTTTGTAGCAGTCCTCTTTGTAGTGGCCAGAAACTGGAAACTGAGTGGATGCTCATCAATTGGAGAATGGCTGAATAAATTGATGGTATATGAATATTATGGAATATTATTTTTCTGTAAGAAATGACCAGCAGGATGATTTCAGAAAGGCCTGGAGAGACTTACATGAACTGATTTTGAGTAAAATGAGCAGGACCAGGATATCATTATATACTCCAACAACAATACTATATGATGATCAATTCTGATAGATGTGGCCCTCTTCAACAATGAGATGAACCAAATCAGTTCCAATAGAGCAGTAATGAACTGAACCCATGAAAGAACTCTGGAAGATGATTATGAACCACTAGATAGAATTCCCAATCCCTCTATTTTTGTCAGCCTGAATTTTTTATTTCCTTCACAGGCTAATTGTACACTATTTCAAAGACCAATTTTTTTTTGTATGGCAAAATAACTGATACAAAAGAAGACAAAAAGGCATTCCCTTCCTTCAGGGAGTTTGAAATCTAACAGGGGTGATAGCATATTCATAATAAATTGTACTATGATTATGAGACAAACTTGTGCTTATAAATATATGATTTTGGGTAGAATATGATCTATGATATCTCACTGTTAACATATCATGATCTTGATGAATGTATATATTTTTCTCACAAAATTTTTAGGATTCTGAATCTAATTCTTCCTGTGCAACAAAAGAACTGTTTGGTTCTACACTCATATATTGTATCAAGGGTATACTATAACATATTTAACTTGTATAAGACTGCCTGCCATCTAGTGGAGGGGGTGGAGGGAAGGACGGGAAAAGTTGGAACAGAAGTGAGTGCAAGGGATAATATTGTATTTTACCCAGGCATATGTACTGTCAATAAAAAGTTATAATAAAAAATAATAATTAAAAAAATTTAGGCATGAGAAAGTAGGCATGTGAATAAGTTGCTCTCAGTGTACTCTTTTCTTGCTTTGGGTAATATTGAATTTTTCCTATCTTTTGTCCTTCTATCTTTTTTCTGATAATGAGAACAAATGCTTCAATGACCTTACAATTTTATTATTTATGCTCATCATGGACTGACACCATGTATAATTTTATTTATGTAATAGTCTTTGCCTTATCTGTTTTCTTCAGTGCCCTTTTTACTTCCTCATAGGACATCTGCATCATTTATGTTTCAGTATAACATTGTAGATGACATTGAATTGGGTTGTCATAAAATACATTTACCATATTTATTATTTGTTCATGTGTTTGTTGTTCTCTTTCCAGATCCTTAAATGTCCTTGTATGGATTTTTAAATTTTTTGTTTCTTTTCCTATGCTGTCTGCAAACTTGTAGCATCTTCAGTTTTCTGCTGTGGTACCATTCAGAATGTTCTACCAACCTCTTCTCTAAAATGTGTCAGATGAATTTAAATTGGTGTTGAGCCTGTGGGACAGCTCTTAATGTTTACAAGTCATTCTTTTCTGCAGCCTCAAGGTGCACTGGAATGTTGAGCCTATAGGGGAAAAAAATTGACTTGGTTTTAGCATATCAGCAAATCTGAACCTACAAATTAACTACCCAATGTTGTTCTAAATGTAAACACATTTAACATAATAAATATTAACAATAGAAGCTATATAAGAATTTTAACATTAAACATATGAATTGCTAGAAAATTAGAGAACAGAAATAGGAATACAGGATTTAGGGTCCTCTCTTCTCAGATACACAAAGCAAAAGAGCAAAGATAGTAGCAGAGACATCAGTATTTTGCTTCTTTCACATTACTAACTGAAGAAAACAGGAGCAACATGCAAGGGTAAACACTCCAAAAGATAACTAAGTCACACATTCAGTTATATCTTCTTTCAGTTCTACTTCTTTAAAGATAAAATAAAGCCCTTTCATATTGTAAATTAGTAGACTAATACTTGTTTGTTCTGAATTCTCTGGCAGCAGAAGTCAAAATGAAAGGGGGTCTAATATTCACTTCAATATGCATACTCAACAGTATTAGATTCAGAACACTACCCTCTTTCTGACAGAAAATCATCCCCCAAATTTATTATCCATTGAGCAACATTTTTATGCTGGAATGAGCCTTAGTGGGAATGCTTTAGGCTTTTCTATTTCCCTTATCCTCATTTATACAAGAAAAACAACCCCATTCTCTATCACAATATAGTAAAGCATTATGGAATGTCAGGCACCAAATAAAAATATTTTAAACTAGTTATTTTTTTAACCTCCCAAATCTCAAGGAGATGAACTTAACTCAACTTCCAGTTGTCAAGGAGTTCAAATGTTTGCTGACTGTATTTTAAAGTCTTCTCGTGTTGTAAAGTAAGCTAAATTTCCTTCATAATTAGTGATGGTCTGTGTCTGTTCTCTTATATATTGCCTTTTTTTGCATCAAAATATTGTTTAAATAAATCAGGTTAGATTTGTCTCCATACTAAGAGCATTTGTTCTTTATGCCTTTACTACAACTAGTTTTTGTTTTTCATCCAGCATTTAGTATAGTATCTGACATATTAATACGTCCTTAATAAATAATTTTTGATTTGGTCTGACTGAAGATTGGTTGATAATTTTGCAATGATTTTTACATAAGTAATCAATTCTATCTTTTAAATATAATCAATTTAATTTTTGTGACATAATTTTGTAATCTCAAAGTTCAATATTCCCCCTATTCTTTTAGAAGAAAGATTAGGTTATTGGGAAGAATTTCTATGTGGTCTGTCTGCCTATGAGAAGATAAAATGAAAGAATATATATATAATACATTGCATGCTTTGATGACCTATTTAAATAAAATAAGTGTTGTTTTTATTCAATTAAGTTATTATTCAATGAAGGCATAACATAAAATTCTATTAAATAATTTAATAATTGGACTAAATTGATTGATCAATTCAGTAAATGTTAGTCAATTTTATAAACTAGTGTTTCCTCGGTGATTTTAAAATAATATTTTTTAAGGCCTGTCACATGGCAGTGGAAAGACACACACACACACACACACACATCTGAAAAAGAATGCATGCTAATATAAGTTGTTTGGTTATTGAGTAATGACCAGAGAAATAAACTAATAAATTTTCCAGACTGTTTGATGTAGGAATAGATGGTTCTGATCTTTTGATAAGCTCTCTGCCTTTGAGATATCATTATTAAAGAATATTTGATCTCTCCTGAATCTTCACCCACTTTTCCTTTCTTCATCTCTTTTGTTTTCTGTCTATAGCTATCTCTGACATTTTCTAGCTAATTTACAAGTCCAGAATTAAACACCTGTGAATCACAGCTGTCCCATCTGTTATTCCATTTATTCATGTTGTGAAGACATCCATAGATGACATTAAAAACACTTAATTGGTACTGTAGCAACTTGTCATTAGCACCCATATATTAGAACTTATATATGTATACATAGGTGCTAATAACATATTTATAATGACATATATATGACACATATAATATGTGTATGTATGTATATATCAACACAGACACACATATACATATGCAATATATTATCACTATCATGAGTTTAAATCTCATCATTCTTAGTAAGATAAAATATATTTTATTAGTCTTTACTCATTAAAATAAAGAGTTTATGAATTTTGTATTCATTGAAATATTCCAACTTATTGAAAGGCCAAACCTTATTAAGTTTATTTTGATATTCTATCAAATAAGGAATTTGATAACTTAGGAATAAGTAACTTAGAAATGGGGGAAACAGCAATTTGGCAGGACTTAGAAAAAAGGGGAAAAGTAACAAGTCAACATGAGAACTATTAAAGTTGAAATCAACCTAAAAATTCAATCACAATTAAGATATGAATATAACAGTCTAAAGAATGACAACTCAGATGATGTGATACAAGAAAAAACTAAACTCAAAATGTGATTCTTAAACTTAAGATGTTCTCATAGGCCATTCCAAGCCAATGATTGACAGTAGAGTTAGAGTACCTGGGTTTAAAGTCTAACTCAGCCACTCACTATCTTGGACAAGTTATTGAATGTCTCTGATAAACAACTTGCTTATCTGTGAAAAGTACACAGAATAATTTCATGGTCCATATTTGAGTAGAGTAAAGAGAAAAACAAAAAATATAAAATGTAAATAATTTTACAAGGTTTAATATGCTAGCCATTATATTCCATAATATTCTGCAGACAAGAGGCATTTAAATGTTTGTTGAACAAACATATATAAAATACTTAGTGTGCTTTCAGAAGATATAAAAAGAAAGAAAACATAATTCTCAGGCTACTTGGAATTTACTATGTGTTTACATGCACACATATTCACAAATAGCCCTAACCCTATGTAGAGTATGAAAGACACAAAGAAAGGCTCAAGTCAGAATTTTTAGAAATTCACAGCAGAGAGAGTTCACTTCCAAGAATATTATAGAAGATTTTTACTGAGGTTCATCTTTATCTAGGCCTTAAGATGGGGTTGCAAAGATAAGGAAGCATGAAAGTATTAAGGAGTTCTGTTTGATATGAGAGTAGCATATACTTGAAGGAATAATAAAATATGTTTAAAGGTAAATTGAAGATAGATTTTGAAGGATCTTGAATTTTAAAGTAAGGTATTGTGTGTGTGTTTGTTGAGACTTTAGTTGATAATTTTTTTTTTGTCTTTCTTGAAGCAATGAAATTATGTGAATAAGGTTTAGCATTAGAAAGATTCATCTGGAAGCTTTATGTAATTAGCTAGGTGGCACAGTAGATAGAGAGCACCAAACCTGGATTCAGGAAGACCCAAGTCCAAATTTAGCTTCAGATACTTACTAGTTATGTGATTCTAGGCAAGTCACTTAACCCATTTGCTTCAGTTTCCTCACTGGTACAATAAGTTTAAAAAGGAAATAGCAAAGCACTCTGGTAACTTTGCCATGAAAACCCTAAATGGTATCATAAAAAGTCATACATGAAAAAAAAAAAGATTGAAAATAACAAAGTGAATAAGGTAAACTGGAAGAAATAGGAATGCTGGAAGAGAGCATTTTAGGAAATTGTAGGTAAATAAGATAGTGACAATACAAACGGAAAAGATGGAAAACGTAAGATTCAGTAGGAAGAAAGAAACAGCAGAATTTGGTAAGGGTAATGTTAGATATATGAGAAGGAAAGAATAACTAGTAATAGTAATGCAGTGAACAGAAATAGATATTGGAGGAAGAAAAAGATGATGAATTCAGTTTGGAAAAAATTTGTGTTTGATGCATAAAAATGAAAATATCTATCAAGCAGCATAAATGTAGGATTAGTCAAGGCAAAACAAGGCAAGACAATAAGCATTTATTAAATGCTTTGTGCTATGATGAATATTAGAAATAAAAATACAACAAAAAAGCTGTCTGTGCTCTTTAGGAAAGTACATTTTAAAAGATGAAGACAGTGCTGGAAAAAAGTCACAGTAGTACAGTGGGTTTAAAAGAAAAATATCTCTTCTTGGGTATGGCGTGGAAAAGAATCAAAAGGGGAAGCTGGAGAAGAAAGAAGACATGGCTGGCCCTAGCACATTCCTTAAAATTGAGGTTCTCAAAGATCAGATTTACAAAACAGGAGTCAGGGGTGTGTGTGTGTGTGTGTGTGTGTGTGTGGGTGGGTGGGTGTGTGTAAATGTGTGTATGTTTGTAGGTATGTCTATGACTAATCAACAAAGAAGTGATAATTGAAAACTGGGGGAAAAATGTCAGCCAAGAAGAGTATACAGGAAGAAGAAAAGAGGCTCAAGAACAGAATATTGATCAATATTGATATAGAATTTGGATGAAAAAATGGAACAAGAATTAATAGTTATCTATTTCTTAGAAAAGGATAATTTTGTGACTGCATTTTAGGAAATCTCAACTTTCCTTTTAACATGTTCTGGTTCATATGTTAATTTAGATAGAAGATAAACCTACAAATAAAAAATGAATCTTTAATCAGAATCTTAAGCCAATATCCATAGAATGATTGATTATGTTTTTTTTATATATATGTAGAGAGGCAAAAAGGGAGTTATGGTGAAAGTTATCATCACAACTCCCCAATACTAAATATAACACACTAGAAAGGAAATAACAATTTTTCTTAATTGTACCAGACCTCTGATTTTCTAACCAGATGCTGCTACTTGCTACAACAGATGCCACAGATGATTCAAAGAATATATGCAACTGTTTTAAATAGAGAGCTGAAACATTCCCCCATTCAGCTCTGATAGCATCCAGCTGTTTTTCACAATGGAAGGGGAAAAAAACAATTTTGATTTTCTCAGTATTAGGATATTGGTCATTTCAAGATTCATGATGAGTACCTGACATAAGTCAAGAGCACCATTCTTATTCTTGTTTAAATTTGAGATTTTTGAGTAGACTTCAAGCAATACTTTTGATCATGTTGTAAGCCCCAACACAAATACTTCTGCTCCTAGTCTATATGAGATGGACTTGAGAATAGAGTTCTATTACAAAGAAGATATGATATAATTTATACTGGCTTTGGAATCAGAAAGCCATGGGTTCAAATCTCAATACCATAAGTAATATTAATAAGCATTTATATTGCATCTATTATATAGGACAACTGTCCCATATAAACCAGTTTAAAATTTTTATCTCATTTCCTACACACAATAACCCTGAAAGTTAAGTGCTATTATTACCCTCATTTTACAGAAGAGGAAACTGAGACAAACAAACAAACAAGTACCTTGCCCAACATCACACTGCCATTTTATGTGAGGACAGAGTTGAACTCCTATGTCCAGGCCCAGCATTCTCTCATTATTTTGCCTACCTACCATTTTGCTTAGGTGAGCTTCTGCTCCCTCATCCACATATACCTAATAGAGTGATTATCAAGCTCCAATGAGGTAATGTGCATAATGTGCTTTCCGGACTTTAAATAGCTATATAAATGACAAAGACAAAAAGCAACATTGAAGAAATCTGATCATATCGCTTCTGAACTGAAAAAAAAAAAAGTTCAGTGTCTTTTTATTTTCCACTAAATAAAACCTTAACATCTTAAGCAAAAGAAAGATAATGGAATTTGGAGTTGGGTCTCAGCTCTGCCATTTATATTTTGTCTTATTTTGTTTAATTCATTTACTTCAATCACCTGTTAAATAAGGAGATTGGATTAAAGAATCTCTAAAATTGTCTTCAGCTATTAAGAAATCCAACCATGACCTTCCTACTTTTCTTATTTTCCTTCTCCTCCTCTTCCCCCACATCACCATCAATAAAATACATGCACAATTCATCAGAATTTTTATATATTACCAACAAAGTACAGCAGTATCTAACAGAAAGAGAAATTTCATTTAATATAACTGCAGACCATATAAAATACTTGGGTCTTCCTACCAAGGCAAACACAAAAACTGGATGAATACAATCACCAAAAAATGTTCAAACAAATAAATTCCAGATCTGAAAAACTGTAAAAATAGGTTGAACAAATATAATAAAAATGACCATTCTACCTAGTTTATTTATTCAGTGCCATAAAAAAACAAACTGCCAACAAGTACTTTATTGAATTAGAAAAATATAATAACAAAATTAATTTGCAAAAACAAAAGGTTAAAGATATGAAGGGAATCAATGAAAAGAATGAGGGAAAGTTAACTACTATTACTAAATCTCAAACTGTATGGCAAAGTGGCAATTACCCAAACAATCTTTTAATAGCTAAGAAGTAGAGTGAAATAGAGTGAGGGATCTGTGGAAAAAAATTAGGTAAATAATACAATGTAATAAATGATCTTAGTAATCTTGTACAAGATCTAAGCTTTGGGGAAAAGAACTCACTATTTGACAAAAATTATTAGGAAAATAGAAAACATTTTGGCAGAATCTAGGTATAAAACAACATCTTGTATTTTAAATCATGTGAAGGTTAAAATGGGTACTGCCTTAGAAATAAGGGGTAACATCATAAGCAAATTAGGGATCATAGAATAGTTTACCTGTAAAATCTATAGAGAGGGAGAAATTTATGACCAAACAAGAGATAGAAAACACTGAAATGATATTTTAATTACATTAAATTTAAAAAGTTGTTGCATAAACAAAATAAAGTTAGACAAAATTAGAAGCAAAGCAAAAAAAAACAACAAAGAAATTTACATGTTTGTCTGATAAAAGCTTCCTTCCTCAAATATATAGAGAGCTCAATCAAATTAAAAAAAAAATTAAAAAGAATTGATTAATGGTCAAAGGATATGGACACTCATATTTCAGAATAAAGTCATCTAGAGCAATGTGAAAAAATGGGCAAAATCGATATTGATTAAAGAAGCACCAAATAAAACAACTCTTAGATACTCTCATATTTGTCATATTTGTCAGATTGCTTAGCAATACACACACACACATACAAAATCTCTTAGTGGTGGCAAAAAATAAACTTAAGGGTTTTCATCAATTGGAGAATGACAAAGTTACAGTATACAATTATGGTGGAATACTATTGTGCCATAGTTGCTGTCTTTCATTCTTGCAAAAGACCAAAGTGATATCACTAGATTAGAGGCAAAGTGTGTTCATACTTAGAACCTTTCATCAACAATTTGCTGAAAGAACTATGCCCTCCAACATGTTAAATAATCTAATATCTGTCTTGCCAAATAGCTTGGGAAATTTCAGTCACCTTTTGCATAAACAGTGGATCTCTTGCTTTATAAATTTCAGCTTGAATAGAATCTGGCACTTTTCCACTTTAGAAGAGCTTAATGGCATACAAAACCTTTTCTTCAATTGGAAATTTAGCTAGAGAGAAATTGATTTAGACCTATACAGTCAGGGGCTTCACTCTTGATTAATGAAGGTCTGTTAAGAACACTTGAAAATGTTCAAGCCAGCTTTCTAGGATCATGTCTTTACTACCAATCAATGTGGTTCCATCAGCTGAATAACTGAAATGCATCATAGGTTGTTGGCCCATAAATAGTCTTCAAAGCATCATAAAAGAAATTTTGATTGTTAGTATAAGTGTAAAGTTGAATTTCATTTGTCTTTTTTTTTTTGAACCTAAAATCCTTCATTTCTCTGAACTTTGTTTGCACTTTACTTTTAATGGAGTTAAACATTACCTTCTTGGAGAAAGACAAAATACTTGGTTTTTTGTTTGTTTGTTTGTTTGTTTGTTTTCCCCATAAACCTGATGGAGTTCTCATTTTCATATGTCAGCTTCTGTATTTCTACATCAGTTTTATCACAAAATCTCTGAATTCTGCCCACTCCATTTCTGCTCTGCTGTCACCAACTGTAGATTGGCTCAGTCTTTCCTCCAAATTATTGATGAATTGTTAAGAGTCACAGAAGCATATTTGTCTGTTGGCATTGCCTTTTGGTAGTCATTTTGCCTTGAGGCCAAAGCTTTTGTTGAATGCGAATATATAGTTTGGAGAGGATAAGCCTATGATCAGTCCAGCACTCTGTGCCCCACAAGGCTTTCCTATTCTCACATTCTGTTTGTCTCTTCTCTTTACATTGACATAGTGTATTAAATACTATTGTTGGTTGAATATATGCATCCACAGAGTTTGTTGTATTTAATTAAACAGAAGATAATGTTATGATGATTGAAGTCATACAAAATTATAAGCTTGTTCTCCTTCAGCAAATTGATGATGAAGGGATCCAGGTCTTCAGAAAATTTTATTTGACCTCATCAAAAGGTCATAGTGATGATGGTAGAATGGCACTTTTTGCATTTGGCAATCTTATTGTCATAGACTTTTCTTTTCTTCACTAATTTTGGTAAGCACACAAACTTGTTGATTAGATTAATTTTGATTGCAAACCCTATGCCAACTTCATAGTGTTCACATTTACTGTGAGAGTTTACTACTCCAGAAAAAAAAACCATTATATATATATATATATATATATATATATACACATATATATGTATATATATATGTATGTATGTATGTATGTATGTAT
The DNA here is from genome assembly GCF_902635505.1 of Sarcophilus harrisii. NCBI lineage: Eukaryota > Metazoa > Chordata > Mammalia > Dasyuromorphia > Dasyuridae > Sarcophilus > Sarcophilus harrisii. The sequence goes on from NC_045427.1 coordinate 601,834,745, forward strand.
ACAGCTCTGATTTCAGTAAGCTGTTCTTCATTTGCCAGCCTTGTTTCACAAAGTGCTGCTATTTGATTGTAATTTACAGAATTGTCTTGTGACAAGAGCTGTTCACCTTTCAGGGCTCTCAGACTTTGTGCTGCCTTTAAAAAGCATTAACACATTCCAAAAGTTGTTTATATTTTTATTTGTTTTTTAACAGGGTTAATCATGATAAGCAGGGCAAGATTAGGTCAAGCAGACAATTTTTAGGGCAGCGTTTCTAGTCCCTTCCTCACACTAGGAAGTAAGAAATATGGTCCTCAACAAAGATTGCTCAGATATACAAAGGATTGTAGAATCCCACTGCTGCTTCCAGTAAGAAGATAATCCTATGACCTGGGCTCTATGCAGCCAGTGTTATTACTATAGCTCCCAGTGTGGTCACATTGGTTGCTTTATCACTTGCCCAGTACTCCATAACTTTGAGGCAGATAAAAATGGTAAAATGGTATTAATAATATCTTTTAATTTGCATATAAATTGGAGTTGAGTGAGTTGTATTTGCCAAAGTTGTAAGCTTCATTCTCTCTTCCAGAGTTATCAAAATCCAGTCACAAGACAAAGTCAAGCCTACTGGTGATGACTTAAGATGCAGTGAATGACCTTGATACCTTCAATATCTAAGCAAGCTCTAAATAAAGTCTCATCTACCGGCTGGGAAAATCTTCATATGTTTGGGGTAGACATTTCCCCTAGCACATTAAATAGTATAAAGGACAGGCATTCTGTATGATTGATTTAATCCTACAACAAGGTGTTAACTCAGTAGAATTACTTAGTATAGCTCTTCAAGTTGAAACCTATTCTACAAGATTGATGCCTAAGATGATGTACTTATAATAGAGTATATAAAAGCTAAAAAATCTGAGAAGAGAGAGACTTCAAGATAGAGACCATTCTGGTGGCTCTCCTGCCTCCTCCTATTAAAACCAAAACCCATTCTGAGGGCCTCCAGAAATCTAGTCCTGCCTCAGGGGAAGGAGACAGACTGTGAAGGAGATAATAAAGACTTTGGACTTTATCCCTGACTATTCTCGTGGTAATTATTCTGCTAAAATGAAGGCTAGGCCCAAGATCTCCAGAAAGCTAACCAGAACCTTACAAAATCATGCAAAATATGCTTTCATGTTAGCTAAGTTACATGCACAAACACACACACACCAGGAAAAATAAAGTAAGTGAAAAAGCTATGCTTCATTCTACATTTAGACTCCATCATTTTCCCCTCTCTGGAGGTAGATAGTATTTTTCATCCTAAATCCATCATTATGTAAGCTAATTATCTTAGATTATTGTATTGATCAGAATAGCTAAGTCATTCACAGTTGATTATTGTAACAACATTGCTGCTACCAGGTACAGTGATCTCCTGGTCCTGCTGACATCACTTTGCATTCATTTATATAGATCTTCCCAGCTTTTTTATGATCCTCTCCTACTTATTATTTCTTTTAGTACAATATTATTGTATTCCATCGCAATTAAACCACAACTTTTACAGCCATTCCTCTAATTAATGAGTTTTCCCTTAATTTCTAATTCTTTGTCACCACAAAAAGATCTGCTATAACTATTTTTATACATATATCTTTTTCCTTATCCTTTCATTTCTTTGGTAGACAGACCTAGTAGTAGTATTGTTGGTCAAAGGGTTTTGCATAATTTTATAGTTCTGTGGGAATATTTCCAAATTGCTTTCCTGAATAGTTGGATCAATTCCAAGAGTGCATTAATTTCCACATCTCCACGTATCCATATCTACTCCTGCTTGACTTTCCTCTTAATTTCTTGTCAAGTTAGTCTCTCTGATAAGTATTACCTAAGATATTTTCCTTCTTTCAGGACCACCTCTTTTTCAACTCTGCCACAAGTGTGAATCTACAGAACAGTCTTGAAGCATATGATGCAAATGATACTTTTCACAAATATGCAAAAAAAAATGCTATTGCCTTCAAATAAGTTACTAAAGATAGAATCTGGCTCACAGAATTTCAGCTGAAAGGAATTCTCAGAGACCATTTAGAGCGGCCAGTACATGAGGAACAATCTTCTTCAATGTAGCATCAGGTGGCTATTGAGTCTTTGTTGCTGTTCCCTCCTGAATTAATTTTTTGTGTAGCTCTAATTCTTAAAGTTTCTTTGTTGTTCTTTGTTTTTCACTGACATCAAGTCTAGATTTTCATCTTTGTACCTTCCATCTTCCTTTTATTTATGTCCTCTGGAGACAAATGATACAACTATAATCACTCTTTTATATAAAAATCTTTAAAAATTTGAAGATTAGTAATTGTTCTTGATTTTCTTTTCCATTTTCTCTCTAGCTAGGATATTCCCCATTTCTTCATTTGATCATCACACGTCACTAACATGAGACCCTTCACCATTCTTGTTTTTCTCCTTTTTGAATCAACAATTCTTCAAAAATGTAGTACCAAAAATTGAATGCAATATTCCAGATATGATCAAACTAAGGTTGAGTGGAGTGAGACAATTATCTTCTTATTCCTTGAACTTATATCTTTAAAGAATTTCTAAGATTAAATTTGATGATTGATGACAATTTAAAAGATGCAGACACTACTTAGAATGCTTTTGCGATGTTTTTTCCCCCTAAAATTACTTTTATAGTCTGTCACATGTCTTTTTATCACCACTACCTAATTGTGCAAAGTCACTCCTCTAAGAATGGATTAAACATTTGGGGAAAAAGAGAAGTCGTTTTGAGTCGGGTCTAAAGAATAAGGCAAGCAAAGACACAGAACTATACATTTTAAGACCAGAAGCAAGGTATGATAAAAATTACTGACATATGAATAGAAAGAAGTTGTTCTAAGGTGTTTCCTGATGCTAGTCCCCAGATACATTTAATATTAGAATAAAATGAGATACAAGTAATGTTATTCAACAATTAAAAGGAGATTTACTTAACAAAAACAGATGGAAGATATTTGAGACTAGGCATTAAGGATGCCTCAAGTTGATTCTAGAAAAGTAAATAGCAAATCACTCTGGTGTCTTTGCCAAGAAAGTCCCAAATGGGATTACAAAGAGTCAGACATGACTATAAATGACTAGGCAACAATCTACTGCAGAAGAAAAATGAATTAGTAAAGGGAATAGATAGCTTATCTTTGGAGTTAAGAAAAAGTTTCCAGTTCTGCCTTTAAAATTCACCAGCTTTGTGATGACCAGCATTACTTTAAATCTCAAGATACCAGATAATTTTAATAATATAAATAAGAGCTGACTGGCCTATATGCATTGTCAAAGGAAATTCCCTCTTGGCTCTGATTAGTTCCCTATCTGCCTCTTAAATATGCCTCTTACTCTGACTCTAAGTCCTTAGTTTTTATTCATTTAAACTTGCTCTCATTTGCTCTACTTGCTAAATACCTTGAAATGAAAAATTTCTTTAAGTATGGGAATAAATGGACTTTTCCTTAAAATAATCAGCAGCATCTATTTAAAACCATCAGTAAGCATCATATGTAATGGAGACAAACTGCAACCATTCCAATAAGATCTGGGTAGAAACAAAGGTTGCCACATCACCGTTACTATTTAATATTAATTTTAGAAACTAGCTTGCAATAAACTGAGAAAGAGATTAAAAGGGATAAGAATAAACAATGAAACAAATTATCCTCTTTGAATGACTATGGTATACTTAGAGAACCCCAGAGATTCTGCCAAAAAGTTATTAGAAATAATCCACAACTTTTAAGTTGCTGGTTTAAAAAATAAACCCACATAAGTCATCACTTCTTATATATCACTAACAAAATCCAACAATAGGACAAAGAAATTCCATTTAAAGTAAGTATGATAATATAAAATATTTAGGAATCTATCGCAAGGAAAATCAAACTTTATAGGCAAAATTACAACCCTTTTCACACAAATTAAGTCTGATCAACATTGGAAAAATATTAAATGCCCTTGATAGGGAACCCAAAAATATAATAAAGTGACAATTTACCTAAACTAATCTATTTATTTAACCTATACCAATCAGACTCCCAAAAACTATTTTAAACCTAGAAAAAAATAACAAAGTTCATTGGAAAAAAAAAGGCAAAATTTCAAGGGAATGAATGAAAAAAAAATCAAATGAGGTGACTTGCTTACCAGATCTAAAATATATTAAGAGCACAGTTGCCAAAACTATTTTAAATTTAGCTGGGAATAGATCAGTTGATCAGTGGAATAGACTAGGTTCAAAGGGATAAAACATCAACAAATATACCCTAGTCTTTGACAAACCCAAAGACCCACTTTTTGGGATAAGAACTTACTGTTTGATAAAATTGCTGGGAAAATTGAAACTAATTGGCGAAACTAGGCATTGATCCATCCAATCCACCAGAATAAGGTCAAAATGGGTTCATGACCTAAGCATAAGGGTAAATTATTAATAAATTAGAGGAACACAGGATAGTTTACCTCTCAGACCTGTGGAAGGGAAGGTTTTATGACCAAAAGCAGAACAGAATCATTACTGATCACAAAATAAAAAATTTCGATTATACCAAACTGAAAAGTTTTTGCAAACAAAACTAATGCATACAAGATTAGAAGGGAAGCAATAAATTGGAAAATATTTTTACAGTCAAAGGTTCTGATAAAGGCCTCATTTCAAAATATATAGAAATTAACTCTAATTTATAAAAATCAAGCCATTCTCAATTGAAAAAATGGTCAAAAGGATTGCAGACAATTTAATGAAGAAATTGAAACTACTAGTCATATGAAAAAAGATGCTCCAATCATTATTAATCAGAAAATCAAATTGGACAACTCTAAATACCACTACATACCTTCAGATTGGCTAAGATAAGGAAAAAATATTGATTGTTGGAGGGATGCAGGAAAACTAGGACATTGATGCATTGTTGGTGGGTTGTGACAAATCCAACCATTTTGGAAGTAGTTTGGAACATTAAAAGTTATCAAACTGTGCATACCCCGTCCACAGTGTTACTACTGGGATTATATCCCAAAAGGTTATAAAAAAGGGAAAGGGACCTGTATGTGCACGAATGTTTGGGCACTCTTTTGTAGTGCTAGAAACTGGAAACTGAATGGATTCCATCAGTTGGAGAATTTAAATGAAATTTATATGAATATTATGGAATATTACTTTCTTAAGAAATAAACAGGATATTTAGAAAAGGCCTGGAGAAGACTTACAGGAACTGATCGGTGGAATGAGGCAGGACCAGGTGTCATTATATCTTCAACACAATACTATTGATGACCAGTTCTGATGGACAGGCCATCCTCAACAACAGATCAACCAAATCATTTCTAATGGAGCAAATGTGAACACTATAGAAAAAGAACTCTGGGAGATGACTAAAAAACCATTACATTGAATTCCCAATCCCTATTTTATGCCACCTGCATTTTTGATTTCCTTCACAAGCTAATTGTACAATATTTAATCTGGATTCTTTTTGTACACAAAAATAACATTTTGTCAGTTACTTATTGTGTATCTAAGTTATATTTTAATATATTTAACATCTACTGTCATCCTCCATCTACGGAGGGGGGGGTAAGAGGTGAAAAATTGGAACAAGAGGTTTGGCAATTGTTAGTGCTATGAAGTTACCCATGTATATATCCTGTAAATAAAAGATTATTAAATAAAAAAAAAATTCTTTAAGATAGCAATTCCTAAACTTTTTGGTCTCATATCCCCTTCATAAACTTAAAAATTATTGATGACCCCCATATTTTTTTTTCTTCAATGGGAGTGATATCTATTGATACTTATTATGTTAGAAAAAAAAAGTTTTAATATTATTATAAAGTTTTTATCCTAATTTATCGCATTTGAAGCCAAAATATGAATCTTTTTTTTTGTAAATTTTATATGTTTCTTGAGGGTTGAGCATAGAAAAAGGAAATTTAGTTGATAAAATACATGGAAAAAGAAAAGTTGGTCATAACTACTGGATGAAAGTACCATTTGAGTGCTTGAACTGAACAAAAGAAATTTTACTGATATATAACTTCCCCCAAAGTAGTGGACAATAAACAATTCTGAATTCTCCTGGACAAAAAGAACTAGCACTTTTTTGGGTAGTAGGAGGTTACTTTGTTCAATTGTTTCAGTTATATCCAATTCTTTTTTCTAATTAATTAAAGCTTTTTATTTTCAAAACATATACATATAAAATATTTCAACATTGACATTTGCAAAATCTTATGTTACAGATTTTCTTCCCCTTTCCCTCAACCCATCCCCTAGATGGCGAATATTCCAATATATGTTAAACATGTGCAATTCTTCTATACATATTTCTACAATTATCCTGCTGCACAAGAAAAATCAGGTCAAAAAGGAAAAAATGAAAAAGAAAAAATGCAAACAACAAAAAGATTGAAAATACTATGTTGTGATCCACAATCAGTTCCTAGTCCTCTCTCTGAGTGTAGATGGCTCTTCATCACAAGATCATTGGAAATGGCCTGAATAATCTGATTGTTGAAAAAAGGCACATCCATCACAATTGATCATCATATAATCTTGTTGTTGCTGTGTACAATGATCTTATGGTTCTATCTGGTTCTGTCCATTTCTCTTAGCATCAGTTCTTGTAACAGTGACAGTTCTTGTAAGTCTTTCTAGGCCTTTCTGAAATCATCCTACTGGTTGTTTCTTACAGAACAATAATATTCCATAACATTCATATACCATAACCTATTCAGCCATTCTCCAATTGACGGGCATATATTCAGTTTCCAGTTTCTGACTCCTACAAAAAGGGCTGCCAACAAACATTTTTGCACATGTGGGTCCCTCTCCCTCCTTTAAAATCTCTTTGGGATACAGGCCCAGTTGAGATACTGCTGGATCAAAGAGTATGAAAGGTTGATAGCCTTTTGATGTCCAATTCTTTTAGATCTCATTTGGGGTTTTCTTGGCAAAGATACTGTAGTAGTCTACCATTTCTTTTGTTAGTTCATTTCACAGATAAGGAAACTGAGACAAATAGGATTAAGTGATTTGCTCAGAGTCACACAACTAGAGGCCAAATTAAAACTCACATCTTTCTTCAGATGAAGAAATAGAAACTATTTCTAGCCATATGAAAAGATGCTCCAAGTCATTATTAATCAGAGAAATGCAAATTAAGTCAACTCTGAGATATCACTACACACCTGTCAAATTGGTTAGGATAACAGGAAAAGATAATACTTAATGTTGGAGGGGATGTGGTTAAATTGGGATACTGATACATTGTTGGTGGAATTGTGAATACATTCAGCCATTCTGGAGAGTGATTTGGAACTATGCTCAAAAAGTTATCAAACTGTACTACGCTTTGATCCAGCAATGTCACTACTGGGTTTATATTCTAAAGATATCTTAAAGAAGGGAAAGGGACCTGCATGTGCAAGAATGTTTGTGGCAGCCCTCTTTGTGGTGGCCAGAAACTAGAGAATGGCTGAATAAATTGTGGTATATGAATCTTATGGAATATTATGGTTCTGTAAGAAATGACCAGTAGGATGATTTCAGAAAGGCCTGGAGAGACTTACATGAACTGATGCTGAATGAAATGAGCAGGACCAGGAGATCATTATATACTTCAACAACAACACTATAGGATGATCAATTCTGATGGGCTTGGCCCTCAACAGTGAGATGAAACATATCAATTCCATTTGTTCAATAACGAATAGAACTAGCTATACCCGGCAAAAAAACTCTGGAAAATGAGTGTGAACCACTACATAGCATTCCCAATCCCTCTATTTTTGTCTGCCTGCATTTTTGATTTCCTTCACAGGTTAATTGTACATTATTTCAAAGTTCGATTCTTCTTGTGCAGCAAAATAACTGTATGGATATGTACATATATATTGTTTTTTAGCATGTACTTTAACATATTTAAAATGTATTGGTCAACCTGCCATCTGGGGGAAAGGGTGGGGAGGAGGGGAAAAATTGCAGCAAGAGGGTTTTGCAAGGGCCAGTGCTGAAAAATTATCCATGCATATATCTTGTAAATAAAAAGTTATAATAAAAAAATAAATAAACTCACATCTTCCTGCTTCCAGGTCCATTGTTTTATCAGCTGGAATACATAACTGCTCCTATAGCAATGGCTTCAAGTGATTATCATTCCTATCACTATATTTGGTGGGTAGAATTAAGGAAGTGTGCCTGCCAAGAAGTGAAGCAGAGAATAATAACTAAAGAGAAGTTCTGCCTGATTACAGAGGCTGGGAATAGAATAGCACTTTCCAAATGAGGCTGAGGTCCAGAGAGAGACAGTGACTACTGAACTAAATCTTTGTCATAGATATATGCAGATATGCATGTATATTTGCAGACTTTAAATTATTGCATCAATTGGTGATTATCAGTCTTATTTATATTATTAGGAATAATCATTTATGTCTCTGAGAAGCAAGGCTGCCTGGAACAATCCTTTGAACAATTGAATGTTGGAGAAATCAAATGGTGAATTAAAAACAATATATAAATATTTGGAGGAAGTGTAAGATATTAATTTTGGAAACTCCATCTACTATTAAAAAAATTACAACTTTTGGAATAAGAACACACGATTTGACAAAAAGTGCTGGAAAACATAAAAATAATGTCAGAAAATTGGCATAGACCTATATCTCACACCCCATACCAAAATATGGTCAAAATGGATTAATAATTTGGGCATAAAGGATGATGTCATAAAAATTAGGAGAACAAAGGACAATTTACCTATCAGATCTTTGGAGAAGGGAAGAATTTATGACCAAAGAAGAATTAGAGAACATTATGAAAGGAAAAATGGATAACTTTGATTATACTAATTAAAAAAAATTTGCACAAACAAAACCAACAGAAACAAGATAAAAAGAGAAGGACAAAAATGGGAAAAAAAATCTTTATAGCCAGTAGTTTTGATAAAGGTCTCATTTCTAAAATAGATAAAGAACTGTGTCAAATTTATTAGAATCTATGTCATTCCCCAATTAATAAATGGTCAAAGGATATGAACACACAATTTTCAGAGTCAAAATTAAAGCCAGTTATAGGAATATGAAAAAAAATACTCTAAATTACTATTGATTTGAGAAATGCAAATCAAAATAATTCAGAAGTATACTTTAAACCTCTCAGGTTGGTTGAAATGACAAGAATAGATAATAATAAATGTTGGAGAGGATGTGGAAAAAATGGAACACTAATGCATTGTTGGTAGGGTTGTGAAATGATCCAACCATTATGGAGAGCAATCTGGAACTATGTTCAAAGGGCTATAAAACTGTGCATGCTTTTTTTGATCCAGCAGTCCCATTACTGGGTCTGTATCCCAAGATTATATTTATCTTTTATCATACAAGTTCCTATTCTTCAGAAGAGTGAAGAGAATTCATGGATATGGGTAATGCATCCTTATAGTTTCTGTATAATCAAATGCATTTTATTTTATACATATGAAATTATCATAGTGAAGAGGAGTCCCTGGGCTTTACCATACTGTCAAAGGAGTTCATAACAAACATAAAAGAGTTAAGAATCTCTCTGTTCCAAAGAATGTCCATAGTGGAGTAAAGATTGATGTAATAGAGAGGAAGAGCCAAGATGGTAGAAATCAGACTCATTTTCTGTGACTTCCTCTGACCTTCTCTCAAATCAACAGCAGACTAAGTTCTAAGTTGCTTTTGGAGGCAACAAACCCACAAATATTTGCAGTACAACATATTCCCAGAAGATACCTTGGAAGAACTTCAGAACAGGTCTGTTTCATGTGGGTAAGGGGACAGTCTGCTAAGCTCAGACTGCAGCACAGGGAGCCTGGAGCAAGAAGCTGCAAGGGAGAGTCAGAGCATTATACTTTTGCCACACCTGGGAATTTTCAGTGAGCCTTTTAAGATACTCAGTCCTGGTTACAAGCAAGGAATTTGGTAGATTTGCTACTGAAGGCATATTGTAAACCACTAAGCCCCAGAAGAATAGGAGACCTAACCACAATAGCTAAGTTGGGGAAGTCAATAAGTAGAAGTGCCCCAAGGCAAATTAAAGCAGCTGTAGCTCCTTTTCTTTAAAAGTAGACCTCGAGCCTTAAAAAAATGAGCAAAAAAAACAAAAAGAACTCTCACCATAGACAGCTTTTATGAAAAGAGAATATCAGGCCTCAAATCCTGAGGTTCCTAAAGACAAATCAACTCCAGATGAAGCCCCAAAGGGATATATATATTTGCTGGTCCCCACTTCACAAGGCTTTTGTGGAAGATTTCATTAAGAATCTTAAGAGAGAATTAGAAGAAAAATGGGAAAAGAAATGAGATCTTTGCAAGAAGGGATAGGAAAAACATATACCTCCCTATAAAATAGATTTAATGAAATGGAAAAGGCATATAAAACCTTACAAAATAGATATGGAAAAGATACCAATTCATTAAAAAACAAAATTCAGGAAATGAAAAAAAAAAAAAAAAAGCAATGAACAAAACAATTTGATTGGCCAAATACAAAAGGAGCTAAAAAAGGTAACTGAAGAAAATAATACACTAAAAATTAGAGTTGAATACATGGAATAAGTCAATAAGACTTCAAGAATCATTCAAACAGAAAGATGTGTTTCAATTTGTTTCAAAAAAATTCATTTTTACAAAAAAAAAAAAAAAAAAAGGAAAGAAAAAAATAGAAGAAAATATGAAATACCTCCTACGAAAGAAAATTGACCTGGAAAAAAATCTAAGAGAGACAATCTAAGGATTACTGGACTTCCTGAAAGCCATGATGAAAAAAATAACATAGATATTATCTTACAGGAAATCATAAAGGAAAACTTCTCTGATATCTTAAAATCAGAAGGTAAACTAGCCATTGAAAGAATTAACCAAATCACATCAGTGGTTTTTTTTTTTTTTGTTTGTTTGTTTGTTTTTTGTTTTGCTGAGGCAATTGGGGCTAAGTGACTTGCTCACACAGCCAGAAAGTGTTAAGTGTCTGACACCAAATTTGAATTCAGGGATGGTACTCTATTCCACCAATCACCTCTTTAAAAAGGTGCTTAAATTAAAACCCCAAGCAATACCTTGGCTAAATTTCAGAGCTATTAGAAAGATATTTCAAGCAGCCAGAAAAAAATAAAAATTTAAATACCAGGAAGCCACAATTAAGATTACCTAAGACCTAGCAGTTTTCACCTTAAAGGATCAAAGGGCCTAGAAATCCGATATTCTGAAAGGCAAAGGAACTTGGATTACAGCAAAGAATAAAATATCTAACTAAAATGAGCACTATCTTTCAGGGAAGAAGATGTATATTCAATGATATAGGTAAACCTCTATTTCTAAAGAAAAGACCAGAACTGAACAGAACATTGATCTCCAAACATAGAACTCAAGAGAAGCATGAAAAGGTAAAAAGAAATAAACTCTTGAGAACTATATTTCTCTTATGGGTATGTTTAGAGAAAGTGGAGATAATTTGATTTTATTATGATAATATGAAAAAGAAACGAGGTGGAAAGGGGATTGTACTGGAAAAAGAGGGAAAAGAAGATAAAATAAGGGAAAATCCATCTCATCAAGAGGAAAAGAAGACCTATTATAAGTGAGAAAAAGAAGGGAAGTGGAGGAGCATTGTGCGAATCTTACTCTCATCAGATTTGACTCTAAGAGAGAACATCAAGCATACTTTCTTTCAGAGAAACTTGTCTCATAGGAAAGTGGAAGGGAAAAGGAGAAAAGAAAGGAAAAGACTAATAAAAGAGAAAACAGAAGTATTAAAGGAAAGATGTAAAAATGGGGAAAGAGCTTTAAAGAAAGAGATGTTTGAGGGCAAAATACTGGGGAAGAGGAAAGAGAGAAAGGAGAGAAAAGCATAACAAGGTAAATAAGATGGCAGGAAATACAGATTTAGTTATTTTAACTGTGAATGTGAATGGGATGAACTCCCCCATAAAATGGAAACAGATAGCATACTGGACTAAAGCATGAATCCTACAAAATGGTCTTTACAATAAACACATTTAAAGCAAAGTGACACATATATCATGAAAGTAAAGGGCTGGAGCAGAATCAATTATGCTTCACGTGAAGTAAAAAAAAAGCAGGGGGTATCCATCTTTATCTCAAATCAAGTAAAAGCAAAGATAGATCTAATTAAAAGAGATAAGGAAGGAAACTATATTTTACTAACAGGTATCATGGATAATGAAGCAATATCAATACTATATATACATATACACACATACACACACACACACACACACACACACACACACACACACACCCCAAGTGGGATAGCATGGAAATTCTTAAAAGAGAAGTTGAGAGATGCAAGAAGAAATAGACAGCAAAATTATACTAGTGGGGGATCTCAACCTTGCTCTCTTAGAATTAGATAAATCAAACCACAAAATAAATAAGAAAAGTTAAGGAGGTAAACACAATGTTAGAAAAGTTAGGTATAATACATCTTTGGAAAAAATTAAATAGAGACAAAAAGGAGTTTATTTTTTTTTCTCAGTGGTTTATGGAACCTATACAAAAATTGACAATGTGTTAAGGAATAAAAACCTCAAAATCAAATGCAGAAAGGCAAAAGTAGTTAATGCATTTTTTCAAATCATGATGCAATAAAAACCACAAGCAATATAAGGTCAGAGGAAAATAGACCACAAATTAATTTGAAATTTAAAATCTAATACTAATGAGAATGGGTGAAACAACAAATCATAGACATGATCAACGACTTTATCCTAGAAAATGACAATAATGAGACAACAAACCAAAATTTGTGGGATGCAGCCAAAGCAGTTATTAGAGGAAATTTTATATCTCTAGATGATTCCTTACATAAAATAAAGAAAGAGAATATCAATTAATTGGGCTTGCAACTAAAAAAGCTAGAAAAAGAATAAATTAAAAACCCTCAATTAAATACCAAATTTGAAATTCTGAAGATAAGAAAAGTATTGAATTAATAAATAAAAATAAAAGTTGGTTTTATGAAAAACAGAACAATAAAATTAATAAATGTTTAGTCAATTTGATTATAAAAAGGAAAACAGAAAAATAAATCGTTAGTCTCAAAAAATTGGAAAGGGAGGACTTTCCACCAATGAAGAAGAAATTAGAGCAATAATTACAAGTTATTTTGCCCAAGTATATGCCAATTAATTTTATTATCTAAGTGACATGGAGGAATAGTTACAAAAATAAAGATTGGCTAGGTTACAAAAGAGGAAATAAGTTATTTAACTAGTACCATTTTAGAAAAAATTAGAATAAGCTATTAAATCAACTTCCTAAGCAAAAATCTATAAGACCAAATGTATTTACATGTGAATTCTACCAAATATTTAAATAACAATTAATTCCAATACTTTATAAACTATTTGAAAAAAAGGAAAGAAAGAATCCTACCAAATTCCTTTTATGACCCAGTTATGGTGCTGAAAGCTAAAGCAGGTAGGGTGAAAAAAAAAGTAAGAAAATTATAGACCAATTTCCCTAATGAATATTGATGCAAAAATCTTAAATAAAATATTAGCAATGTGATTACAGAAAGTCATTCCCAGGATGACCCCATTATGACAATGTAGGATTTATACCAAGAATTCAGGGCTGGTTCAATATTAGAAAAACTATTAGCATATTTGACTATATCAGTAACCAAACTAATAAAAATCATATGATTATCTCAAGAAATGTAGAAAAAGCATTTGATAAAATCCAACACATATTTCTATTAAAAACACTAGCAAGTATACAACTAAATGAAATTTTCTTTCATATGATCTGTAGCATCTATCTAAAACCATCAGCAAACTTTATATGTAATGGGGACAAACTAGAACCATTCTCAAAAAGATCAAGAGTGAAACAAATTTGCCCATTATCACCATTACTACACAATATTGTATTAGAAATTTTAGCTTTGGCAATAAGAGAAGAAAAAGAGATTAAAGAAATTAGAGTTGGTAATGAGGAAATTAAATTATCACTCTTTTCAGATGATATGATGGTATACTTAGAGAATCAACTAAAAAAACTACTAGAAGAAATTCACAACTTTAGCAAAATTGCATGATACAAAATAAATCTACATAAATCATCAGCATTTTTATATATTACCAACAAAGTCCAAAAGTAAGAGGTAAAAAAAAAAAAAAAAAAGAAATTCCCTTGAAAATAACTGTTGATATTATAAACTATTTGGGAATTTATAAGGGAAATTCAGGAACTATATAAGCAAAACTACAAAACACTTTCCACAGAAATAAAATCAGATCTAATAATCTGGAAAAATATCAAGTGCTCATGGATAAGCTGAAAAAATATAATAAAAATGACTATACTGTCTAAATTAATCTACCTATTTAGTGTCATACCAATCAAACTCCCAAGAAATTATTTTACAGACCTAGAAAAAATAATAACAAAATCCATCTGTAAAAACAAAAGGTCAAGAATTTCAAGGAAATTAATGAAAAAAAAAAATGGCAACAAAGGTGGTCTAGCTGTGCCAGACCTAAAACTATATTAAAAAGTAGCAGTCATCAAAACCATTTGCTACTTGCTAAGAAATATAATAGTCAATTGGTGGAATAGAGATTAGGATCAAAAGACAAAATAGTCAATAACTATATCAATGTAGTGTTTGACAAAACCAAAGACCCCAGCTTTTGGTATAAGAACTCACTATTTAATAAAAACTGTTGGGAAAATTGGAAAATAGAATGGAAGGCATTGACCCACACCTAACATCACTTACCAAGATAACGTCAAAATGGGTACATGATTTAGACATAAAGAGTGATATTATAAGCAAATTAGAAGAGCATAGAATAGTTTACCTCTCAGATCTTTGGAGAAGAAAGGAATTTGTTTCCCAAAAAGAACTGGAATTCATAATTGACCACCAAAGAGATATTTTGATTATATTAAGTTAAAAAGATTTTGTACAAACAAAATTAATGCAGATAAAATCAGAAGGGAAGAAATAAATTGGGAAAACATTTTTACATTTAAGCATTCTGATAAAGACCTCATTTCTAAAATATATAGAGAATTGACTCAAATTTATAAGAATTCAAGCCATTCCCCAATTGATAAATGGTCAAAAGATATGAACAGATATTTTCAGATGAAGAAATCAAAACCATTTCTAATCATATGAAAAGTTTCTCTAAATTACTTTTGATCAGAGAAATGCAAATTAAGGCAACTCTGAGGTACCTACATACCTCTCAGATTGGCTAAGATGACAGGAAAAGATAATAATGAATGTTGGAGGGGATGTGGGAAAACTGGGACACTGATACATTGTTGATGGAACTGTGTATGAATCCAACCATTCTGGAGCAAAAATGCTCAAAAAGTTATCAAACTGTGCATACCCTTTGACCCAGCAATGTTTCTATTGGGCCTATATCCCAAAGAGATCTGAAAGGAGGGAAAGGGATCCATGTGTGTAAAAATGTTGTTGGCAGCCCTTTTTGAAGTGACAAAAAACTGGAAACTGAGTGGATGCCTATCAGTTGAAGAATGACTGAATATGTTACAGTATATGAATGTTATGGAATACTATTGTTCTGTAAGAAAGTATTAGGAGGATGATTTTAGAGTGGTCTGGAGAGACTTATGTGAACTGTTGCTAAGTGAAATGAGCAAAACCAGGAGATCATTGTGCACGGCAACAGCAAGATTATATGATGATCAATTCTGATGAACATGACTCGGTCCAACAATAAGATGACTGATACTGTTTCCAATAATCTTGTGATGAAGAGAGCCATCTGCACCAGAGAGAGGACTGTGAGAACTGAATGTAGATCACAACTTAACATTCTCACTCTTTGTTGTTCTTTGCTTGCATTTTGCTTTCTTACTCTTTTTTTTTTCCTTTTTGATCTGATTTTTCTTATGCAGCAAGAGAATTATATAAATGTTTACACTTATTGGATTTAACATATATTTTAACATGTATAACATATATTAGATTGCTTGCCATCTAGGAGGGGGGTGGGGACAGTAAGGGAAAATCTGAAACACAAGGCTATGCAAAAGTATATGTTGAAAAATTATCAATACATATGTTTTGAAAATAAAAAGCTTAAAAAATTATGTAATAATGAAGTTCATGTTCATTTTGAGACTAATGTCTAGTCCTTTTTCAATAAACACTTTTTTTCTAGTCTTCTTTGCTATGAGATACTTGAAATCAGTAAATAATATCAGACTTTATGTGGACATCTTTTTGTTCTAAAAATAATCTATTTTTAGTTAGAACTCATCATTTCTTGATAATGAGGATTTCTTAGCTTTTTTTTCAACTGTGACTTTTGGGGCCAGATGATTTCTACTCCTTCACAATATTTATATATTTGGAATTATAACAAAATTTTGTGTGATTATTCCAATCAAGTAGCAATATATTTATTCACATCTGATTCCTTCTTCTCTGAATGGATTATTTTCCATTTGGGGGAGTGTGTTCTTTTGAAATTTATGGCCAGAGCTGAAATGTAACCAATATTTTTAAAATCAGGATAGGAAAAAATATCTGCAACTGCAAACGAGCAGGCTCTCTCAACTCCTGAATTAGAAATACTGAAGATCTACCCCTACCCTGGCCAGTTGAAAGGGATATAAGAATGATATGTTTTATGAAATATTTTAAAAATGATTTTAGTTTCTTATTTATCTCAGTGCTTACCTGAATTTCTTGATCACTTGATCTACTTAAACCAAGTAAGTTGCTTAAAGATAGAAATTAAAATTCAAAACAATTTAGTAATTGTCTCTCTTTTGTCCCTATAAATGACATGGGATTTTGAGAGGTACAGAGAAAGGGATATGGAAGGTAAAACTTGAAATACAAGCCTTCACTAACTCATGAAAAGTAATACTGCTGTTTTTTATCCTCCTGACATATTGCAAAATACCAGGCTAATCTGCTAAATTTATATTTACTTTTACATTATATTGATAATCATATCATTGATTTGGCAGATATGAAGTTTGTAAATTATTCATATTAAGATTATAACCAAAATTGATAGCTAAGAGGGGGCACATGGCAAACCCACCTGCAAGATATTAATAGAAATATGGTGGCAGAAGGGTGGATATTTTGTACTAAGGACATGGTACTACACATGTAAATAGTATTGAAAAACTGGGATTGATATTTGGAAAATTTGTACTTGTTTCTTTTTTGTGTCTTGATTCCATCACACTAGAGGCCCTGAATTCAGTCTGTCAAGTACATCCCCCTTACTTTCCTAAGTTTTCCTCTGACTAGATTTTTAAAATAGTATTTTATTTTTCAAATACATACAAAGATAATTTTTATAAAGTGTTTTTTTTTTTGTAAAAGATTTTTGTAAAGTTTTTCACCTTTGTAAAACTTTGTGTTCCAAATTTTTCTCCATCTCTTCGCTCCCTTCCCTACCCAAGACAAAAAGCAGTCCCATATAGATTAACATGTGCAATTCTTCTAACATATTTCCATATTCATCTTGCTGTGCAAAAGAAATCAGATCAACAGGAAAAAAAATCACAAGAAAAAAAAAAAAACAAGCAAATAACCACAACAATAACAAAAAAGGTGAAAATACTGTGCTTTGATCCACATTCAGTCTCCATAGTTCTCTTTCTGGATGCAGATGGCACTGTCCATCACAAGTCTATTGGAATTGCTGGTTATATTTTGTTAGTGTGACTCAGCTTCTTCTAAAATATTGTTCCAGTGAAAACTGTTGGTACAATCTGCAGCTCTCTCCTGTGTCAAAACATTCAACCCCTTCTTGTGAGTTAACATCATATGTGCTCATACAAACTATAACATCCATATTAAATAGCTGATATAGTTGGACATTGTAACCATGGAGTTTAAACCTCCATTGCTGGCTGTAGCTGGTGTACTATAATCAGAAACACTAATCTCTGGATAAAATAAGTAAATAAAACAAGAGAGCCTGGTAATAGCTACAGTTAGAATATTGTACACTTTTGGATAGGTAGCACACAACAGGAAAAAAAAAAATTGTTCCAACTAAATTAAAAAAAAAAAATCCAGATAGATCAGCTATGCTACTCACTACTATATAATCCTAAAAAGTCATTTAACTTCTCTGGACCTTAGTTTCTTTGACAGCAAAAATTGTCTCTTTTTTAACAGTAGCTAGAATAGTGTTTAGGACATAAAAGAGTATTAATATACTTGTTGATTGGTGGAAGGATTGATTTTCTGTCAAAATTGGTGACTGGACTCGACCTCCATATCTACTTCTAGCCCTCAATCCTAAAATCAGAGTTCCTCAGACTAAATGCCTCCAAATCCTGAATGTGAAATCAAAGCTGATCTCAGAATTTCTTCTTTCTCTTGGTCCAACATTGAAAGCACATTTATTAGGGATATTTACATATTAACGATATTTACACTTAATGAAAAAATGGTTACTAAGCATTTTACATAAATTATCTCTTTGAGCCTCACAATAGGCTTATGAGTTAGATGCTACCATTATCAAAACCCTCATTTTAAAAATCAAGAAAACAGAGTCTCAGAAAGATTATCCAACTTGCTCATTGTCAATAAATGGCATGTATGCTGGAAGTAGGGTTTAAATTCAATAGTTAATATTCACTATACCTAGATGATTAAAATAAACCCATGTTTGATATCTTTGACAATTTTTTTCACTGATTTCCTTAATACCTTGGGAATAAATTCCAAGTAGAAATATTAGTGAAAACAATAGCTGCTGCTACTATTTCTTTTTAGTCAACCAGTCAATAAATACTTAGTAAAGTCCCTACTCTGAAACAGGAACTCAGCTACATCCTGCGGATACAATGAGAGGGAAAATTGTTACTGCACTTAAGTACCTCACAGTCTACTGGAAATATCCCATCAATTTTAAAAACATTTTGTTGGTTCAAAGTTCTTTCCTCAAAAATAACCCTATGAGGGCTAGATGGCACAGTAGATAGAGCACTGGCCTTGAACTCAAGAAGACTTGAGTTCCAATCTGGCCAACTTGTACTAGCTGTATGACCCTAGGTAAATCATTTAACCCCAATTGCCTCATATACAAAAAGGTAGTCCCTTATAGTAGGTTGTGCAATTTTTATTTTCCATGCTTTGCTCTAATCTTCTGTATATCCTTTTATAGCCTAGAATAGCAGCCTAGTAAATGATTTATATTTAAATCTTTAAGTTCCCCAAATCTTGTTCAGAGAAGATCCTTAAAAGATATTCTATATCTCCTGCAGAACATAAAATAAGTGATTGATAAATTCTTATTGAGTATGTGAATCATCTTTGGAGAAGGCACAGAGAACAGTTGAAGTAACAGCAACAAAGGGCTAATGCTGAACTGATTTGGGTAGTGGGGAAAGGAGGGAATTGCATCTTTTATATACAGCATAGTGAGCTTTTTCTTTGATATATGGAGAAAATTCTAGAATATCTTCTTAAAGGGATGGGTTATGAACATATAGAAAGTGAAACAATGATCAATGAGAGCAAATATTGTCTCATTTGTTGTCTAAAATGAACTATGAATAAAATCAATTATATTTTATTTTCTTGAAAGTGTCTTAACTTCAAAGCAATGAAAGAAGGTGACACTTTGAATCATTTACACTCAAAAAAGCTGCCTACAATATCTGGAGTAATAAAACCCAAGCACCTCATTATGACTGGGGAAATACAACAGAGCAAAGAAATTCTTCAGCACATTAAGAATTTTGATTGATGTAAGGAAAGTTCATGAAGAAGACATAATGAAGCTGTCTCCAGCTAACCACTCAACCAAACCTGACAGACCAAGATTTGAATGTGATTAACGTATGATGTGTCAGAAATCCTACATTCTAGGCATCTTTATTTGTACTCTATGAGCTGAAAGAGATACAAATAGTTTCAAATAGGGCAGATTTTGAAATAATGAGGAAAATGGAAAAAAATTCTTAAACTGAGGTAAAGATCTATCTATATATAATTTTATTTTAATTCATGGGATAAAGCAAACATTTAAATAACAGTGCAATAAAATATGATTGTACATGAAATTATAAATTAATAACAAAATTATCATGTAAATTTTTAATTTTTTTCTTCCCTGCTCTAAAGATGGCTATTATTTGACACAAATAGGTATACACAGTATGTGTATATGTATATAAATGAATTTATATGAATATACACATATGCATACACATATATAGTGTATGTGTATATATCCATGTATGCATTTATACAATACTGTGTATATGCATGTGTGTGTGTGTGTGTTATATATGTGTATACGTAAAATTATCTCAACATAATTTTATTTATCACTTCTTTTTCTGGATGTAGACAACATCTTTCTCCAAATGTCCTTTATGGGACATTTTGGGTCTTTATAATAATTTATAATAAAATAATATTCACTAAAAGTTGTTCCTGTAATCAATTCTGATGAACATGGCTCTTTTCAACTCTGAGATGATTCAAACTAGTTTCAGTGGTCATATGATGAAAAGAGCCATCTATACTCAGAGAGAAGACTGAAAGGACAGAGTTTGGATCACAATGTAGTATTTTCACTTTTTTGTGATTGCTTGTTTGCATTTTGTTTTCTTTCTCATTTTTTTTCCTTTTTGATCTGATTTTTCTTGTGCAGCATGATAATGGTGGAAATATGTATAGAAGAATGCACATATTTAATATAGCTTACTTGTCACCTAGGGGAAGAGGTGGGGAGAAGGGAGGGAAAAATTGGGACAAAAGGTTTTAAAAGAGTGAATATGGAAAAGTATCTATAAAAATGTTTTGCAAATAAAAAGCTTTAATTAAAAATGTAAGGAAGGAAAAAGTAAAGTTGTTCGTAAAATAATGGTGTTACTATGTATAATGTCCTCTTGTTCTGTTAATTTTGTTCTTTGTTTTCTAGTGTAAGTCTTTCCATATTTTTCTAAGATCATTGAGCCCCTACAAATGGGGGGAAATCAGAAAAATAAATAAATACATGAGAAAATAATATATTAAATACCATGTTTTGGGGACAGGATTAAGTTTTGGGTATAAAAATACAAAAAAATAAGGAATGCCTGCCCTCAAGAGGTTGCATATAAAGTGAGAAACAATATACTTAGGGGAGTGGTGAAGGATGCTTTCCCCCAGGAAATCATAGAAATGATAAATTAAATAGTAAACGAATAAATTAACAATTTCTAGCTGCAGTGTTAGTATTTTTATGATTAATGTTCCAAAAGTTAGAGGATAAAATCAACATGGTAATTTCTGTTTAAGGCTGGGATTGGGATTATTTTACACTAAACTCAGAATCCATTCAGCTCATTTAATATAGATTGATAGATAGATAAGGTAAATATGGATATAGATACATATATAAATATAGATAGAAATCTCTCTCCCCATATATATATATATATATGAATTTTGATAGTTGATAACCGGAGTATTCCCTCATAATGAAAATACTACAAAAGTGAACTGGGAAAAGGCTAATATCAATAAGAAATATTTATAATAGTTTTTTTTTTCTTTTATTCAAAATACTGAGGTAAGTTGAACTACTGTTTAAATGCTCAGGATTATCCTTTTTTTGTGGAGAATGTAGTGTATAATATTTAGCATAGTATATAATTTTTAACCTTAAGTTTTTTTTTTTATTTAAGTGTTTTTTTTTTTCTGATAACATTTAAAGATGGTTTTCAATATTCCATTTTTGTAAGATTTTTAGTTACATTTTTTCTCCCTTCTTTATTTCTGTTCCCCCTTCCCAAGATAGGAAGGAATCTGAGATAGATTATATATGTACAATCATTTCAAATCTATTTCCATATTAATCATGTCATAAAAGAAAAATCAGTACAAAAGGGAAAAATCACAAGAAAGAAAAAACAAAATCAAGTGAAAATAGTATGCTTCGATTTGCATTCAGGCTCCACAATTCTATCTCTATCTCCAGATAGCATTTTCCATCACAAGTCTATTTGAATTGCTTTGGATCATTGTATTAATAAAAAGAACTAGATAATATCAAAAGATGATTATCAAACTATCTTGTTATTACTGTGTATAATGTTCTTCTGATTCCACTTATTTCACTCAGCATCAGTTTGTGTGAGTCTTCCCAGACTTTCCTGAAATTAACTTTTTCATCATTTCTTATAGAATAATATCTCATTACTTTCATATACCATAACTTATTCATCAATGCCCCAATTGATGGGCAACCAACCACTCATTTTTCCATTTTTTGCCACCATAAAAAGAATTGCCACAAATAATTTTTGCACATGTGGGTCCTTTACCCTGTTTTATGATTTCTTAAAGATACAGATCCAATAATAGCTGTGGAGATGTCTTTGGGCATAATTCCAAATTGCTCTCCAGAATGACTAATCAGTTCACAACTCCACAAAAAGTGCTTTAGTGTTGCAGTTTTTCCATATCCCTTCCAACATTTATCATTATATTTTTTTCTGTCCTCTCAGCCAATCTGATGGGTGGTGAAGCGGTATCTCAGAGTTGTTTGAATTTTTTTTCTCTATCCAGTAATGATTTAGAGCATCTTTTTTCATATGACTATGGATGACTTTAATATCTTCATCTAAAAATTGTCTGTTCTTAGCTTTTGACAATTTATCAATAGGGAATGATTTGTATTCTTATAAATTTGACTCAATTTCCTATATATTGAAAAAAATAAGTCTTTTATTAGAAACACTGGCTAAAAATTGTTTCTCTGATTTCTGCTTCCTTTCTATTGTTGACTGCATTGGTTATGCTTGTACAAAAACTTTTTTTTAAATTTAATATAATCAAAATTATCCATTTTGCATTTAATGATTTTTTTTATATCCAGTTTCATCATAAATTGAAGCGAGGAATTTATACATAGTTGTTTACATGTTGTCTTTTGCATTACACAATAAAAAAGCAGGTATGGTCTGTTTGTTTAGCAAAGTAGCTGCATAAAAAACATCTATTGATTGACTGATAAAATCAAAGGAGATGTTTGATGTACATAGAGTAAGTAGGAGAACTAGAATATCTGGTGTGAGAACATGCTAAAACCTCTTCAGAGTTGCTCAAAAACTGTTTATATCAATCTGGCACTCAATTCTAATCAGTGACTTCAAGAAACTGTAGCATGTGCAGTGGCCATACTATCTTGGCAAATGGGCTAAACTAGGTTGAGGGTTATTGACTGTCCTCAAAACTATCAGTGAATTATGAGATTTCCACCACAAACGTGTGAAGACTTTCCTGGAAAAATGGGCATCTTACACTGATGATGAAGGTGGCTTAAACAGATGCTGTGAAGTGCTTAGAGCTTGATCAGACATTGATGATGCCAAGGTCATCATTATATTTTGGGCCTTCCCTGGTCATCTTTACTTTTGTTTTGCTACTTAACTTTGATGATTCAGGAGGAGAGAGTAAAGTTGATGATCTTATACAATCCTGCTTCATGTAAATCCAATTCAATCACAAGTCAAGATGTCACCCTGTGATGTCATTGGTCCTCTTCAAAAATAAACAAACTCAAGTCCAAACAAACAAACAATCAAGTAAAACTAGACACTTATACTACCTACCTCCTGTATTATTTAGAAAACAGTTTTAGTAGCAAAGCAATTTTATATTGTGATATTATTTTTATTATTTCAAGTATAGTGGGAAAAGCACAGAATTTAAATAGCCCTGGTGTAAGATCCTGCTCATTCACTCATTTGTTATATAAATGTAGATGAGGTCCTCAAGCTCTCTCTGTTTTAGGATTGTGATTTACATAAGAAGATGAAACTTCCTTTGCCTATAGTACTTTCTAGGCATCTTATCTTCATTGTCAAATATAAAGTTTTAGAAAAAAAATTATTTTTTTTCTATAAAAAATTTTAAAATGGTATTATTTAAATCTTTGCTTTTGAGATTCAATCAACACACATATGTGAGTATAGATATATATGTGTATATATAAATATAAATACAGATACACACATGTGTATATGTGTATGATTATATGTATGTGTGAGAATATGATTATGTGTGCATCTATTATATCTATATTAATGGATACATGCACACATACCTACATATATATAGCTATAGATAGATATACTATATGTATATACATAGATATACAGATAGATATTTCCTTCTGAGGGCAACTTGGCACAGTATATAGAATCAGGAAGACTCATTTTCCTGAATCCAAATATGATCTCAGACACCTACTATGTAACCCTGGGAAATTCACTTTACCCTTTTTGCCTCAGTTCCTCATTTGTAAAAAATGTCTGGAAAAACAAATGGCAAAACACTTTGGTATCTGTGCCAAAAATACTGGGAATGGGGTAATGGGAAGTTGGACATGATAGAATGACTCAGCAATAAAAAATTTTAGCTTCTATGCTACTTATCCAAAAGCATAATATTCTTTTCTTAGTTTACATCATCTATCTCTCAAAAAATTCTCCTGCAATTTTCTAGCAACATGTCAATAGTGATAATAATGTCATTATAAATTTCTCATTGTCCATTTGACTTTAATAATATGATTTATTTTGATTTCTTCCCTTTCTAAAAGGACCTTAAGTTGGTGCATCTGGTTGAGAAAAAGGGATATTTAACGAATTGCAATGGTAGCATTTTAGTCTCACAAGACTTGTGCTTAAGGCTGTAGATAATATTAGCTTAAAGCATTTGTGATGCCTTCCTTCAGCAGCTGTTTTTTCCATTCTCAGGCCTCCATTAATAACTCTCTGTTGTTTCACAAAGAAGGCACTTCCCCTTTATGCTTAAAAAATATTTTCAAATCTATACCAACATTATTCCACAAAAGCTTTCAGTAATGAATAGTCCGTGTTTCACAAGGTTTAGCTTTTTCTTCTGTTGTGTTTTGGACGGGTGTGGTAATTTATGAAGATCGCTTGCCGACAGCTGTGAAAAACTGCTGCATTAATATATATCCACTTTATAGGCAATTTTCCACTTTATCATGTCAGCATTGTGGTGAACCTGCTTCAGAGGACTGCTGGCCAGTTCATCACTCATTCTGCTGGAAGTAGGAAGAGAGCAGTTTCCAGGGACTTTGTGATAAACACCAAATGTGGGGCCATACAAGCCATGATGAAAATCAAGTAAGTTGAATCTTTCACATAGAGGCTAGCCATTGACAAAAATAAATGAATTATAATGAGCTAAGTCCTAGAGAGATTCAGACCATCAGCCTGTGTGGGAAAAGGTAAAGAACTTACAAATTCTAAAGTAGATCAGGCCTTATAGCCCTCAGTTTCGGTTTCTCCAGAGTCACATGATTTTAGATAAGGCCTGGACTACATGGCCGAATATCACCTTGTCTACTACATTCCACTGACCAACTAGGGGAACAGTAGATTTATGTGGCCAATCACAACATATAGAGGGTGGGGTTTTGGAGGTTCTTTGTCTGAAATGTATAAAAGCTGTAAGCATTTTCAAGGCTCTGGCCCTATCCTGCTGTGAAATTTTGCTTGCAGACCAGGATGGGGTCCACTTCTCGAGATTCTAATAAATAATTCTGCTTTCTATGAGTGATCTCTGTAGTAGTCAATTTAGGTAGGTCTTTTTATCCCAAACAAGCCCTAGAATTGCTCCTAGAAAACATATACTGTGGAATTTGAAGATTCATTAGTACCAAATTCCATGAGTTTCTAACAACTACTAAGCTCACAAAGAAGGAAGACAAAAAATATTCATGATATGTCTTAATGTGTATATGTATATTTGTATGTGTGTATATTCACCTATGGGTCCCAGAGGTAGAATTTGGTCAGGAAGGAATAAAAAGAGAAGAGCACATTTAGCGTGAGTTTTAATCTCCTGGGCATTACTAATATGAGTATGATTCATCAGAAATAACAGAAAGGTGTTCAAGATCAATAAGTTATTTTCCTATCACTTGCATACTTTTATGAATATCTGAAAAGGTCTAGGAATAACAAAAGAAAAGCATTATTGGACTCCTTTTGACTCACATTCATGGTATACAGTCTAGTATTTTAGATTCCTCTGAGTTCCTTAGTTAAACAACAGGTACTTATTATTCATCCACTCAATAGCCTTATCATTTCAGGAAAATTATGTAACCTCTCAGGATCTCCCTTGATTTTCAAATGAAATGGGGGTAAGACTACATGTTAGAACACAGGACCTTTTGAGATCCCTTTTAATTCTAAAGTAAGTTATTTTAAAGAAATCAAAAAAAAATTTTGATCCAAAGTCTATCAGAGTTGGAAAGAACTTTAGAGAGAGGCTATTTAATTCAAACTCATTTCAAAAATAAGAAAATTGAGACCCAGGGAAGTTAAATAACATTTAAAGTCATGAATGGGATAAACTAACTGAAGACTTAAGAATGTGGCCTTGACCTATGCCCTAATTGTGACTTGAGACTTTGCAAGAACAAGTTGAACTATAGCTAAAAGCAGTAGATATTCAATTATCTTAAAAAAACAAACAAACATCCACCCAATACATATCTTTTCATCAACATTTAAATACCTAATACAGTAAAGAGTATGTTAACTGACTAGTGTTATTTGTTTCTGAGCTCTGGGCAAATTAGAACTCCCCAGTCAATAGGAGAAAAGTTCAGAAATGGGGATGGGGCTTTCTAGTTAGGATCTATATAATCTTGTGTTTTGTAGTTAGTACTTTGCACTCTTCTACTGACATTTTGTCTGCTGGGAGATATCCTACCTTAAGAGATCCTAATAAATCTGTTTTTGCTCTTTATCTTGAGTGAAATTTCCCTGATTTTAATTTGGATAAGAGCTGCTGTCCCACATAGTCACATAAGTAATTTAATGGCAAAGGCAGAATGTAAACATATCTTCATTAACTATATGGTTACCTAATATGTTTTTATCCCCATACCTGCAATATATTTGAAAGCAGCATATAACCCCATGTTACAGATGTTTCCATATATAGTAAGGATTTCATTCAAAAAGTATTTAATAGTCTCAACAAGATACTATCATATTAAAGTTTATGCCAAGATATACCCTATTGATGACATCTGTAAATTATTTGTGAACCTTAATATCTTGTTTAAATATTAGATTTCATTATTACCATTACTTTGAAGTCATTATTTGAATCATGACAATGAAATAAAGTTGCCTTTAGAGAACTGAAAATAAAAGTAACAATGGGATCATATAATTATAAGTGAATTTAACTAGCCAATATTTATTTAATTTCTATGACATATAAAGCCCTGGGCCAAACTCTGAGTCTCATAGCAGATAGGGTGAGATACCAAGACACAAACCAAATTGAAACAAGATGAACAGAACATCTAAGAAGCTAATGAATTCTAATGGAAGAATTAGGTCATCTAGGTAGAAAGTCTTAGAATGAAGACAGTCAGGAATGTGGGGCCCAGAATTTAACAAAAGGCAATTATGTGAGTGACATTCTTTATTATCAAGGGTATGCATTCTGGTAACTTAGGGGTTTTATTGGCTTGCCTCCAATTTGTGCCAAAATCCCCAGAAAAAGAGGCATCCACTTCTTTTATAATCTAGTCTTCCTGTCTTACAGCTATGTCTTCCTTTTTGAACACCAGTGGGTACTCTTCCATCCATCCTAAATTGTAAATATTTTAATGAAGAAGTGGGTCAAGAGTCCTAAATTCTTCCCTGTTACTTCATTGTTGGGGGGAGGGGGAGGGAACTTGGGTAGATCAATATATAACTGGGGAAAATGGCCTTTAAATGTGGCTGACTCATTGCTCTCTGGCAATTAAGGAATAGAATTTTAGCTGGTTTAAGAAACCCAGTTTACTTTTATAAATTTGGCCAGAAAAAAAAATAAAAAAATAAAACAAAACAAAACATAAGCCATATCAACCAGGCTTTTGTGCCTGAGTCTTTCTTTTATAGAAACTGCAAGTATTGTTGAAGGGATTAACAAGGATAAAGATACCTGTTACAGGAGCTGAGCTTTGTTTATGGGATAAACAAAAATAATCCTTCCCTAGGTAGACTTCTGAGGGGGTTGTAAAAAGATTACATTTGTCAATCACACCCTTAACAAATGGCCAAACTTTTCTGAAATTAGAGATCTGAGAAAATAGATGGATTCACAAAGAAATATTGGCAACTAATTATACAATTCAATATTAATTTACCTTAGGAGAAAGACTATTTGTGCCTTCAAGGGGTAGTTTGGGAGGATGGGAAGATGAATAGAGCCACCTTTTAGAGTCGAGTAGATTTAGCAAAGAACATTACAACAATTTCATTTTGAAATGCAAAGTTGATAAATTCAGATAAAGAATCTTAAGTTCAAAATGATTAAGGGATTAACCCAATTCATACTGTCATCTAGTGCCTGAACTGGAAAGAGTATCCAAGTCACCCTAACAAACAAATCAATAATCCTTCTTCTCTACCACATTTTTTTCTCCCCAACATGGAGAAAGAGTAAAGGTGAATGATATTAAATGACTAGAAAGCTAAGTGGCAGCTGTATTGTGTGATCTATAAAGGCTAGGCTGAGAATTTCAAATTATATCCTTTAGCAATAGTTGAAAGGAAAGTATCATTCAAAAATCTTTCAATAGGAATAATGCTCTCCCTTCTCTTTTAACTTATGCTGGTTGAGACAAAAAAATCATTTGTAGGGAGCCTTAAGGCTAGTTAGAAAAGACTAATGTAATTGTGTTGTGTAAACGCAAATAATTGAATTTTTTAAGGGAACTTTCAGTAGAGCCTTTTTAATATCATTTTCCACTATTATGAAGAGGCTTGTGTGGGACAGGGGCAAGACCCCCTTTCCCAAATTAACTACTCAGTCATCTTCAGGTACAAAAAGAAAGCATTTATTTAGTCCCTAGAGGGAAAGGCCCAGCACACTTGGGAGACATCTCAGCTCCCACCATGTGCTCATAAAACCTGACCAGTTTCTGGCTTATCAGGATTTAAATAGCAAAAGATCCAAGCCTTTACATTGGATATACTAAAAAGACATAACCATCACTGATCAATGGTTATTAATGTTGTCTGCTTTCTGTGGGTCATATAGCACTTCCTGTAACTTCCTGTAATTTAGGGTCTGACTTTTAGAAATCATGTGACTTTCTGCAACCTTTGCCCAAGATCTCATATTCAGGCTCTGGGAATAGGGATCATGTGACTTAGGCCTAGACTCAGACTTGAGAAACCAATTCAGTCCCATTCAGGCTTAAATGGTATTTAATGTGGGGAATGTCATATGTCATCTCAGTGGGTAAGCAAAAGTTAGAACCAAACACTAAGTAAAAATGGAAATGGCCTTAGAAAGAAAGAAAGAAAGAAAGAAAGAAAGAAAGAAAGAAAGAAAGAAAGAAAGAAAAAAAGAAAGAAAGAAAAAAAGAAAAGAAAAAATCTTTATTTTTTATAGACTATTATGTCCATGTCAGTGAACAGCAATAGTCTTCTATCTATAAATATCAAACATTTTATTAAGTAAAATTGGCAGGCCAAGTGATAATTATGGAAACTGTGCTGATCTTATCAGACTACTCCTTATTACATATTTGTTACCCCTTTAAGTAGCTAAAAGCTAGAATTTGAAGTGGAATTGGCAAATACCCTTACACTGAAAGAAAGTTTGGATTTTAATAGATATATGGGGACAGTTGAATTGCTACATCAGTTACCCAGAAAGAAATGATTAGCACCCTCAACTCTCATTACTTTCCAGGTCACTGCAGCCATACTATATATAGCTTACTCATCCTCACTACCTCTCCTCACCAACAAATTTAAACATCTTGTCCTAATTGAAGCTTAACAAAGTTTGTACTGTCTTTTCACATCTCAAATCCCCTTATCCTGATTTGTGGGTGAGACAATATGAATATTATGACTTAAAAAGTTAATTCTGATTTGTCTGGTTATTTTATGCTCTTAGAGTAGCATTTTTGATAAAAGGTTTAGTTTTTAGGTTCTGTGATTTGGGGTACAGACCTGAGTAAAAGATGAGAAACTCAGAAAAGAGACAACTTTTCTAAATTTAGAAGAGGATTACCTTTTTACCTAAGTCAAAATAGAATGGGGTGAAGGAAATAATGTTTCAACAATTCTTTACCTTTTTTCTACTGCTTTCTCTGCACTCCCCCTTCCCTTTCCCATTCTACATAAAAGCATATCTATTACATGTGTTCACTTAATTTCTCCATACTTCATTTGCCTCATCTCCAAAATGGGGATGTATAATAAAACATACCACAAAGTCTTTTTGAAGAATTAAGTGAGATAATTTATTGAATTCTTAAAAAAAAACAAAAACAATAACTGTATTTATCATTCTAGTAAAAATTGAATTTTCAAAGATCCTTTAAAACAAAAGTTCTTATCCTGACGTCCTGAATTATAGTTACATAGAGACTTACATACAGATAAAGAGATAGATATAGATATAATATCTGTATTTAGCTGTATTATTATAGCTTTATACCTGTATTATTGCTATATTCTTTTTCAGTTCTCCTTTATATTATTCTGAGTAGTGATATATAGAACACCAGACTGCTGAAATGATCCAAAGACACTCAAAAGATTGAGTATCTTTGTATTAGAATAAAGTAAAGAACTCTGAATGTTAGAACTTTGTTCGAAAAAAGAAAATCAGAATTGCTAAATGAAATTTTGGGATAAATTAGAGATCAGGACAAGGAAAGACACCATTTTATTTCTCCATGTAATACAGAATTCCTCCGATTCATAAAAAATTAATAAATAAAAAACATTCTTAAACTTTTGGTTTTAATGCTGGAGCACATGTATAAATTTTATATCGGGTGCAATTAAAGAAGCTTGTATATATAATAGGTCTATGACTACAATACATTTTATTTAAAATTTCAAAGCCACTATATATGCTTTTTTTTCTCTCTAAGAATGCCATCACAGGAAACAACTATTTCTAAGAAACAGGTTTTATCTCAACAATGAAATAAGAGCATATAGAAAATAGTAAGCCTCTAGTCAATTGAATAAGCAAATGCAGTAAATGAATGGATTAAGTAGAGGGAAAATGACTGGTTTGAGTGGAGAAATTGTTTGATGGAAGTTATGGCAAAGAGTGTATGCATAAAACATTGCATACTTTATAAGAAATTCATCTGTTAGACTCAATAGCCTTATATTATTCCCCTCATTCAAATCTTCCCCATTTTTCTGTGTATATATGTGCATACTTACACATAAAACATATATGAACATATACATACACATATGCATATATAAATCAACTAGTCCTGATGCAGTTTTAAGCTATTAAATATTTATATTATTATATCTAAACATATATGTACATATATCTGTAAATTTTAAAGTATAATGACATTTGGAACATGTGTACATGCATTTATATTTTATACATATATTCATGTATACACATATAAATGTATTATATATATATATATATGCATGTATACATATATAAATAATTTCCCCCATTTATCCTTCAAATAGGATAGGAAGTGTTCAGCCTGAGGAACACTTCTACAACTATTACAATACAATGTATTCAATCCATCTCCTAAGCTCCTATAGCATTTATTATTTTTAATCTTTCTTAACTTTCAATTTGCATATATATATTTCTCTAACTGGCTTTTTAACTCCTCAGTAGCAGAAGGTAAACGACTAATGGACTACAGGTTGAGATCATTATGTACTATGTGATGTGTAATTAATCCAGAGATCCAATGGGATTAGACAGAAATGAATCTTGGGGAAAAGTGGCAGAGTTGAAAAGAAACAAGCTAGAGAGCCATAATATAAATGAACCACAAAAGAAGCAACAAAATAGAGGTCTGTCATCTAAGATCCAAGGAGTCAGTCATTAGAATAAAGCACATGGATCCCAAAAAGGAAGAAGATGAGTTAGTGCAACATTGTAATCCATGCCTTTCCATACTTTGAATATGGGATTGTTGCCCACATGCTAGGCCATAAGCAGCTGGTAAAGAATACTCCTTCTGGGACTTGAAAGGAGTAGTCTCAGAGGACCAACACAATGTTTTATGCCATTCAATTTGGATTATTATCAATGATCACAATTTTGTCTTTATTAGACACGTGTTTGTCAGTTTTATTCTGGAACTTCTACTTTGTGTGAATCTAGTATAATAACTTTTATATATGACTTCACAAGGAAACAAGCACACAAGCACTTACTTAGCTGCCAAAGATAAGTTTAGGATAATTTAGAAAATGGTGACTGAAGAAGTCACTGAATTACAGATAAAAAGACTTGGATTTGAATTCCTAATTTAGAGATTGTAAGTAAGGTTACTTCATCTTTCTGGACACATTTCCACCTTTTTAAAAATGAGACATTTGTATACAACTCCTCCCAACTCTAAATGCTATCATGCTCTCAGTGTGGGTGAGCACATTTTCAAGGTCATTTCTTTTGTGGACAGTAAAATAAAACAGGCAAACTGAGGCATGTTTTCCTGAGGTAAAGATAATAGAACATTAACAGGGCCACATTTAGCTGTTAATAAACTGGATTTTTCCAACCATTCCTTCAAATCATATAGATCTTACAGAAAAAAAAAAAGTTTTATAATAAGATAAAAGAAAGAAGGGGGAAACCTTATGATTGTCTGCAGCTGGACAAAGTATGTTGACCTTCAGATTTTGTTGATCATGGACAAGGAATGTTAATTGTTTTATGGGCCTCAACTCTCTAGCAGTCTTGAGTAAAAAGTCAGAACCATACAATTGGGATAACTAGATTAGCCATATACTTGTATAGACCAAATCTCCCTTTTTTGTTTGTTTGTTTGTTTTATCCTTACAATGAGAGACAAGAAAGTAAGATTGTCCCTTGGGGAGAATCTCAGCCTAACTGGTTTCTACACATAAACAAAACAGGGATCCCAGGTTAAACTACTTACCAAGTCTAGAGGGCTAAGAGTAATCACATTATTCCACCACTCCTGGGATGGAAGAACTGCAATTTTTGAGCTAAATTGAGAAATGGGTTTTAACAGAATAAAAATTACAGAGTAGGATGAATTATTAAATAATACAGCATAATTTTGATTTCCTAGATACTGTAATTTTAACTATTTTGTACTTTATGAACTTTTTTCTATATACTCATAGAGGATAGGAATGAGAATAGTGAATGAACATTGATTTTATTGGCTTGGGTAAATCCCAGGAAAGTAAAATTCTTTATGAAATGAGGCTGCTATTTTCTCTGCAAAGTTATAGTTTCAGAGCATCAATTAGAGTACCAAGACATTAACCATCTTATTTAAGATGATATAAATGTCATATACAAGAGGTACAATTTGAAACCAGATCTTTCTGTCTACAAAGCTACTTCATTATCTATTGTGCCTTTTGTCATAGAAAGAAGTAAGTTTGTTTATCCTCAGTGATGCTGAAATATATACATACACATGTATACATACATGTAATATATACATATAAAGATGTGAGCATACACAAATATATGTATGGTTCTATGTATATATTGTTCATCTTAATTTACTAATGTTGAAATTTATCTGCATATTAATTTGTTTATATATTAATATACTGTATATATTATGTTTATATTTATATATGCTTCCCTCTATACTTATCTATATATGTATACATTAAGTAAATATAGTATGTAAATTTTGTTTAGCCAGATTTGTTAATGTTAATATGGTTTGTCCATCCTTATATAAGAATATATGTTTGTGTGTATAGATACATAAAATTTTTATGTGTCCAAAAGATTAAATTTGTGGTGCCCCTCTAATCAATTTCCAAGTGAATACATGAAAATTTTAGGGTTATTAGAATCTAACTGCATTTTTAAGATATGTAATGCTTCTAGATCTGAATTCTTAACCTACAAATTTTGCAAATGTAAATTCTGCCTGACATGTAAAATTTTCAGAAAAGAAATAGTTTTACCCTTTACTTATTAAAAATTCTCAGTAGCAAGACATTTTCCTTTCATAGTTTTTCCAATGCACTTATTAAGAGTAGGTAATGTGCCCATTAAAAATAATTTAAACAGCTGTTGTAGGAGAAAAAAAAATTGCACTTATGTTTAGGACACACCTAGAGATATTAAAGAAATAGGCAGAAATGAGGGAATGCAAATGTCACAGAGTCTCCAGAAAATTGGGAAGTTTCTCAAGTTAGAAACAATGTGCAGAGATAAAACATATCTTAATGTACTCCTCATGTTGATTCCATATATATTTGTTATGCTGGTGATTGTAGCCCAGGGGTTTCCAAAATCTCTCTCTCTTTTTTTTAAATGAGAGTTTTTGGTTTAAAAAGCAGTTCAACATGCACTAATGTAATATTTCAAAGCTAAGGAGTAATCAGAATCAGGAATTAAGAAGGTTGAATATTGAGATGAGGGATGAATTGAAAAGGACTTTGTTTAGAAGCTTAGCCAGAAAGCTAGCCTGATATTTTAAATAATAAAATAGAGGGATCTAAAGTGGGTGATTTTTGTGGAAATGATGTAAAGACAAATGAACTATATGGTAGAGGGAGAGTCATCAGGTACCTTGAAAGTCTTGTACCATTAGAGTGACAGAATCTGATCTATACTATGAGAAGAATAATCTTGTAAGAGTATCTTATGCAGGATGAGTTGGAAAGAAGAGAGAATTAGAAGCGATGAAGAGAGCATTCATATAACCCAGAGGAAAAAACAATAACGATGTGAGCTAAGTAAGGAACAAGGAAGAAGAATGGAAAAAAGATGGAGATGAATGTGGTTTCAGGGACTTGCAAAGCCATGATAAATGATTTTTACATCCCTGATATTGTCACAGGCTAATGGTATTGATTTCAATCTCTCTCTCTTTTTTTTTTCTCTCTTGCTCCATTTCATACAGAGCTCATGAGATGATATGGCAGTATCATAAAACCATGCCAATGGAATATGGGAGCCTGATCTTACCAGTTTTATTTATGAAATTTTAATTAATAGAGCTTCACTGAATGCTATAAAAATCCTTCAAGGTAGAAACAATATGTTGGATTAAATGCAGAAACTCCTCCTAGCTCTTTTTCAGACCCTTAGAAATACCTTTAGATAATGACTCTAAAAAAATTTTAGAGTTGGAGACCTCACAAAAAGATGCAGTGAGTCCCTAAAAGTATCATTAAAAGTATCTAAAAATATCTTCATATTGAATATTCATAAATACACAATATTCATAAATCTTTCTGGAGTTTGAAACAATGAGAATTTCATGCTGGAAGCCATCCTATTTTAACAAAAAGGAAAGTAATATAGTGGGGAAAAGTCCAAATAATAGAAAAAAAAAATTCTGACATAGAACATTACTATGGTGATAAGGAAGATCAAAATACATACACTCTGAACAAGAAAAGAAAATCAAAACCCCTACATTTAAAGCCTTAAAAAATATATATATATATATATATATATATATATATATATATGAATTGGTCTCAGGTCATGGAAGAACTCAAAAAAGATTTTAGAAGTCAAATAAGATAGAGGAATAACAGGGAAATGTAATAAGAGTAATACAACAAAATCATGAAAAACTAGTCAACAACTTGGCAAAGGAGACCCCTCCCAATAAAGTCTGAAGAAATAACACCTTAAAAACCAGACTAGGCACAATGATCAAAAAGGTACAAAAAGCCAGTGGCAAGAAGAATGCCTTGAAAGGCAGATTTATTTATTTATTTTTTCAATGATCATCTTTTCATATATATATATATATATATATATATATATATATATATATATATTTATATATAATTTAATAGCCTTTTATTTACAGGTTATATGTATGGGTAACTTTACAGCATTGACAATTGCCAAACTTCTTGTTCCAATTTTTCCCCTCTTACCCCCCACTCCCTCCTCCAGATGACAGGATGACCAGTAGATGTTAAATATGTTAAAATATAAATTAGATACACAATATGACCAAACCATTATTTTGCTGTACAAAAAGAATCAGACTCTAAAATATTGTACAATTAGCTTGTGAAGGAAATCAAAAATGCAGGTGGGCAAAAATGTAGGCATTGGGAATTCAATGTAATGGTTTTTAGTCATCTCCCATAGTTCTTTTGCTGGGCTTAGCTGGTTCAGTTCATTACTGCTCCATTGGAAATGATTTGGTTGATCTCATTGCTGAGGATGGCCAGGTCCATCAGAACTGGTCATCATATCTCTTGGCCCTGCTCGTTTCACTCAGCATCAGTCCGTGTAAGTTTCTCCAGGCCTTTCTGAAATCATCCTGTTGGTCATTTCTTACAAAATCATCCTGTTGGTCATTTCTTACAGAACAATAATATTCCATAATATTCATATACCACAATTTATTCAGCCATTTTCCAACTGATGGGCATCCACTCAGTTTCCAGTTTCTGGCCACTACAAACAGGGCTGCCCCAAACATTCGTACACATACAGGTCCCTTTCCCTTCTTTATGATCTCTTTTGGATATAAGCCCAGTAGTAACACTGCTGGATCAAAGGGTATGCACAGTTTGATAACTTTTTGAGCATAGTTCCAAACTACTCTCCAAAATGGTTGGATTCGTTCACAACTCCACCAACAATGCATCAGTGTCCCTGTTTTCCCACATCCCTTCCAACATTCCGCATTTTCTTTCTCTGTCATTCTAGCCAATCTGACAGGTGTGTAGTGGTATCTCAGAGTTGTCTTAATTTTCATTTCTCTGATTAATAATGACTTGGAGCATCTTTTCATATGGCAAGAAATAATTTCAATTTCTTCATCTGAGAATTGTCTGTTCATATCCTTTGATCATTTATCAATTGAAGAATGGCTTGATTTTTTATAAATTAGAGTCAATTCTCTATTTTGGAAATGAGGACTTTATCAGAACCTTTGACTGTAAAAATATTTTCCCAGTTTATTGCTTCCCTTCTAATCTTGTCTGCATTAGTTTTGTTTGTACAAAAACTTTTCAGTTTGGTATAATCGAAATTTTCTATTTTGTGATCAGTAATGATCTCTAGTTCTGCTTTGGTCATAAATTCCTTCCTCTTCCACAGGTCTGAGAGGTAAACTATCCTGTGTTCCTCTAATTTATTTATAATCTCATTCTTTATGCCTAAATCATGAACTCATTTTGACCTTATCTTGGTGTAAGGTATTAAGTGTGGATCAATGCCTAGTTTCTGCCATATTAGTTTCCAATTTTCCCAGCAATTTTTGTCAAACAGTAGGTTGCTATAGTTGTTGATTGTTTTGTCCCTTGAACCTAACCTATTCCACTGATCAACTAATCTGTTCCTTAGTCAATACCAAATGGTTTTGGTAACTGCTGCTCTATAATATAATTTTAGATCTGGTACAGCTAAGCCACCTTCATTTGATTTTTTTTTCATTAATTCCTAAAGGCAGATTTAGCTGAATGAAAATAAAGGCACACACACACACAAAAAAATTCATTGAAGAAAAATTCTTAAAAAGTAGAATTGGTCAAATGCTCAAGGATGTATAAAAGCTCTCTGAATAAAATAATTCCTTAAAAATTAGAATTGGCCAAATGACAGTGAATTACTTTCAAACAATCAAAAAACAATAATAACACACACACACACAAACATAGACGAAAAGGTGAAATATTTCCTTGGAAAAACAATTAATGCATAAAATAGATCCAGGAGAGATAATTTAAAATTTGTTGGACTATCTATCTGATCAGGATCAAAAAAAAAAACAAATATAGACATCATCTTTCAAGAAATTATTAAAGAAAACTAATCTGCTATTTTAGAAGTATGGAATAAAATAGAAATTGGAAAATGTCACCTCCTGAAAGAGTTACACAAATGAAAACTACCAGGAATATTATTGCCAAGTTCCAGAACTCTCAGTTCAAGGAGAAAAATATTGCAAGCATCAGAAAGAAACAATTCAACTGTGGAGCTACAGTCAAGATAACACTAATTTAAGATCCTCTACATTAAAGCATCTTAGGGCTTGAAGTATGATATTCTGAAGGCAAAGGATTTAGGGTTATAACCAAGAATCACCTACCTAGCAAAATTGAGTATAATCCTTCAGAGGAAAAGGTGAATATTCAATGAAATAGTGAACTTTCAATCATTTTTAATGAATAGACCAGAGCTGAATACAAAATTTGACATCCAAATACAAGGCTCAGTAAAACATAAAAAAGGCAAATAAGAAAGTGAAATCATAAGGGACTTAATAAGCTTAAATTGTTTATAGTCCTACATAGGAAGATGCTACTTGTTACTGATAAGAACTTGCGCATGGTTAGAGTAATTAAAAGTAATATATATAGACAGAGGGCACAATGTAAGTTTAATATGAAAGGATGATATCTAAAAATCTAAAATTAAATGATGAGAGTGGAATTTATAGGAAGAAAGGAAAAGGAGAGGTAGAATGAGATAAGTTATCTCACAAAAAGAGACAAGAAAAAGCTTTTATACTGGTTGAGAAAGGGATGTAGATGAAAAGTGGAATGAGGAAACGTTCTTTTCATCAGAATTGGCTCAAAGAAATAATAACACACATAGTCAACTGGGCATGGAAATCTATTTTTATAGAAAAGAAAGCAGGAAGGAAAGGAGATAGTAAATTGGAGAGATAACAGAAGGGACAGAAGATTGGAAGTAGTATGTAGTTAAAAAAAAAAGCACTTTTGTGAAGGAACAGGGTTTAAGGAAAGAGAGAATAGAATAAATGGGGAATGGAATGTGCAAAGTTAAGTTAGCAAAAGTAAGTAAGTGTGAAAGTAAGTGTGATTTTTTAAAAAAAATTTCTTCTTATTTTCCTTATTTTTCAGACTTAAAGAGAACCAGAATAAGAATCATTTCCCAAACAATAAATGATCAAAAGATATGAACAGTTTTCAGATGAAGTAATTAAATCTAGCTTTAGCCATATAAAAGAATTCTCTTACTCAAAATGCTCTAACTCAATATTTAATATAAAGTAAACCAATTTTCAGATACTACCTCATACCAATAAAATTGGTTAATAATAATGAAAAAACAATTGCCAACCTTCAACATTTTTCTTACAAACCATTTTGTTGGTCTAGACCCCCTCATCTAGTGTTTTACTTGAGCTTTTATGGAAAACGAAGCAAAATAAAAAACCCCAATTTTCCTCTTCAAGTTGGAATTATTTGCATTCTAGTTTAGAATGCTAGTAGGTCATAGTACAATCATAAGAGTACTGATTTCAAATATTAGTTCTGATACATACTAGCCATGTGATCATTGTCAAGTCATTTAACTTCTCTGCTCAACTTCTTCATCCACAAAGTAGGGATACCTATTCCACAAAATTATTATGGGGAAACTATCTTACAAATCTTAAAGTTATATAAGTAGGCATTGTTATTATTAAGCCAACATTTGAAATGCTATTTTATAATGTTTTGGTCATGTATACTTATTGTGTATCTAAGTTATATTTTAATATATTTAACATCTACTGGTCATCCTGCCATTTAGGGGAGGGGGTGGGGGGGGGGTAAGAGGTGAAAAATTGGAACAAGAGGTTTGGCAATTGTTAATGCTGTAAAGTTACCCATGTATATATCCTGTAAATTAAAGGCTATTAAATAAATAAAAAAAATAATAATAATAATAATAATGAAAAAACAAATAACAAATATTGGAAAGGATGTGGGGGAAAAAAGAGACAACAATGCATCATTGTTGCAGTTATGAACAAATCTAACCATTCAGTACGACATGGAGCTATGCCCAAAGGGATATAAAATCATGCATGCCCTGTAACCTAGTAATACCACTGCTAGATCTAAATCCCAAAAGAAATTAAAAAGAAAAAGGATTTATATGTATAAAAATATAGCAGTTTGTGAAGAGGCAGGTATAAGCTTTTGATTAATTAGACATGTGGGCTAGTTGAACCTTTAACAAGTTCATTTATTCTCATTTCTTTTTTTAGCTAAAGATAGCTAAAAGTTGGTTTCACTGTAGCAAGATTACTCTTTATTCATTAAAAAGGGAAAAGGACCTACACATGCAAAAATGTTTGTAGCATTCGTTTTTGTAATGTCAAGGAATTGGAAATTTACTTGATGCCCATCAGTCAGGGATTGACTGAATAAGTTATGGTATATGAATGTTATGGAATATACCATATAAAATAGGAAACTATAGGAAATAATCATTAAGATGATTTTAGAAAGATTTTTAAAAGATTTAGAAAGATTTTAGAAAGGCCTGGAAAGATTTACATGAATGTATGCTAAGTGAAATGAGTAGAAACAGGAGAATATTGTATGCAGCAGTAACAAGAATGTGATGATCAACTCCGTTGGACTTGTTTTGTTTTGTTTTGTTTTTTCAGCAATGAATTTGTGATGACCATGTATTTTAAAATCAGCCGGAGTCAGGAATTCAGGTTAAGCGAAAATCTTCAATATTTATTCTCAGTAGAGGTGAAGAAGGATCGGAGGTGAAGGGGGGATCATGATAGCAATGTGAGCAGCTGCATCAAGAAGCCAGACAGACAAGAAGCCAGCCCGCCATCTCTCTTCTGCTCCTCTCTCCGCCCCTCTGCCTCCATCCACCAAAATTATCATTTCCTATACAACACATCAGGACTTGCACAGAGAGTGGGTGGGGGCCATTCTTTCTCCAAGCATATATATTAATAGAGTATGGTCCAATTACTATTTAACTTCACGTGCTTGGGACCTCAGTGCATCAACTCAAGCTTCAGCCCATTACATGAATTAATTTAGGCCAATTCCACTGGACTTGTGATGGAAAAAGCATTTGTATCCAGTAGAACTGTGGGGACTTAATGTGTATCATAATAGTATTTTCACTTTTTTGTTGTTTGCTTGCTTTTTCTTTCTTTTTTTTTTCATTTTCTTTTTGATCTGATTTTTCTTGTGCAGCATGATAAATGTGGAAAAATTTATGGGAAAATTGCACAACTTTAATATATATTAGATTATGTGCTACCTAAGGGAGAGGATGAGGGAAGGAAGAAAGAAAAATTTGTAACACAAGGTTTTGCAATGGAAAATATTGAAAAATATCTTAGCATTTTTTTTTTTTTGAAACTAAAGAACTATTATTTAAAAATAATAATAAAAATGAGGAACAAAGATTACTCTTTGGTTGAACTGAAGTTTTTATCCACTACCCAACTTGAGGGCCGGTTAGGGGAAACAGTGAAGCTCGTATATTAGCAGTGGCAGTTGTTATGGGCCAGAACTTGAAACAAGGTTCTAATTCAGTAGAATTGATAGAGACAATAGTTATCTAATTTAGCATGGTGCGTAACAGTTCTCTAGTTCAGTACATGTACTTAGAATTTACTATAGTTCTACAAGATTCACACCTTTGCTAAGAGACCATATAAAGCTCAGACAAGCTTAACCAGAATCAGAATGAGGGAAGACCAGAGAATTGGTGACAGGCTGTCCTCCTTTGCTTCTCCATTGAAACCATGATCTGGAAGGCTTCCAGAAAAGCTAGTAGAGCCCCAAGTAAAGGAGACAAGACTTTGAAGGAGACAATAAAGGATTTTGACTTAACACCTGGCTGCACTTGTGGTGATTACTGAACTGAAACTAAGGCTGCTTCCAGAGACCCCAAGGAAACTCTAACAAGAGAACATTACATTTTAGAGAAGAATATTATAGGCAGTAGCAAGGCTTCAATAGCAAACCAACTCCAACTTATCTATGAATCTGCCCTAGTTTCTCCCAAATTCTTTCAAAGTTGAATTATCAAGTTACTCTTACCTCATTCCTCATTTCTCATTCCTTCTACAATTTCTGTTATCTTTTTTAGGACTTGATGGAGTGATCACTGTCTTCCTGGAACAGTTACAGGTCCTTGAATCCCAGCAGAGGGAGGGAGCACAGCAAAATCCTCTGATCAATGTCATCCATAAACCTTAGTAACTTCTGAGGACATGTTAGAAACCTTTAAAATATGAAAATTTATGATATTTTTCTTTTTTTTTTTAAATCACAAGGAGTAAGAATTTTCCTTTAAAATACTTAGAATTATATTTTATAGGAGAAACAATATTTTTGCAGATAGCAAATTCTTGATTGAAGTCATATTGATTTTACAAGATAAAAATATTAGTTCTTAAGTACTCTGAGGCACAAACATAGCAAAACTCCATTTCTCATGATAGTTTATAATTTTTTCTCATTTGGAGTTCAAAAATAACCAGAGTATATCCTATTGTTTCTTCACGAATTACAAAACTGCAGAATATCTTATTAACTGATTCACTTTCAAGCACATATCCACATTAGTTTATAAAAAAAATTGTGAGGGAAACCTTTCTTGTCATGAGATTTCTCTCTCTGAAACTCAAAACTCAATCTCATAAGTATTTTAGAAATCCTAATATTACTGACTATATAATATATTGAGTAATAAAAATAATAATATAAAGAAACTAATATGTCCACAAAATATCAGCTCTTAAGAAAGGTAATAAAATTGTTTCTCATCAGTTACTGACAAGGCAATAAAGGCAAATATGATCCTATTAAAGGTACTAGTTCCCACAAGCCATTTCTTTCAGGATGAAAGTTAAAATCTCTCCCAAAATTATTTTTAGGATGTCTTTACCAGAGAATATCCTCTGCACAGAATTATTAATCTCATTTCTCTCAAAAATATTTCCTTGGTCTCTTTGAAAAATGGCTATTATCTCAACAGTTTTCTCAAGAAAAAAACAAAAAAAACAAACAACTTTATTTTCTGGACTTCAAAGAAATTCTTTTTCCATGACAGTTAATTCTCTCATTCCATTATGTTCTTAATATCATATGTAAATTAATTATGCCTCATAGGTTTTTTTTTTAAATTCATTTTAGTTAATTTACTTATTTTTTGATAGACTGTGTAATGGCCAGATCCCAAGATTCTCTTCTCTTAATTCTAATGTTTTAATAGTAACAGCTAAAGTCTTGACTACCTGAAAGATGGACATCAAGGCATCAAGGATAATATTACTTAATGGGTTAATTTATTATGCACTTTTATGTGTCATTCAACAATGAGAATTTATTTTGCTTTTGATGGCTTAGTGAATGTCTTTAACCTTGAATTTCAAGATACTAAAACATCTCTAAATGATTAAACATATTGATTTTATATTGACTAATATTAATAAATATATTGACTATTTTCTTTTTGAAATGGTGAGAGAAAAAGCTGTATTTTTTTTTTTTATTTAGGATCAAAGATGTATAGCTTAAAGTAGCTTTCAAGAGTATCTAATGATGCAAGTTAATTTTATAGATGGAAAAATTAAGACTGGTTAGCTGGTTTGTCTTTGCTCACATGATCCCTAGTAGTGTCAGGGGCAGGATTTGAATTTAAATTTTCCTGTCTTTAAGTTCAACATAATATTCAATATGTAATAGATTATCTGATTTCATAAAAAATGGGAACTGCAGAAAATTCTTCCATATATATAAATAAAGTTAAAGGTTTAGAGAATTGGCATCTACCCTTTTCATTTTTATTTCATAGGAGAGCCTTATTGGCCAGAAAAGGGATGTTGGCTTTACCTCAGTGAAAAGACAGATAAGTCCAAAAATCACACTGATAATATATTTGAGAAAATGTTCCAAAGAAGTCACTTTAGCCTCTTTGGTTTTGTTAAAGGTTATAGATTTTAGGTTCACTTCCTTATGAGGAGGATTCAGTCCCTTTCATTCTTGAATTCTTGCATTTACTTTTTTTTTTTAATTGTGACTTTATTGTCTCATTCTAAGATACTGAGAGCCCTCCAGGCATGGACTGCTGTGAATCTTATTCTTTTTTATGGAGTCAGTGTATTTACTCCCCATAGGCACACTAAACCAAAATGCCTTCCTCTGCTCTCTCAATCAAGACTCAGCTTGGCTCTCTACAATATTCACTTCTGTTGTCATTCTATCCTTCATTTTAAATAAAGTCATTTCCCAAATCTGCATTACTCTCTTTGCATCTTTTTGCTCCAATGCCAGCAATTCAGCAATTAGATTGTATAGTAGTTGTACTGATAAGTACCAAAATATTAAAGTCATTCCTACTTATCACAAGGGGATTCTCTAGATACCCTAAGCCTCATATCTCATTTGGTATTCCTTTCTCCATCCACATA
Source organism: Sarcophilus harrisii (assembly GCF_902635505.1). Classification (NCBI taxonomy): domain Eukaryota; kingdom Metazoa; phylum Chordata; class Mammalia; order Dasyuromorphia; family Dasyuridae; genus Sarcophilus; species Sarcophilus harrisii. The sequence goes on from NC_045427.1 coordinate 601,878,970, forward strand.
TACTTTCATTTTTGAAGAATGGCATGCCTAGCAGACCCATATTCCTAAACAGACCTTCCCTGTGAACTAACTGGCACTCATTCCTCTTCTCTGTCTTGTTTCAACTTTAAAATCTCCAGTTCCTAAGAGTCCATTGAGTTTCCACAGTTCTTGGTCACATTCTCTTTCCTAAATTATTATAATCCTGCACCTGACTTTGATTAAAAATTCAAGGGAATAGTTGAACTTTCCATTTGTAACACTCCCTTTTTGGAGGGAAATGTCTGCCTTCCCAAAAAGATCTGTGTTTCAGGCAGGTTTTATAGATGCCTTTAAGGATCTTCAGCGAATCAATTTTTAAATTAGCATTAGCACATCTCAGTGGTGGCTGAACAGTGACATTAACCAGAGATTCTTATTAATGGAAGGATTGTTTCTAATAAATGTAAAGGGCAGGTTTGAGAACCGGAAGCACAAAGAAAAGCACATCTGTCTTCGGTTGACCATCAAACTGAAGGAGTGTAATATGCTCTTTCTGGGAATGGTAGCATGTTTACACGAGTTCCAGGCTGTCAGTTTACATAGAAATGGGGGAGGTAAGATAAATTTAAAAATACAATGTAAATGATGCTGATGATAAAATAGTATGGTACTATGCTGCCAGATGAGCTATTTGAATTTTTTACTGTGAAAAGAAACAAAACATTCTTTTCAAACCCCAAACCAGGTCTTTCCGTTATTGGCTCTGCCAGCATCTGCTTCTGTGTAAAAGAGCTGATCTGACAAGATACTCATTTTACTGCATTTTAAGCATGAAGCCTCATCAGTGATGAATAAAGCTAGTCACTTTCAATAGCCCTATTGTCACAGTAGAAGGCTTTTTCTCCAAAAGGGGAGGGGGCATTTCAACAATTTGCTCTGTATTGTAGCATCCTAGTTCCATTTTCCATTCATTGTTTATTTGGAAAATTCAGTTGCAGGATAGTAATATGATGGTCTCTTTTCACTATGCAGATTCCTTTAAGATGATGACAATTTGTTGCCATGGCAACTCTGGTTGAGTAATGGCCATTAGGAAAAGGGCAAGCTACTACTGCCCCTGATCTGAGTTCTTGACCACAGACTTTCTTCATTCTGAAGTATGTGGGAATAAGAAAACCATTTTCCCCTGAAAAAAATAAAATGAGGGGCAACTAGGTAGCACAGTGAATAGAGCATCAGCCCTGAAGTCAGGAGGACCTGAGTTCAAATCTGACCTTAGACATTTAACATGTCCTAGCTGTGTGACCCTGGGCAAGTCACTTAACCTCAATTGCCTCAGCAAAATAAATAAATAAATAAACCAAATAAATGAATGAATAAAAAGAAAAAAAAAAAAGAAAAATACAATGATTTAAAAATAATAAAAAAAAAATTGAAAAGTCCCCATTGATGGCAACAAGAATAATGTTGTGATGACTTCTAATGATGTTTCAGTGTATTGAGAAGGCACATCTCATATCAGAGGACCTTAGGAACTGGAATTTGGAGATTAGTCCTTTTTGAAGATGAGGAAACTAATTTAGAAAGCTGAAAGAAATAAAGGTCATACATTGAGGGTTGAAAACAACTTCAGAGGTGAACAAGTCAGTTTCCATTGTTTTACAAATGAGACTTAAGACTAAGTAATTTAGAATCCTTGTTCAAGGAAACCCAGTACATACATAAGAGTTCTAAGTAATTTTTGATTCCTAAGTCCTTTAACTCTTTCTCAGTGAAGTAACTAGTATAAGGTAACATGGTTGGGAAATAACACAGGCAACATTGAAATTAACGATATTTTAAATCCAAATTACCATTTCTGTTATAGCAGTGTTGTCATTCATATTGGAATAGATTTATATAGATTTTTACAAGCTTTGTCTTAGTTTGCCAAAAGCTTATTTCATTACTGTAGCTAGTTTTTATGTCTAGATTTGGATTTAATTTTTATAATGAATTTATATATTATGTAAGGTTTATGAAAAAAATTATATTGTTTTTACTGCTTAATCTTCCTCTTTGGTCATCAAACCTGAACTTTATAGAAAATTCAATCTATGAGAGCGAATATCAAAGATTAAATTTAAAGGACTCAACAAAGACAAATTGTATATTTTTTTAACATGGAAATGTAAACCATTTGTTTAAGAATGACATCAGTAATTGGATAGTTCAAAAGAAATATTATAGCAGAGTTGAATATGATCTCACTCTAAAAAAGCAAAATTGTCAAAGAAAAGAGAAAAATAGCAATTTTGCCACACAAATGAGGTTCTTAGGAAGAACCAATATAAAAGTATAAAGAAATCATAGAGGAGGAAATGGGATAAAGTAGGGTATAGAAGGGTGTGTACATTAATGGCAGTAAAACAAGTATATTAATGAGAAAGGGATAAAGAGGGAGGGAAATTTGGCATAGGATAAGGTAGGGGTAAAGAAGAATGTTTAGATTAAGGAGAGTGAGATAAGGTATGTAGATTAATGGGAGTGTGATAGAGAAGGAAGTAAAGGGTGGAGGGAGAAGATAAGGGAAGTAATCATGGGTGGGGGTTACTTAAGGCTAGTTAAGAAGTAGAATTAAAATCCCTGAGTTAGCAGGGATAGGAATTAAGAGATAAACACAAACACTTTAAAAAGGATCAGGAGTAGAATTTATTGGGGGAAAAATAGAAGTAATAATCATTGATTTCAGATAAAGTCAAAGATTCCATCAAGAGAGAAATCTACATCAAATTTTAAGCCATATTAATATTGTTTTAGATATATGTCTATATTTGTGGAAATGCATATGCATATATGTGTGTATGTTTGTGAGTATGTATGCATGTAGGCATGTATACATAAATATATGTGTATGTATATGTGTATATATGAATATACTCATGTTTAACTGTAACCTACTTTTGGGATGTGGGAAGATAGAAAGAGAAAAAAAGAGTAAAATAAAAAGCACACAGCAGAGAACTAAAGAATAATCTACAAGGAACAAATAAAAAGATGAAATCATGAAAATAATCTTTTCTATTATATATGCTTTCTTAAAATGGAATTTTATTGTTATATAGTTTGAATCCCCTCTGATGTTCTGTTGGGCACATGACAATTTGTTATTTTGCTTTTAAAAAGTTTCCTTTTCTTTCTTTCTTTTTTTCTGTTTTGTTTTTTCTTATTATATTTATTTAGTCTTAACTAAATAATTTAAAAAACTCTTAATGTGAAGAACACATTTAAGTCAGATAAAGTATGTGATATCCATCTTATCTTATACTGTATGAATAAAACAAATAAAAAGATAAGAACAGGACACTAACAAAAATAAAACAATACAACAAAAATCCTATACATGTTAACTATATACAAGGCATCTTTTGAAATATTAGCATTTACTCACCAAAAAGGAGAAAAACAGATTGACTAATAGTTTCCAAAAACACAATAAAGAGGTCAAATGCCAACACATATAATTTTGGAGGGAAGTAAAGACGGGTTTATAACATATCTACTATGTGTTAGGCATTGGGAGAAGCACTTTTCATCTATTGTTCCTGATCATCTACACAAATGTAGGATATATCCTATTATTTTTCCAGCCTTATGGTTGAGAAAAATGAGGCAGAGGTTAAACACATTGCCCAGGATCACATATCTAGTAAGTGTCTGAGCCCATATTTAAACTCAAATCTTCCTACCTTCAAATCTTCCTGTCAATAGACCCATTGATCAATCCACTATCCCACTGAGCAACTTCAAACTTTGTATGGATGTATGTATGTGTATATGTATATATAAGTGCGTATATGTGTATATGTATGTATGTGTATGTGTGCATGTGTATGTAATTTAACTAAGCAATATTATAACATTAACAATTACACAATCTTTACAAGTTAAATATAGCTACAAGTGGTTTATCTAGAGACAAAGCAACAAAGTCAGAGATTGAATCAAATATTACTCCCTATTAAACAAAATTTGATAGAACCAATGCATTGCCGAAGAAGCATTACATTGAGTCATGGAGGTTTTGTTTTGTTTTTTGTTTGTTTTTGTTTTTTTCATTTCTTTCTTCCTTTCCTTTCTTTCTTCTTTGCTTCCTTCCTTCCTTCTTTCCTTCTTTTCTTTCTTCCTTCCTTCCTTCCTTTCTTCTTTCTTTCCTTCATCTCTTTCTCCCTCTCCCTTCTTTCATTCTCATTCTCTCTCCCTCTCTCTCCTTCTTTCTGTGTCTCTTTGTCTCTGTCTGTCTCTGTCTGTCTGTCTGTCTCTCTCTCTCTCTCTCTTTCTCTTTCTCTTAGTTAGAGGTTTGGGATGACAGTTGAGGAGAAAGTTAATGTCACTAGAGAGCCATCACTAAAATTCACTATTTAGTCATTAGGGGAAATTATTTAAATGTATGAAATACTCTTCAAGTATATAAAATAAAGTTTTCAAAATACAGAGGTATCAGAAGAAATGATCTCCATTTGGGAATAGGAAGAGATATATCATATTCTGATCATCCTATATGATTCTAAAGATCTCCTGAAGCACTTTTTGTCTCTTAAAAGGAAAGAAGTTTACATCTTAATAATCCAATCTTCAGTTTTCACTGGGGCAATATTTCTAGAAAATGGAGCAAAATTTTTTTGAAAGGTAAATGTTGCTTCATTGAACTAAGGAGAAATAGAGCATTAAGTTCCTGCAACCACCAAAAACTGTAATCTTCCATTAGAGATTGCTGAAAATATACATTTCACCATGTAATTTTATAATAAAACAAGAATTTTGATAATTTACACTTTTTCTAATATGTAATCATTAAATAATCCTTAAAATGCAGGACACAAAAAAATTTGATAACATACAAAACATTTTCCTCACTAGTATTTCCCTAGAATGTTATGATATTTTGCGTTAACATCTCAAAAAAATTAACATCAATTTCAAATAATATAAACTTTTAATAAAATATGAAATCTACATCATAATAAATGCTTTCTTCTATTTGGGGATATAGTGAGTCACTGATTCATTAACATCAAACGTTGCCAACAGAGGCTACAGATATCCCAGAACAAAGTTAATCTAACATCTTTGTTTTCAAGGAGTCCCATCACTGGGTTTGCATGTTTGAGCTAAAAGTTCAAAGAATTTATGCTACTCTCTGGGGAAATAATTTCAACAAAATATATTTATGTTTTAAAGGAAAACAATGCAATTAATGCATGGGTAGCTCTTTAGTGTACAAAGGTAAGGAGAATGAAACTATTGAAGCACTCAGTAGGATTCCAGATACTCCACAAGCACACTCATTTTGCCTCTCATTATTGCCTCTATGATGCATGTCAGCAGATATGTGTAGTTTGCCAACATGAAAGTGAAAATGAGGTGACTAATAAAATCACATCAATGCTTATAGTTGCAAAAGTTAAGCATATGAATGCTGAGGATTGACTATAATTCTATTCAAATATTTTCAAAGATATTTTACTTATGCAGTATTTTGCAGAACAGTAAACCTAAAAATATTTTTAAAAAGCGGAATAGTAGCTTGCCCAGTACTTTTTTTCATAATCTCTGAATTCTAAAAAAAAAAAAAAAGATAAAAAGGGTAGAAATAAGTGAATATTTCTGCTTAGCTCTCCACATCAAACCTCTAAACAACTTTTCATCAAGTGAAATCTCTAAGCAAGGTAACGAAGAAATTCACAGTTATTTTTGCATGCCAGAACATCTTAGGAAGGCAAAAAAGACAAATGTGGAAGAGATTGTCTGGGATCCCAGTATAATGAAAGGATCTCCTATGGGGTTTAGTGGGTAAGAGCTGCAAAGACTATGGTAGAAACTTCCCCTGAAATATTCAGAAGCCAGGGAGACTAAGGAGACTAAATATCTGGTCAAAAAGCGATCACCCAAAACATCTATTCTAACACAGGATGCAGGATTGATTGCCATTTGGGAGCTCATTTACTTATTATTTATTTATTTATTTTCAGATATCATTTTCAGGGGAGAAGTGAGTATTTTTGGTCTCTGATTATGAAGAAGTGGAAGTCCTATTTGCATAAGGACAAAGTTATAGACCAGGAGGACAATGACCAGAACTCTCCCTGGATCATAATACCTGAAATGCAACAAAAATCTGTGGGCTTCCAGAAAGACATAAAGAACCTCAAGCTAGCCAATGAGGCAAGAGGTAATATCTTGGTCTTTGTACCAGAGACTGGTGTCTGTGCATATAGCACCCATAATCTGCCACAGTTGTTTGAGACCCATCACTGTTGTGGCTTCTTGCCTTCCACCCACTGCCATGGCATCTGCTAACCTCCAGAAAGCAATAGATATTACTAGCCAAGTAGCACAAGAAGAAAAAGCAGGCAACAATGAAGAAGCTCTCTAACTATATCAGAATGTACAGTATTTATTCATTCTCTGGGTTCTGGAATCTGCTATTAGGCAAATATTTGAGAAACATAGTTATATTCCTTTAACTGATGATCATCCCAAGTCAGCAATATTTAAAAAACATTTTGGAATCATATGTAATGGTTACATATTAGAAAAAGTATAAATTATCAGAATTCTTGTTTATGTTATAAAATTACATGCTGGAATGTATATTTTCAGCAATCTCTAGGGGAAGATTACAGTTTTTAGTGGTTGCAGGAACTTAAAGCAAAATTCTGAGAACTGGGAAAGTAGATAGATGGCTATCCAGTGGATGACATCAGTATCATTGTATAAATTGCGTTGATGCAGTCAGTGAGGAAAAGTTCAGCCAGCTATTCATGTCAAAAGAGTTAGAGGTCCTTCACCAACTCATCCTAATGTCATAGTAGGAGATTTAGTTACTCCATGTTCTCCAGGTGAACCTGGTACCAGTGAAATGAATGGTTGAATATCTTTGAGGATAAATTTTTGGAATCAGTTGTTTCCATATCTGATATGTTATGGTGACTATTTAGTACAAAATCAACTGTTAATGAATATAACTTGCTGAAATTAAAGAATTTTACAGAAGATTTTGTTTAGGAAGGCTAAGCCAAAGACAACCAGGAAAAGTTTGACTTTATCTGAGATCAATGATAATTAAATCTAAACATTACTCCTAATCCTTTTTATAAGTACCTATGTTTATCTCTTGTTGCCCATCCCTGCTATGTCTTGGATGTTGATTCTATTCCATACTTGGTGATACTTTTTCTTTCTTAGGCATCCTTGGTTCTTTGGGGATTGCATTCAAATAGTTGGGGATTTTTTAAATATATTTTTCCCTTCTCCATAGGAGAATTAAGAGTTCTTTTGAAAATTCCTTTAGCTTTAAGCTATTGTTTATTTCCAATTTGTATTATCTCCTGTTTAACAATAACAACAAAATGTAAGACATGGTATATACAGAAATGAGTGGCATGCTGAGAGGTAAATATTAGAACTCTTACATGAAAAGCATGATGAATATTTCATTTTTTTTTTCTGTGCCTGGCATAAAATACTATCATATAGACAAGTTAAATGAACTGTGATATGTGCTTTGGAGAAGAGACAAATATAACTATTGTCTAAGTCAATTGATTGTACTACAAAATTACTTTAAAAATATGAAATTTGGTGGGAAAAGAGATTATTCTAAAAAGCAAGGAACACTGTGATTAGGTTTAGAAGATTTTTCATTATGTGATCACCTGTACTCATATACAACACTAATGGGTTTCATTCTACTTTTATTTTTCTTTGTGTGTATTTAAATACTGTCTTTTAGAAGTAGTTTGCTTTACTAGTTGACACAAACTTTTCAGTATGCAAACTTAAAAAACTTATAGACTTGACATAGTCTTATACTGAAGAAAAACTTAGGTACCCGAGAATTATTTTTATAGCAAGAAATGATCTAAACAGATTTTAAATGTATTTGTAATTTTGAAATACTATATCATGAAGTACATTAAGGTAAGCTTTGAAGTAATAAAATGGTCAGTCATTCATTTTTGAGTATATTAAATATATTATTTGAGTATATTGTGATTATGTACATTAAATATACATACATACATATAAATTGTGAATATATGCAAATACACATATGTAAATTATTTACACATGTGTCTATAATTATCTTTCCAGTTCTATTAGAGAAGTCTGGTTCTTTGGTTCCTTAGGCTTATGAGTTATTTACTCTAATTATTTGGTATATATATCCATATGATATTTTATCAAAATTTTGAAAGTGGGTTGATATTATCAAATTATTAAATACAAAAGTAATACTTGGTTATTTCTAATAACCATCTAAATATGGACTTTAAAGACCATAAGATATAACACTAACATCAGCATATAGTGTCACTTTAAGTTTCTTTGTATGTAATATTTTACAGGTTAGTTGAATTATCTAGAATATAGTACATTCCATGATTATTACAAAGGTCTACTTCAGAAATGCTTTATAACAACTTTAAAATATTTGCAGATTTCAAATATTATGTATTATGGTTGTCTTTGGGTTTTTCCTTTATGTACATGGCTTTGTGTACTTTTTAGAAATTCTAGATTTGATGAAACATGCTGTTCTTATATGAAGTTAATTGATAATATACCATTAGCTGTATTCTTAGTATCTTTTGGAGCTTCTAAGAAAATGAACCCAAATCTTTTACACAAGTAAATATGCAAAATTGTTCATTAAAATGATGTACATGTACATGTCTCTATTGGGTCTGTATCCCAAAGAGATCATAAAAAAGAGAAAAGGATTCCACATGGGCAAAAATGTTTTGACAGCCCTTTTTGTAGTGACATGGAACTTGAAACTGAGTGGATGCCCAGCAGTTGTAAAATGCCTGAAAAAGTTATGGCACATTATTGTTCTATAAGAAAGGATAAGCAGGATGATTTCAGAAAAACCTGGAGAGACTAAACTGATGCTAAATGAAGTGAACACAACCAACAACAAGATTATATGATAATCACTTCTGATGAACCTGGCTGCTTTCAACAATGTGGGGATTCAGGCCAGTTCTAAAGGTCTTATGATGAAAAGAAACATCTGCACCCAGAGAGAAGACTGTGGATCACAACATAGTATTTTCACTCTTTTTGGTGTTGTTTGTTTCCATTTAGTTTTCTTTTTCATTTTTTTTCCTTTTTGATCTGATTTTTCTTATATAGCATGATAAATGTGGAAATGTATAAAGAATTGTGCATGTTTAACATATATTTCTGTCTAGGGGAGGGATGGGAGGAAGGGAGAAAGAAAAAAATTTGGAACACAAGATATATAAGAGTGAATGTTGAAATCTATGTATATGTTTTGAAAATTAAAAAAAAAAAACAATACAAGAAAAAAGAAAAAAATGATGTACGTGTAAAAAAGGAAAGACCCTCATACTAGCTGTTTTCCCTAAAGTTGAGCAAAAAAAATAATGAGAACAGCAAAACCAGCAATTTTCTTTGCTTGAATCTTACTATCATCAGTCTTGGCTCAAAAAGGGAATAACGAATTTAGTTGAATATAAAATAGCTATTTTACCAAGCAGGAAAGTAGGAGGGGAAAAGATTAAGAACAAGGGAATGGGACTGAGAGAGAAAGCAGACTTGGGAAGGTAGTGCATAAAAGCAAAATACTGTCAAAAAGAATATAGGGAGAAAGGAGAGAGAAAACAAAGAAAAACAGAATAGAGGAAGATTCACAATCAGAAATCATAACGCCAATATGAATGGGATGACTTCCATAAAATGGAAATGGGAGAGCATGTATAGTTTATAAGAAATACTCTTGAAGCAGAGACACACACAGAGTAAAGGTAAGAGGTTGGAGTAGAACTTATTATGGTTCATCTGAAGTTTTAAAAAAAAGAAGTAACAATCTGGATCTCAGAAAAAACAAAAGCAAACATAGAACTAATTAAAAGAGATAAAGAAAAAAAACTATATCTTACTAAAACTTGGCATAGACAATGAAGCAATATCAATACTAAACATATGTGCACCAAGTGGCATAGCACCCAGTTTCTTAGAGAAATTTACAGGTTCATGGCCAAACAGAAAATTGAGAGCATTATGAAAAAAATGTATATTTTTATTATATTACATTAAATTACATTGTATATTACATTATTGCATGAACATATACTCTGAACAACAACAAAAAATTGCAACCAAGCTTAGAAGGAAAGAATATGGGAAATAAATTTTACAGCAAGTTTCTCTGATAAAGGCCTCAAATATAGAGAAACCAGAGTTAAATTTATAAGAATATGAGGTATTCTCAAATTGATAGATGGTAAAAAGATATGAACCCGCAGTTTTCAGGTAAAATCAAATCTATCTATAGACATTAGGAGAAGTGCTTTAAATCAATTTTGAACAGAGAAATTCAAATTAAAATAACTTTGAAATACCACTACCCACCTCTCAGATTAGCTAATACAACACAAAAGAAAGAAAAATGATAAATGTTCAAAAAGATGTGGGGAAATTAGGACACTAATGTACTGTTACTGGAGTTGTATAGTAATCCAGACATTCTAGGTAACAATTTGGAATTATGCCCAAAGGGCAACTAAGCTTTGCATACTTTTTGGTCTAGCAACACCACTACTAGGTCTGTATCCCAAAGAAATCATAAAAATGTGAAATAGGTTCTGCAAATATATATAAGAACTTTCCATGGTATCAAAATATTGGAAATTGAGGGGAAAACCATCAATTAAGGAATAGCTGTAATATATGTGTGATATATGTGTGTGAAGCAGAATGTGTGAAAACAGTGTTTTGCAATAAGATATGAAAAACAAGCATATTTCAGAAAATCATGGAAAGAATTATATAAATTGATGCAAAGTGGAATTAGCAGAATCATGCAAACTCTGTGCACTGTATCTTCACTGTGTGATGATCAGTTATGACTGACAAAATTTTTTAACAACACAGCTAAGTACAAAGGATTCAAAGAGAGTAACACAAAGGAAAATGCTATCTATATCCAGTTAAAGAACTGAAGAATTCTGAAAGCAGAAGGAAGCATATCTGTTTCGCTAATTTTTTTCTTTTTATGTTTTGTTTCCCTTTCTCTCTGGTTTTTTTTCCCCCTCTTACAACTGTGACTATTATGAGAATTTTTAATTTTATAAGACAGAACTTTTATAAATTATGTCAAATTGCCTACTATTTTTGGAAAAGGGAAGAGGATAGAGAAAAGGTGAAAGTTTTTGGAACTCAAAAATGAACATCATCTGGCAATGGATATGTAATTGGGAGAAAATAAAATACTATTTTTAAAAAGAGTTAAAAACATAAAAATATGTAATAGTATGGCTGAATTCCAGAACATTGAGGTCAAGAAGAAAATATTGCAAAAAGAAGGAAATAATTTTTAAAAATACACAGTCACAATCAGGATCACACCACATCAAAAAATTTGAGAGCTTAGAATATGATATTCCAGAAGGCAATGAAGCTAGGATTATGACCAAGAATCACAGAACAAGAAAAATGAAATATTATCTTTCAGGAGGGGAAAATGGATATTTAATGAAATAGAGGACTTCCAGTCAGTGTTGATTAAAAGACCAAAGCTGAATAGGAAAAAAATGACATTCAAACATTACACAAAAGAAACATTAAAAGGTAAACTTCATAGAGCAATAATAAAGGAATTAATAAGACTGATTGGTTTATATCATACTTGGAAATATAACTATTATAACTCTTAAAAATTCTTTTAAAGTACTTAAAAAGGACTTTATCTAGTCAAAGGGCATGAATGTGAGTTGACTATAATGGTAGGATATCCCTTCAAAAATATCAAAAATGGAATGGAATAAATATCTTAAATGAAAGAGTCAAACAAGAGCTTTTACACCAGAAGAGCACATAGGGAGGTGGTAATGGGCTATATTTGAACATTATTTTCATTGGAATTAGCTCAGTGATAAGAGTATGAAAACTCAGTTAGGTAGTTATCTATCTTACCTTACAAAGGTATAGGAGGTGAAAGGAATAACAAAATGAATTGTGGGTGAGGGGAAATGACTTATAAAAGGAAGGACAGATTGGGACAGGCAGTCATCAGAAGAGAGGGTAAATGGAGAGAGATAAAAAAGGGAAGTCAAGTATTTATAACTGAATTTTAATGGAATGAATTCACCAATAAAATAGGAGCATATAACAGAGTAAATTAAAAACCAAACTTCTACATATGTTGTATACAAAAACTACAACTGAAGCAGAAAGACATGCAGAATAAAATTAAAGGACTGGAAGATAATATATTATAATTATAGTTAAAAAAAAAAAAACAGGGATAGCAATCATGCTCTCCATAAAATCAAAAGCAAAAGTAGAGCTCATTAAAATGTACCATAGACAATGAAGTAATACTAATACTAAATATATATTTAATAAGTAGTATAGCCCTCTCAGAACTAGAAAATCTTAAAAAAAAAAAAAAAAAAAACAAGAAAAAAATTAAGGCAATAAATAGAATTTTTAAAAGTTTAGATACTATAGACCCCTGGAGAAAATGGAATGCAATTCAAAAAGAATACACCATATAGTCAGTGGTACACACAAAAAAATGACCATGTATTAGGGCATAGAGACCTTAAATACAAATGGAATACTCCAATAACCTAACCTTAAAAAATAAATTGAACAAGCCATCAATGATTTTCATAAGAAGAAAATCCCCAGGACCAGATGGATTCAGAAGTCAATTCTATGAGACATAAAAAGTTCGATTAGTTCCAATTATGTATAAACTATTTGAAAAAAATAGGCAAAATGAAGAAATTTTTAAAAAGCCAAAGAGGAAACAAAACCCTCACTCTTTGCAGATGGTACAATGGTATATACCGAAAATTCTAGAAAATCAACTAAAAAACTTGTTAGAAAAATTGTGGGATATAAAATAAAGCCATCTTTAAACAATAGAATTTCTATATATTGCCCACAAAACCCAACAGAATAATATAAAAAAGGAAAAATTCCATTTAAAAATGGCCAGGCAATATAACATACTTGGTAGTCTATTTGTCTAGAAAAACACAGGATATACCTCATCATGAAGATTTTAAATTAAAAACTCTCAGGAAAATTATAACTGAATTCCAATTATAAAATGAATTCTCAGGTGAAGGAGAAAATCATACAAATAGGCAGAAAAAAATAAATAAAAAACAATGGAATTACAGCCAAGATCATATAAGATTTAGAAACAACCTCTTAAGGAATAGAGATCTTTGAAAAGAAATCCTAGAAGAAAATAAACCAAAATTGAAAAACAAATATATTCTAGGCAGAAAAATTCAATTTAAAACAACCAGAGGAGAATGGTTATTTAATGAAGAAGACTTCAACACTACTGATGAAAATACCAAAGCAGAATAGAAAATGTGATAAGCACAAGACTAAAGAGAAGCATAAAAATATAAGCATTTGACTCCTTAAGATGTTATTATCATTAGGACGGTTATTAGAAATATATGTAAACAGAGGGTGGAAATCTGAATTGATTATGTGAGATGCTCTCAAAAAAATGAATGAAGAGATGAAAACAATGGAAACAATTTAAGAAGAGGGAAGGGAGAACAAGAATGAAAAAATAATCATTCACAAAAGAATCACTCATGGAAGATTTTTTATATGGAGGGAGGTGAGTAGGCAATGTTTAAACATCTCTCAGAAATAAAATAGAAATTCATCTTTTCCAATCTTCCTTAGAAAGGAAGGGAATATGTAAAAGAAGGAAGGGGTTGTAAGAAGAAAGGCAAATTAAGGGAAACAGTGGTAAGAAACAACACTGACTAGAGGATGGAACAGGGTTAAAAAAAAACAAACAAACAGAAAGATAAATAGGAGATAACATGATGGAGGGAAATACACCAGTCAACTCTACAAGTGAATGGGACAAACTTCCTAAAAAACAGGAAGGAAATAGTAGAATGGATTAGAAACTAGAATCCAATAATATGTTCTTTGTAAAAGACTCCTTTGAAACATGAATACATACAAAGAGTTTTAAAAGAGTCCAAAGAAAAATCTGTTATTTTTCAGCTGAAGTTAAAAAAAAATGTAGGGTTAGTCATCATGATTTCAGACAAAGAAAAAAATAAATAAATACACACACACACACACACACACACACACATATTCCCACTATAATTTACTAAAATATTGCATAGTAAATAAAGTGATATTATCATCCAAATACTTGAATGAAATTTAAAATAAAGATAATATCCCTAATTAAATACCAAATTATAAATCCTGAAAATCAAAGGAGAAATTAATAAAACCAAAAGCAAAATTGAACTAGTAGATAAAAGTAGGAGCTGATTTTATGGGAAAAATAAAATTGACAAGCTATAGTTTACTTTAATGTTTAAAAAAAGAAATGAATAAAACAAATTATTAATCTTAAAAATTAAAATGATATTTGCCATACCAATGAAGATAAAAGTAAAGAAATTATTAGGACATATTTTTTGTACAACTATATGCCAGTAAAACTGATCTTCTGAATTAAATGAATAAATATTTACCCAAATAAAAAAAAAAAAGAAACCTGTTAAAATCAAAAGAGATGAAATAGAATACAACAATAAGTATTTTGTAAAAAAATTTTTTTGAATAAACCATAAATTAGTATTTTGGAAATAAAAAAGCAAACAAACCCAGAACAAGATCAATTCACAATTAAATCTGCCACATTAAAAAAAAAAGTTATTTAAACCAGTTAAAAATAGATAAAGAAGGACCTACCAAATTGTTCCATCCAACATGCACATGCATGCATACACACATGAACACACACACACACCTCAACCAGGTAGAGCAAAAAGCAAAACATAAAATTGTAAATTAATTTCCCTAAAGATTATTGATGAAAACATTAAATTGAATAGCTGCAAGATTATAATGTGTAGAAAAAATATTTCATGACCTTGTGAAATTTATACTAGAAATATGGCATATTAGTGCCTCAATATTGCTTCAATATTAGGAACTATAGGCATATCTGAAAATTTAAATACCACAATAACAAAATCAAATGATTGCATCAATAGTTAAAAAAAGCTCTTGACAAAATATTACAACCATTCCTGCTAAAAACAATAGAAAATACAACTCAATGCAGCTGTTCTTATAATGAAAAGTAGCATATCTTTAAACCCAAAAGCAAGAATTTCTGTAATAAGAATAAATAAAGTTTTTCTTACAAGACTGAAGTGAAGCAAGGATATCAATTTCCACCATTATTTTTCAATGTTTACTGGAAGTGCTAGCTATAGCAATAAGAAAAAAAAAAGGATTAAATATAGTCAGCAAGGTAACAAGATTATCACTTTTGGTAGATGATTTATAAGAATCAACTAAAGAGAGTCAACAAGAATAAAAAAAAACTATTTGAAAAAATTAACAACTTAGCAAAGTGAAAGAATATAAAATAAACCCACATAAATCATCAGCATTTCTATGTATTACTAACAAAACCCAGCAGGAAAATATAGAAAGAGAAATTCCATTTAAGATAATTGCAGACAGTATTAAATATTTAGGATTCTACCTACCAAAGAACACTGTGAAACTACAAGAGAAATTGGAAAAATATTAATTTTTCATGGGTAAAGTAAGGCAGTGTAATGGAAATCACATTATTTAAATTAATTTTAATCTATGAAAATGGGAATAGTTGGTGATTAAATAGGAAATAGATAAATGGAAGTAAAATGCATTTTTAATTACATGAAATTTTAAAAAAATGGGTTTTTCATCAGCAAAATCAATGTGATCAAAATTTTAAAAGAGAAAATAACTAACAACCTTAACAGTGTTTCAGGTCATTAAATAAACTCCCATAAATCTTCAGAATTTCTACATAATACAAACAATGTTAAGCAGAGATAGTAAGGGAAAATATATCTGAATAATTGCAGACAATAAGAAATATTCAAGAGTCGAAATGCCAAGACAAATTCCGGAACTATATGATCACAATTACAAACCAATTTTCACATAAAAAAAGTTTGATGTAAAGAAACATACAAATATTAATTAATTACTCATGGATAATCACATAATAAAAATGACTATTTCACCTAAATTTATTTATTCAGTGGCATAATAAGCAACCCATAAATTATTTTATATAGTTAAAAAGCATAACAAAATTAATATGGAAGAGCAACAGGTCAAGAATATCAAAGGAATAAACAAAATAAAATATGAAGAAAGGTTATCTCACAGTAATAGATCTCAAACTGTAATACTAATTAGTAATCATCAAGCTACTGACCAGGAAAAAGAATGGTTGAGACTTCCAAGTCAAAATGACAAAGTAAGTAGTAAATCAGCTTAACTCTCCCATATTTATCTCCAAACAACCATAAAATAGCACCCCAATACAAATCCTAGAACAGCAGAAGCAGCAAAAAGTTGTGGTAAATAATTCTTTAGCCCAAGAGACTTGGAAGATTGTCACAAAATGGCATTCTCATTCAGGTAAAAGGGAACCACAAGCCAGGATAAGAAGTATCCTAGTAAGCAGCAAAAATCCCACCTCAGCAAACTACTTGGAGATCCTGAATCCCAATGAGTGGGAAAAAACAAATGGCAATATCTGGAACCCTCACATACTTCAGTAGATCCCTAAGCAAAAAAGAGGCTTTTACTGGCCATAATACCATGTGCTTCAGTGTAATCCTAAAGAAATGCAAAAAAAAAAAAAAAAAAAAAAATTCCATCAACCTCAGAACAAGACATAACATCAGTACTAGGACCCTGACTCAGCATTAAGTAAGCTGCAAGACCTCTACAGCCTGCAGCAGTGTCAATACCCCAATACTCTCCCCTACCCAGTGACCACCTGTTACAAAGATCCCCATGGGTTTCAAGGCTAACACCCTACTAAGATGCTAAACAGCTAGGATCCATGGCCATTGGTCCAAAAATCCTGAGAAAGCTCCCCTTCTACTTTGGGAGCAGAGCTCAAAAGTAAAAGAAGAAAATAGATAAAAAACTGAACAAAAAAACCAAACAAGCAAAAATAATTTGAACATAGAAAGTTATTATAGGGACAGAGAAGATAAAGACACAAACTCAGAAAAGGACAACAATGTAAAACCACCTATGGGCAAAATTCTGTTCCCCACCCCCCACAAATGAGAAGTTATCTCAGTCCCAGAAAGAACTGACAATGATGCAAGAAAATTATGAAAAAGTATCAACAGCTTGGGAAAACAAAACAAATACTTAAAAAGGAGACTTGGTCAAGAAAAGGATATATAGGGGACTGGGATTACAGAAAACAAGTACAATTGGTCAAATGGAAAAGGAGGTACAGAATGGAGGAAAATAACTTCTTAAAAGTTAAAATTGGATAAGTAAGAGTTAATGACTCTATAAGAAATCAAGAACTGATCAAATAAATTCAAATGAAAGGTAAAAAAAGAAGAAGAAGAAAAAGTAAAAGACCTCTTTGGAAATTCAACTGACAAAGAAAAGATATCCAGGAGAGACAATGTCAGAATCACTGGACTATCTGAATGCCATAATCAAAATGAGGAGTTTGACAGCATATTTCTTTCTTTCTTTCTTTTCCTTCCTTCCTTCCTTCCTTCCTTCCTTTCTTCCTTCCTTCCTTCCTTCCTTCCTTCCTTCCTTCCTTTTTTCCTTCCTTCCTTCCTTTCTTTCTCTTTCATTTTCTTTCTTTCTTTCCTTTCTTTCCTTCCTCCCTCCCTCCATCTTTCTTTCTTTCTTAATATCCTTTTATTTTTAAAATACTTGAAAAGATAGTTTTCAGCATTCACCCTTACAAAACATTGTTTCAAATTGTTCCTCCTTCCCTTTTCTTCAGTTTTCTTCCCTAGACAATAAGCAATCCAATATATGTAAAACGTACAATTCTTCTACACATATTTCCAAATGTATCATGCTGCTCAAGAAGAATCTGATCAAGAATGAAAAGAAAAATGTGAAAGAAAAAAAAAAAAAAACAAGTACACAACAACAAAAAAAAGTTAAAATACTATGTTGTGATCCACATTCAGTCCCCACAGTCCTCTTTTGGGAAGCAGATGGCTTTCTCCATCACAAATCTATTGGAACTGACCTGAATCACGTCATTGTTAAAAAGACTCAAGTCCATCAGAGTTGATCATCATATAATCTTGTTACTATGGACAATATTTTCTTGGTTCTACTCTTCATTTAGCATCAATTCATGTAAGTTTCTTCAGGTCTTTTTGAAATTATCTTGCTGATCATTTCTTATAGAATAATATTCCATTACATTCATATACCATAACTTATTCAGTCATTCTCCAACTGATGAACATCCCCTCAGTTTTCAATTCTTGTCACCACAAAAAGGGCTGCTACAAACGTTTTTGCACATGTGGGTTCTTTTCCCTTTTTTATGATCTCCTTAGGATACAGACCCAGTAGGGACAATGCTGGATCAAAGGATATGCACAGATTGATAATGAACCACATATTTCAATAAATTATCAAGAAAAAATATCATGATATCCTGAAACTAGAGGACAAAATAAGCATTAAAAGAATCCCTCAATCATCTCATAAAAGATACCTCCTCCCAAGAAGAAAATAAATCTCCAAGAATTATTACAGCCAAATCACAGAACTATTAAGTCAAGGAAAAAAGTACTATGAATGGGTAGAAAGAAGCAATTAAAATATCAAGGAGTGAAATCAGAAATACATAGAACTTAGCAGCTATAACATTAAAGGACTGGAGGTCATGGAACATGGTATTCTAGGATGCCAAGGAGCTGCAAATATGAGTCAGTTACCTGATGATCCAACCATTTTGTAAACAATGTGGATCTATACCCAAAGGAGCATAAAATTGAAAGGAAGGAAGAAAGGAAGGAAGGAAGGAAGGGAAAAAGGAAGGAAAGAAGGAAGGAGTGAGGGAAGAAAGAAGAGGAAAAGAAAGGAATGTTTACAGTGGGTAACTCTAATAGAGGCCTCATTCCTCAAATATGTAGAAAACTGAGACAAAATTATAATACAAGTCATTCCTCAATTGATAAATGGTCTAAAGATATAGATATTTAGTTTTTAGACAAAGAAATCAAAGCTATCTGCATGCATATGAAGAAGTGTTCTAAAGCATTTTTGATTGGAGAAATGCAAATTAAAACAACTCTAAGGTACAATGTCATACTTCCTAGATTAGTTAATATGATCCAGATAAAGAAAATTATAAATGTTACAGAGAATATAGGAAATCTTTACTTTTGTTTTTGTTTCGTTTTTTTTTTTTAAATTGGAAAATGTTTCAAATAATCATTTAGAGAATGAGATGCAGAAATTAATTCTATATGGCACATTATAAAAAATAGTCACAGATTTTTGGTGGTGATAATGCTTGCATATCTTTTTTTTTTTCTTTTGAGAAGCCTTTGGTTTCTCTACATGTTTGTTTGTAAAACAAAAATATCTTAAAAGTATGATAAGTACTCTTGTATAATGTGCTTTCTAGATCCCCCACACTGGAGTGCCAAAATATACCATCTGGACTAGCTCTCTGGAGGATCTCAGGACCAGCCCAAGTCCTTGGTCTTAGTAGAAGAGTGAAAAAGGCAGGAGACCCACAAGGATGGTCAAAGATGGAGTCTATTTATTTCCAGTCCTCTCAGTCCCTAAATAGCTTAGTATGATTACATAACCACATCACACTAAGCAAGTGCTAACTATAGCAGCATTACATCACCACAGTACCCTGCTATTGATATGTAAATGCCTCTCTTTACTGTTAGTATCCTTTGCTTCAAGTATAACACAGGTGATTGTAGTGTCCCTTAAGGCTACTTTAACTGCCCTAACTGCCCACTTGTTGGCTGGTATGGCTAGGCCAACATACCAGTATTCAGGCTCCAACTGGGATCACAGTGAGACAGACCAACCAGAAAGTACAATCATTGTGTCTCTATTCAGTTATCCTCTCAGTGGGGGTGTCGGGAAGCAGGAGGGCAGGAGCTCAAGAGCAAGAAAATGAGTGAGTTCTGCTCTGGGCTGTCTGTTTATACTACCTCTCTTCTTCTGGGATTGCCTGTTCCCAGGCCACTCAGAACTGCATAGGTGGAGCCCTAGAAGAGAGGCTTCTGGACTTAGTGCTGCATCCCAGAAGAAGAGCTAGCAAGAGGACACACCTTAAATGCTTTTTTTTTAATTTCTAGAAATAGTGTAGCATTTTTCTTCAGACAGGAGTTCGTTAAAAGAAGAAAATTGAATTTCAATGTGAGTAAATTATCCCTGAACTTTTAATTCCCTCATTCACTCTTATTTCAATAAATACACAAAATTTTTACTTACTACTAATTTTCAACTGGAATTAGGTAAAGCCCAATGTACTTATAACCCTCCAACATATATTTATAATATTGCAGACACTTTGGATTGGTGATATGGCATAGCCAGTGTAGAAATACCATGTAATGTGTTAAAGAAATCAGAGATTAATGTAGACTCCACATGAATGTATACAAGCTATCTACAATGATAATATACACTTATTAAATATTCTTATTTAATAAACAAGAAAAAGGATATCATTGGGAAATAGTATAAATAGTAAACAAAAATATTTAGAAAATCAGTGAAACAAAAAGCAACAAATGAAAAATCTGTGTGTTCCACTGATATCACTTCAATGCTAAAAGAATAAAAGGATTAATACTTTGCATGAATGTCCTATGGTAAATTTATGGGAAAAGATGGATAAAAATGGCAGAAGATAAATGAGTATGGACTGACTGCTATATTCATTATTAGATCTGAAATTTAGCCACAATATTCCTTGGCATTTTAATTTTGTGGTTTCTTTCAGGAGGTATTCAGTGATTCTTTCAACAGCTATTTTACTTTCTGACTCTATGACATCCAGGCAATTCTCTTTGATGATTTCCTAAAAAAATAGTGTCTAGGCTTTTTTATTCATCATGGTTTCCAGGAAGTCCAATAATCCTTAGATTGTCTCCTCTCAATCAATTTTCCAGGTCAGCAGTTTTCCCAATTTTACATTTTTAAATTTTACATTTTTTTTTCTATTTTTTTCATTTTTTTTGGTTTTGCTTGATAGACACTTGATACTTCATTGAGTCATTCATTTCCATTTCTTCAGTTCTGATTTTTATTGAATTATTTTCTTCATTTAACTTTTTTTATTTCTTTATGTATTTGTCCAATTGAATTTTTAAATGAGTTGTTTTCTTCTATGGAATTTTTTACTATTTCACAAATTATGTTTTTTTTTTTTATTATAGTAACTTTTTATTAACAGAATCCATGCCTGGGTAATTTTTTTTACAACATTATCCCTTGCACTCACTTCTGTTCCGATTTTTCCCTCCCACCTTCCACCCCCTCCCCTAGATGGCAAGCAGTCCTATATATGTTGAATATGTCCTAGTATATCCTAGATACAATGTATGTGTGCAGATCCAAACAGTTTTCTTGTTGCACAGGGAGAATTGGATTCAGAAGGTAGAAGTAACCCGGGAAGAAAAACAAAAATGCAAACAGTTTACATTCATTTCCCAGTGACAAATTATGTTTTTTAACGAGTTATTTTCTTTTTCCTTTTCACAAGTTCTGTTTTTTAAGAAGTTATTTTCTTTTTCTGTTTCACAAATTTTGTTTTTCTGGGAGTTGTTTTCTTTCTCCATTTTGTCAAATATATCTTTTAATGAGTTATATGCTTTTTTCCATTTCACTAAGTCTATTTTGTGTTGCCTTTTCCAAATCCTCTTGCAAAGTTTTTATTTCCTTTCCCCATTTTTCTTCCAACTGTCTTTTAAGATCCTTTTTAAATCTCTTCTAGGAGAGCCTTGTGTGAGGAGGACTAGTTTATATCACCTTCTGAGGCTTCATCTGGAGACTATCTGCTTTTAGACTCCTCAGTGTAGAATCTTTGAAATCTGTTCTTCTCATTCACCATAAAAGTTGTCTATCATCAGCATTCTCTTTACTTTTTTATTCTGATTTTTTTTTAACACTGAGATCTGTTTTTAGGGCAAGAGAGATTTTCCAAACTTCCTCTACAAGCCACTGAAGCTACACTGGGTCAGTGTTGACTCACTCCCAGTGCTGGGTGGGCATAGCCAGGTCCCATGAAATTCTGGAATTTTGTGGTTCACTATTTACCTTTTGTGTTTGTGTTGGATATTTTATAACTTCCCCGACAACCTAATGGCTTATAACCAGGGCAGAATAGCCAACGCTGCTGTAGATTTCTCCCCATAGATTCTCTGGCCCCCAAGGAGCCCCCTGGGACTCTGTGCTGCCATTGCTCCCCAGAGTCTGTGCTCAGCCTGCTTGCACTTGATCTGCCTTTCTTCTGCCTGATTAAAACATTCCTTTCCTAGTGATCTTTGAAATTATCTTCTGCTGGTAATTTGTTATACTCCTGATACTCGTGGGTTCTGCCTCTTCAGAGTTAATTTAGAGGCTGGATTTTTAATTATTGTGAGGTTTGTGGGAGAAGATCAGAAAGAAATGTGAGTTGTCTTTGCCATCTGGGCTCTGCCCCCTCTGCTACATCCATTATTGAAAGTACTATTCCTACCAGTGACAGCACAGGATGACTTTCATTCTGATATTTTCAGGGAATAATACATACATAGATATTTTGTAGAGCCACTAGGTGGTACAAGGTTTGGAATACAGGGCTTGAAGAAATCTGGACAAGTTTGTAATGTTTGGTTCAAAAGTAGTCTTTGACACATGATGCCTTACATGCATTTGGTCAAGCACTATTGGTCTCACAATATTCTAACTACCTTTTTAAGACTTTAAATTTACCTGCCTTGGTAGATACCCTTTCTTTATCTGAGAATTCCCTATATCAGTGAAATCACAGCACCAGTAATTATCCTTCTCAAAAGGCTTTTGCCTTAAGTCCTTAAAAACTGTGCCATTATTAGCCAATTAAAATATTTAATGCCTTGACTAGACTGAAAGTCTGGAGAAACATGTACAACTGAAGAATGCATTGGCTTAAGTAAATATTTCACCTATATTTAGTTGTTTTTCAGTACTCTTTCTAGTACTACTAAGTGAACTCAAACCTTCATCCTTCATTTTAACTACACTAATTATCTTCCAGTTAGGTTTACCTCACAAGATTTCTTCTTTCTACCAATCTTAATGAGAGGTAGAATCATATTGTGGTCAGAGAATTAGACTTGAATTCAGAAAGATCTTTCTACAAACCTTACTTCTCATTTATATTGATTGTGTAATTACAGATAAGTCACTGGACATCAATTATAATTTACAAATAGTTGGAGATATTTTCTTTTTTGATAATTCTCTAAACAAGAATAATCAGAAGTCTGAATCCTAACCCACCTCCTAAAAACAAGAGAACAAAATAAATGTGATAGAAAAATTTATCAAATCTAGAGAATATTATAGCAATAGAATTTGTTTCATTTTATAGGATTGTAGTTTTCCAATTATTTGTAAAGGCAATTTCTATATTAATTTGTGCAAAATTTTGGGTTCCAAATTTTTCTCTCCATTTTTTCCTAAAATTGTAAACAATTTTATATTAGTTATATAAGTGAAATCGTGTAAAATATATTTCTGATATATTTCATGTAAATATATATGCATATGTATATACATATATATTAGTTATGTTCTAAGAAATGAAAGAAGAAATGGACAAAAAGAAAAAAAATGAAGAAAATAAAAATAGTATACTTTGATCTGCATTCAGATTCCATTAGTTCTTCCTCTGGATATGGATATTATTTTACATTATGAATCTTTTGTAATTGTTTTGGTCACTGTATTGCTCAGAAGAGTTATCATTCCTGATTGATAATCACACAATGTTTCTATTACTATGTATAATGTTCTCCTGGTTCTGACATTTTTTTCCCTCAGGTCTATTTAAATAAATTATCAGAAACAGCATCTAGGCTTTTTATTTTAATACATGTGTTTTCTGCATACACCTTTGAAAAAACTCTAGAATTTGTTGGACATATACTCCATTGTTTTCTATTTTACATCATAGTGTAGTGGATAGGTGTAAGGCAGTGCACTTGAAATCAGAAAGATTGGGAATAAATACCTCCCACAGTCTCATAGTAACTGAGCAGCATTGGGAAGACACCACCTCTATGTGTCTCAGAATTATTGTGGAAATATTTATGCTGAAGCATATCAATAATCATGAAAACTTGCATGTCAAAAATGATATTGAAAATGTCTGATTAATCTGGGACATAGATGAATGGATAATGGGGTTAGCACCTGTGTTGTAAGAGAGCTACCAAATTGATGTTCAAAGAAGTATCCTAATCCGTTTGGGATGTTGAAAGAGCTTAAGAAAGATCTCCAGACTTGCAATAGATATTCTCTAAAGATTTTATGTGAGGAAATGGATAAGAAATAAGCAAGATAAATACTCATAAATCATAATTTACACTAGAGAACAATGAGGCAATACAATGAGGTGATATGACTTATTGGCATCCTAAAGTATCTTCCAGCTCTAAATCTAAAATAAAATTGGCAAAAAATAGAAAGTCCAAGTACTCAAACTCAGTATAGAATTAAGAAAAGATGATTCTAATATAAAGTTAGAAGATCTTTAATTCATACTCTTCCAATCATATGTTTTGTAAATTTGGACAAATCAATTGACCTCTTTAACTACAATTTCTTCATGTGTTAAATGAATTTTTAATACTAGTTGACCTCTAACATTTTATGAATCTATGAGTCTAGTCTGAAGAACAGCACCAAATAGATGAAAAGGGAATAATGCATTGACTTTGGGTACAGAAATTAGTTGTATTTACTGAAGAAATGCCATTTTAAATCAAATATCACCTATCACTTATAATAAATTTTAATGAAATATAAAATTAAATTGTATTATCATTATTGATCAAATCATAAGATTATTTCTCTCATATGAAACACAACATCCTGTCTTCATTAAAACTTACACTTTCTCATTATTTATTTTCCCATTTTGTTTTAGTTTCAATATCATTTTGGTTTTACTGCAGGTATTTCTGCTTTCCACTTTCTTAGAGATTCCACCTGGGACAATAGATGCATGCCCAACAGCTCTTTATTTAGGACAGTATTATAGCAACGAGAAATAATAAGAAGCAGAATAACTAAATTTAAATGGCAAATATCTATCATTGTACATTTGGTGAAATAAAATATTTGCATTACTTTAAGTATTGTATGAAACAAATTCAATTGATTTCATCCTTGAAAAAAGGATCCAATATTTAGTCAGATACTATGTTAATTACTGACAAGTATTAAAAAACAATCCTACATTTGTTACAAACTGAGAACCGCATACAGAGTTTTAAAAGGGTTTGCTTTTTAATTAGAAAACCAGATTTAATATAGCTGGTCCAATTAAAAGGTCAGAATTAATCAGCCTCTCCCATAATTCTCTCATGCAGATCTTCAAAGATGTTCATTTTACAGACTTTATAACTACTGCATATATGATTTTTTTTAAAAATGGTATTGCATTCAATATGTTATATTGACAGACTATCCCAACTGAAATGGAGGAAGAATAAGTGAATAAGTGGAAAAATACTAAAATAAAATATGAAATAATGTAAGTAGATAGCTGGCTTTAAAAATGGCTCAGTGGGATACAAATAAGTAAAATGTGGGGATGAAATGAATTGGAACTGAATCTATTTGCATTACGGATTGAACATGATGTGCTCAGTAGGAAGGTAAGAAACACTTCACTGAACAATAGAAAAATAAGTGGAATATCTCAGCAATGTTTCAATATTATAAAAATGAGCTCTTATTGTTCATTCTTCTGAAGCCATTTTTTTCTCTCTTTCTAAGACAAAAATGCAGTGGTCTTTTAACATCTCTATTTTTATAGCTCATGCATTTTGCCCTTAAAAGTAGACAAATAGATGAATATTTCTTTCAGATTAACCAATATCCTTTAAAGATTTCTATTTTTTTTGATGCTTAAAAAGTTTGCCTTATTGTTCTGCATCCTTTTCTAGGAACCATTCTATGCCTTGCAAAATCCCTTCATGTGAAAAATAAGTGATGTTGAATCAATTCACATTTGTAAAAGATGGAAAAGAGACCAGAAATACCTAGTTCTTAAAAAAGACCAATCTATGTCAAAGTAAAAACAAAGAGAAGAAATAATTCCATTGTTTTTATCATCATTAGTCTTTATATCCAACATTAGCAAATGGAGTATACCAAATAGGGAGATGCCTATGGGTGGAAATAATCATAGTGGTCAGAAATCTTCACAGGGAAATTATCTTGATCATTATTTTAAATGAGTCTATAAGTGATTTCACAATGCCTTAAGGCAGTAACCAATTCCATTAGTATATTATGGTATATTAGTATACCATGTTCTAATTATTTATTATCTAGTTTAATTAGTGTTTTTAATCAGCACATTTTTCCTAAAACAATATACAAAGGGCAATGTTCACAAGGCTTCATAATTGGCAAGAAAACTACTTGCAACCAGGTTTTAAAAAAGAAAGAACAATCATCCCCACATTATCAACTGTGTGACCATGTACACTTAACCTTTCCAGACTTTAATATCTTCATCTTTAAAAATAGAAATTATAATGGAATGAAAAAGTCATAATTGGAAGGTTCCTCAGAAGAAAACTATCCTCAACTTTATTTGGGAAAAAATGGAGAGGTTGTCATAGAATCTTTGCTTAAAAATCTATAATGAAGAGGAACCTACTTGAGTTAGCTAACCTTATTTTCACAGAGTTACAATTGATAGTTTTTTTTTTCCTTGAATAAAGTCTAAATTTGCCCTTTTTGTAACTTCCATTCTAAGTTCTAAGTAGAATAATTCTAATCCTTCTTATAGATGTATTTTTCTCTGTCTCTCTCTCTATGTATCTCTCTCTCCTCTCTTTCTTTCTCTCTCCCTATGTCTATCTGTGTGTATATCTCTATCTATCTATCTTATCTATCTGTCTATTTATCTATCTAGTAACTTTCTAGCTATCATTTTCCTTCCAGGGTATAATATGCTCTGCTCTTTCATTTGAACTTCGGAAGCCATAATTCCAAAGCCCTTAATCATACTGGTTTTCTTCCTCTGGATGCTCTTTAGTTCATTAATGTCCTTCCTAAATTGTGATTTTTAGAGTTGAATCCTGAAATACTCCAGCTAGGTGGCACCATGGATAGAAAAACAGACCTGAAGTTAGAAAAACTCATCTTCCTGAGTTTAAATCTAGCCTCAAATACTTAGTAACTGTAAGGTCCTAAGTAAGTAATATAGTGTTGTCTGTTTCCTCATAATCAGTACATGTGTACAGGGTCACAGATATTTGGGTGGTACTTAAATGATTGAACAACAACAATAACATACAGCACATGTAGATTGACCCAAGCTGAATATAGTTTGATCTTTACTTGCAATGTACTAAATAGTATGTACATCTTAAATTCAGTCAAAATTTATTTTTTGGATGGTATACCTCATAATTATCTCTCATTAATCTGGCATTATACCTAAAAAGAAAACCTTTTTAAAACAATAAATATTTCTTATAATTGTTTTCATGCAAGCACTTTAGAAACCTTAAAGCACTATATTAAAAGCACTTAAGTAAACACTATGTTAATTACTTTTGCAGCAATTGAGACTACAATCATAATGAAAAGCAATGAGAAAAATCCCATTCAATTAGCATTTCATGATGAATTTAAGGACTCTGTTGCTAAATATTAGCATTTAGGATATTTTAAAACACACATGAACAGTAAAAGGGTCCACTTGGTAAAATACTTTGTGGAATGGTATGAGTTTTTAGATGTGAAGTAGATAAACTTCTGACTTCCTTTAATTTCCATATTGCAAAGAAAGATAAAGATAGAAAAACAGATCTGTAGCTAATAATCTGAAGAGAAGTTATGGTGATAGTTCTGAATATCTATCTTTTTCTGTGTGTTTTATTAGATAAGAATGGCATTGCTTCCAAAGTATATTGGTAATAAATCTTGAAAAAAATCATTTCCTTTGTGTATCTCTCTTTTTATTTCTACTTTTTGTTCTGTATGTTTGTTTCTATCTTTCTATGATTTTCAGCCTATCTCTGTCTCTGTCACTCTCTTTTTCTCCAATTATTCATTCGTTTGTTTATTAAGACTATGCTTTTCTATTTTGTCAAAGTTGGAAGTATAGTAAACATTCATGCCTTCAATCTCAATATTAATTGCTATGGCAGCTTCTACTTCCTTCATTTTTTTTTTTTCCAACATGAACTGTTTTGTCCTTTCCTAGTCAGCTTGATAGTCCTTAATTCCTAGGGACTCATTATCTTTATCCAGTTGAATCAATCAAGTAGCTCAGTGGATAAAACACAATACTAATTGGGATAATAATTTTTTTTCTTTCTGGGAAAAGGAGTAAAGAGAGGAAAGAACCAGACCCTAGTGCTTTCCCCTTTCCCCTACTGGAAGTCCCAGTAAGGACATTATTTCCAGCAATTCCCAACAACGTAAATCTCAGAGAATTACCTAGGAACTCTTAAATGGTTAGTGATTTTTCCATTGATGGAATGTTGTTTTAGATGTGTAGTAGATAGCTTCTGGTTCAAGTCCTATAGGAAATGAGGCTATGTATTTGTGACTCTGAAGCCAGCCTTCTGTCTACTATATTATTTTTATTTATGAATTATGTATATATGTATGTGTTCCACATGCATTTGGAAACACATAATTACAGTATCTGTTGCTTCTAGGATATTATATAAACTCTGTATGGTCTTTCAATTTACATTAAACCTGCTTACCAATCTATCTTTCTTTCCATTCTTATTTAACATTATCCCTTTCCTATACTTTTGATTCAGCAAAACTAGCCCAGTGGCTTTCCTCTAAAACATTTACTTAATTATACAGAATTTATTTGCATTTATTCTATCTGTGCTCACTTATATACTTCTTCTACATTAGAAAACAATTGTGAGTTTTTCTTTGTATTCTATCCTTAGTTTCTAAGATAATGTCTAACTAGGTGTTTAATAAATGTTTACTGAGTGGACATATATGTATAAATGTATGAGCAAATTTTCTAGATGCTACTGTCACAGAAAAATCAGAATATTAAAAATATGCCTCACTTGAGTATAGTTATATAAAAATATTATTTTTACAATTATTATCTTTAATGGAGAAGTGGTCCTTCTTAATGGCAAATTTCCAGATAAGAAATATCATTGATGATGCAGAGTCAAATATTATAACAGGAATACAAATTCCATAGGAGAAACATTATTTTTTAATAGTTACCTGAAATCAATTCTACATGACTTATTTTATTACGGTTTTGTTTTTGCTTTTTGTAACTGATGACTGTATAAGTAATCATTAAATAGGGCTTGTTTTATGGATAAAAATTAGTTAGAAGTTTCTAATTGACTAAGTCCATATTTAAAGAAGTAAATTCAAATTATTAGAGAACTGACTGGTTCAAAGGTGAATGTATCTGAAAAGTCAAGAAAGGACCATTTTGATGAGAGTGACATCCCTCCTATTACTTCTAGTGTACACTTGGATAAAATAAACACAACTAGTTTCTATCAGAAATGAGTGAATACAGACTTGGCCCTTATAGTCTTTGGTGTAATTAGGAATATCTAGAGATTGGCAGGGGATAAGAAGAATGATGAAGAAACCAAAAAGGGAGCCAGGCATTAGCATTTTTCCAACTGACATTTTGATATTGTCACCAAGGGCTCTGTTGTGAATGGCTCTATTGGTTCCCTGAAATCAGCCTCATGAAATCTGCTTCCCATGTCACATCAGTAATCTGTCTAACAGAAAATTTATCTAAATCCATTTAAATTAATTTTGGCTTTATATCTTTAGTTGAATCTCTGTTTCAGCTTATAACATTTCTATGTATTTTTCTTTTCTATCTAAATTAAACTTCATTGTATTTGATGTAAATTTACTTCAAATTTTAAGAAATTTTCTGTGAATTTAATAAGAATATTTTGGACTTTTGTGGCCAAGACCATATTCATTCCTTCTACCATCTGAGTTAAAAGCATGTAAAAAATTTTCCCCTTATTTTCTTTTTTAAAGCTTTTTATTTTCAAAACACATGCAACAGATAAATTTTCAAAATTGACCCTTGCATGGTCTTGTGTTTCAGATTTTCCCTTATTATCCCCCACCCCTTTTCCTAAATGGCAAACAATCCAATATATGTTATACATATTAAAATACATGTTAAATCCAATATATGTAAAGATATTTATACAATTCTCTTGCTACACAAGAAAAATCAGATCAAAAAGAAAAGAAAATGAGAAAAAAAAAACAAAATACAAGCAAACAACAACAAAAAGAGTGAGAATGTTATGCTGTGATCCATATTCAGTTCCCACAGCCCTCTCTCTCTCTGGGTGTAGATGGATGGCTCTCTTCATCACAAGATCATTTGGAACTGGCATCAATCATCTTATTTGAAATTCAATTATGAGTTCCAGTTCTTCTTTAGACACAAATTCCTTCCTTCTTCACAGATCTGAGAGGTAAACTTTCCTATGTCCTTCCAATGTGCTTATAATATCACTCTTTATGTCAAAATAATAATTTTGACTTTCAGATCATCTTCTATCATTTGCATTTAATCAAAGGCTGATATGCTTATGGAAATTGGATGACTTTCAATAATTCAATAATCAAAAATTTTGAATTCATTTTGTTTGACTTTATATTGGTATGAGGTGTTAGGTGTTGGTCAATGCCTAGTTTCTTCCATACTAGTTTCCAGTTTTCCCAGCAATTTTTGTCAAACAGTGAGTTCTTATCCCAAAAGCTGGCATCTTTGGGTTTATCAAATATTAGATTGCTATAGTTATTGCTATTCTGTCCCATGAACCTAACCGATTCCACTTATCAACTAGTCTATTTCTTAGCCAATACCAAATGGTTTTGATGGCTGCTGCTTTATAATATATTTTATAATATAATATAAAATAATACAGTATGGCACTAAATAAGTAGATTAAGTTAGGTAGTATTGTCATTTTTATTATATTCATTTGGGCTACCATGAGCACTTGATATTTTTCCAACTGGTTAGATATGACTTTATTTGTGTGAAAGTGTTTTGTAACTGTGTTCATATAGTTCCTGACTTTTCCTTGGTAGATATATTTCCAAATATTTAATACTATTGACAGATATTTTGAATGGAATTTTTTTTGTGTCTCTTGCTGTTGGACTTTGTTGGTAATATATAAAAATGCTGATGATTTATGTGGAGTTATTTTGTATCCTGCAATTTTATTAAATTATGAATTGTTTCTAGTAGTTTTTTCATTGATTCTCTAGGGAACTCTAAGCATACCATCATATCATATGCAAAGAGTGATAATTTGGTTCCTCATTACATATTCTAATTCTTTTAATCTCATTACCAAAGCTAGCATTTCTAATACAATATTGAACAGAAATAGCAATAGTGAGCAACCTTGTTTCACTCCTGATGCTATTGGGAATGGTTCTAGTTTGTCTCCATTACATATAATGCTTGCTAATGGTTTTAAATAGATGCTACTGATCATTTCAAGGAAAAAATCCATTCATTCCTATACTCTAGTGTTTTAAATAGGAATGGATGTTAGATTTTATCAAATGCTTTTTAAGCATCTATTGAGATAATCATATGATTTTTGTTAGTTTGGTTCTTGAAATAGTAATTAGCATGTAAAATTTTACATTGCTATTCTGTTTGTGTTATATTTCTTTTTTTTTTTTTTTTTTAATTTAATAGCATTTTTATTACAGGATATATACATGGTACTTTACATTAACATTTAAAACCTCTTATTCAATTTTCACCTCTTCCCCCTCCTAAATGGCAGGATGGCAGTAGATTTAAATATATTAAATATAACTTAGATACATAATAGTATAACATTAAAAATTTATTTTGCTGTACAAAAGAATCAGACTCTGAATTATTGTACAATTAGCTTGGAAGAAATCAAAATGCAGGTGTGCATAAATATAGGGATTGAATTCAATGTAATGGTTTTAGTCATCCCCAGAGTTCTTTTGGTTGCTGGTTCAGTTCATTACTGCTCCTTGAATGGTTTGGTTGAACTTATTTGCTTTGAGGATGGCCTGATCCATCAGAACTGGTCATCATCTATTTTTGTTAAGTATATAATGATCTCCGGTCCTGCTCCATTTCCTCAGCATCAGTTCTTGTAAGTCTCCAGGCCTTTCTGAAATCATCCTGTTGGTCATTTCTTACAGAACAGTAATATTCCATAATTTTTCATATACCACAATTTATTCAGCCATTCTCCAACTGATGGACATCCATTTCAGTTTCAAGTTTCTAGCCACTACAAAGGGCTGCCACAAACATTCGTGCACATACAGGTCCTTTCCCTTCCCCATAATCTCTTTGGGATATAATCCCAGTAGTAACACTGCTGGATCAAGGGTATCACAGTTTGATAACTTTTGAGCATGTTCAACTACTCTCCAAAATGGTTGGATTCGTTCACAACTCCACCAACAATGAATCAATGTCCCAGTTTTCCCATCCCCTCAACAATCATCATTATTTTTTCCTGTCATTTTAGAATCTGACAGGTGTGAGTATATCTTAGGTTGTCTTAATTTGCATTTCTCTGATTAATAATGACTTGGGCATCTTTTCTATGACTAGAAATAGTTTCAATTTCTTCATCTGAAATTGTCTGTTCATATCCTTTGACCATTTTCAATTGGAGAATGTTTTTTTATAAATTAGGTTAATTCTCTATATATTTTGGAAATGAGGCCTTTATCAGAACCTTTGACTGTAAAAATATTTTTCGGTTTATTGCTTCCTTCTAATCTTGTCTGCATTAGATTTGTTTGTACAAAACTTTCAGTTTGGTATAATCAAAATTTTCTATTTTGTGGTCAGTAATGATCTCTAGTTCTGCTTTGGTCATAAAGACCTTCCTTCAGGTCTGGATTAAAACTATCCTATGTTCCTCTAATTTATTAATGGTTTCATTCTTATGCCTAGGTCATGAACCATTTTGACCTTATCTTGGTGTACAGCGTTAAGTATGGATCATGCCTAGTTTCTCCATATTAGTTTCATTTTCCAGCAATTTTTATCAAACAGTAGTTCTTATCCCAAAGCTGGATCTTTGGGTTTATCAAGACTAGGTTGCTATATTTGTTGGACTGTTTATCCTTGAACTATTATTCCACTATCAATAATCTATTCCTATAGCCAATACCAAATAGTTTTGGTAACTGCTGCTCTATAATATAATTTTAGATCTTGGTCAGCTAAACACCATCATTTGATTTTTTCATTAATTCCTTGAAATTCTTGACCTTTTGTTTTCCATATAACTTTGTTGTTATTTTCTAGGTCATTAAAATAGTTTTTGGGAGTCTGATTGGTATAGCGCTAAATAAATAGATTAGTTTAGGTAATATTATCATCTT
Source organism: Sarcophilus harrisii (assembly GCF_902635505.1). NCBI lineage: Eukaryota > Metazoa > Chordata > Mammalia > Dasyuromorphia > Dasyuridae > Sarcophilus > Sarcophilus harrisii. The sequence continues at coordinate 601,912,474 of NC_045427.1, forward strand.
TATTATTTTGCTCGCCCTATCCAAGACATTTAATATTTTCAATTGGTTAGATCAGACTTAATTTGTGTGAAAAGTGGTCTGAATTTTTCTCATAAAGTTTCTGATTTTCCCTTGGCAGATAGATTCCTAAATATTTTATATTATCAGTAGTTACTTTAAATGGAATTTCTCTTTGTAAACTCTGACTGTTGGATTTTTTGTGATATATAAGAATGCTGATGACTTTATGTGGGTTTATTTTATTCCAACAACTTTACTAAAGTTGTGGATTATTTCTAATAACTTTTAGGAATCTCTGGGTTTCTAAGTATACCATCATGTCATCGGCAAAGGTGATAATCTGCTTCCTCATTGCCTATTCTTATTCCTTTAATCTCTTTCTCAGCTCTTTTGCTATGCTAGCGTTTCTAATACAATTTAAATAGTAACGGTGATGTGGGCAACCTTGTTTCCTCCAGATCTTATTGGGAATGGTTGGTTTTCTCCATTACATATGATGTACTGATGGTTTTAAATAATGCTTGCTGATTATTTTGGAAAAATCCATTTATTCCTATACTCTCAAGTGTTTTAATAGGTGATGTTGGATTTTATCAAATGCTTTTCTGCATCTAGGATGATCATATGGTTTTGTAATTTGGTTATTGACATGGCCAATTATATTGATAGTTTTCTAATATTGAACCAGCCTGCATTCCTGGTATAAATCCTACTTGATCATAGTGTATTATCTTGGAGATGATTTTCTGTAGTATTTTTGCTAATATCTTTTTAAGATTTTAGCATCAATATTCATTAGGGAGATTGGTCTATAATTTTCTTTCTGTTTTCAGATGGTTTTAGGTATCAATTACCATGTCTTGTCATGAAGAATTGGTAGGACTCCTTATTCCCTATTTTATCAAATGAATTTATATAGCATTAGGAAATTGTTCTTTAAATGTTTGGTAAAATTCACTATAAATCCATGGTCCTGGGTTTTTCTTAGGGAGTTGTTTAATTGCCTGTTCTTTCTTTTTCTGAAATGGGACTATTCAACAATTTACCTTCCCCTCTGTTAGTCTGGGAAGTCTATATTTTTGGGGTAGTCATCCATTTCACTTAGGTTATCAAATTTTGGCATAAAAGTTGAGCAAAATAACTCCTTATTATTTCTCTAATTTCCTCTTCCTTGGTGGAAGTTCTCCCTTTTCATTTTAAGATACTAATTTCATTTCCTCCCTCCTTTTCTAATCAGATTTACCAAAACATCTATTTTATTGGCTTTTCATAGAACCAACTCTTAGTTTTATTAATTGGTTCAATAGATTTTTTTACTTTCAATATTTTTAATTTCTCCTTTTAATTTTAAATTTCCAATTTGTATTTGATTGGGGTTTTAATTTGGTCTTTTTTAGTTTTTTTTTAATTGCAAGCCCAATTCATTAATCTTTTCTTTCTCTGTTTTATTCAAGTAAGCCTCTAAGGATATAAAATTCCCTCTTATTACCACTTTGGCTGCATCCCACAAATTTTGGTATGATGTCTCATCATTGTCATTATCTTAGTGAAATTATTAATTGTATCTATATTTGCTCTTCCCAATCATTCTTTAAGATGGATTTTTAGTTTCAATTACTTTTGGTCTATTTCCCTATTTTTTGTTGAATGAGTTTTATTGCATCATGATCTGAAAAGAAAGCATTTACTATTTCTGCTTTCTTGCATTTAATTTGAGGTCTTTATGTCCTAATATATGGTCAATTTTTGAATAGGTTCCATGAACTCTGAGGAAGAAAGTATATTCCTTCTATCTCCATTCAATTTTCTCCAAAGATCAACATACCTAATTTTTCTAATATTCTGTTTACTTCTTTAATTTCTTTCTTATTTGTTTTGTGGTTTTGATTTTCTAATTCAGGTCAAGGTTGAGATCTCCTACTATTACAGTTTTTTGTCATTTCTTCTTCACTTTAGCTTCTCCTTTGGAAGCTAGTGCCATACCACTTGGTGCATATATGTTTAATATTGATATTGCTTCGTTGTTTATGCTACCCTTTGGCAGGTTGTAGTTTCCTTTATCTCTTTAATTAGATCAATTTTACTTTTGTTGATCTGAGATAGGATGGCTACCCTCTTTTTGACTTCACCTGAAACTATAGATTTTGCTCCAGCCTTTTACCTTACTCTATATGATCCCCCTGGCTTTAAATGTGTTTCTTGTAAACAACATATTTAGAGGTTCTGACTTTTGATCCAGTCTGCTATCTGCCTCCTCTTTTTGGGGGTTCATCCATTCCAATTTCGTTGGATTCTTCTGTATTCCTGCCATCCTAACCCCAGTTGTGCTTTATTGCTCCTCCCCAACCCTCTTTCCCCCTTTTAAACTTATGTACCCCTCTTGTATCACGATACTTATTCTCTTTATAATCCCTCCCTCCCCTTTGGGTCTTTCCCTTCCTTCCTTATTACTCTTTCTTCCTTTTCCTCTCCCCCGTTTTATGGGGCGGGGAATTTTCTCTAAAACAAATGTCAATTATTTTCCTTTGGAACTCTGATGGGTAAGATTCCACACATGTTCCTCCCCTCTCTAAATTCCCTCAGATATGATAAGTTTCCTTAGCCTCTTTGTGGGATGTGGTTTCCCTTTTTATCCCTCCCCACCTTATTCTGCATTCATCCCTTTTCCATATCTACTTCCCTTTTTTATGTTATATCAGTACTATCAAATTTTTGTATTTTTTTGTATATCACAACAAATACAATTCTCAAGGATTATTTTTACCTTTCCCATCTCTTGAGTTCTATTCTTTGGAATCAAATTTTTGTTTAATTCTGGTTTTTTCAGAAACAAATGGAATTCATTTGTTTCATTAAATGTCCATCTTCTTCCCTGGAGAAAATGCTCAGCAGCTGGGTAGTTTATTCTTGGCTGCATCCAAGTTCTTGTGCCTTTCAGATATCATATTCCAGGCCCTTCTTTCCTTTAATGTAGAGGCAGCCAGATCCTGGGTGATCCTTATTGTGGCACCTCGTATTTAAATGGTTTTGGCTGCTTGTAAAATTTTTTCCTTTATCTGATAGTTCTGAAATTTTCCACAATATTCCTTGGTGTTTTTTATTTTAGGGTTTCTTTCAGAAGGTGTTCGATGAATTCTTTCAATCCTATTTTACCTTCTGATTCTATTCATCTGGGCAGTTCTCTTTGTGATTTCTTGTAAAATAGTATCTAGGCTCTTTTTTTCATCATAGTTTTCAGGAAGTCCAATAATCTCAGATTATCTCTCCTAGATCTATTTTCAAGTCTGTCATTTTAGCAAGTAGATAATTCATGGTTTTCAGTTTGTCATTTTTGGTTTGCTTGACTGATTCTTTGTCTCAATGCATCATTAGTTTCAATTTGTTCAGTTCTAATTTTAAAAAGAATTATTTTCTTCATTAGCTTTTTACTTCTTTCTGTTATATGTCAATTGGTTTTAGATGTATTGTTTTGGTCTGTGGATTTTTCCATTTCACTAATTTTTTTTAGTGAATTATTTTCTTTTCAATTCGATCCTACTTTCTTGCGTGTTCTTTGTCTTTTCAATTCACGGATCCTACTTCTAGTAGATTCTTTATTTTCAATTCACAATTCTTACTTTCCTGTGATTTTTTATTTTTCCAATTCACCAATTTGCACTTCCTGGAATTTTTTAACTTTTTCAATTCGTATTTCAGGAAGTTTTGCTCTCTTTGGGCTTTCTTTCCTTTCCCATTTTATCTTCTTCTCTTTTGGACTTTTAATGGTCTCTTCTATGAGACATCATGTAAGGAGGACAGTCTGATCATTTTGCTGTTTGAGGGTCTCTTCAGGTTTGCTGACCTGCTCTTTTTCTGCATAGAAGCTGTCGATTGTTCTTTTCATCTTTTATTCATGTTTTAAAAGCCTTTAGGGTAGGTCTCCTAGGCAAGGGGGTTCCAGCTTCCTCTGCAGAGCAGGGAAAGATTTAAAGCGATTTTCGGCTCCGGGTATGGGGTGCTCTGGGTGAGGTTTCCCTTCCCAACAGGAAGCGGATTCAGCACTGGCCGAGTTATCAAACGGCAGTGGGCTAGTGGGTTGGATTGCCCTCGACTAGAGACTAAGTGGTGAAATTCACCGTAGGCCGAGCCTCTTGTGGGACTGGGTTTAGCTGAGCGCAGACTGCAGACCGCCGAACTCTGCCCCAGTGTCTCTGCCAATGCAAATCGGCCCTGGAAAAGCTCTATGGCCCAAGCCGAGCTCCCCACTGTGCAGATTGGAGGCTAACCCGGGCTGCGTCCTCCTGCCGTCAGGATCCCACTCCAAGGAAAAGCCCTTACTGCGGGTTGGGGGCTGCGCGCTTGTGCTGAGATCTGTGATTTCACCCTCGGTTTTGAGACTCCTCGGACTAATTTCTCCCCGTCTGCGCGATCTCCCCTGGCCCGTAAACCTTTTTGGCGAGACTGCAGATTTTCTTTGGCGTTGGGTTGTTCTACTTCTTATCTTTACAATTTAGCAGTCAAGACTATTTTTGAGGCTCAATATAATATTGGTAACGAGGGTAAGAGAAGAGCTTAGAAAGTCGCTTGTGTCTTCTCCGCCATCTTGGCTCCGCCCCCCTGTGTTATATTTCTTATGGAGAGATATTTCCAAGTGTGGAAAACCTAGTTGGGAAAGCATCCTATTGAGGTACTGACTTCTTATCAGTATTAATAACCACAATCCACAAAATGTCTTAAAGAAAACTTACATCCTCTGCAATTAACCAAATAAAATTTCTTTGTCATTTTGGTTTGTGAAGGGACATTATTTTCCAATGTGTTGAGAAATGAATACTTTCAGATCATCTTCTATCATTTGCATTTAATCAAAAGGCTGATAGGCTCATGGAAATTGGATGACTTTCAATAATGGACCATGTCCAGAAAATACCCATAATTGTACTATTTTCTCTTGTTTTACAATTCTATGAGTTATAATTTAGTACTTCAGTAACTCACGAACAATCTGTCCCTCTGGTTTGTATTATATTTTATGGACACTACAACAAATTAACATCTTCATAGCCTCTTTCATTGTACCTGTGCACTTAGCTGAGGCAACAGTAGATGTTTTCATAATAAAACCCAAATCTTTTTACTGGTCAATTTAATGCAGTGTAATCTCTCATGCATCAAGATTTTGCTTTTCCTGCTTATTGTCCCACAGTTGTCAACATGAGAGCTTATTTTCTCTATTAGCTACCCAGTGCAAACAAAATTGGGATATATTTGAATGTCACCCCAGTGAATCAGGGATAATTGTTTGCAATGCAATCATAAAAGTTGAGGCCTTACTGTCAAACTCTAGTGTGATGCAAAGATTTAAGTAAATAATTAGATAACTAGCTATCTACATATTTGGATATTTAGAGACTGAAAAAAAAATCCACATAGAAGAATCCTGAGTAAAAATCAGGGAAATGAATATTGAATTTTGGTAAGGTGTTTGAAAAAGGCTTTTATAGTATGCTTTGGGGAAAATAGGAAAATACGTATTGAATTCTAGTACAGCTCAATGGAAACATAGTGGATTACAGATTCAAAGTATTATTTAATGACTTCATATCACAGAGAGAAGAATGTCTTATCTCTTCTTGATCTTGTCCTAGGATAAATTATTATTAATAATTAAGATGAAGATATTAAAGTTTTACTTCTTAAATATAATAATTATAAAGCTAGTTGCTAATAGCAAAGGTGGAATTGAGAGGCAAAAAAATTAATAGACTTGAAGAATGAGTCAGATATAAGTCAAAATATAATAGGAGAGAGTATAAAATCTTGTCAAGTATCTTCGAGTGTTCCTTTTTACTTGATTGTTGAAATCTCTCCTCATATATGGGACCCACAAGTGAGTGGAATGTACTAGATATGATTTGATTAATTGCAGTGTTCTGCAGTCACGCATATGGGAAAGGAAAATCCAACCCTATTGCAATGCTTTGTGTCATAAGAGATTTTGGCACCATGGATTACATTTAAAAAGTCATTAACTGTGAACTGATACATCCATTCATTTGGTCATTCAACCATTCATTTATAGAGGCTCATGTATTTATTTGTTAACAATCTTGGAATGTTCTATATTCTATAATGTAAAACTATATGGATCATTAATTTGAGAATAGAAGTGTCAACAAAGGGATAATAAAGTCATGTTGTTAATAATACTTCTTTATAGGCTGTTATGGTGTTTACTTTCAAACTGAATGAGATAATACATGCAAAGTCCTTAGAGCAGTGCCAGATACATAGTGGGTATTATTATATACTACTTTTTCCCCTTCTCTGCCACTTAAAGCTATGGTTGAGCTGATATACATATATTAAAATTATAACCTATTTGAGCAATAAAAATTATAATAATTGTCTTATAGAATTGCCCTTTGTATCACCCACATTATTATAGTAACTATATTAAGGCCTATATGTCTCTGATGTCTCTATCACTTAAATCAGATTAGAAGTCAAAAAGCAGAAATGCCCCCTGTAAAGTCCGGACTAGCTCTCTGCAAGATCCCCATACCTGCCCAAGTCCTTGATCTTAGAAGAGGAGTGAAAAGGCGGGACTCATGGATGGTCAAACATGGAGTCTGTTTATTTCAAACTTAGTCTCAGTCTTATATACTCTAATACACTTACATAACTATAGCACACTGTGCATGCTCTAACTATATACTGTCCATGCGGGACTACAGAAACAACTTGCTATTGTTTGTAGTTGTCTCTTTGACATTTGGTATAATTCTGATTTAACTACAACACAGGTTGTTACTGCCTCCTGACTTCTCAGGAAGGTTGAGAACCCTTAGGGGAGATTGGAGCCGAACCAGACATTGTTAGCAGGGTTTTTACTGGACAAAAGCATCTTATACCTCACCTAGGGTTCCCTACTATTTGTGGTCCTCTACAGTCTCCTACTTTAGCATATCATGAAAAAAATGATTTTATAAGTTCTGTATTCATTTTATAATCAACTATTGAGTACTCAAAATTATTGATTTAAAAATTAAAGTTTTAAAAATCTTTATCAATATCTCTTGTTTGCCTTTGTAGATCAAAATATTCATATTTCCCTCATTTATTTTAAAATGCTTTATTATTTTAAGTCTCTCAAACTTGTTCCTTTTTCATATGGGGCTCAACTTTTTTGAACCTGGACACTTAAATATATATAGGATGTTGAATAAGTATTGCTTTCCCCCCCAAAAAAATAAGACTATTTACAACTTCAAGAGAAAAGCAAAACAAAAGTGAATTGTTCACCTTGGCAGATAACACACATAATGAACTGAGTTATTTTGAAATGTTTCCAGGGTTTATTCCTGTATTCATTTTGTATTCTACATGGCTCAGTTTGAGTGGAAGACATTTTCTGCATTCAGGTAGACTTTTTCATAGATAATATCACACATAAGCAAATGGAAAATTTAGTTCATGTTCAAAAAGTCCTTTAATATATCAATTCTTTTAGAGTATATTATATTCTGAAGCTACAAAGAGAAAAAAAAAGGAATGGGTATGCTTGTGTGTGTGTGCATAGCAAGTACTACATAATCTCAGAAATAAGGCAGTCAGTATTGAGAAGTAAGAACTAGAAAAAACTCTTACAGAATATGAGATTTGAAGAAAGCAGAACTATAGGGAACAAAGCATGTAGGACAGTCAGTAAAAGGCCATACAGATGGAGTGTTATGTGCAAGGATCAGTAAAAAGGTCAGATAGATTGTAGAGTTAATGAAGGTCATTTAACAGTAAGAAGTCTGGAGAGATATACAGGAATCTAATAGTGAAGGGTTTTAAATACCAGCGTACTTTATATTTGATCATTGAGGTAAGAGGGAGTTGCTGGAATTTATTTAGTATAAAATGGGGGCAAGCTGACATGGTCAGACTACCACTTGGGAAAATCATTTTAGCTGCTGAATAGAAACAGAATTGACAGAGTTCTGACTTGTTTTTTAAAAGTCTCTTCTAAAAAGATAAAAATCTTCAATTGATTTTTTTAATTTCATGGTCTTTGGTCCTTTGGTCAACTTTGGGATGCTCCTGTAGATATTCCTTAATTTACCAATGTCTTTTCAAATTGTGATGCCCAGAACTGAACACAATATTCTCTATACAATCTGCCTAGTCAAGGTTGAGACGATAATAATCTTAGTTGAGCATCAGCCTAGTTTACATGAAGTTTTGTTTTTTTGTATTTTTTTTTTTTACTGTTGTCCCAATATGGATGCATGTGGTAGTGATACACCACTACACCTTCCAGATCATTGTTTACTCAAGAAATTGTTGCCTAATTCTACTTCATTCATATGATGTTTATAATATGGATATTTTGTACCCAATTACAGAACTCAATATTAATTTATATTGAATTTCATCTTTTAAGATTTGGCTCATCATCTTTGAGCAAAGGACCAGTATGAAGATAACTGAATTATTGTTCACCCACAAGTAAATACAATGAAATTGAATAATTATATAAAAAATTTGACAATAAATACAAATAAAAGTCAATACATTCCTTGATTTTTAGTTAATTTTTTTATTATAACTTTTTATTTACTATATGTACGAGTAATTTTATAGCATTGACAATTGCCAAACCTTTTGTTCCAATTTTTCTCCTTCTTTCCCCCATTCCCTCCCCCAGATGGCAGGTTGACCAATACATGTTAAATATGTTAAAGTATAAATTAAATACAATATAAGTATACATGTACAAACTATTATTTTGCTGTACAAAAAGAATTGGACTTAGAAATAGTGTACTATTAGCTTGTAAAGGAAATCAAAAATGCAGGTGGACAAAAATATAGGGATTGGGAATTCTATGTAATGGTTCATAGTCATCTCCTAGAGTTTTTTTGCTGGCTGTAGCTGGTTCAATTCATTACTGCTCTATTGGAACTGATTTGGTTCATCTCATTGCTGGAGAGGGCCACATCCATCAGAATTGATCATCATATAGAATTGTTTTTGAAGTATATAATGATCTCCTGGTCCTGCTCATTTCACTCAGAATCAGTTCATGTAAGTCTCTCCAGGCCTTTCTGAAATCATCCTGTTGGTCATTTCTTACAGAACAATAATATTCCATAATTTTCATATACCACAATTTATTCAGCCATTCTCCAGTTGATGGGCATCCACTCAGTTTCCAGTTTCTGGCCAGATTTTTAGTTAATTTAATTTAAGTATAAATAAATGTTTCTCTGACCCCACCAAACTTTGGAAAATGTTTCATAATAATAGAAATAGACCCATTTTTTAAAAGTTAGTTAGAAAACCCCCTTTCCTCAAAAAAGCTATTATTCATTGCCAATAAGCAGTCACTAAATGATGAATATCAAATAGTGTTTCAGAAACTTAATTCAATATATTAACACAGAGGACATACATGGTTGACAGCTTTAGTGTTGTGTCAGAATCTGTGGTTAACTGGAACATTAACTTGTTAGAATAATTTAGAAAAGATAGCTAAAATTTAAGGAAATGGGATGAAAATATGACATTATATAATTCTAAGGACCTCAAACCTGGACATATTTGAGGAAAAGGGAATAAGCATTTCTAAAGCACCTAATGGATTGCAAAGATCATTTAATTTTATCGTCACAATAATTCTGGGAAATAAATATCCATATTTTCCCCACAGTTGAGTTAACTGAAGCAGAGAGAAGTTGAGTTAATTGCTCAGGATTATACACCTAGGACTGCCTGAAGCAGGATTTGAATTCAGGTCCTCCTAACTGCTGGCAACATGCTCTACTATATCACAAGTTAACTTTAAAGAATGGGAAAAGTATACACGTATAAACATTGACTCACATAGTTGCTATTTGAGTAATTTAACTAATTCCTATAAATCAACAAACATTTATTATGCATCTACTACGTATCATATATTTTATCAGTCTCTAATGTTACAAAGAAAAAAAACACCAAAAATAATCCTTGTCCTTAAGGATTTTACATTCAAATCCAAGCCAATTGCTCCTAAAAAGACTTGAAGAAATAAGTAAAAGTATCATTCCACCAATTCTTTATTTCTTCCCAAATTCAGAAATATGAAAGACAAGGGAAATCCTGGTTTAAAGTATAAACTCAGTACAAAACATTCTGGAGAATTTTATAAGGAAATTATGATTAGCATAACCTTGAAAAATCCAAAATGCAATGATGAGGGATAATGTACAAAACGATTGCTGAAGATGGGATATGGTATTCAAGTAGGCCAAGTCATCCCAAGAGCATTTACAGGTGAAACAAGAAGGAGGAAACAAATAAATGTGAAATGAAACCCATCTGCCAGTATTTCTATAGTAATATATTCTCATTATGAATGACAGCAAAACCAACATATTTAGCCTCTCTCACACATCAATACCCAATATTGAAATAATATTCCAGCAAAAAAGTGTTTAGACCTGACCAAATAACAACAGAGAAAATTTATGTTACAGATGACAAAATATAGGCACTCCGGATTTGATTTTCAATATATCTTACTGGAGATAATTCTATAATAATGAGGAAAACTACACTGACAAATATTCTTATGTTCTTTTAAATCATTTATTAAGCACCTATCATATCTTGGGCATTGTGTTAATCATTTCAGAAATATTAAACCCTTGAAGGTAAATGATACTATCTCCATTTTACAGGAGGAAATGGAAACAGAAATTAACACAGTAAGTCTGAGGATAGATTTGAATTCAGATTATTCTAACTCTTGACTCAGTGATTGATCCCCTATGCTATGTGGATAATTTTTTTTTTAAGTGATGCAGGAGCTCTCAGAAACTACTATCCAATATTCTCATCTTCTAAAATTATTTATGAGAAAAATCTATAAGTAAATTTATAAGACTGAGGAAACTTCAGAAATGAAAAATGGGTTTTTACAAATACCTACTATCTCTTAATAGTCACAAAATTAATTAGGAAATATAAAAAATACAAAATCTGACTGCACTTATTTTTGAGAGTTTTCTCTAAAAAAAAATTTGACTTAGAAGAAAAAAAAAGCTTCATGTATTCTCTTCCTTTCTCTCATATATACTGAGATGTTGACACAAAGGTAATTTTTCATGACAACTGGTACTCTGACTTTATTGTGAAAGGCATAAAACTCACCATTATTCTTAAACCTAAGATAACATTGTTTTTCACAAAAACCAAATGGAAGGGGATTTCCCATTGATCTAGACCCACTCACACTCACTCCTCAGCTTTTGCCACTGCTGTGAAATCTCTCTGGGCTCCTCATCAAATTACCTAGGGTCTCTTTTCCTGTGCAAACACTACGAGGATCTAAGGAATATGACATTCTGATAGACAGTCTATAATAATACTCTCTTGTTCTTTGTATCTCACCCAATCCTTCCTGTACCAAATGGTACTGGGAACTAGAGGTCACACATATTGCCTTTTGCTTGGTTTATTGATCTCAGGTCATTGTCTGACCTACCAATTTCCACTTTCTTGATTTCTATAGTAAGTCAAGTTCCTTATTCTAGGAATACCTACATACTGCCAGGCTTTCCAAGCATTCAGACTCACAAGCTGCTTAAGTTATTGAAATTCTTGGACATACCTCATTTATTCAAATGACATAATCTTCTGTGATAGAAATACCCACACTTATTTAATGTCTCTCAGAGTTATTTTTCTCAAACATAATCACACTTGTCAACCTTTATCTAGTTTTCTATTCTAATAGGCACTTGATGACCAATATTAAGGGAAAATCTTGATTTTCAAAATCAATTAGTTAATCACTCCAGTCAATCAATAAATGACAAAAGAATAATTTTCAGGTGGGGAGAGCTGGCTACCTGGCTACCCTTCTCCACAAAATTGTTCTTGTGCTGATGGTATTAATCCTTTCAACACAGAGAGAGGGAGGAATCAGACATATATATTAGGGAATTTATTGATTGGTAAAACAACAATCCACTCAAAGTAAAAGGAAATATACAATATTGGAAAGTTTGGGGGGAAATTAGAACTTTGAATCTTCTTTGAGTCCCCAAGCACTTAATACAATGCTTGGGAAAGAGCTAATACTTTATTAAAGGCTTGTTGATTGATTGATTAATCTATTGAGAATGGATTTAATTTTCCTTTGTAGTCTTGAATTAGTCCTTCTGACATGCTCAAAATCCAATGAGGAAAGATGACATGTCTTTTCTTCTGTTTCTTTTTCTTTAAAGAAAATAATTTCTTTGTCATTTTAAAATCTGGTCAGTGAATAATTAGAATTTAAATATTTGAAGTAGGGTTTTTGTTATTAAATCAACTATTAAACAGACAGTTTAACATCTTTATTTACAGTCTTTATAATTTTTGCATACTGAAGTGCTTCCAATAGGTTATCATGGAAAACTTTTTTTCCTTCCGAATGATCCATCAGTCATTTGTCATCACTTCCATCTCCTATATATATATATATATATCTTTTAAAAATCTGACTTGGTATATGAGTCCTCTGTGGATACCATTCTCTTTTGGTATTTACACTTTCCTTCAGTGGAGTAATTTCTGCTTATGTTCTTAGAATTTCATTCTTGAACCCCACCACCTATAAATTGTACCAACCACCACCCTAAACAACAAGTCACACAATCCTATCTTTTTTTTCTCCTGAGATCTTTAAAAAACTGTTCTCCCCAATATAGAAAATTTGTCAGTTTGTTCATAATTTTTTCTCTCTCCTTCCTTAACACAACTTATATGAGGCAATAATAACTCTTGTGATTCTATGAATACTGTAAAAAGAATTGAAGTAAGATAAAAGGGAAATAACATTTAAATAACCTATGTTTAGCCCATTCCAGGATGACTAAGAGGCAAGATGGTATAAGAAATAGTTATGGTGTAAGATGATCTCAAAATAAATTAATAAATGAATAAATAAATGCATTTCTTTATGTATGAAAATGTATTTATTAAGCACATATTACATATAAATCACTATTGTGTGCTTTAGACATATGAGAAAAAGTAAGCCAGTTCCTGATCTCAAAAATCTCATATTCTTTTACAAAGAGACAATGAATATGGGTGGTTTTAGCTGTAACTCACATGGAAAGACCTAGTAGTTCTTAGGGCTTCTCAGGAAAGCAGATGGAAATATATCCTCTTTTATGTTAATTCCATTGATAAATCTACATCTATTACAGATGATGAACCATTTAACAATGTCAGGAACTTTTGTATCAAATACTTGCATTTATAGCTTTTTAGTAGTTTTGATAACTAAGAAGACAAAAGGCATTGATAACAAAAGTTTGATAACTAAGAAGACAAAAGATAGATTTCAGGTTATATCTTTACCAGCTTGGCTACATTTGATGGATAAACTAATGGGAGGCTCAGTAGTTCTGGGGGCTCCACTATTCCTGGATATAGTGAAAATATTTGCCCATCAGTAAAAGTTGGTCAATGGTAACTTTTGGTAATGGAAAAAAAATGTGGGCCCTCTTCTTCACAAAGGCTATTTACCTTAATGGTAATTGTGTCTATCAGACTGAAAGTCAAAGTAGTGGTCTGAGGGGTATTGAAATTTTGCTAGCTCATAGATATTGGGTCATAGGCTATCTCTCCTGATACACAAAGTAATATAGTGGTTAAAGTTTTAGAATTAGGAAAATATGGGTTCAAGTACCTCCATAAAATCAAAGAAGCATCATTCCAACCCTCAATGCTCTCCAATTGCTTTTTAAAATTATAATTTATTAAATAGTTTTTAATCTACATCAGTAGAAGGATTTTTTATGTCTCAAGTTCCCTAATTTTTAAATGAATGAAAATATCAATAGAAATATTATTTTGTGGTTGCTTACTACTCTTAAGTTGTAAGACTTTAAAACAATACTTACTAATAAACATTTAGGGGAAACAGAAAAATAATAAATAAGTACATCTCCCTTCACCTGAAAACACTTTAATTAAACTACCAGGGGTTTATATAGCTTTCCTGTATGAATTCAGAGGGTCTTCCATAAAATGGCACTGAAATAGAATAATCAACAAGGACTATTTTCTGCTGTGTCTTTTGATATCCTTAAATGTCTTTCACTTTCCTGTCAAATACAAGAGAAGTAACTCCTTGTTTCATTTTTACTAGTAAGGTTTCTTTTCTTCAAGGATGAATAACAATGGAGAACATCTAGATTTTAAGGTGGGGATGTTTCAGGCAGTGTTTATCAGAAAAAGATAGTTCTCAGAAGATATGTAAATCTAATGCTTTTCACTGAATTACATTAAAAGAAAAAGTCTGATGAAAATTTCAACACTTCTCTCAAAATGCATTGTTGGGTTAGGGAATAGCTCACACTCCAAAGAGCAAACATTAAACTTCAAAGTATCTGGTGAAATGTAGCAATATTAAATATTCTACTGAATTTTTAAGAATATTGGAGTCTGCAATAGATTCTCATTCTCTCTCTGTCTCTCTCTGTGTATCTCTGTCTGTCTCTGACTCTTTTGCTCTCTGTCTAATCTATTTTTCTCTCACTTCTTTCCCTCCCCTCTTCTCTCCGCTTTTCTGTCACACACAATTTATTCAAAACTTACCAGAATATACTTGGAAAAAGCATCTTTTTATTCCCCTTAGAGAGAAAGTTTTAGATATCATTGCTGTCATCCAAAGGTTCCTCTTTCACTATGTCTCATACAAAGGAAAAGGGGGAATGCATTCAGGATTTTAAACTTTATATCCCTCTGAGCTCTACTTCTGAGATTTACATTCAAGATAGTTCTCAGGAGAATTTCTTACAAAGAAAGAATCAAGAAGGTTCTTTTTTTTTTTAAGAGGTCTGCTGTTTTAGACAATAGTTGGGTTCAAGGAATTATGATGTCTTTCTAATTGGATTGACCAAATTATAAGGGAAGACAATGGGTAGCAAAATCAAACGCAAGTAAAGTTGCTGGGAATTGGAGATATTTTGCCTTATTTTAAATTTAGTTTCTTTTGCTGTGATCTTCTCAATGTAACGAGGTCGATTAGCAGGGATCAATGAATGATAGGAATACCAGAAAATGGGAACAGAAAAAACCATAAATCTTGATTTCCATTTTTGCTTTGATAGAAATTATTCCCAGTAAGACACAAATAGCTTGAGGGAAAGAACTATATATTTTTTGCCTTTATATCCATCCCAGCACCCCATCATCATGTTCTATTTGAATCCTATACTTTTAAAGAATGAATTAATTGGAATGAAAATGGCTCATGCCCCAAAATAAATATTTTTGGTAGCATTTGGAAATTGTATAAACACTCTAGGGCCTATAAATCTAGTAGCTCCAATTTACCTTTTATATGATCAATAGATTTCTTGAATATTTAGATATAGATATATGTTGTTTGAAGACAGGGACTACTTTGCTTTTGTCTTTGAAACTCCAAGGCTTATTCTACTGACTGACTGATAGTAGATCTTTAATAAATGTTTGTTGATTTTATTGACATATGAAAATGTCAATATTCTCAGTTGCATTTATGAACTAATATAGCAGTTTCTTTTACCTCCCTCTATGAGTAAGAGTGATATATCATGAGAAAAATTTTCCAAAACATTTTTATACACCATAACCTGCATATAAATTTTTTCTTTAAAACTTTAAAAATATTTTGGTTGTAGTTTTCTCATAAGATCCTCTATTTTATTCATAGGCTGTGTTTCCTTAAAGTTTTATCTTATGCTTCTCAGAAGCCAGGACCATATTGATTTTTTTCCTTAATATCTCCATGTTATAAGATATATTATAGCTAGTAACTTATATCATATTTTTACATAGTGATTTGCATCTTGAGGAAATGGGGTGTCTTTTGCATTTCTTTATATTCCTAGCACAGCAGTTGCATATTTTTCAGGCTTAATTAATACTTCTTGAAATATCTGGTCAACAAGTACTGTTATTGATTGAGATTTATTCTATTATTTTACAGTTACTAAAAATTGTGCAACAAATTGTGGATAAAATTATTTTATGCTTTTGTGTGTCCCTTATGTTTGTTTGTTTTGTTTTTTTTTCCCCAAAATTTATTTAAGGTAACAGAATAAGAGGAAAAAAAACAGAAAAGGGATACAAAACAAAATTAAACAAAATAGAATATTTTCATGCCCAGAAGAACATCAGGGAGGATTCAAAATATATAACAACAAATACCAGTTCAAAAAAGTATATATATATATATATATATATATATATATATATATATATATATATATTAATAGAAGAAATTATATTCGTGAGTGTCCATTTCTTAACTTCCTTGTAACTTGTTCTTTTGTTTTTTGCTGCATACATTTTTTATTTTATTCTTTTATTATCCTTTTCATTCCCCAACCCCCACCCCTAAGCAGGCTATAGTTAAGAAAGGATATGTTTATATATACATATGTATATACACATACATACACATATATCCCTACAGATAGACAAGTATATAACTTTCCTAATCCTGCTGACACTTTGTTTTAGTTCTGCTCCTAACTTGCCTTGTTATTACTTAACCTCCCCCTATCCGTGGATCCCTTCCTTGTATTTCTTCCCTCAGCCTTTGCTTCTCTATTTGCCCATCCCTCCCCCCTTATTTCTTTATAGATTTTAGTATAGATTCTATACCCTTCATAACATATATGTAGTGTTGCCTTTTTAACTCATTTCTGAAAAAAGTAGGTTTTCAAAACTATAAACCTTCCTCCCCCCTTTAATGCCTCTGTCTATTCTTCCTCTGTACCTCATTTGTATGACAAAGTTTATATTTTTACTTTAACTTTGCCTCAGTCTTTCTTTTAAGCTGTTGAATTGTTTATGTCAATCTTAAACATATGCTATAAATTTCTCATGTAAAATATATGTAAACAATTTGTCCATGTTGAGTTCCTTGAAATTGATCTCTTATAGGCTAAATTTTCTATCAGGTTTAGGTTTGGTTGATAGAAAGTCCTGAAAATCTGCAATTTCATTGGATGTCCATTTTTTCTCATTCAATATTATAAAAAATTTTTCTGGATATGATATTTTTGGCTGCAGGCCTACTACTACTACTTGTCAGTAGATATGATGACAGGACATGTGATTTTTTATTATGGTTGCTGCTATCCTATATAATTCTAATTGTAATTGCAAAGTATTTAATTTGTTTTTCTTTTTCGTTTTTTTCTTGCAAAATGTTCTCTTTGAGCTGGAGGTTTCAAAATTTGGCAATAATCCTGTTTGTTTTTTATAAAGAATCTCATCTCATTGAGGTGGTGATCAGGTGGACTTTTTTGTATTTTTACTTTCCTTTCATGTTCTATCACTAGATTATTTATTGGATTATTGTGTCAAGATTCTTTTATTGGTCATTACTTTCAGGCAGTCCAATGATTCTTATATTTTCTCTTCTTGATCTGTTCTCCAAATCTATCATTTTTCTTATGTTTCACATTTTCTTCTTTTTTTTTTTCATTCTTCATCATTTGTTTTGTTATTTTTTGGTCTCCCATACCTTCACTAGCTTCCTCTTGCTAATTTTCAAATAATTATTTTAGTTTTTCAGACTCTACATCTCTAATTGCTTATCATTTTTTTCCCATCATCTTCTATTTTTCATAGATGGTTTTTATTTATTTATTTATTTTTCCTCAATGTTTCTCATTTGATTTTTAAATTATTTTTTGAGTTCTATAAATTCTCTCCGTCAGGGGGCTATTTCACATTCCTCTTTGAGGTAGAAGGTTTTTTTTTGTTTTGTTTTGTTTTGTTTTAACTTCTGTGTCTTCCTCTGAAGATTAACTCCAGTCTTCCCTGTTCCCATAATGTGTTTCTATAGTGAGCTTATTTCTTCTTTGCTGCTTACTTTTCTTTTTTTAAATTAAGAATTATTAGTGGAAGCTCCTCTAATCCTGGGGGAGAGGAAAATGGTGTCTTAAGCTTCTTTTCAGTTCTCTCCACTACAACCAGGAACCCCAAAACAAGAGCCCCTCCCTGCAGCAAGTGCCGGCAGCCTGCAGTGTCTCTGCCCTGCTGCCTCTGTACCCACAGGTATGCTTGTTCCTTCTCACCCAGGACCACAGCTCAGCAATACAGGTGGGCCTGACATTCCCAATCAGTCAAAATTGCCTCAGTCTTACCAGACTCAGACATGGATTCCTCCAGCAGTGTGGCTGGAGCCATACCCAATTAGTCCCAGGGCTCCCCCTGGCTCTCCAGAGCCAGCCCCGAGGTGTTTGCACTCTTAATCCCTGCTCCCAATCTTCAGATCTTCTTGGTTATATCAGGAGGACCCCAGTTCTACCCCAAGTCTTCTTGATTTTTCTTAAGTATATGTTTGCCCTGAAAAATAAATTTGCAATTATTTATAGGGGAAATTGGAAGAGCTTGAAATTTAACAATTTACTCTGCCATATTCCCAGAATCCTCCCCTACCTTATAGTTTTTGATCATTGTATTGGTATTATCAGATATTTAACCTACTCCAAAATACTGTACATTGCCAATCACTTTTATTAATATAGGAATCTAGAGAAAGAACAAAGTTTTTTATATATTAAATTTTCTAATTTTATTTTCTAAGATATTTGCTTTCTCACATTTCATCTTTTCTTATCAGGAAATCAAACCAAAATCTTGATATGTATATAACATTACAGG
The DNA here is from genome assembly GCF_902635505.1 of Sarcophilus harrisii. Taxonomy (NCBI): domain Eukaryota; kingdom Metazoa; phylum Chordata; class Mammalia; order Dasyuromorphia; family Dasyuridae; genus Sarcophilus; species Sarcophilus harrisii. The sequence goes on from NC_045427.1 coordinate 601,931,152, forward strand.
AGTTCAGATTTATAAAGAGTTGAAGAAGCCATATAATCTAACCAAAACTTGCTAGAATTATTTCTATTTCAGGCCAAATATTAGCCATTAAGCATATGAATTGAATCTCTGAGAGGAAGATGTTCCCATTACCTCCTGGGATAGTAATTTCCACTAAGATTAAGATATATTTACTTCTGCTTGTGTTTTCTATCCATATTCTTTATTTGAATTCTGGGAGATAGAACTTCTCTATTGATTAGAGAAAGCCAAATGAAAACAAACAAAAAAAAAATCGTTCTGTAACAAATAATGAGCAGGCTAATTTCATGCTGAATGAAGTTAACAAGATCAAGAGGACATAGTACACAGTAACAGCAACTTTGTGCGACACTGGATCAATTATGACAAATTCAGCACTTACCAGTAATGCAATGATCCAAAATAATTCCAGTAAACTTGTGATAGAAAATTACGAACTGTGAATTTTGAATGCAGATTGAAGTATATGATTTTTACTTTGTTTTTGGTGTCTTTCTTTCTCCTGACTTTACTGTTTTTTTCTTTCACAACATGGCTAATGTGGAATTTTAATTACTGTTATTGTACATCTCTAACCAATATCAGATTCTTTTCTGTCTTAGGGAGGGGCAATGGAATAAAGGAATGGGAAATTTTGGAGCTCAAAATCTTACAAAAATGAAAATTGAAAACTGTCTTGGCATGTAATTGGGAAAAATACTATTTAGTCAAAAAAGACCGAGCCTAACATAGCTATTAATTATCCAGTTCATGATGTTCAATAAATAGTCATTTAATACTGACGATCAAATAAAATGTATTAAAAAATAACTTCAAGACGCATCTTGATGATAGATGATAATTAAAATTATGAGAAACTGATGCTCTCATCAAGAAATGTTGTAGATGTAGAATGGAGAACTGAAAGTGTTATCTTTGAGGACATGCAGTAAAAATGACTTATAGGAAGAATAAACTAAGCAGACTAAGAAGGAACAGTTAAACAGATTAAGCAGAACTGAGCAGTGTCATGAAAATTTATATAAGAGAGAGTGCCAAGGAATGGAAAATGACTAGCAATGTCAAAGGATGAAGAAAAATAAAGAAGGATTAAGACTGATACAAGAGCAAAAAAGTTTGCAATTAAGTGTGCATCTTATTTTGGAGAGATCATTCTAGTTGAGTTATAATGTAGGAAAACAAAAAAGTGAATAGTTCAAAATACTGTGAGCATAAAGGTAATGAAGGATTGTAGTTTGCTTTCTCAACAAGTTTAGACAAAAAAAGGAGTTATAAGATGCTAATGTCTAAAAAAGGATGGTTGGTCAAATGCAGTTTTTTGTTGCTATTTTCTTTTGTTTTTGTTTTCCTTTGCTTGTTTGTTTTAATATAAGTGAAATGTGGGAATGCTTGAAAGCAGCAAGGAAGAAGCTGGGGAAAATTGTTGAATACATAACAAAAGCTAAAAAATTGCATAACTGTTGTTCTTTTGTTCTGTTCTGTTTTTCCAATATTTTATTTTTCCAAATATATGTAAATATAGTTTTCAGCATTGATTTTTGTAAAAATTTTCATTTAAAATTTTTCACCTCTTTTCCTTATGTCTTCCCTCCCCAAGACAGCAAGCAGTATGATATAGGTTGAATGTGTGTAATTAAAATATTTCCATATTTATCAAGAAAATGAAAGAAAAAAATCAGACCAAAAAGGGAAGGGGGAACCATGAGAAAGAAAAATATAGACAACAAAAAAGGTGAAATTACTATGCTTTAAACTTATAAAGACTGTATATAGAAACTATAAAGTTCCTGGCTGGATGCAACTAGCATTTTCCATACTAAGTTATTGAAATTGCCTTCATCATTACATTGTTGAGAAGAGCCAAGTCTGGCAAAGTTGATCAACATATAATCTTCTTGTTATTACATACTTTATTTTCCTGGTTCAGCTCACTTCACTCACTGTTGATTCATGAAAATCTTTTCAAGTTTTCTGAAATCAGTATATTCATCATTTCTTATAGAACAATAATATTCCATCACATTAATATATCATAACTTATTCAAACATTCCCTAATTGATGGCCATCCATCAATTTTCAATTCCTTGCCACTATAAAAAAAAGAGTTGCTAAAAACATCTTTGCATATGTGGGACTTTTCCCCTCTTTTATGATCTTTTTGGGATACAGACCCAGTAGAAAGACTGCTGAATCAAACGATATGCACAGTTTGATAGCCGTTTGAGCATACTTCCAAACTTCTCTCCAGAATGGTTGAATCATTTCACAACTGCACCACCAATGCATTAATATTTCAGTTTTCTCACTCCTCTTCCAACATTTATCCTTATCTTTTCCTGTCATCTTAGCCAATCTGAGAGATATAAGGTGGCATCTAGAATTATTTTTCCCCCTAATTAATAGTGATTTAGAGTCTTTTTTTTCACATGACTAAAAAAGGGCTTTAAATTCTTCATCTGAAAATTGTCTACATTCTTTGATCAGTTTTCAATTGAGGAATGATGGGAGTCAGTTTTATATATTGTTTAGAAATGAGGCCTTTATCAAAAATACTATCTGTAATTTCCCCCTCAGATTTCTGCCTCCCTTATAATTTTGGCCTCATTAGCCTTAGCAAAAATTTCATTTAATTTAATGTAATCAAAATCCATTATGCATTTCATCATGTTCTCTAGTTCTTCTTTGACCATAAATTCCTTCCTTCTCCCCAAATCTGAGAAATAGATCTCAGATTTAACTAGAAGTTACCCCTTGATCTCCTAATTTGTTTATAGTTTCGCTCTTTATGTCTAAATCATGACTCCATTTTGACCTATCCTAGTATGTAATATTAGATGCTGATCAATGGTTAGTTTATGCCACATTATTTTCCAGTTTTCCCAGCAATTTATTGTCAAATAATGAATTCTTACCCCAAAAGCTGTAGTCTTTGAGTTTATCAAACACTGTAGTTTGATAACTGTAGTTATTGACTTTTATATTTTATGGACCTAACCTATTCCACTGATCTACTACTTTATTTCTTAGCCAGTGGCCAAATGATTTTGATGACCATTTAAATATAAATATAGCTTTAGATCTGAAAACAGCTAGGTCACCTTCATTTGCATTTTTTCATTAATTGCTTTGATATTCTTGACCTTCCGTTGTTCCAGTTGAATTTTGCTATTATTTTTTCTAGCTCTACAAAGTAATTTCTTGGCACTTTGATTTGTATGGTAATAATTAAGTAGATTATTTTTGGTAATATATTCATTTTTATTATATTACCTCATCCTACCCATGAGTACTTGATATTTTTTCTGATTGTCTAGATCTAATTTCATTTGTGGGAAAAGTGTTTTGTTATTGTATTCATATAGTTCCTGGCTTTGTGTCAAAAAGTAGTTTCTCAAACATTTCATATTGTCTACAGTTTTTTTTTTTTTTTTTTTTTTTTTTTTTTTTGTTGTTGTTGTTGTTTTTTTTTTGCTGAGGCAATTGGGGTTAAGTGACTTGCCCAGGGTCACAGAGCTAGGAAGTGTTAAGTGGATGAGGTCACATTTGAACTCAAGTCCTCCTGACTTCAGAGCTGGTGCTCTATCCACTGCGTCACCTAGCTGCCCTTACAGTTATTTTAAATGGGATTTCCCTTTCTATTTCTTGTTCCTGGGCTTTGTTGGTAATATATAAAAAATAGTATAATTGTTTCTTTATAATAGTCTAACTTCTAGTTAAATAAGAAAGGAATACTCATAAGAACAGAATTAGCCAGGTAGCCATTAGACCCTTCTGATTTTCTATTCCTAATTTGGCCAGTAGAAGCTAAATTGTATACCTGAAGCATTTATGTCACAAATATGTGAATTCTGAATCAATGTATATACACATAAAGTTTCAATAACTGTTTGGAAATAATTTGCAGGGTGGGATTGATTCCATCTTTACTTATTCTAAATTCAATAGGATCTGAATTGGATTGATTATCCATATTCTAAAGAAATAAGAGAAGATTTTAAACAATCTAGATTTAATTATCCTTTAGAACAAAAGAACAACATATTCAATAATTTCTTTGAAACATTAAGGGTTTACTTTCAACTTTTAAACCTAATTCAAATATGCATTAATATTCTTTATCTGTTGAACCAGATTAGCTATCAAGAATAGAATAATCTGTTTTATTTATAATTTGTGTGATGATAACAGATATTCCTATGTGTGGCAGAAATATTAAAGTACCACATAAGTTTGTATGATGGAAATATGCTGTACAGAGCATAAATGATTTATTATTTTTGTTGACAACTAAAATGTGTCTCAACTAACATTCCCCAAATCAAATAAATACATATACAACACCATCTTATTGTCACTTATTGGATAATATTAATTTAATTTCATGATTGTGCCTGCCCTTAAACTTGTCACGATAAATACACGTGTAAAAATAATGAAGGCACTTTTCTTCTTTCAATAGGAAAGAACATCAAGGTAATTTTCAGAAGTTCTTCCATGCAATTTGTGGAATTAGGGAGTGGACTATATATTAAAGAGGTCTGGGAAATAAGACTATAAAATATATATCAATAATTCAAAGAACACTGGGTTGTTCTCATTTGTACCATAAAAATAAAATAATGAAAGCCCCTTTCAATCAGTAAGTATATTATTTAGACACAATTATACCCACATACACACACAGAGAATTTATCTCATTCATACATATATATGTATATGTGAACAAAATTTATAGAAAGCACAGAAGTAAGGATGTAGAAACTTCTAAAGTTAAAAAGGATCCTAAAAACTTATAGAATTTTTTTTAAAGAGGAAAAAACAATTTCAGAGAGATAGGATGATTAGTCCTAGTTTCTGTTTGTTTTTTTTAATCTATTGACAGAACTTGTGATTTTTTTTCTGTATGGGGGCTCTTAATGAGGATATTTTTCTGTTGATGTATATTGGCAGATTCTTTTTTTTTTAAATAAAAAAAGTCTCATTTAGCTGTGGAAGTATAATATATCAACCTGTTATGAAACCAATGTTCTGATTAAAAGAAAAAACTTCATGTGTCTACTCAATATGATGTTGGAGACCTATTGAATTGAAGGGAATATGCTAAATCACTATACTGTAGAAATCCTGTCACCTTTGTTAGTCTTCAAGAGCTGACTGAGTAGTGAGAGGTCAAAAGAGTGGTCCAGAATCACATAGCCAATATATGTCTAAGAGGGAGACTAAAAAGGTCTAATATACCATGACTCATTATTGGGTAAGCAGGTCTAAAGGACTAAAGCTAATTATTGATCAAAGTATAGATTTCGTAACTCCATGGTCAGGATTCTATCACATCTTGCCGTGAATAGATAGATGGATAGAGATATAGAAAGACAGACAGACACATAGATAGATAGAGACAAATCTATCTCTACTTTTCTATATGTGTATATACATACATATATACACATAGAAATATATATGCATATATATACATACATATATTCTGTGTATATATGTATGAACATGTATAAATGTATATGTATGTGTTTGTATATAAATATCTATATATTAAATATATAGATATAAATTTAACATTTTTATAATAATATATCCAAGATACATGCTCACCCATACTCACCCATACCCTATACCCACTCATACCTATGCATGATTGTGTGGGTTGGGTTTTATCTTTTGTCCTGAAAGAAGAAAAAAATGACATACTGATGTTGGAGTCAAGGTATAGTGTCTCCAACTGTGGATGTTCAGACCAATATTAGGCAGGGAAGATTTATTACAGATCAGACCCATATAGTCCACATAGTTAGAGTAAAGATGTCTCTAAATTTGTGTATTTCATGTTTGGTTTTATTTTGTTTTGTTTTGTTTTTTGTTACTCCAATTGTCCTTTGCACATAGAGCATAGCACCTTCTTTGATGAGAGCATACTATCCTTGCAGTCCATTGCCAGTATCTTCTGTTACACAATCAATTCCAAAGTTCTTCAGAGAGACCTTCAAAATGCCCCCTTTTCTCTTTCTTCTTACCTCCATGTGAGCTCTTGCCTGACGTGAGTTTTCCATAAAATAGTCTTTTAGGGAAACACACTTTTGACATTGGTCAGTCAATTGGGCTCTGCAATAGAGTTTAATTGCTTTGTTGTTTAGCTCAAAAAAGAGCCTTTGTGTCAGGTACTTTATCTTGACAATGATCTTCAGAATCTTCTTAATTAAGATTCAAAATTGAAATGGAAGCAATTCAGTTTCCTAAAAGGTTCACAATTATGCAATATTGAGGTCATCACAATGGCTCTGTAGACCTTCAGTTTAGTAGGCAGTTTAATACTTCACCTCTCTTATGTTTTTCTTCTGCAGGTTCCTCCAAACTGACTTAATTCTGCTAATGTATGCTTTAACATCATCCTCTACGTGTATATCTCTGAAAGGTAAGCAAACTTATCCACAGCATTTAATTTTTCTTCATTTGCTGTAACTAATGAGTCCATGTATAGGATGGTGTAATATTGACTGATAGCAAACCTGTCTTCTTGGTGATAAGCTTTAGGCCAAAATTGATACAACCAGCAGAGAATTAATCCATACTTTATTATATTTCAGAGGCCACATAGGGTGCACAAATATCTGCAAATAAAAACTTTATGCACCAACTCTTTCTCCACTTTAGTCTTGGCTTGTAGCCTTTTCAAGTTAAATAATTTAGCCAGTGTGGTGACTGACTTTGATGCCATTTTTGTCCTTGTTAAAGAGGTTTGACCTCATTAATTAAAACTTCATACTAAAAACCAGGGAGCAAGCACAAAGTCCTTCTACATTCCATTGGAAACATGAGATCATTAGTCATTACTCTCAATCTCTGTAAGCACGACATCATGAAACTTATATACAATGATAATTAGCTTCTCCAGGCCACCAACTTTGGCCATAATTTTCCATAAGTGCTCATAACTGACAACATCAAAGAAGTTGTTCAGATTGATGAACATTTTGAACAGATTTATGTTCTGTTACTAGCATTTTTCCTAAAATTATCAAGCAGCAAACACCTTATCTACTAGTCCTCATGCCTGTCTGAAGACTCATTGGCTTTCAGATAGATAACCATGTTTCAGATGAAGCAATAGCCTTTTAAGCAAAACTATTGATAGAATCTTGTCAGAAATGACTAAAAGAAAGTCTAATAGAAAGGCAATGATAGTCCCAGGAAATCTATTTCCTTTATCTTTTTTTAGAGGACACTCAAAGCATCCTTGAATCCTTGGGGGATAACCTTTTCTCATAAATTGAAAGATTTACATCAACATATAAATGTAAATGCTTTGTAAGTCTCATCTGGAATAGAAATAGCAACAGGTGCTTTGCCTCCAGAGAGGAATGTAATGGCATTCAAGACCTCTTCTTGAGTTTGAAATTTGGTTAGAGAGAAGTTGACTTCAATTTGAAGTGTCTACATCATTGATTGATGAAGGTCTATTGAGCACAATATGGAAATACTCACCCCCTTTTTCCCAATTTGTATCCTTATCATTAATCAGTTTAACTGAACTAGCAGTATGTTTCAGATGTATTATGGCTTTTTGGTTCATAAATAGCATTCAGGGAATCACAAAAGCTCTTTGCATTGTTACTGTCAAAATAAACCTGAATTACATCTGTCTTCTCATTAAGCCAAGAATCCTGTATCTCTCTAAGCTCACTTGCACTTTACTTTTGATAGAGTTAAATCCTGCTTTCTTAGAGATGGAAGAACTTTCCTACTGGTAAACACTTTAAAATTTTCATTTATTTTTTAAACATGATTTTTTCCTCCATGATTTTCATCAATTCAATCTTGGTGTTTGTTAGTATTCTGGGCCACATAAGTAAATGCTACATACTAAACCTCTGAAATCTGTCCACTCCTTTTCTGCTCCATTCTTGCCAACCATGTGTTGGCTCAGTTTTCCCTCCATATAAGCAATAAACTGTTCCAGTCGATAAAAACATTCTAATCTGTTGATATCAAATTTTCTGTTAGTTGCCTTGCCTTGGAGCTGCTGCTTTTGTTGAATGTGAATAATTACCTTGAAAATGATGTTTATGATAAATTCAGCATTCTGCATCACACAGTACTCTCACATCATGTCTTTCTCTTCTTACAATAGCATATTCTATTAAATGCTAACATTTGTTGCATGGGTGTATTCATGAAGTTTCAGTGAGTTTAGTTATACAAAAGATATTATTAGTGATGAAAAGGTCATGAGATATTCAAGTCTATATTGTAAAGTACCAATGCTGTTACTTTTTTCCATTCCTCCAATTCTTCATCTTTGGAGGAATGTCTATAACTTGTCTATAACCATGTCCAATAACCTGTACCCATTCTAACATTAGTCACCCAGAATTACAAGTTTTTCTTTTATGGGAATATTGATGAAGAGAGTCTCCAGTCCCTTTATCTATCTATCTATCTATCATCTATCTATCTGTTTATTTATTTGTTTGTTTATTCATTCATCTATTTATTTATTTTGCTGAAGCAAATCAGCTTAAGTGACTTGCCCTGGGTCACACAGCTAGGAAGTGTTGTGTCTAAAGCCAGATTTGAACTTAGGTCCTCCTAACTTGAGGGCTGGCGCTCTATCCACTGTGCCACCTAGCTGCCCTGGGTATTCAATTCTTTATGAATTTGGTTAAAATGGTTAGAGAATCATCCTTTAAATAAAAAAAAATTCATTTCAAGACTCAACTTCTTCTACAAACAGTCTATGTAAGCATGCAAAAGTTAATAATCCTCATAGCAACTAAACAATCTCTAAGACTACAAATTGCAAAGTAAGCCAATGTGTATTTGCAGAGGGATTTCCAATTTTTAGAAGCTATCTAAATAAATGAAATCCCTGAGACAAATACTAAGCTGCTTTGGACCTCATATCTTTTATATTAAAAAAAGAAAATTGTACTATATGACTTCTAAAATTTCTGCCAACTTTAAATCTATGATTTTTATGAACCTATATTTTATTTATTGATTGATTAAAACATTTTATTTATAAAACATATGCACTGGTAATTTTTCAGCAGTGACCTTTGCAAAACTTTCTGTTCCAATTTTTTCCCTCCTTTCTTCCACTCCCCCTTCCCTAGATGGCAGGTAGTCCAATACATGTTAAATATGTTAAAATATATGTTAAATCCAATATGTGTATATATAATTATACAGTTATCTTGCTGAACAAGATAAATCAGATCTAGAAAGGAAAAAAACCTCAGAAGGCAAACAAAATACAAGCAAACATCAACAAAAAGAGTGAAAATGCTATGTTATGGACCACAGTCAGCTTTCACAGTCCTCTCTTTGGGTATAGATGGCTCTCTTCATCACTGAACAATATGGACTGGTTTGAATCATCTCATTGTTGAAGAGAGCCATGTCCCTCAGAATTGATCATTGTATAAGCTTGTTGTTGCCATGTACAGTGATGTCCTGGTTCTGCTTATTTCATTCATCATCAGTTCATGAAAGTCTCTCCAGATTTCTCTGAAATCATCCTGCTGGTCATTTCTTATAGAACAATAATATTCCATATCATTAATAAACCATAACTTATTCAGCCATTCTCCAACTGATGGGCATCCACTCAGTTTCCAGTTTTTAGCCACTAGAAAAAGGGCTGCCATGAACATTTTTGCACATGTGGGTCCCTTTCCCTACTTTAGGATCTCTTTGGGATATAAGCCCATTAGAAACACTGCTGGGTCAAAGAGTATTCACAGAGTTCCAAACTGCTCTCCAGAATGGTTGGATCTATTCACAATTCCACCAACAATGTGTCAGTGTCCCAGTTATGAACTCATATTTTAGATTTGGTAGCAAAGATCACATACAGAGTAAGTGCTGGGGAAAAGATGGATCAAAGAGACGATCCTCTTTAAAATTTAAAGGAATAGAGATGAGATATCAGAGGAAAGAAAACACTATATCCAAGTTCCCTCTCAACACTCTTCACTAAAAAAAACTTTTAAATAAAACATCAAATCAAATTCTTAATCAGCATAACCAATAAGATTGAAATGACATATTTTTGCAGCCTAGAGAAACTTTAAACATCAGTTGAAGAGGAGGCCTATAGTACTGGGAGCATAACAGGTATTGACAACAGTTGTGGATTTTGGAAACAGAAGCATAAAGAGTAGAAAAGAATAGAAGAGTATCAAGAGCATTTACTTCCCAGATATAACATTGGAAGTGAAGATCTCGTAAGAAAAAGATTATAAAGGATGTTAATGTTACTAATAATAATAGGCCAGGGAGTCATTGGGCAACTTCATTTCCCCTTTTTATAGTTAAAGGTTGAAATTGGAGAGAAACAGTTAATATGAGGGAGCAATGGCCCCACTTGGGTACAATTTGCAGTTCTGAGAGGAATTCTGATCAGTAAAATGTGGGACCTTGAGTAGGGACAATGACATGGACCAAGATAGCAGTGGTCACAGCTTTTCCAAGATGACACCTGGAAGCACCAAAAATTTAAAGTCCTCCAGAACCAGCTATGGTAACAATAGGGGAAAAAATCCCAATGTTTGGAACACTGACATCCCATTCCACTGAGGTAAGCAGCGCATAACTGTAACATAAAGTCATGAATCAAGAAATAAGATTAAAAAAATAGGCCCAAAATAGCCTGACCATAAAAAATATTGTAATGACAGGGAAGCTTGAAACATAAAGAATTAAATAATGATGGAAAATATCTGCAGGGAAAGCATCATAGAAAAATGAATGTTGGATGCAGCACACACACAAAATAAAATGTCCAGAAGAGCTAAAAACCTTTTACAAAAGATTTTTTAAAGTAAAAAATAACCAATTAAATAAGATTAGCAGAGAAAAATTGGCAGATGAGAAAAATAAAAGAAAATTTTGAAAAGAAATTAACAGCTTCACAAAATATATACAAAAATACTAAAGAAAATAACTGCTTAAAACACAGATTTGGCCAAATGGCCAAAACCAAAAATAACAAATTCAAAAGAATGAAAAAATAAGAAGGTTAAATATCACATCATTTTAAAAAATGATGAGGAAAGTAATCTGAAAAGAGATAATCTGAGAATTATAAAACTACCTGAAATCCATAATCAAAAAAAAAAAAAGGCCTAACCATTATATTTCAAGAAATAATATAGGAAAAGTGTCTCAATATCTTAGAATCAGAGGTAAAATAAAAGTTGAAAGAATCAATTGATCTCTTCTTGAAAGAGATCTCAAAGTGAAAACTCTTAGGAAAAATATAATTAAACTCAAGAATTCTGTGGTTAAGCAGAAAATATTGCAAACAGCCAAAAAGAAACAATTCAAATATCAAGAAGGCAGAGGCAGGGTTACATACAATTTAGCAGCTACTATGAGAAAAGAATAGAGGACATTCCAGAAGGTAAAATTGAGCATAACTGCAAAGGGAAGAAAAAGGGCATTTAATGAAAAATAATTACCTCTAATCATTCCTGATGAAAAGTTCAGAGCTGAATAAGAAATTTGGCATACATGCACAGAAACTCAAGAGAGACATAATAAGTAATGTAAGCAAAAGTAAAAATTCATGATGAATTTAACAAGGTTAAATCATTTACATTTCCAAAAGGAAAAAAATGTAATCCTCTAGAAGTTTATCATCATTAAGACAGTTAAAAGGAATCTACAAGATAGAAGAAATAGGTATAAATATATTTTGTTGGGATGATATAAAAAATGATGGCTGAGATCATGAGAAAACTATAAGTACTTGATTATACATACATTCATATATATATATATATGTATATAGAGTATATATATATATAACATATAATATAATATATAATATTATATTTATATATATGTAATATATATAATATAATATATATATATAACATATAATGAAAATCAATTATATCCAATAAATGTTGAAAAAGCCTTTGCCAAAATTCAGCAGTATACAAAAATCACTATTGATTAGAGAAATGCAGATTAAAACAATTCTGAGGTATTATCTCACACCTATGAGATTTGATAAAATGACAGAAAAGGAAAATAACAAATATTGGAAAGGACATGGGGAAATAGGCACTATTGGTGAAGTTGTGAACTAGTCCAATCATTCTGGAGAATAATTTGGAACTATATCCATAGGGCTCTAAAACTGTGCAAATTCTTTAACCAAAAATTCCAGATTTGTATTGTCAAAAGTAAACAATAGGCAATATAGCAGCTCATTTTGTAATGGCAAACAGTAGGAAACTGAAGGGATGCCCATTGAAACATTGTTAAATAAATATGATTCTGATGAAACATTATTGTACTATAAGAAATTATGAAAGGGAGGTTTTCATTAAAATTTGGGAAGGGTTATATGAAGGGATGTAAAGTACAGTCAGCAAAACAAGATGAATATTGATGGCATACAAACAATATTATAATTATTATCAACTGTGAAATATTTAGTTATTCTGATTAGTGCAAAGATCCATGAGAATTTCAAAGCATTCATGTATTTTTTTAAGTGCTTTTCACCTTTAGTGAGAGAACTAATGAAATAAGTGCTCCTTATTTTTCACTTTAGTTTTCCTTTTTGTACAACATAGTAAATATAGAAACAAAATTTTGCATGATGTCGCGTGTAGAAGGTATCATATTTCTTGTTTAATAGGTGAGAAAACATGGGAAGGAGGAAGAAAATTTGAAACTGAAAAAATTAAATAACTTAATAAATCATTCATGTATTTAAAAATAAAATGAAATTCAATATGAATTCATTAAATGCCCACTAATAGCTAGTTATAAATACAACAAATACAGAAAGAAAATAGATGTTGGTTTCAAGGAACTTACATTTTATTTGGAGCAATGTCTATACAAACATTACAAAATTGTAAGGCAATTTAAAAATGAAAAAAAAAATACTCTCTTACCCAACTTGTTCATCAAAAAAAAAAAAAGAAAGAAAGAAAAAAAATTAGAATGTAATTTGAATGGGGAGAAGATAATTGAAGATAATAGTAGCTGAGAATTATCATGGTGAACTCCATTTAAGTAAATTGTAGAAGATAAGTAATTTTTCAAGGGAGAAAGGGATCCAGAAAAGATTCAAGTGAAAATGGAGAACATTTGAAATCCAGAAGATAATCTGTTCAAAAGTATAAGAAATGTATAGGAATGAGAGATGGAATATAGTATACAGGAAAAGCAAGACAAATTTGTCTCCAAAATGGTATGTATGACTTACAGTAATGCGTAATATTTCTCTTGATTCAGGGGGTAGGTCGGATGAAGTCATTCAGTTGATTCCCATCCAATATTAGATATTACATTTAAATTGTTAAAGACAAGTTAATTCCTATGCTCTTTTTAAAAACCTCAAAAAAAAATCTGTATCCTCATTCAGAAATCATATTGCTATCAAGATATATAAAATATCTATCTCACACATATCATTGGGAAAATATTGATGGCTTCAGAAAAAATTTAGTTGATTCTATCACCACCTAAGTGATTTCTGCTTCATCCAAAGAACAGCATTTCTTAGTATAGGAGTAGCATGAAGGAAATGCTACATTCCCTACATTCTGCTACATTCCCCAGTAAAGCTAAAGGTTCTTTGAAAAACATTTTTTTTGTAAATCTTATGAGAACATATTCTCCTCTCCTTAGACCCTCCATTCTCAGCTGGATCTTTCTAAATCCCTTTCCCCTTTGTAGAAGAGGTCATGACATCCTGTTAAGCTATCTATAATCTATACACCAGCTCCTATTGAAATAGTCCTCTATCATGATATTTGTTTGTCATTTGCCAAGATAGATAGGTGGATAGATGATGGATGGATAGATAGATACATGGATATACATATAGAAAGATATTTTTCAATATTCAGTTATTCAATCACATCTGACTTTCATAACTCCATGGACCATAGATATGAGTTCTATCACTGGCCGGGGCGGAGCCAAGATGGCGGAGAAGACACAAGCGACTTTCTAAGCTCTTCTCTTACCCTCGTTACCAATATTATATTGAGCCTCAAAAATAGTCTTGACTGCTACAATTCGTAAAGATAAGAAGTAGAACAACTCACCTGCCAAAGAAAATCTGCAGTCTCGCCAAAAAAGGTTGGTTACGGGGCCAGGGGAGATCGCGCAGACAGGGAGAGAAATTAGGTTCCGAGGAGAGTCTCAAACCGAGGGTGAAATCACAGAATCTCAGCAGCAAGCGCAGCCCCAACCCGCAGTAAGGGCTTTCCTTGGGGCAGTTGTGATCCTGCACGGCAGGAGGACGCAGCCCGGTTAGCCTCAATCTGCAACAGTGGGGAGCTCGGCTTGGGGCCATAGAGCTTTTCCAGGGCCGATTTGCATTGGGCAGGAGACACTGGGGCAGAGTTCCAGGCGGTCTGCGCTCAGCTGCTAATACTCAGTCCCACAAGAGGCTCCGGCCTGGGGCAGTGACACTTTCACCCTTAGTCTCTAGCCAGGGCAATCGATAATCCACTCAGCCCTACTAAGCAGTTTGATAGCTCGGCCAGTGCTGAATCCACTTCCTATTGGGGAAGGGAAACTCTCACCCAGAGCACTCCATACCTCAGGAGCCGGAAATCGCTTTAAATCTTTCCCTGCTCTGCAGAGGAAGCTGGTAACCCTTGCCCTAGGAGACCTACCCTAAAGGCTTTAAAACATGAATAAAAAGATGAAAAGAACAATCAACAGCTTCTATGCAGAAAAGAGCAGGTCAGCAAACCTGAAGAGACCTCAAACAGCAAAAATGCATCAGACTGTCCTCCTTTACATAATGCTCTCTATAGAAGAGACCATTAAAAGTCTCAAAAGAGTTAGAAGATAAATGGGGAAAGGAAAGAGAAGCCTTACAAGAGAGCAACAACTTCCTGAAATACAGATTGGAAAAGTTAAAAATTCCCAGGAAGTGCAAATTGGTAGATTGGAAAAAATAAAAAATCACAGGAAAGTAAGAATTGTGAATTGGAAAAATAAAGAATTCACTAGAAAGTAGGATCCGTGTTAAGGAAAAGACAAAGAACAGCAAGAAAGTAGGATCGTGAATTGGAAAAGAAAATAATTCACTAAAAAAAATTAGTGAAATGGAAAAAATTCCACAGACCAAAACAATACATTCAAAAACTCAATTGGACATATACAGAAAGAAGTAAAAAGCTAATGAAGAAAATAATTCTTTAAAAAATTAGAACTGAACAAATTGAAACTAATGATGCATTGAGACAGCAAGAATCAGTCAAGCAAAACCAAAAAAAATGACAAACTGGAAAAAACCATGAATTATCTACTTGCTAAAATGACAGACTTGGAAAATAGATCTAGGAGAGATAATCTGAGGATTATTGGACTTTCCGAAAACTATGATGAAAAAAAGAGCCTAGATACTATTTTACAAGAAATCATCAAAGAGAACTGCCCAGATGAAATAGAATCAGAAGGTAAAATAGGCATTGAAAGAATTCATCAGAACACCTTCTGAAAGAAACCCTAAAATAAAAAACACCAAGGAATATTGTGGCAAAATTTAAGAACTATCAGATAAAAGAAAAAATTTTACAAGCAGCAAAAAAAACCATTTAAATACCGAGGTGCCACAATATAGGATCACCCAGGATCTGGCTGCCTCTACATTAAAGGAAAGAAGGGCCTGGAATATGATATTCAGAAAGGCACAAGAACTTGGGATGCAGCCAAGAATAAACTACCCAGCTAAGCTGAGCATTTTCTTCCAGGGAAGAAGATGGACATTTAATGAAACAAATGAATTCCATTTGTTTCTGAAGAAAAACCAGAATTAAACAAAAATTTGATCTCAAGAATAGAACTCAAGAGATGCAGAAAAAGGTAAAATAACTCTTGAGAAGTGTATTTCTGTTGTGGATATACAAAAAATACATGTAAAATTTGATAGTACTGATATAACATAAAAAGGGAGTAGATATGGAAAAGGGATGATGGCAGAATAAGGTGGGAAGGAGGGATAAAAGAAACCACATCCCACAAAGAGGCTAAGGAAACTTATCATATCTGAGGGAATTTAGAGAGGGAGGAACATTGTGTAATCTTACTCTCATCAGAGTTGGCTCAAAGGAAAAATAATTGACATTTGTTTTGAGAAAATTCTCTCTCGCCTCATTAAAAACGGGGGAGAGGAAAAGGAAAAGAAAAGATAATAAGGAAGGAAGGGAAAGACTCAAAGGGAGGGAGGGATTATAAAGAGGATAAGTATCGTGATACAAGAGGGTACATAAGTTTAAAAAGGGAAAGAGGTTGGGGAGGCAAGAATAAGTAAAGCACAATCTGGGGTTATTAGGATGGCAGGAAATACAGATTTAGTAATTCTAACCGTAAATGTGAATGGGATGAACTCCCCATAAGAGGAGGCAGATAGCAGACTGGATCAAAAGTCAGAACCTACAATATGTTGTTTACAAGAAACACATTTAAAGCAGGGGATACATATAGAGTAAGGTAAAAGGCTGGAGCAAAATCTATATGCTTCAGGTGAAGTCAAAAAGCAGGGTAGCCATCCTATCTCAGATCAAGCAAAAGTAAAAATTGATCTAATTAAAGAGATAAGGAGAAACTACATCCTGCTAAAGGGTAGCATAAACAACGAAGCAATATCAATATTAAACATATATGCACCAGTGGTATGGCACTCCAGCTTCCTAAGGAGAAGTTAAGAGAGTTGCAAGAAGAAATAGACAACAAAACTGTAATAGTAGGAGATCTCAACCTTGCACTCTCAGAATTAGACAAATCAAACCACAAAACAAATAAGAAAGAAATTAAAGAATAAACAGAATATTAGAAAAATTAGGTATGTTGGAATCTTTGGAGAAAATTGAATGGAGATAGAAGGAATATACTTTCTTCTCAGCAGTTCATGGAACCTATTCAAAAATTGACCATATATTAGGACATAAAGACCTCAAAATTAAATGCAAGAAAGCAGAAATAGTAAATGCTCTTTTCAGATCATGATGCAATAAAAACTACATTCAACAAAAATTAGGAAATAGACCAAAAGTAATTGGAAACTAAACAATCTCATCTTAAAGAATGATTGGGTGAAGCAGCAAATTATAGATACAATTAATAATTTCACTCAAGATAATGACAATGATGAGACATCATACCAAAATTTGTGGGATGCAGCAAAGCGGTAATAAGAGAGGAATTTTATATCCTTAGAAGGCACTTGAATAAAACAGAAAGAAAAGATTAATGAATTGGGCTTGCAACTAAAAAACTAAAAAAGACCAAATTAAAACCCCCAATCAAATACTAAATTGGAAATTCTAAAATTAAAAGGAGAAATTAAAAATATTGAAAGTAAAAATCTATTGAACTAATTAATAAAACTAAGAGTTGGTTCTATAGAAAAAGCCAATAAAATAGATAAGCCTTTGGTAAAATCTGATTAGAAAAGGAGGAGGAAAATGAAATTAGTAGTCTTAAAAATGAAAAGGGAGAACTTTCCACCAAGGAAGAGGAAATTAGAGAAATAATAAGGAGTTATTTTGCTCAACTTTATGCCAATAAATTTGATAACCTAATGAAATGGATGACTACCTCCAAAAATATAGACTTCCCAGACTAACAGAGGAGGAAGTAATTGCTTGAATAGTCCCATTTCAGAAAAAGAAATAGAACAGGCAATTAAACAACTCCCTAAGAAAAAATCCCCAGGACCAGATGGATTTACATGGAATTTTACCAAACTTTAAAGAACAATTGGCCCAATGCTATATAATTATTTGATAAAAAGGAATGAAGGAGTCCTACCAAATTCCTTCTATGACACAGAACATGGTACTGATACCTAAACCAGGTAGGCTGAAACAGCAGAAAGAAAATTATAGACCAATCTCCCTAATGAATATTGATGCTAAAATCTTAAATAAGATATTAGCAAAAGACTACAGAAAATCATCTCCAAGATAATACACTATGATCAAGTAGGATTTATACCAGGAATGCAGGGCTGGTTCAATATTAGGAAAACTATCAATATAATTGGCCATGTTAATACCAAATTAACAAAACCATATGATCATCTCAATAGATGCAGAAAAGCATTTGATAAAATCCAACATCCATTCCTATTAAAAACACTTGAGAGTATAGGAATAAATGGACTTTTCCTTAAAATAATCAAGCATCTATTCAAAACCATCAGTAAGCATCATATGTAATGGAGACAAACTGCAACCATTCCCAATAAGATCTGGAGTGAAACAAGGTTGCCCACTATCACCGTTACTATTTAATATTGTATTCAGAAACGCTAGCTATCAGTAAAGAGCTGAGAAAGAGATTAAAGGAATAAGAATAGGCAATGAGGAAGCCCATTATCACTCTTTGCCGATGACATGATGGTATACTTAGAGAACCCCAGAGATTCTGCTAAAAAGTTATTAGAAATAATCCACAACTTTAGCAAAGTTGCTGGTTATAAAATAAACCCACATAAGTCATCAGCATTCTTATATATCACTAACAAATCCAACAGTCAGAGTTACAAAGAGAAATTCCATTTTAAAGTAACTACTGATAATATAAAATATTTAGGAATCTATCTGCAAGGGAAAATCAGAAACTTTATGAGCAAAATTACAGACCACTTTTCACACAAATTAAGTCTATCTAACCAATTGGAAAAATATTAAATGCTCTTGGATAGGGCGAGCAAATATAATAAAGATGACAATATTACCTAAAACTAATCTATTTATTTAGCGCTATACCAATCAGACTCCCAAAAAACTATTTTAATGACCTAGAAAAATAACAACAAAGTTCATATGGAAAAACAAAAGGTCAAGAATTTCAAGGGAATTAATGAAAAAAAAATCAAATGATGGTGGCTTAGCTGTACCAGATCTAAAATTATATTATAGAGCAGCAGTTACCAAAACTATTTGGCATTGGCTAAGGAATAGATTAGTTGATCAGTGGAATAGAGTAGGTTCAAGGGATAAAACAGTCAACAAATATAGCAACCTAATCTTTGACAAACCCAAAGATCCCAGCTTTTGGGATAAGAACTTACTGTTTGATAAAAATTGCTGGGAAAATTGGAAACTAATATGGCAGAAACTAGGCATTGATCCATACTAACGCCGTACACCAAGATAAGGTCAAAGGGTTCATGACCTAGGCATAAAGAATGAAATTATTAATAAATTAGAGGAACAGAGGATAGTTTACATCTCAGACCTGTGAAGGGAAGATCTTTATGACCAAAGCAGAACTAGAGATCATTACTGACCACAAAATAGAAAATTTGATTATACCAAACTGAAAAGTTTTTGTACAAACAAATCTAATGCAGACAAGATTAGAAGGAAGCAATAAACTGGGAAAATATTTTTTACAGTCAAAGGTTCTGATAAAGGCCTCATTTCCAAAATATATAGAGAATTAACTCTAATTTATAAAAAATCAAGCCATTCTCCAATTGAAAAATGGTCAAAGGATATGAACAGACAATTCTCAGATGAAGAAATTGAAACTATTTCTAGTCATATGAAAAGATGCTCCAAGTCATTATTAATCGAGAAATGCAAATTAAGACAACTCTAAGATACCACTACACACCTGTCAGATTGGCTAAAATGACAGGAAAAAATAATGATGATTGTTGAGGGGATGTGGGAAAACTGGGACATTGATTCATTGTTGGTGGAGTTGTGAACGAATCCAACCATTTTGGAGAGTAGTTTGGAACTATGCTCAAAAAGTTATCAAACTGTGCATACCCTTTGATCCAGACAGTGTTACTACTGGGATTATATCCCAAAGAGATTATAAAGAAGGGAAAGGGACCTGTATGTGCACGAATGTTTGTGGCAGCCCTTTTGTAGTGGCTAGAAACTGGAAACTGAATGGATGTCCATCAGTTGGAGAATGGCTGAATAAATTGTGGTATATAGAAAATTATGGAATATTACTGTTCTGTAAGAAATGACCAACAGGATGATTTCAGAAAGGCCTGGAGAGACTTACACGAACTGATGCTGAGTGAAATGAGCAGGACCAGGAGATCATTATATACTTCAACAACAATACTAGATGATGACCAGTTCTGATGGATCAGGCCATCCTCAGCAACAAGATCAACCAAATCATTTCTAATGGAGCAGTAATGAACTGAACCAGCTATACCCAGAAAAAGAACTCTGGGGGATGACTAAAAACCATTACATTGAATTCCCAATCCTTATATTTATGCACACCTGCATTTTTGATTTCCTTCACAAGCTAATTGTACAATAATTCAGAGTCTGATTCTTTTTGTACAGCACAATAATGTTTTGGTCATGTATACTTATTATGTATCTAAGTTATATTTTAATATATTTAACATCTACTGGTCATCCTGCCATTTAGGGGAGGGTGGGGTAAGAGGTGAAAAATTGGAACAAGAGGTTTGGCAATTGTTAATGCTGTGAAGTTACCCATGTATATATCCTGTAAATAAAAGGCTATTAAATTAAAAAAAAAAAGAAAGAAAAAAAAAAATGAGTTCTATCACTGGGGTCACCTTGGCAAAGATAGTGAGAATGGTTGGCCAATTCCTTTTTCAATGGATTAAGTGAAACAGATTAAACGATTTACCCAAACTCACTCAGCTAATAAAGTCAGAGATTGGGTTTAAACTCATAGGTCTTTCTGGCTCTAGACCCAGTACTCCATCCACTGAGCCACCAAGTAGTTCAAGATAATAAATATAGATAAATAGAAATGTCTATTATAGATTTCCAAATTATATATAATATACAAATTGTAGAAATATACATGCATGCATAGGTTAAATATATCTGAAATGATAAGAACTGGATGAAGTGGGGTTTCAATATTCAGTGAGTTATCTAAAAGTGGAGAATTATTAAACATTTTTCTTGAAATTCATTAATAATACCAACACAGAAGTGCTAAGTATTTCGAATTAATTCAAGGAACATGTAGAACAAAACATTATTGACATAAAGGGCAACTATTAGAGCATTTACTACTTAAAAACTTCAGGGGAAAAAATCCCTATGTTTATATAGGAAATTAAAGACTATCCCTTCTTTCTTATTATAACCCAATTAAGTTATTGCTTCTAGTTAAGACAACTGGATGAAATCACTATTATCAGTTGGCATAATGTATGCTGCTGCAGGAGGAATGAAACTGAGCAATATAGCCAAATTTCTTCAGAGTCAGTTTGTGAAAGAGAAAAATAACAAAAACAGTTAAGTCCAAATGTCTCTCAGGAACTCTTCATATGGGTATGAGTTGGGAGTGGTGGGAGATGAATACCACTCTAAGGAGTAACCAGAGCCAAAGAACAAACAGTAATTACTTATTATTTACTGAGTCATGACAGTGTACTTGGCTGTGAAAAGACTCTAAGAGAAGAAATATGCTATTAGAAATGGAAGTATGAGATAGAAATAATGAAAGCAAAATAAAAAAATAATACAATGAGTAATAAGCATTGATTGGTATCTATGCCATACTTTTCTTCAAAGAACTCAAAGCATTTGGCAAAATGTCCTATATTTCTACTCCCATTTCTCTCAAAGAGAGAAACGGGAGGCTTTGTTCTAAACTCATAATGAAAACAAGAAGTTGGAAACAAGAAGGGGAAGCATACTGGTCAGTGTTGAGCTAGAAAATTGCATTCAGGCACATTTAAAGAGGTCTTCTGTTAAATTGGAGAGCTTTCAGAGAAGGGGAGAATAGATATAATGAATTCCAGGTGTTCTATACCTGGGAAAAAATAAATAAAGGAAATAAAAAAGAACAAAAGACAAATTTAGCTATTCAGAAAGAATGTTTCAAGTAGCATAAATAGCTAGGAGCATACAGATGTCACAGTAGATAGGGTCCCAGGCCTGGAGTCAGGAATATTCATCTTCCTGAATTCAAATCTGGAATCAGAGATTCTGTTTGCCTCAGTTCCCTCATTTGAAAAATGAGTTGGAGAAGAAATTGATAAACTATTCCAATTCTTCTGTCAGGAAAATCTTAAATGAGGTCATGAAGTTAAACACAACTGAAAACAAGCGAACAACAAAAAGAAATATAAAGAGATTCTAGAAAAGATTTTTAATAATAGTAACCAATAGATTTAAAGATATATATTCATGATAATGAAGAACCTTGTTCAGAGGATATTGATTGAAGGAACTTGAAATATTTTAGTATGAAAAATATAAAAATTTCTAAACCTAAAGATTTGAAACTTCTCTTTGAAAGACTGTCAGAAGAGACCTAACTCAGTTTCAATTGATCAATGATGGACAGAAGCAGCTACACCCAAAGAAAGGGAAATGAATGTAAACTGTTTGCATTTTTGTTTTTCTTGGGTTATTTCTACCTTCTGAATCCAATTCTCCCTGTGCAACAAGAGAACTGTTCGGTTCTGCACACATATCTAGAATATACTGCAACATATTTAACATATATAGGACTGCTTGCCATCTAGGGGAGGGGGTGGAGGGAGAGAGGGAAAAATTGGAACAGAAGCGAGTGCAAGGGATTATGTTGTAAAAAATTACCATGGCATGGGTTCTGTCAATAAAAAGTTATTATAATAAAAAAGAAAAAAAAAAAAGAAAGACTGTCAGGTAGGAAAAGGGATGTATTTGCTTAGCCCTTTGATCAGCTTAGCTCTAGAATGTAGTATAAAAAGTAAAGGCTAAAATTTGAAAATTGGAAGATATTAGGATTTTTTTCAAAGAAAAAAATTCCTAAAAATTATGGCTTAAAATAAAACAAAAACTAAAAATGACATCAATTGCTTTTGCCAGAATATCAACTAATTCAGAGAGGTTCATTACCAGATTTGTTTTGAGGTTTGTTTTAGCCACATGAACTTGTGGAGAACAAAATTATATAGAGTGAAGAAGACTAAGAAATGTATGTGGTTTGGGGTAAGCATCCTAATGAAACTATAGATCTTTTGAAGTATTAAAGATTGGTAGTAGAAGTCAAGTTGATAGAGTAAGAGATCATACATCTATAGATTTAAAGCTGAAAGGATGTCAACTTCTCCAACTCCCTCATCTTACAGGTGAAATAATTAAAGATCTCAGAGTTTAAATGACTTCCAAAGTCAGACAGATAGAATTGAAACAGATTCTCTGTCTCCAAATCCTTAACTCTTCATAAGATCACTGCTTATAACTCTTGGTTACCTACAGCTCCTTCCTTTCAAGTACACTAGAGTGCCCTTCTTTTCAAGTCTTATTCTGAAAATGATGACAAACTAATCACATTGGAATGGATTTCTAAGTAAACCATCTATGCCCATCTCTGCCAATCTCAAATGGAGGCCTAGATGCTAGTTACATTTATTTATTAAGTAACACTGCACTACTGAAATATATTATTTCAAATGGATACAGCTTCTAATGTAGTCAAGGTCACTTTTTGCTTTTATGGTCCACGAATACATCCTCAAATATACTGAGAAAGCTGGTGGCACAGTAGATAAGAGTATTGTGTTGTGCCTGGAGTCAAGAACAACTGAGTTTATATCTGGCCCCAATGACTTATTAGTTGTGTAATGCTGGGCATGTCACTTAGCCTTCCTAGCCTCCAATGAAAATATAGATCAGGAAGAAATTATTTTCAGATAATTCTATTATTAGAAAATTCCCAGACTCTTAGGAAGTAACTTTTTTTAAAAACTCCATTTCCCATCCCCCAACCTCTTCAAACAACCTTTTGAAATATTGATGAGCAATATCTTTAGGCAGATTCTGGACCTAATCAGGCTCCTGGCTCCTTGATTCCTCCCCCTGAATTCCTAACTTTATTCTATGGTCTCCCTGAGAAAAGGTGTCTTTCCCTTATAAAAAGATGTGCTTATGATGAAAATATTTGCTAAATTCTCTTCAGGTCTAAGCCCACTGTGAGGTACTCTTTCCCTCCTTATAATGCCTTTCTTCTAATGACGCCTTTCTCCTTACTTTAGCTAACTCTGATAAGTCCAACCTACTAATCAATAGCTTACTCTCACCTCATGGAATATTTCCTTACTCCTGGTTAATTGTAAGTTACCCTGAGAAACCTGTCTTTTTCCTTGCTAACTATATGCTTTTCCAATTCTATTTCATATCTGCCACTTCTGGTGAATATTTCATACCTTCATTTTGTCTGTAATCTATTCCCCTAAAAAAAAAAATCTGCCTTTTGCAAAAATGAATGGCCATTGTGAATTAATCACATATTTATTTTGAACTGGGAATTTCTATCTCTGCTGTATCTCTCTCTCTCACATTCGTTTTTGAAAAACGTTAGGCAAGAATTGTGTTCATTTTTTGGCAGCCTTTTACCTTTCATGCTAGTGAATTTGAACAATCCTGTATGTATGTATGTGTGTGTGTGTATATATATATATATATATATATATTCTTCCATGTCGCCCATAGTATATATAGATTTGAGCATCAAATGAGACAATATTTGTAAAGCACTTAGCACAATATTGGGAGTATAGAAGGTGCTGTATAAATTCTTAGTACTTTTCCCTTTCTCTCTTGCAGATATAACTGACTAAAAGTTGATTCAATAAGGTGATTCAATATGAAAGGATGTTCCAATAAAAACTACAGTAAGAAACAGATTTCCGACTTTATTCAAGTTGGACTAATACTATTTTTAAACTATGTTGTTACATTATGACATCTTACAAATATTCATTCTCATTAGCATTCAAAAGAGGAAATCTATCTCCTGTGTTTTTTCCTCTCTGAGTTTCAGCCCACCTGCTGTTTAAAGGAAAGGAATATATGATGGAGCTTTCTGTGGAGACTTTAACATATCCAACAGTCACCAGTTTTAACAATGAGTCACTCAAGCTTACCCTACAGGAAGAAAAACAAACAAGCAAAGCTCACTTGTGAAAATGGATGTCAAAACAATGGGGCATTGTAGTTACAAAAGCTCTTCTAATAAGGAGCAGGCTTAAAAAAGTATCAGGTAGAATAAAACAAAAGAAGAGGAGGCACTTAATCAATTTAGATGATTTATTCTAGTAATCCTAAAATAAGGTATTTTCAAATAATAATTTGATTTGATTAATCTGATAAATCTGCAAGAAATTATTTGCTATGTGCTAGACATTGAGCTTTATCCCAAAAATGTAAAGACAAAACTAGAATTTATATTGTATATTACAATGAGATGCTATTATTCACTGATATAATGGGAGCCCCATCAATTTGTGCAGATGATGTAAAGGCTTAAGAATTCTAAGGAAGTGCCTCTGGGAGAAATGTGATGATGTTTAAAGCAAATGCCTTAAGAGATTGTGGAGCAAGTTTAAATATACAGCAACTGATTCTTATCTGCTAATTAAATGGTTATGTGATGAGAGCTCTCTGTCTTCAGATATATCCAAAAAGGCCAGTGAATTTTAGCTATTGTCTTTGTTTCATTTGTATTTTAGGGAGCTTGGTAAATTTCTATTTGCAGAGTTAGGTGAAAGAGCTTCCTATAACAGGAAAAAAACTTCAGGGTCTTCTCACTCTCTAAGGTCGCATCTCCTAAACTCTGGCGAAATGAATGGGATTTCTAGGGGAGGAGCCAAGTTGGCAGAGTAAAACCAGGAAGCTGCTAGAGCTCTCCAAGTATCCCTCAAAAACCACATAGAACAAGCTTTTGAATAGTCTGATGGAAGGAAATCACTCTCCAGCTCAAGAGAGCCTGGAAACACTCCAAGAAATATCAGTCTCATTGGGGTGAAAAGGATGTTCAGCCCAAGTCAGAGAAACTCTGGGAAAGCTGGTGAGAGGGTCTTAATCATAGCAAATCAGCAAATAAGACCCTCTGTCATGACTCAGTAGAGGAGCAAATCAGTGGGGAGTCTCTAGTCCCAGCTCAAAAGGTAAACTCTGGGAAACCAGGCTTTTCCTGAAAAGAACAGGCAAAGATACCCCTGCAAATACAAGGGGGTGTTGTGCTCAAACCCAAGGATCAGAGCTGCACAGGAAACTTGGCACAGCGACCCCTTTACAACAGGAGCAGAGAAAATACAAAACAAAAGGAAAGAAAATGAACAAGGAAAAGAAAAAGAACCTTGACCACAGAAAGCTACTATGGTGACAGGGAAGACCAAAACAAAAACTCAGACAAAGAGAAAATGTCCGCAGAAGAAATCCCAGAAATGTGAATTGGTCTCAGGCCCAAAAAGACTTCTTAGAAATGCTCACAAAAGACTTTAAAAGACAAATAAGAGAGGTAAAAGAAAGCAATGAGAAAGGAAATGAGAAGAATGCATGGAAGAGTCAACAGCTTGGGAAAAAAAGGAAAAAAAATGTGTAAAGAAAACAAATTCATTAAAAAGTAGAATTAATCTAAGGGAAAAAGAGATACAAAAGCTAACTGAAGAAAATCACACATTAAAAACTAGAACAGAGAAAATAGAAGCTAATGACTCCAGTGACATAGCAAGAATCAGTCAAACAAACTAAAAAGAATGAAAAAATGGAAGAAAATGTGAAATACCTCATTGGCAAAATAGCTGATCTAGAAAATAGATGCAGAAGAGATAATTTTAAAATTATTGGTTGAGAACTGACTGAAATTAATAAGAATTCAAGCTATTCTCCAACTGATAAATGGTCATATGATATGAACAGAGAATTTTTGGATGAAGAAACTGAAACTATTTCTTAGTCATATAAAAAAGTAGCCCTAAATCACTATTGATCAGAGTAATCCAAATTAAGAAAACTCTGAGGTATCACTACACACCTCTCAAATTGGCTAAAATGATGGGAAATGACAATGACAAATGGTGGAGGGGATGTGGGAAAACTGGGACACTAATACATTGTTGGTGGCATTGTGAAATGATCCAGCCATTCTGGAGGATAGTTTGGAACTATGCCAAAAGAGTTATCAAACTGTGTAATACCGTTTGATCCAGAAATGTTTCTACTGGGTTTATGTCCCAAAAAGATAATAAAGGAGAGAAAGTACATGCATATGCAAAAATGTTTGTGGCAGCCCTTTTCATTGTGGCAAGAAACTGGAAACTGAGTAGATGCCCATCAGTTGAGAAATTGCTGAATAAGTTATGGTATATGAATTTTATGGAATGTTGATAGATGTAAGGATGATATCATCCTTATAGATATGATGATCAGTATATGTGGCTGTTTTCAACAATGAGGTGATTAAGGGCAGTTTCAATGATCTTGTAATAAAGAGAGCCATCTTCACCCAGAAAGAGGTGAACTTAGTGTAGATCACAATGTAATGTCTGGACTAGCTTTCTGAATGTTCTCTGGCCTTGGTGGAGAAGTGAAGAAGGCAGGAGAGCTACCACAAGGATGTTTAAGGATGATATCTGGAGTCTGGAGTGTCCTCTGTGTCTGTGTCCGAGTCTCTGAGTCTCTGAGTCTGAGACTGAGCTTGAGTACACACTATAGTCTCCAGTTCTCTCAGCCTTTAAATACCTTAGTACAATTACATCACTACTGCACATTGAGCATGTGCCAACTGTAGGAACCATTACATCACCATATCATACTAAGTATATGCCAACTAGAGTAATTACATCATTATATCACACTAAGTATATGTGAACTAGAGAACCATTATATCATCAACATTGAGTAAACACCCTATTGTAAGTATCCTTGTTTTGAGTATACTTTTCCCAGAGTTCCCCACTCTCTGTGGTCCTCTACATCATAACATAACATTTTCATTCTTTTTGTTGTTACTTGCTTGCATTTTATTTTTGTTTTCATTTTTTTTCTTTTTGTTCTGATTTTACTTGTGCAGCAAAATAAGTGTATAAATATGTATGCATATATTGGATTTAACACATATTTTTACCATGTTTAATATAAAAAAAATCATTGCCTTACCTAAGGCCATGACTAAAATTAAAAAAAAAAAGCTTGGATAGTATTCTTCAAGACATTAAGGAAAGTCTAGAAGCAGAAGGGATAGTACTGATTGAAAAAATACATTGATCATTTTCAGGAAGAGATCACACATGGAAAACTGCAAGGGATATTGTTTCAAAACTCAAGAACTAAACCTCAAGAAAAAATGCCACAAGCTGCCAGACCAAAGTAATTCAAGAGCAACAGGCAGTATTACCAGGATCTGGCAGCTTATACAATAAATGATGAGAGGGGGTCTCTCTCTCTGGAGAATACCAGAGAAATACCATATTGTGGAAGGCAAAGGATCTAGCTAAAGTTACAACCAAGAATTAACTACTCAGAGAGATTCAGAATTATCATTTATGAAAAGTGATGGGACTTCAATAAAGTAAGAGACTTTTAATAATTTCTATTGAAAAAAAATAGAAATAAAAAAATTTAAACTAAAACATAGGAATTAATAGAAGCATCAAAAGATAAAGAGAGGGGAAATATATATCTATATATATATATTTTTTTTTTTCGAGTTAAAGTGTTTACATCTCCAAAGAGGAAAAATATCTCTGTAACTCTTGATAAATATATCCGTCATTGGAGCAGACAGAGGGGGTATCATATGCAATGAGGATGTGATTGTGAATAGACTCTGAAGTGATGGTACCCAAGAAAAAGAAATTAAGGTTTGGAAAAATATCTGTACTTAAAAAAGAGGAAAGGGGATGTATATTGCAACAATTAATTCATACGAAGAAGTACAAAAGACCTATTACAATCCAGGGAAAGAAAGGAGGGAAATGAGCATTCTGAATCTTGATCTCATAAGTTTTGATTCTCAGATGAAATAATTTAATTATTCAGTTGAGTATAGAAATTTACCTAACTCTATAAAGAAGTAGATCAAGAAAGAACCAAAAAACGAGAGGGGTAGGATAGAAAGGAGGGCAGAAACTCTAGGGAATAGGTAAGAGAAGGGGGGAAGAGGTGATGGAAGATAAGGTAGTGAGTGGAATGAGTTAAAAAACACTACTAGGAAAAGGGGGCGAGATGATAGGAGACAAAGTAGTGGGGAGTGGATTAAAAACAAACTAAGAACTGAATGGAAAGAGAGAACAAGAATGTCTACTGGGGAGAAAATAGGATAGAGGGAAATACAAAGGTGTTAATCATAACTAGGTGAATGTGAATTTCATGAACTCTCCCATAAAACAGAAGTAAATACCAGAGTGTATTTAAAAATAGAATATTACAATATGTTGTTTACATGAAACACATTTAAGAAAGAGAGACACATACAGAGTAAAGGTAAAAGGCTAGAACATAATTTATTATGCTTCAGATCAATTAAAAAAAAAGCAAGGTAGCAATTCTAATCTCAGAAAAAGCAAGAGTAAAAATAGATCTTATTAAAAGAGATAAGGAAGAAAAGTACATCTTAATTAATGGTACCATAAATAATGAAATAGTAATGATACTAAATTGGTATACACCAAGTGGTAGAGCAGCCAAATACCTAGGGAAGATTTTAAACCAGTCACAGAAAGAAATAGACAGCAAAACTATTCTAGGGGGGAATACTAAGCAGTATCTATTTAAAACTAACCAAGTATTATTTGTAATGGAAAGAATCTGAATGCATTCCTATTAAGATCAGGGGTCAAACAAGGATGCTCACTATCACCATTATTATTCAATCTTGTACTAAAAATGTTGGCTTTAGCAATAAGAAAAGAAAAAAGAATTTAAAGGAATAAGAATAGGAAATGATGAAATAAAACTATCATTCTTTGCAGATGATATGATGATATACTTAGATAATACTAGAAAATCACTCAAAAATCTAATGAAAAAAATAATACTTTAGTAAAGTTGCAGGATATAAAATAAACCCAAACAAATCATCATCATTGCTATATATTACTGACAAAGCTCATCAGAAAGAGAAAGAGGAATTGTATTTAAAATAGCTGTAGAAAAAAATAAAATACTTGAGCGTTTACCTGCCAAAACAAACCCTGGAACTATATGAACACAATTACAAAACACTTGTCACACAAATAATCACATCTAAACAATAGAAAAAATGTCTAATTGTTCTTGGGTAGGCATACACATATAATAAAAATGACAGTTCTGCCTAAATTGGTCTACTTATTCAGTGCCATACCAATCAAACTGCCCAAAAAAAGTATTTTACAGATCTAGAAAAAATAAAAACAAAGTTCATCTGGAAGAACAAAAGGTCATGAATATCAAGGGAATTAATGAAAAAAATACATTGTATCTTGGCTTAGCAGTAGCAGACTTAAAACTGTATTATAAAGCAGCAGTAATCAAAAACATTTGGTACTGGCTAAGAAATAGAATGATGGATCACTGGAATAGATTAGCTACACACAATACAATAATCAAGACTTATAATACCATTCTCCAATTGATAAATGGTCAAAGTATATGAACAGACAATTTTCAGATGAAGAAATTAAAACTATTTCTAGCCATATGAAAATATTCCAAATCATTATTAATCAGAGAAATGCAAATTAAGACAACTCTGAGATACCACTACACCCATCAGATTGACTAGAATGACAAGGAAAGATAACGCAAAATGTTGGAGGGAATGTGGGAAAACAGGGACACTGATACATTATTGGTGGAATTGTGAACACATCCAGCCATTCTGGAGAGCAATTTGGAACTATGCTCAAAAAGTTATCAAACTGTGCATACCCTTTGATCCAGCAGTGTTTCTACTGGGCTTATATCCCAAAGAATACTAAAGAAGGGAAAGGGACCTGTATGTGACAAAATGTTTGTGGCAGCCCTCTTTGTAGTGGCTAGAAACTGGAAACTAAATGGATGCCCATCAATTGGAGAATGGTTGAGTAAATTGTGGTATATGAATGTTATGGAATATTATTGTTTTGTAAGAAATAACCACCAGGATGAATACAGAGAGGCTTGGAGAGACTTACATGAACTGATGCTGAGTGAAATGAGCAGAACCAGGAGATCATTATATACTTCAACAACGATACTATATGAGGATGTATTCTGATAGAAGCGGATTTCTTCGACAAAGAGAAGGTCTAACTCAGTTTCTATTGAACAGGGATGGACAGAAGCAGCTACACCCAAATAAAGAACACTGGGAAATGAATGTTAACTGCTTGCATTTTTGTTCTTCTTCCCAGGTTATTTATACCTTCTGAATCCAATTCTCCCTGAGCAACAAGAGAACTATTCGGTTCTGCACACCGAATGTGCAGATCTGCACTATTGTATCTAAGATATACTGTAACCTCTTTAACATGTATAGGACTGCTTGCCATCTGGGGGAGGGGGTGGAGGGAAGGAGAGGAAAAATCAGAACAGAAGTGAGTGCAAGGGATAATGTTGTAAAAAAATTACCCTGGCATGGGTTCTGTCAATAATAATAATAATAAAAAAGACTTATAGTAATCAAGCATTTGACAAAAATTGCTATAAAAACAAGGAAAACAATATTTCAGAAGCTCAATATAAACCTATATCTCACACCCCATACCAAAATAAGGTCAAAATGGGCACATGATTTCGGCGTAAAGGATGTTATCAAAAACAAATTAGGAAAGCAAGGGACAATTTAACTATTAGACCTTTGGAGAAGGAAGGGATTTGTGACCAAAGAAGAAATAGAGAACATCATGAAAGGCAAAATGAACAACTTTAATTACCTTTAATTTAAAAAGTTTTTGCATAAACAAACCCAACAGAAACATGATTAAAAGAGAAGAATAAGGCTGGGGAAAAAATCTTAACAGCCAATATTTCTTATAAAAGAATCATTTCTAAAATATATAAAAAAAACTGTGTAAAATTTATAATAATAGAAGCTATTCCCCACTTGAGAAATGGTTAAAGGATATCAACAGACAATTTTCAGATAGCAAAAGTAAAGCCATCTATACTTACATTAAAAAGGCTCTAGGCAGTGGAGCCAAGGTGGCAGAGAAGACAAATATCTTTTTTCTGAATTCTTCCCAACACCCTCACAATTACAGCAAATCCAGCATCTGAATTAGCTCTGGATGGGTACAAATATTGGGAGCATAACAAATTACCAGCAGAAGATAATTTCAAGATCTCCATAAAAGGTCTGCCTTAATCAGCACAGAGGGAGGTGAGCCAAACACAAGCAAGCCAAGCACAGATACCAAGTGCAGGCAACACAGACACAGGGCAGAATCTATAGGGAGGAATCTACAGCAGTGTTGGCTCCTCTGCCCTGGATGCAAGCCAGTAGATCAGCAAAGAAGCTATAAAACATCCAATGCCAGAATTTCATTAGACTTGGCCATGCCCACCCAGCACTGGGAGTCAGTAAACAGTGATCCAATGTGCATTGCCAAAACTCTGGAGAAGTATACATGTAACAAGGATGCTTTCAACAAGGTGTTAACTCAGAGGAAGTGATGAGATAATGATTCTCTAGTTTACATATACTTAAAACAGTATAGTGATGTAATGGTTTTCTAGTTCACAACATACTCTAATTGTAATAGGGTATTTAGGGCCTGAGAAGGACTGGAAATGAGACATTCCATCTTTGACCATCCTCCTGGTGGCTCTCTTGCTTACTTCACTCCTCCATTAAGACCAAAGTTGATCCCAAGGTCCTCCACAGAGCTAGCCCAGACATCACAATTCAGCACAGCTACTGCTTCTTGTAGAGGAAGCTTGAACAACCTCCCCTTGCGCTAAAAGCAGATCTCAACTTTAAAAAAAAATTAGCAAAAAAGCAAAAGAGCTCTAATTTTTAATGGTGAAAAAGAAAAAAAAGATTTCAAACTCTGAAATCACTAAAAGCTGATCATCTCCAGATAAATAAAGCCTGAAAGGGTGATATAAAATTGGTTCCCATCTCACAAGGCTGTCTTGGAAGAAATTAAAAAGAATATTAAAAGAGAACTAGGAGAATACTAGGGGGGGAGAATGAGAACTTTGAAAGGGGTTTGGAAAACGAAACAGAAATCATCTGAAGAAAAATCCTTACAAAAAAGAGTTAGTGAGATGGAAAAAAGCATATAGCAGCTTACAAAATAGATTTAACTATTGGAAAATGGAAATAAAAAAAATAACTCCCTAAAAAACAGTTTGTGAAATGGAAAAAAACAAAACACAGAACAAAATAACTCATTTAAAAATTCAATTGACCAAATACAAAAAAGAACTAAAAAAGTAAATGAAGAAAATAAATCACTAAAAATCAGAACTCAACAAAATGGAAATAAATGATTCAGTGAAATATAAGAAATCAGTCAAGCAAAAGCAAAAAAATGAAAAAAAAATAGAAGAAAATATTAAATACTCACCTGGGAAAACAACTAATCTGGAAAAATATATCTAGGAGAGACAATCTAAGGATTATTGGACTTCCTGAAAACAATGATGGAAAAAGAACTTAGACATTATATTATAAGAAATTATTAAAAAAAACTGCCCTAATGTTTTAGAATCAGAAAGTAAAATAGCCATTGCATAAATTCACCAATCCTCTCCTGCAAGAGACCCCAAAATGAAAACTCCAAGAAATATTGTGGCTAAATTTTAGAATTATTGTACCAAGTTAAAAATATTACAAGCAGCCAGAAATAATCCAAATTCTACGGAACCACAATAAGGATTATCCAGGACCTATCAGCTTCCATCTTAAAGTATCAAAGGACCTGAAATTTGATATTCTGAAAGGCAAAAGACCTTGGAATGCTGCCAAAAATAAGCTACCCACTAATCTGAGCATTTTCTTTCAGGGAATAAGATGGACATTCAATGAAACAGGTGAATTTAATTTATTTCTAATGAAAAGATGAGAGTTAAAAAAAAAATGTGACCTCCAAATACAGAACTGAAGAGAAACATGAAAAGGTACAAAAGAATTAGTTCTTAACTTTTTTTTTTGAAGTTGAGCACTATATCTCTGTTATGGATATAGAGAGAGAGTGCATGTATAATTTGAATTTACTATTATAATATTAAAAATAACTAGAGGTTGAAAGGGAATTGTACTGAAAAAAGGCAAAAGTGGAGGGAAAATGAGGGAAAACACATCTCACAAAGAGGTAAAGAAAACCTAATATAATTGAGGGATAAAAGATAGGGGGGGTGAACATTGTGTGAATCTTACTATCATCAGATTTGGCTGAAAGAGAGAATATTAAACACATTTGGTTTCACAGAGAAACTTCTCTCACCTTATGGGAAAGTTGAAGGGGAAAAGGAAAAGGAAAGGGGGAGGCTAATGGAAGGGAAAAGAGAAATATTAGGGGAAAGATATAAGAAAGGGGGAGAGGCTCTAAAGGAGGAGAGTTCTTTGAGTCAAGTGGAACTCACAAGGAAAATACTGGGGAAAAAAGGGGGAAAGGTAAGAAAAAAACATAATTTAGGGTAAATAAGATGGCAGGAAATACATGTGAATGTAAATGGAGTGAACTCTCCCATAAAACAGAAGCAGATAGCAGACTGGATTAAAAGCCAGAATCCTATAATATTTTGTTTACAAGAAACTCATTAAAAGCAGAGTTATAAATACATAGTAAAGGTAAAAGACTGGAGCAAAATCTATTATGCTTCAGGCAAAGTAAAAAAAAAATTAAGGGGTATCCATCACAAACTTAGATCAAGCAAAAGCAAAAATAAATCTCATTAAAAGAGATATGGAAGGAAACTATATCTTGCTAAAGGGTACCATAGACAATGAAGAAATACCAATATTGAAGATATATACAACAAGTGATATAGCATCTAAATTCCTAAAGAAGAAGTTAAGAGAGCTGCAAAGATGAAATAAATAGCAAAACTATATTGGTCAGGGAGTAGGGGAATCTTAAACTTGTCCTCTCAGAACTAGATAAATTGAACACAAAATAAATAAGAAAGATGTTAAGGAGGTAAATAGAATACTAGAAAAGTTAGATATGATAGATCTTTAGAGAAAGTTGAATGGAGACAGAAAGGAATACACTTTTTTCTTAGCAGTTCATGGAAGCTATACAAAAAGTGAGCATATATTAGGGCATAAAGAATTCAAAATCAAATGCAGAAAGGCAGAGATAATAATGCATTTTTTTTCAGATCATGATGCAATAAAAATTACATTCAATAAAAGGCCAGGGGAAACAAAAATCATTTGGAAACTAAATAATTTAAGTCTAAAGTATGATTAGGTGAAATAGCAAATCATCTACATAATTAATAATTTCATCCAAGAGAATGACAATAATGAGACAACATACCAAAATTCATGGGATGCAGCCAAAGCAGTTATTAGGGGAAATTTTATATCTCTAGATGCTTACTTGCATAGAGAAAGAGAAGATCAATGAATTGGGCTTGCAACTAAAAAAGCTAGGGGGAAAAAAAAAACAAAGTAAAAACTGCCAATCAAATACAAAACCTGAGATTCTAAAAATAAAAGGGGAGATTAATAAAATTGAAAATAAAAAATATTGAATCAATAAAACTAAGAGTTGGTTTTATGAAAGAAAACAACAAAATAGATAAACCTTTAGTTAATTTTATTAGAAAAAACAAAGAGGAAAATAAAATTGTTAGTCTCAAAAATGAAAAGGGAGAACTTTCTACTAATGAAGAGAAGATTAGAGCAATAATTAGGAGTTATTTTGCCCAACATTGTGGTAGTAAATTTGACAACCTAAGTGAAATGAGGCAATACCTACAAAAATATTGATTGCCCAAATTAACATGAGAGGAAACAAGTTACATAAATAGTCTCATTTTAGAAAAAGAAATAGAATGAGCTATTAATCTTCTCTCTAAGAAAAAAATCTCCAGGGCCTGATTGATTTATATGTGAATTCAACCAAACATTTAAACAACATTTAACTCCAATATTATTGAAACTATTTGAAATACAGGAAGGGAAGACTCCTGACAAATTCCTTTTATACAGACATGGTACTGGTAGCTAAATCAAGTACGATACAGACAGAGAAAGAAAATTATAGACCAATCTCCCTAATGAATATTGATGCCAAAAATCTTAAATAAAATATTAGCAAAAAGACTGCAGAAAGTCATCCCCAAGATAATACACTATGTCCAAATAGGATTTAACCAGGAAAGCCGAGCTTGTTCAATATTAGGAAAACTGTTAGCATAATTGACTATATCAATAATCAAACTAACAAAAACCTCATGCTTACCTCAATAGATACAGAAAAAGCATTTGATAAAATCCAACACCCCATTCCTATTACAAACATTAGAAAGTACAGGAATAAATAGACTTTCCCTTAAAATACTCAGCAACATTTATTTAAAACCATCAGCAAGCATCATATGTGTTAGGGATAAACTAGAACCATTCCCAATAAGATCAGGTTTGAAACAAGGTTGCCCACTATCAGCATTACTATCCAATATTGTATTAGAAATATTAGCTTTGTCAATAAGAGAAGAAAAAAAGAGTTTAAAGGAATTAGAGTAGGTAATGAAGAAACCAAATTATCACTCTTTTCAGAGGATATGATGGTATACTAAGAGAACCCCAGAGAATCAACTTAAAAAGCTATTAGAAACAATCCACAATTTTAGCAAAGTTGAAGGATGCAAAATAAACGCACATAAATCATCAGCATTTTATACATCACCAACAAAGTCCAATAGCAAGAGATTCAAAGAGAAATTCTTTTATGGGCCAGAACTCTGAAACAAAGATTCTTTTTTTTTTTTTTTAATAGCCTTTTATTTACAGGTTATATGTATGGGTAACTTTACAGCATTGACAATTGCCAAACCTCTTGTTCCAATTTTTCCCCTCCTTCTCCCCACCCCCTCCCCCAGATGGCAGGATGACCAGTAGATGTTAAATATATTAAAATATAAATTAGATACACAATAAGTATACATGACCAAACTGTTATTTTGCTGTACGAAAAGAATCAGACTGAAATATTGTACAATTAGCCTGTGAAGAACATCAAAAATGCAGGTGGGAAAAAATATAGGGATTAGGAATTAATGCAATGGTTTTTAGTGATCTCCCAGAATTCTTTCATGGGGCGTAGCTGGTTCAGTTCATTACTGCTCCATTGGAACTGATTTGGTTGATCTCATTGCTGAGGATGGCTAGGTCCATCAGAATTTGTCATCATATAGTATTGTTGTTGAAGTATATAATGATCTCTTGGCCCTGCTCATTTCACTCAACATCAGTTCGTGTAAGTCTCTCCAGGCCTTTCTGAAATCATCCTGTTGGTCATTTCTTACAGAACAATAATGTTGCATAATATTCATATACCACAATTTATTCAGCCATTTTCCAATTGATGGGCATCCACTCAGTTTCCAGTTTCTTGCCACTACAAAGAGGGCTGCCACAAACATTCATGCACATATAGGTCCCTTTCCTTTCTTTATGATCTCTTTGGGATATAAGCCCAGTAGTAACACTGCTGGATCAAAGGGTATGCACAGTTTGATAACTTTTTGAGCATAGTTCCAAATTGCTCTCCAGAATGGTTGGATGTATTCACAGTTCCACCAACAATGTATTAGTGTCCCCGTTTTCCCACATCCCTTCCAACATTCCGCATTATCTTTCCCTGTCATTCTAGCCAGTCTGACAGGTATGTAGTGATATCTCAGAGTTGTCTTAATTTGCATTTCTCTGATTAATAATGACTTGGAGCATCTTTTCATATGGCTAGAAATAGTGAAACAAAGATTCTTAAATGGTGTTGTCAGTGTAATTGATGATACAATGGTTTTCTAGTTTAGCATGGTGATTAATAGTTCTCTAAGTTCGGTATGATTGATTTAATCTTACAACACATAATGGTTTCCTAGTGATATAATGATTAGTTTATACTCAGTGTAGAGCATATAAGCTGAGATTTAGCGCCAGAGAAGACAAGTGGAGGGGAAGCAGGATCTCAAACTCTCGGAGCCCAAAAAGTTATTATACTGTGCATAACCTTTGACCAAGTAGTGTTTCTACTGGGTTTATATCCCAAAAAAATTTTAAAGGAGGGAAAAGGGCCCATATGTACAAAAATATTTGTGGCAAGCCTTTTTTCAGTGGCAAGAAACTGGAAACTGAGTGGATGCCCATCAATTGGAGAATGGTTGAATAAATTATGGTATATGAATATTATGGAATATTATTGTTCTGCAAGAAATGATCAGCAGGATGATTTCAGAGAGGTGTGGAGAGACTTACACAAACTGATGCTAAGTGAAATGAGCAGAACTAAGACATCATTGTACATGGCAACAGCAACATTATATGATGATCAATTCTGATGGACTTGGCTCTCTTCAACGATGAGATGATTCAGAGCAATGAGATTACAATGGCCTTGTGATCAAAAAGAGCCATCTACACCCAGAGAGAGCCCTGTGGGAATTAAATGTGGTTCACAACATAGCATTATCACTCTTATTGTTGTTGTTTGCTTTCAATTTATTTTATTCATCATTTTCTTTTCTGGTTTGATTTTTTTTTTTGTACAGCAAGATAATTGTATACATATGTATGCATATGTTGGATTTAACGTACATTTCTACTATGTTTAACATATATTGGACTACTTGTCATCTGGAGGAGGGAGTTAGGGAAGGAGGAAAAACTGGAACATGTGGTTTCACAAGGGCCAATGTTGTAGTATTATCTATGGAAATGTTTTGAAAAATAAGATGTTTAATAAAAAAAATAAAAAAAGAAATAAGTTGTAAAAATGGTCTAAATCACTATTGATTAGAGAAATGTAAATTAAAACTCTGAGGTACCACCTCACACCTCTCATATTGGCTAAGATTATAGGAAAAGATAATAAATTTTGGAGGGGATGTTGGAAAACTGGGACACTAATGCATTGTTGGTGGTATTGTAAAATAATTCAACCATTCTGGAGAACAATCTGGAAACTATACTAAAGGGCTATAAAATGCATAACCTTTGAACCAGCAGTTCCCTTACTGGGTCTGTATCCCAAGTAAATCTTATAAGATGAAAGTGGACCCTCCCTCATGTGCAAAAATGTTTGTAGCAACTTTTTTTTTTTTTTTGGTGGCAAATAATTGGAAAATGACTAGAATCCTGTTAATTTTGGAATAACTGAACAAGTTGTGTTATATGAAGATAATGACTATTATCGTTGTATAAAAATTGATGAACAAGCTGATTTTAGAAAAGTCTGCAAAGATTAACATGAACTGATGATGAGCAAAACAAGGAATACATTGTACATAATAATAGCAATATGTGCTCTTATCCACTATGAAAGACTTAGTTTTTATCACTGGTTCAGTGATCCAAAGCAATCCCAAATCACAGAAAGTACCATCTGCATCCAGAAAAAGAACTAAGAAGACTGAATGTAAATCAATACATGCTATTTTCACATCCCTTTTTGTGTATTTTTAAAAAAATTTCTCCCATAGTTTTTCCCTTTTGCCCTGATTTTTCTCTCCCAACATGATTCATAAAGTAATGTGTGTTAAAAATAAGTAAATGTATTAAGGAAAAAAAAGAGGAAAAGATGACAATCACTGGACTTAAAATCCACACTATTCAATTTAAGGTTTGGAGAGTGGAATCTCTGACCTTGTTTAGAAGATTGTGTTGATATGATCCGATAGTCAAAATTTAAGCTGTTTTTAGAAGTCAACACTGTATCATTTTATCTTTGGAAGTACATTCATTGCAGTGCCAGTTATCTCCCAGCAGTCACATCACATACAGACATTAATTGGTAAAAAACCAGTGCTCTGTAGGAATTGCGATAAAATTTGAACTTATTTCCTCTTAGACCAAGTTGGTATAGGGGGAAACATGCCCCAGTGGTATTGGAGCTTTGATCATTGAAGTAAATATGTCATTACAAAAGTTAATTGATGATAAGTTGTTACATGGAACAGGGAATATTAATCTTAGTTCCTTAGATATTAGACAAACACAGCTAGTGGAGTGTACCACCTATAGTAATAGAAAAGACACATCACAAAGACCTTGGGGAAAGTATATTGGAACCCTTAGAGAAGTTGTAACTGGCCTAATTCTGAAAGGGAATGCTAGAGCACACACTGCTACATTTATAATTCATATACCTGGAACGAGTATTCTAATTACAATCAACCCCACAGATTTTATGAAATCTTCCTGTGTGTTCTATATCTACCACTTAATTCAATCTTTTCATCCTAACCCAGACTCATTCCATATTCTCTGTGCCTTCTCTCAAACTGTTATTCATTTATAAACACTTCCCAGGTTACCTGGAATTTAAATATAAAATCTCCCAGCATGTCTACTTAACATTTAAAATTTCTTTCAAAATTTGTTTCTTCCACAGATATATTTCAAATTTAATGTGGGTGGCCAGAATGGTAGTGGGAAGGTATATTAAGTATCCTATGTAGTCAGACTTTCATCAGAATTGAAATTCCCTTGACTTAATCTAACAAAAATTTTTAGAAATGCATGTATGGGTGTTTCCATATACAAAGTCCTATATAATAATTTATTATTATTAAAACTTTTTATTTTCAAAATGTATGCAAAAATAATTATCAGCATTCACCATTGCAAAATCTTGTGTTGCAAATGTTTTTTCATCTGTTCTTTTTATTCCCTCCCCTAAACATATTGTAGCAATTATCATGCTGCACAAGAAAAATCAGATCATAAAGGAAGAAATTAGAAGACAAAATGCAATTAAATAACAAGAAAAGGAGTGAAAATACTATGTTGTGATACATATTCAGTCCATACATTCCACCTTCTGTGTGCAGATGGCTCTCTTCATCACAAAACCCTTGGAATTGTCCTGAATCATCTCCTTGCTGAAAAGAGCCACATCTATCAGAATTGATCATTCATTGTATAATCTGCTGTTGCCATTTACAATAATCTTCTGTTTCAGCTCACTTCACTTAGCATCAGATCATGTAAGTCTCCCCAGGCCTCTCTGGAAAAATCCTGCTGATCATTTCTTATAGAAAAATAATATTCCATAGCATTCATATACTATATAACTTGTTCAAAAATTCTCCAATTGATGGGCATCCACTAAGTTTCCAGTTTCTTGCCACTACAAAAAAGCTGTCACAAACATTTTTGCACATGTGGGTCCCTTTCTTTCTTTTATGATTTCTTTGGAATACAGGCCCAGTAGAGACATTGTCGGATCAAATGGTATGCACACTTTGATAGCCCTTTGGGTATAGTTCCAAATTGCTCTCCAGAATGGTTGAATCAGTTCACAATTCCACCAATAATGTATTAATGACCCAGTTTTTCCACATCCCCTGCAGCATTTGTCATTATTTTTTCCTGTCATCTTAATCAGTCTGAGAGGTGTGTCATGGTACCTCAGAGTTGTCTTAATTTGCATTTCTCTGTTCAATAGTGATTTAGAGCACCTTTCCATATGATTAGAAATGATTTCATTTTCTTCATCTGAAAATTGTCTGTTCATATCCTTTGACCAATTATCAATTGGAGAATGGCTTGAATACTTATAAATTTGAGTCAATTCTCCCTTTATATTTAGAAATGAAACCTTTATCAGAACATTTGAATGTAAAAAATTTTCCTCAGTTATTATTTCCCTTCTAATTTTGCCTGCATTGGTTTTGTTAAAAAATTTTATAAACTTAATATAATCAAAATTATCTATTTTGTATTCAATAATGACCTTCAATTATTCTTAATTACAAATTCCTTCCTTTTCCATAGATCTGAGGTAAACTATATTTTGTTCATTTAATTTTCTTGTAATATCACTATGTGTAAATCATGAATCCATTTTAACATTATTTGGTATAGGGTGTTAGGTGTGGATCAATGTCTAGTTTCTGCCATACTAATTTATAATTTTCCCAGATAGCTTTGTCAAATAGTGAGTTTTTACCTAAGAAGATAGGGTCCTTGGGTTTATCAAACACTAAACTACTATAGTCATTTTTTACTGTTTCTTATGAATCTAATCTACTCCACTGATCAGCTACTCTATTTCTTAGTCAGTACTAATTTATTTTCTTCTTAAAGTTTTTGTTTTCAATATATATATATATGTATATATATATGAATAGTTTTTGACAATTCACCCTACAAAACCTTGTGTTCTAATTTCTTTTCCCTCCAATCGCTCCACCCCTTTCCTCAGTTAGCAAGTGATTCAATATATGTAAAACATGTACAATTCCTCTATACATATTTCCACAAATATCATGCTTTATAAGAAAAATCATATCAAAAAGGGAAAAAATGAGAAAAAAAAAACAAAATGCAAACAAATATCAACAAAAAGAGTGAAAATACTATGTTGTGGTCCACATGCAGTTCTTATTGTCATCTCTTAAAGTGCAGATGGCTTTCTTCATCACAAGACCATTGGAAGTGGTCTGAATTGTTGATGAGAGCTGTGTCCATCAGAATTGATCATCATATAATCTTGCTGTTGCCATGTAAAATGATCTCCTGGTTCAGCTCATTTCACTCAGCATCAGTTCAAGTAAGTCTCTCCAGGCCTTCTGAAATCAATACTTTGACCATTTCTTATAGAACACTAATATTTGATAACATTCATATACCACAATTTATTCAGTCATTCTCCAATTGATGGGCATCCACTCAGTTTCCAGTTTCTAGCAAGTACA
Organism: Sarcophilus harrisii; assembly: GCF_902635505.1. Lineage (NCBI taxonomy): Eukaryota > Metazoa > Chordata > Mammalia > Dasyuromorphia > Dasyuridae > Sarcophilus > Sarcophilus harrisii. The sequence continues at coordinate 601,973,773 of NC_045427.1, forward strand.
AAGAGGGCTGCCAGAAACATTTTTGCACATGCAGGTCCATTTCCCTCCTTTATGATGTTTTAAGGATATAAGCTCAGTAAAAACACTGCTGGGTCAAGGGGTATGCATAGTTTGATAGCTCTTTGGGTCTAGTTCCAAATTGCTCTCCAGACTAGTTGGATTAGTTCACAATTCCACCAACAATGTATCTGTTCAAATTTTCCCAAATTCCTTCCAACATTTGTCATTATTTTTTCTTTTCATTTTAGCCAATCTGAGAACTGTGTAGTGATAGGTACCTCAGTGTTGCCTTAATTTGCATTCTTCTGATCAATAGTGATTTAGAGCACCTTTTCATATGACTACAAATGGTTTTAATTTCTTCATCTGAAAATTTCCTGTTTATATCTTTTTACCATTTATTTATGAATTGGAGAATGACTTAAATTCTTATAAATTTGAGTAAATTCTCTATATATTTTTGAAAGGAGGTCTTTACCAAAGTCTTTGAATGTAAATTTTTTCCTTAGTTTATTACATCCCTTCTAATTTTCTCTGCATTGGTTTTGTTTATTAAAAAAATAAAAAAAAAAACTTTTAAACTTAATATATATTAAAATTATCCATTTTGCATTCAATGATGTATTCATGTTCTACTGGCAACAAATTCCTTCCTTTTCCACTAATATTACTCTTTGTGTCTAAATCATGAACTCATTTCAATTTTTTCTTGGTATAAGGTCTTAAATGTGCATCAAAGCCTAGTTTTTTCAATTCTAATTTCTAATTTTCCCAAAATTTCCCAAAAGCTGGGGCATTTGGATTTTTCAAACACTAGATTCTTGTTGTCACTGACTATTTTGTATTTTTGAACTTAATCTATTCTTTTGATTGACTACTCTATTTCTTAGCCAGTGTCAAATTTTTTTTCCATTTCACTAATTTTGCTTAAAAAAAATTAAAACCTTTTATTTTCAAAAGATATGCAGGGATAATTTTTCAACACTGACCCTTGCATAGCCTTGTTTTTCAGGTATTTCCCCTCCTTTCCCCCACCTCTTCCCCTAGATGACAAGCAATCCAATATATGTTATACATGTTAAAATATATGTTAAATCCAATATGTTTAAGCATATTTATATAATTCTCTTGCTAGTGCCAAATGGTTTTGATGAGCATCCTTTATAATATAGTTTTCAGTCTGGTACAACTAGGTCATCTTCATTTGCATTTTGTTTAATTAATTCCCTTGAAATTCTTGACCTTTTCTTCTTTTAGATGGATTTTGTTATTATTTTTTTCTAGCTCTATGAAGTACTTTCTTGGGAGTTTGATTGTTATAGCACTGCATAAATAGATCAATTTAGGTAGTATTATCATTTTTATTATATTTGTTTGGCTTACCTATAAGCACTTGATATTTTTCCTATAATTAGATCTGACTTTATTTATATGGAAAATGTTTTGTATTTCTGTTCATTTAGTTCTTAACTTTGTCTTGGCAGTTAGACTCCCAAATATTTTATATTATCTATAATTTTTCAAACGAAATTTTCCTTTCTAGCTCTTGCTAGTGGTAGTATATTAAAATGCTGATGATTTATGTGGGTTTATTTTGTATTCTGCAACTTTGATAAAGTTGTGAATATTTTTTCTAGTAGATTTTCAGTTGATTCTCTAGCTTTCTCTAATTATATCATCATCTCATCTGCAAAGAGTGATAATTTGGTTTCCTCATTACCTCTTCTAATTCATTTAATCTCTTTTTCTTCTCTTATTGCCAAAACTAATATCTCTAATATAATAGGGAATACTAATGATGGTAGTGGGCAACCTTTTTTCACTCCTGATCTTATTGGGAATGGTTCTAGTTTGTCCCCATTACATATGATGCTTGCTGATGGTTTTACATAGTTGCTACTGATCATTTTAAGGAAAAGTCCATTTTTCCTATGCTCTCTAGGATTTTTAATAGGAATGGGTGTTTGGATTTATCAAATGCTTTTTCTGAATCTGTTGAGATAATCATATGATTTTTGTTAGTTTGGGCTACTGATACAGTCAATTATGCTAATAGTTTTCTTAATATTGAAGAAGCCCTGAATTCCTGGTATAAATCCTACTTGGTCATTGTGTATTATCCTGGGTAAGACTTTCTTTAATCTCATTGCTAAAATTTTACTTAAGATTTTTGCATCAATATTCATTAGGTTAATTGGTCTTCAATTTTCTTTCTCTGTTGTCACTCTACCTCTTTTAGCTATCAACACTATATCTGTCTCATAAAAGGAATTTGGCAGGACTCCTAGTGAATTCTTGCAATGGCTATTTTACCCTCTGTTTCCAGGACATTAGGTTTTTCCTTGATGGTTTCCTGAAAGATGATGTTTAGGCTTTTTTTTTTTTCATCATGGTTTCAGAAAGTCCAGTAATTCTTAGACTATCTCTCCTAGACCTATTTTCCATGTCAATTATTTTTCCAATGGCAAATTTCACATTTTCTTCTATTTTTTTTTCATTTTTTGGGTTTTGTTTGAGTGATTTTTGATGTCTTATTGAGTCATTCAATTCTATCTTTTTTTCCAATATAATTTTTAGTGAATTATTTTCTTCAATTAGCTTTTTTATCTCCTTTTACATTTGACCAATTTAATTTTTAAGTGTGTTGTTTTCTTCATTGGATTTTTTTCCATTTCAAAATTTTTGTTTTTTAATGAGTTGGTTTCTTTTTCAAATCTATTTTGTAAGGAGTTATATGCTTTTTCCATTTCATTAAATCAATTTTATGTTTTCTTCGAATAATTTTTGTATTTTCTTTTCTAAACTCTACAGCAATATTATAATTTCCTTTCCCTTGTTTTCTTCTAGTTCTCTTTTATGACTCTTTTTGAGTTCTTCCAAGATAGCCTTATGAACTGAAGACCAATTCATATCACCCTTTAGAGCTTCATCTGGAGACTTTAGTATCTTTAGGGTTTGACATCTATTTTTCTCTTTCTCCATAAAAGCTATCTATGGAGAGAATTCTTTTTGTGTTTTTTTAATGCTAATTTTTCCAAAGGTTGAAATCTGCTTTTAGGGCAAAGGGGAGATTGTCCCAAGCTTCCTCTCCATGAGTCAGCATCTTTACCCTGCCTGATATTTTCTGCTGACTTCTGCTGTACTGAGTGGATGTGGACAAGTCCCAAGTTACTCTTGTGTTCAGAAGTTCATTATTTGTCTTTTGTATTTAGATTGGACATTTCACTGCTGATCTGTAGATCTACTGGCTTCTAAGCCAAGAAAATAGTCAACCCTGTTGTATTTTGGCTAAGAGTGTCCCAGTAGATTTCTCAGCATGGGACATCACACTGGCCTGCTCTAAGTTGTGTCTGCACTCAACCACTTCTCCCCATGGCCCACTGAGACAGATGTTTTCTGAAGCATTAAGCTCCTGAAAATTTCTTACACTCCAAACACTCCAAACATTTGTGGGTTCTATCTCTCCAAAACCCAATTCAGAGTCTTCATCTGGTGTTGATCTGAGGGATGCCAGGAAGAGCTCAGATACAGACCTGTCTACTCTCTGCCATTTTGGCTCCACCCCCTACATAATATATATATATATATTTTTTTTTTTTTAATTAAAGATTACTATTATGGCAAGAGTCTTGAACTCAGCTCTTCTTAATTGCAAATTTGTAACATCTTTTTTAGGCAATCATCTACCAAAGTTGTGTTAACAATGCTATATTACATAAAAGAAAAAAAAACAACTTAAAATTTTAATCAAATATTAGAAATCATGGTTGTTCAAAAGGTGTAGAATATAATGAAAGAGACAGAATGCAAGGTTGTCAAGAGATTGGGAATCAGCAGAACAAGGTCCCACTTTTATTGCTATTCTATTGACTTACTCTGTTAATGCTTGCCAAATTATAGTGTCTCTGCTGTGAGACTGAATGAGATCATTTTCTGCATCCATTCAACCTCAGCTTGGAACATGTGGATAGCACACAAGACATAAGAAACGCTGTTTGCTTGATGGATATGACACATTTAAACTCTTTTAAATGGTAAGGAGCCATTTTACAGTCATGGGTGAACAATGAATTTTTAAACAAAGATTTGAGACTGCTTGAAAACAGAATAAGCACTAGACCAGGTAAAAGAATGGGTTCAGGTTAAAGAAACTTACAGCTGTTTATCCAAGCCTCATCAACCAGTTGAATATTGTAACAGATGTGGATTTTTAAGCAAATGATGGCAGTAGTTTGAATTGGATATATGGGCTAAGCTAAAAGCTCAAATCACTTTTCATCTTTTTCAACATTAGCAACATGTTTCATAATGGCAGAGACTCCAGTGTTAAGTCAAGTCAACAAGCATTTGTTAATTGCATACTCTATATATGCCAGGCATCACAGTGCTAGAAGTAGCTACAATGCTATTTTATTTTTTAGATAGAAATATAAAAGATTTTATTATTTTCTCAATTTAACAGATTTTAATATGAGAACACTGGCTACCAATGCAGATCTTCCATTGTTTATAATACACACATATTGCATATATGGGTTCAGAAATATCTACATCTATCTGTATAAATATATACTTATGTTCAAATTATATTGTATATATACATATACAGTATTTGTGCATGTGTCTGTGGGAAAGAAACAGATATTCATTGACAGAGACAGAAAGAGAGAGAGGGAGAGAGAGAGTGAGAGACAGACAGAGAGAGAAGGGGGGGAGAAAGAGAGAGAGAAACAGAGAGAAAGAGACAGACAGAGACAGAGAGAGAGAAAGAGAGGGGGGAGAAAGAAAGAGAGAGAAACAGAGAGACAGAAACAGACAGAGAGAAAGACACAGAAAGAGATAGAGAGAGAAAGAGAGAGAGGCAGAGAAGACACACACACACACAGAAAGAGAGAGAGAGAGAAAAAAAAGAGAGAGAGAGAGAGAGAGAGAGAGAGAGAGAGAGAGATTGATTCAATTTCTTAAAAAGTTGCCTAGGATGCAGAAAGATTAAGATTAGGGGGCCATGATAAGTTATACAAAGCTAATAAGTTCCAGAAACTGGATTTAAACTCAGAGCTTACTGATACAAAGTTCCATTCACTATCAAAATCAGATAATTTATTGAAAAAGAATTAGATGACAGAAGTAATAATTACTAGGTCATGAATGACATTATCCTCTTTCATTGTGACTATTAAAATTTGGGTTCAGAGTGAGTTTGAAATAAAGGGGAACTTAAAGAGAAACTGAGGGAAGGGAAGTACTATCATTATCACCAAAAGCATTATATTGTTCCAGAGTAGAAACATAATCCTTAAATTTGAAATTCTATTTACTCACAGAATGAGATTAGAAATTCTGTGTTTCCCCCCTTACAATGTTTCATTTTCAAAGCTTTAAGCTATTGCTTATACTTATATAGTACATACCCATTTTACACACACACACACACACACACACACACACACAAACACAATTTAGCAGCAAACAAAAAAAAAAAGAAATTACTAAAGGGCCAACTTAAACATTGTATATTGATTGAGGAAGGAAATATCACTAAATTGCACAGACATCAAGAAAGAATGTAATTTGAGTTCATGGTTAAAGTATGTAACAATGAGAAGGTAAACTCAGAAGAGAACACAATTTTTCTAGTTATTAAGAGTTCTTTGAGGAAAATGTTATTTTTTATTCTCTCACCCGGATTCAAAGAAAGTTGAAAAGTGAGAATTTTATATAATAACTCATTAATCCTATAAAAGTCACAAACTGACATAAAACAAAACCCACAAAAATTTTAATTTAAGTAATTCTAAATCACTACAAGCATAAGCCAGTTCAGTTACTTACATCATGATTCTCAAGGTCCGCTTGCCTTTGGTAAATGAAATTTCTGAATATTACCTAATAATGGAAACAAAATAAACTCTGTTCTAAGAGATCTCAATAATATTAATAAATTATTTGTAAAGGAAATAGGATCATCTTGAAAACAGTGATTAAACCCAAGCACTCCTCTGTGGAAATGAGATATGTGTTTGACCAATATTCTAGCAATGAGAAAATGTGATCTTGACTGCTGTCATAGTGTAAAACAAAAGAACAGATGAAGGAAAGTTAGATTCTAGTGTTGGATGTACCCTTAAATAACCTGAAGATGCTACAAAAATGATCTTATAAAAGAGCAGTTTTAATGTAAATGCCCACTCCTCTTTTGCTGCAACTCATGTAGAGACCAGGGAATTGCCTAATTTGTGTAGTCTTTCACTAAATGCAACCAATCAATTAAAATCTGGCTTACTTTTTGAGTTTTCTGAAATGTCTTATTCATAAATATTATTCTTCACAAAAATTCTATAGCTCCAAAATTATAGATCTTAGAGTTCAACTATTCTGATTTAACTATTTAAATCAGAACTAAGTTCTGATTTTTAAAAAAATAAGGAAATAAAGGCTCAGAAATTTAGAAAATTTGTGTCTATGGTTAATGATAGATTTAAGACTCAAACCCAGATCTTCCATTACTGTGTTCCAGAGCCATTGAGGGACCTAAACATAGCAAAATTACAGGGAAAATTCTGTGAGTTCTATATTGAAAACATTTTTCTGTGTGAAGTTTCTCTCATTTTAAAAAATAATTCAACCCCTTTTGACTTCTACTATACAGGACCTTGGATATTCATTATCCTCCACAATACAATTAACTGAGTTAGAAAGTAATTTTGAGACCTGAAAATGAAAAGTAAATTATGTATTGTAAGTCCAGAGAGAATGTATAAATTGTTTCAAATTGTCTAACACTAAACAACTATCAGTATTGAACAAAATCTTTTATCTAACATACTATAGATTAAGAATTCAATATATCTGTTTGTTTTTTCCAAAAGTAAAGATAGCTTTCTTTTACTGAAAATCACTTTTTCATTGTCGTAGAAACCCTTATTGACTTGGAAGAGGGATATCAGAGGCCATCTAGATGACTTGCACAAAAATTCTATCTCAACAATACCTGACAAATCCCAGCTTTGCTTTAAGAATGGTGACAGTATACAACACTATCTTTTGAGATAACTCATTCCAATTCAGAAAACATAAATTTACAACTTTAGAAAATACTGCCTAAATTATAAGGAAAAAAACATGTTGTGATTTATTGTTGGGGCAAAGTGAATTAGTTGTAAATGTTTCAGTCTTTTCCAAAAAGACCAGCTTTTATTATGTCCTTGGACCAGAAAATTGTGATGAAAAAAACTGGAGTCAGGGCAGATACCAAACTACATTTTCCCTTAGTTGCTAGCCAGTGTGAGGTAGAAAATAACCTAAAGAAATTGCCTTTGGAATATTTGCCACAATCAGTGACTTTAAGAACTGAGGGCGAGAAAGGGTTCTTCTAAGTATAAGGCAGATGACAATTGAGCTATGGAATTTTGAAGAGATAGACAAGAGAATAGGAGAGAGTAGTTCAGAGAGCAGCCATGTTGGGTACAAATCACTTAACCTGGCTGGGCTTCAGTCTTTTCATTTGTAAAATGAGGGAATTGGACTACAATGACCTCCAAGATCCCTTACAACATAAAATCTATGATTCTATGACCTTAGTCTGTCATCTTCTAGTTTTTGTGAGAAGACTGCTTAAGGGAGAAGAGCTTCAGCTTTATTGTCTAAAAGAGCTGATTGAAGTGCTTACTGAAAAGAACTATAGCCTTCTACTGTAGGGGAGAAGCTTATTAATAATAAAATGCACTCCACCTGCTACCTCATTAGATAGAAGACTTAGTAGCAAATATCCTTAAAAATAAACTCAAAATAGAAACTGAAGCCCAGTGAGAGCCTGAGAGAAATAACTTAAAATGATAGAAACTTTCCCCTCTGGGGAAGATGGGGGTAATAACCATGATATCCCCAATGGATGGCAGATAACATTGATTAAAGATGGGTAGATAAAGACCACGTATGGCAGAGATGTGGCATCCAAGGAAGGAATAGAAATATGAGCACTGCAGGAATTAAACTTGGCAGAGAATAGCTTGATGAAAATCATGAGAAGACATTGACAGAAATGTAGCATGAGAGGTATAAATTAAGGAATTACTGTTCTTTGTGGTGTATGCCCAGGTTAAATCTATTTCTGGCACTTATACCACTACATATGTATACATTGGTCATAGGTTTTCCCCATATGTCATATCTCAGTGATCTTTATTCATGGCAACTTAGAAATTGCCAAGCTAGCTTGAACACTTAGAAAACTGACTCTCCACCCCTGCCCCTTATTTTCACTCCTTCTATAGGAGATATCCATGCCTTTAGAGCAAGGATTTCTTGTGGTTTTACCCAAGCTGATCATTCCTATGTTCCTCTCTTTAGCTACACATTATTTTAATGTTATTTTCATTTCCACTGTTGTTACACTATCTTATAAACATTCTTATTCAATATATAAAATTGTTGTTTTAAAAATAAAAAATAACTTGAGAGACAATGGTCCAAGCATGATCAATTTATTAGTTAATCCAGAAGTAACAATAAATTGGGTCAATGGAGTATCTTGAAAATCAAAGAACTAGACTGATGACTGAAAATGTCTTTTATAACAATTAACAAGATGACTGAGGGGGCAGAACCAAGATAATGAAAAGAAGCCAGGAAGTTCTCCCTGGTTTCCCTCAGAAACAACACTAAATCAAACGTCTAAATGGATTTTAGAGTGACAGAACCCATAAAAAGATGGAGTGAAACAATGGATAATTCAGAAGGACTTCAGGAAAAGTCTATCTCACTTGAGTAAAGGGAGCACTACCCAGCACAAGCACAGTGAGGAAAATTGGGGGCTCTGACCCATAGCACAGATCAAATTCAGTCCTGGCCTAGCAGGCTAGCTATGAAGCTGCCATTCCCAGCACAGAAGGCAAGTTGTGAACCTCACAACCCCAGCACATTGGTTCCTAACTAGGTCAGGCCAATCCAATGCAATGAGAAAGCTGCCAGCATCTCCATCCTAGATTATAAATCTAGTGAGGAGACCACTACCCTTCCCCTAGGAGCAGAGCTCAATTTTGAAATAAATGAACAAAAAACCAAAAAGAGCCCTGGCCATAGAAAGCTATTACTATGGCAACAGGGAAGATCAAAGAACAAACTCAAAAGAGGATAACAATGACAAAATGCCTATATATGAACCCTCAAAGGGGAAGATGTATTAGTTTAAAATTCAAAAGGTTCTTTTAGAAGAGCTCAAAAAAATTAAGAGATAAAGCAAGAGCTATAGTAGAAAAAATGGGAAAAGGAGAGTTATGCAGGAGAATTATGAACAACAACAACAACAACAACAAAAAAAAACCAGCTTGGAAAAGGAAGCACAAAAATTGCCTAAAGAAGACAACTCCTTCAAAAATAAATTAGTGAAAAATACTATTAAGTCTGAGGGGAAAATGACTAAGTTTTGAGTTAGATATATGTGTTTTCTTCTGATTGACTATTGAGATGACATAGTTTGTATTGAGTTTACATTATTTGGGCCTCCCCTTCTCAAGGACTTGTTAGTCACAAGACAAAGATTCTCAGCAAATGAGAGGAGTTTGCAATGGCTTTGCTGGAATCAACTTAAATTTGAGTTAAGTGGTTGATAAGTAAGATTTTAAGAACTTGAATTTGGGTTAAGTAGATAATGGATGGGATTACTGAAGTAGACAATACAATGTGGAGATTCACTTTATAATAGAATTGGATCTTCAGTGAAGGCAATTACAAGATAAGTTTGGCTTTTAGGCAAGTTTCTCTGAAATATGAATAGAGATACACAGGTAAGGAATTTGGACATACTCTGTGGAGGAGAGTATAAAAAATTATACCAGCTTGATTCAGTCTTAAAAACAGAATTAAAATCAATTTTATAAAATTCTTCAAGTATTTCTCATTATTCATATTCATTGTCTCTAAAGATGACTGTGACATCCCACTATTTTCAGGTATCACAGTTTCTAGTGCTGTTTATCAATCTATGAGTACTTTGTTTCTAGGTCTAAATTGCCATAAAAGCATTGTTAATGAATATATTTTCTGTCTGGGACTTTCTCATACTATCTGCTCCAGGGGTCCTCAAACTTTTTTCCCTCAGATTGTTGGAGGGCCGGACTATAGTAAAAACAAAAACTTTGTTTTGTGGGCCTTTAAATAAAGAAACTTTATAGCCCTGGGTGAGGGGGATAATCATCCTCAGCTGCTGCATCTGGCCCGCAGGCCATGGTTTGAAGACCCCTGTGACTAAACAATGGTATCTCTGAGTCAAAAGATATGATCTTCACATGTCCATCTTAGCTAACTTATTTCTTTGAATAAACTCTATCCTTCAAAATCATATTAGTTACAAATTTTACTTCCCACCTATTCCAGGGATTCCTTTAAGTTCAATTTACCCTTTCCTTAGGATATCTAGCTTAATTTATTTATTATGCATACTTTCACATTGCATATAAGTATCTGAGGTAATTTTTTTTTCTGCTATCGACCTGGTATCATCAGACTTTTAGAGAACTATTCTTATTACTATCAATTGTTTTTTTTTAATTAATTGTTAAGAATTTTTTACTGACATGAACCATGAATCCTCAAATACATCCTCTGTGCCTAAACAAATACATTTGACCTCTTTTGCATATGAAAGGGAAATATTTGAAAATAGGTCACATGTTTTAATAAACATTAGCTAGATGATAATTAAACCAAGGAAATTAGAGGAGATAGTATTGAAGAATATTACATCATCCAATAAACAGTGGCATCAATTTCAAAAGGTTCAAAAAAAAAATATGGTCACATATGTATAGTCAAAACATGTTACAATTTCCAGCGGATAATATAGCTTTCACAAGGCAAGTAGTCTTGGGAATACATTGATTCCTAAGAACCAGAGGTTATAATGAATAAAACTGCCCTCATTGATTGCTGGTATTAGGTTCTTATAAAGATTGCAATCTGACTACATCTTAATTTATTATAATACTTTAGTTAACAAGTATTTTTTTAATCTCTAAACCAGACCCATTAATATGAAGGTTGTTCTCTGAGAGAGCCATGGGATGAAAAATGAAGTTGTAGAGTATTGAGTAGTCTTCTCTAAAATATTTTCATTCCTCTCCTTCCTATAAGCATAGAAGTTCTTTGCAGGAACTTAATAAGGGAATCTCTTTATGAAGATGGTAACTTACTTTTCATCTTGGAGTGCTATAGTAATTTGTGTTTCTCCTTGTTTCAAAGCAACCATGTTGCTTTTTGTTGATGTTCACCCTTGTTTCCATCCTGGTTTTCTCATTTGGAAGGCTGTACTACAGTCATATAAAGTTATATTTGCAAGAGTTATAGGTGGCCTGAAGCAAGTAGAAACACAGGAGGTTAGCTATTGATATGAGAACAAGTCATCAAATAATGGATTACATGTCTGTTGTTGAACAGTGGTCAATTTTTCAACCAGATATCTTAACTGTCACATTGGAAACATACTGTAAAAATGGAAAATTCCTTGCTTTAAAAACTCTGCAAAAGGTTCACTGATTCTCACATGTGGAAAAAAGAAAGTTTCAGAAATTCAATTTCAGGTGGTGTATTTTGCTTTCAACTAGAATTACTTGTCCTCAAATTGAAAAGTTGTACAAATATTTTTCTGCATATAAGAGACATGAGGTTATAGTTATTAAGTCATTACAACAAAACAATCAGTGTTGTTACATGGAAAGGCCATTTCATGAGTTATAATTATATTTCAGAGTACAAAGCAAAATTATTGTCATCAGGAAGGACATTTTTTGTGGACTATATGCTACAATAGGACAGAATTTGTGGAGATTAAAAGTGCCCAACCAGCAATAAAAGAAATCTTCCTCATCATCCAAGATGCCTCTTTCTTCCAAGTTCTTGTTTTTTTAGGGTTTGATTGCCAAAAATGCAAAATCAGCATGGTAAAATACAGAATCTAATTGACTGATAAACTTATTTTGAGGCCAAAAATAACATCAGCAGGAGCATCATGGTTGACTGAAGCATGGAGCCTCTCCACTAAGTTGTTGTAAGATGGTCATCCTCAGCAGCGAGATCAACCAAATCATTTCTAATGGAGCAGTAATGAACTGAACTAGCTATGCCCAGAAAAATAACTCTGGGAGATGACTAAAAACCATTACATTAAATTCCCAATCCCTATATTTATGCACACATGCATTTTTGATTTCCTTCACAAGCTAATTGTACAATAATTCAGAGCCTGATTCTTTTTGTACAGCAAAATAATGTTTTGGTCATGTATACTTATTGTGTATCTAAGTTCTATTTTAATATATTTAACATCTACTGGTCATCCTGCCATCTAGGGGAGGGGGTGGGGGGGGGGTAAGAGGTGAAAAATTGGAACAAGAGGTCTGGCAATTGTTAATGCTGTAAAGTTACCCATGTATATATCCTGTAAATAAAAGGCTATTAAATAAAAAAAAAAATGGTCCAAAGGTACAAAAATAACTTGGGGGGACCTTCTAAAACATCAAATCATTCTCCCATGCTGGTTTTCAACATGGAATTTGAGTAAAACAAGGTGAAAAAAATCTTTTTCAGCATTCTTATGTTTGTTCAAGGGAACTTCATACTTGGTAAACAAGTAGTAAATGTTACATTAAACTTTGAGGTTTATTATAAAGGTTTACCATAAGGACCTATCTTATCTAATTATCTTTACATGATTTCTGTAAAATAAACTGATCAATACTAATAAGAATACAGTTGGGGTCCAAATGAATCATTTCTCACAGCTATGTGGAGGGATACTTAACATTTGAATGTCAAGTTTCTTTAACAAGAAAATATTTTAAATGTCTCTACTAAAGATTAAAAAAAAAAAAAACTGTTGTACATCTGAATCACTTTGTATAATTGTTCTGTATTTATACTGAGCCAAAAAGAACTATGTTCAAATCACATCTTAGGACTTTATTACCTATGTAATGACAAATAACTTGATCTTGCTTAAGTCTTAATTTTCTCACCTAGAAATTAGGGGGGAAAAAAGATTTCCACAGTGCTGAATGAGTATCAAATAAGATAATGGCTATCAAGAATTTTATAAGCCTGAAAGTGCCATAGAAATGTGTCAATGCTAGTTATTATTTTTTATCTTATTCTTATCATTTTGATGCAATTCAGATAGAAAAAAGTCCAGTGACAATTCAATGTCGTCCCATTTTTATTCTTTTTTAATGAGTTAGTATTCTGTGTACTATTGAATAGTTGAATAAAAGAACTCCTTGTTCACTGAGAGCTCTTTAGTACAATTCCTTCAATAGAATGAGGATAAAATATACTTCATCTTGTTCCCAAATGATTTTTTAAAAAATTCTGCTGGATTTCTGTTTTGAAAGCCTTTTAGTCCAGGTAGTTTGAAGTTTAAGAGTATTTAGTATGCTGACATCTATTTAAAAGTAATCAATATTTATATATCAATGTTATTTCTAGAAAATAATTAGTAACACTTGTATCTGCCATAATGTTCCAATTCTAGTTAAATTTCTTCATTGAGTTCTCAAGGATACTTTTAGGGCTGTGTCAGTAATATGGGCATTTGATGTAGTGGTTGTTATTATTACCTGCTGCTGATCTGTTATTGTTGATGATGTTGTTTATTGTTGATATGAAGTACTGGAGGAAGTATATTTTCTCTTGCTTATTCCTTAGATTTCATCTAATTTTGGGAAAGCAGTAATACAAGGTACTTTCTAGATACTTTCATATTTTAAGAAACCATAGTTTCATATAGAGAAGGACACTTCAGAAACTTTTCTGCCATGCCATGCAGACTACTGAATGATCTAATCTTCTAAAAAGAACTGAAACAATAGCAAGAAAGAAGTGCCATTGGGTGCCAAGTCCACTATTGATGAACTTCTCCAAACTGAATGAGACCAATTCTGAGTAAAATGAATTTTGTGGTTTACTGAAAGGTTCACATTTTAATTTTTTCAAAAGTTGGTAACAGTATTAGAATAAAGAATCTATTGATCTTTGGATTTGGAGAAACCAATATCACCTTTCCTTGTGATTAAATATCCAAGTAAAACATCACTGAAGAAGTAACTGAAAAACTGTGCTTCCTTTTTTTTGTCTTTTTTAAATCATATTTTATTTTTTCCAATAATGTGTAAAGATAACTTCTTTTTTTTTAATTTAATAGCCTTTTATTTACAGGTTATATGCATGGGTAACTTTACAGCATTAACAATTGCCAAACCTCTTGTTCCAATTTTTCACCTCTTACCCCCACCCCCTCCCCTAGATGGCAGGATGACCAGTAGATGTTAAATACATTAAAATATAAATTAGATACTCAATAAGTGTACATGACCAAAACGTTATTTTGCTGTACAAAAAGAATCAGACTCTGAAATATTGTACAATTAGCTTGTGAAGGAAATCAAAAATACAGGTGGGCATAAATATAGGGATTGGGAATTCAATGTAATGGTTTTTAGTCATCTCCCAGAGTTCTTTCTCTGGGCATAGCTGGTTCAGTTCATTACTGCTCCATTGGAGATGATTTGGTTGATCTCGCTGCTGAGGATGGCCAGGTCCATCAGAACTGGTCATCATATAGTATTGTTGTTGAAGTATATAATGATCTCCTGGTCCTGCTCATTTCACTCAGCATCAGTTCGTGTAAGTCTCTCCAGGCCTTTCTGAAATCATCCTGTTGGTCATTTCTTACAGAACAGTAATATTCCATAACATTCATATACCACAATTTATTCAGCCATTCTCCAACTGATGGACATCCATTCAGTTTCCAGTTTCTAGCCACTACAAAAAGGGCTGCCACAAACATTCGTGCACATACAGGTCCCTTTCCCTTCTTTATAATCTCTTTGGGATATAATCCCAGTAGTAACACTGCTGGATCAAAGGGTATGCACAGTTTGATAACTTTTTGAGCATAGTTCCAAACTACTCTCCAAAATGGTTGGATTCGTTCACAACTCCACCAACAATGCATCAATGTCCCAGTTTTCCCGCATCCCCTCCAACAATCATCATTATTTTTTCCTGTCATCTTAGCCAATCTGACAGGTGTGTAGTGGTATCTTAGAGTTGTCTTAATTTGCATTTCTCTGATTAATAATGACTTGGAGCATCTTTTCATATGACTAGAAATAGTTTCAATTTCTTCATCTGAGAATTGTCTGTTCATATCCTTTGACCATTTTTCAATTGGAGAATGGCTTGATTTTTTATAAATTAGAGTTAATTCTCTATATATTTTGGAAATGAGGCCTTTATCAGAACCTTTGACTGTAAAAATATTTTCCCAGTTTATTGCTTCCCTTCTAATCTTGTCTGCATTAGTTTTGTTTGTACAAAAACTTTTCAGTTTGGTATAATCGAAATTTTCTATTTTGTGATCAGTAATGATCTCTAGTTCTGCTTTGGTCATAAAGACCTTCCCCTTCCACAGGTCTGAGAGGTAAACTATCCTATGTTCCTCTAATTTATTAATAATTTCATTCTTTATGCCTAGGTCATGAACCCATTTTGACCTTATCTTGGTGTACGGCGTTAAGTATGGATCAATGCCTAGTTTCTGCCATATTAGTTTCCAATTTTCCCAGCAATTTTTATCAAACAGTAAGTTCTTATCCCAAAAGCTGGGATCTTTGGGTTTGTCAAAGACTAGGTTGCTATATTTGTTGACTGTTTTATCCCTTGAACCTAATCTATTCCACTGATCAACTAATCTATTCCTTAGCCAATACCAAATGGTTTTGGTAACTGCTGCTCTATAATATAATTTTAGATCTGGTAAGGAACTGTGCTTCTTAGAGAGCCTAATATCTCCCTAAGGAATAGATCATTCTCTAGGTAGACTAGGCTTCCCAATAGTGCACATTTGTATTGAATTATTAAGAAATAAAAAATGCTTTCCTCAGAATAATTTTGTGAAGAAGGCAGTACCAGCATACATATCCATTATTTTAATGAGAAGACTAAGGGTAAATGTGACATTCTAGGTCCACTTGGATACTAAATCCAAGAACTGCAGCTTGAATTGAAACCCTTGACTCAAAGATTTTTTTATATTATTCTATTATGCTGTCTTCTCATGTTGTCTTTTACCTCGATTTCATTTTTTATTCCATACCTGAAATTTTAAACTTTTAAAAATACCTTTAAAATTGAAACACCTTAAATGATATAACTAAAACAACTTTAGTCCCTTATTAGTGTTTATATACCAAAACAATGGGTAGTATAACACCAGATATTTTTACTGATTATGTTTCCAAGGAAAATTCCCATCTTTCAACATGATCTAAGTGATTTTGCTTGGAAACATAACGAAGTAGCTCCATTTGAATCCCATGGGATTTCTTTACAGCTTAGTTTTTCCAGATACTTATTTCAAGAAATTTATATGCTGTCAAAAATCCAATCCACCTACAAGTCAAGATATTATCTTCCTTATGTCATTGGTCCTCTTTGAGAGTGAAGGTTAAATAACAATAAGAATTTATTGAACAAAAGCATTTAGAGCAGTCTGGGGAATAAATAGTCCCTAATAGAAAAAAATAGAGCCATTAGCTATGACATAACAATGTACTTTATGTATAAAAATTAAAAAAAAATTAATGTACAATTAGCCTCAATATTGATTCATGATCCTTAAGATATTGAGAAGTCATTGGTATCTGAATGATATGTGTTTCTAAATGCCAATCTACTTAAAAGGAATAATTTTTTAAAATTTTGCATTTGAAGTTTAGAAAAATTATTGGATTTTTCAAATTCCACAGAGTTCCAGTGTTCCAATTACTTTGAATTAGCAGGAAAAGAGAAATATTCAGCTTAGTGGAAAAAATCTCAAATGATTAAACAATTAGATTCAGAGGATTCTCTGTTCCCTCTTCTCTGATTGCTTCTGCCAAGAACAAAATATTGAGAATATCAGAAGAGGAGATGGGAAGATCTACATATTACAGATGCACGGGTTTCTTGGAAAGAACTTTATGTTAAAGCTGCTGGAAATTAAATTCATTTCTGACAATGGGCTTTTGCCCAGAGCATACGTGATCTCACTTTCTGAGTCCCTTTTCTCCCTCAATCTGGTGAATTCTTGAAAATTCACTATTACATTTTTTTATTCAATCTTCTCATTAGCCTTTGATTGCCTTCATCCTGATGATAAATTAAGTGTTTTCATTCCTGTGCTTCATGTTTAATTTTATCTATCAGTTTGCTACTGGAGAGAAGCTCCTGCTCTAATATGCCCCATGAATTAGAATATCAACTTACCCAAAGGGGTAACTAAACTAAAGAACTAATGAATAAAAGACTTCTTTAAAATGAAAAATAAAATTAATATTTCTCTGGCAAGTAGGGAGTGATATGACTCTGACCTCAAACAATAAATATCAGGACTAATAAACGCCACTATTATAACTTAAGTGACCCTAACCTTTTTGTGTTGAGGTCATAATAACATGAAATAAATCTATGCTTAGACATAGAAATTTGTGATGTACAACCACAATGTTATAAACTCAATAGCATATGTACAATGTTGAGGAATAACATGAAATATAGAAAATATGAAGTAGAATACTCCAGAGGGCAAAGGATAAAGACCAAAAATAACTTACCAAAATGAGTATATGAGTATGTTTGTTTGTTTTCTTCATAAAAGGAGAAATGGATCTTTACTTAAAAAAACAAAAACAAAAAAAACAGGACTCCCAAGCATTATTGATGAAAACATCCAAATGTATAGAAATTGCAATTCAATTGTTGTTGTTGCTGTTGTTCAGGCATTTCAATATGATTTGAACTCATTTTCCTGATTCTAAGTCTGGCACTTTATCCACTACACCATGTAGTTGACTCTATACTTCTTTTACCAAGATATTAATTCTCCTTTTATATTTTTCTTATATCTCTCTCAATTCTTTTCTCAATTTTCCCTCTCTCACTCCTCTCTTTCTTTAACTCTTCTAGGAATTCTTGTTTGGCTTGAGTCCAGTTAGAATTTTCTTTAAGTCATTGTCTATATACTGTCTTGTCTGAGTTTATGCCTTGATCTTCTCTGCACCATAATACCTTTTTATATTCAAATTTATTTGTTGTTATTTGTCCATTTTTGCCAGCTTATTTTTTAATTATAAACTTTATGTTGAATTTGGGCTCTGATCACCCAAAGTCATGGAATCATTATTAAAAACATGACTTTTTAATAATACTATTTCCAAAACCAGTTCTCAAATTCTGCAGGTTTTTTTGTACTTCTGAGCACCAAAAGGAGAGATATGGTCCTTGCTCTCCTAGTCTGCCCTTTGGTATTTACCCATGAATAGTCTTTGGTCTCAGTAACCATAAACACTAGGATTCTTTTCCTTGGAAATGTGATCAGGTTTTGGGTCCCTTTTTACTGGACCCCAAGTACTCCCATTTTTCTTGGAACTGGGACCCAGAACTAAATATGGGAATAGAGCTATTGAATAGTGTCAACTCTACCCAGTGTCAAAAAAGGGTCCTTTATAATCTCTTTTAGACAACAAGCTGTCTGACACCCTTATTATTTCTTGACTGTGAGTTCCTAAAGCTACTGCTGCTGTTATAATTGCTATTACCCTGTGAATGTGTTGGAGAATGAGACTGAGGTCCCGACAAGTGTCAACTTAGTTTGATAAACTTCTCTGTTCAGTTTTAGACGAAGGAATATAACTCTGTGTGCTCTTGTTGGTTTTACTATTCCAAAATTTGATTTTAAAGTTTTCATTCCTGTGCTTCATGTTTAATTTTATCTATCAGATTGCTACTGGAGAGAAGCCCCTGCTCTAATATGCTCCATGAATTAGAATATCAACTTACCCAAAGGGGTAACTAAACTAAAGAACAAATGAAAAATAAAATTAATATTTCTCTGGCAAGTAGGGAGTGATATGGCTCTGACCTCAAACAATAAATATCAGGGCTAATAAACGCCACTATTATAACTTAAGTGACCCTAACCTTTTTGTGTTGAGGTCATTTTTTTTAAGTTATTTTAAAGTTATTTGGAGGGGAAGGGTAAGAGAATCAGTTGGGTTGTCCTTATCCACTGTCTTCTTTTTTCTACTTTCATGGGAATTTTGCTCTTAAGGAAGTAGTTGTGGGGTTGGGTTATCATGGGAATATAGTAACTATATTTATAAAAATCCATGCTTCTACAAAGTCTTTAAGTCAATACTAAAAACAGTTTAAAACATTTGCAACCTGCACTAAGATCTTAATCAGCAGGAAAAGAAAAACATGGCTTAATATACATTTAATTAAATTTAGAGCCCTAAATTGAAATACTCTACTGGATAACTATTTGCAGCTATATTTCCAGTAGCTTTTACACTGATGATTGCTGAATTCTGGCAGTAGGAAATGCATAATGACATTCTCCTGATTAGTTAGTAAAGCAGCTATGGACAGTATTTTACTGCCTTCATGGCACAAATAATTAGGAGACAATGGATATATTAACTCAGCATACATTTGTGTAAATACTCCATCAGACTGCAACATCATTTTAATTAGATTTCACTGATCTTATAGTCATATGCCATTAAATACCAAATGCAAAAATATCACCCAGATTTTATTCCATTCACTCAATGAATTCTTAAAATTTTATTCTTTTATTATGAATTTGAGTAGTAAAAATTTGGATAAAATGAATTGACTAATTCAAACCTGCAAATTCTTTTTAATTGGATGATAAGAAAAATAATAATTTAGGTTAAACACTAAGAGATACAGAGGTTTTTTTTCCCCCAAAACAGTCATTGTGGCCGACATAATTAAACCAAAAATAAAATAATCTAATAGTTCACTTCAATAAAATGATCAATTTTAGTACTATATAGATTTATTTTTAACCACAATTTGTTATTATAATAAGTAACAAATTCTATACAATTTTGAATAACATTGTCATGATAGGTGCCTATGTTTCTATATGCCAATTTTTTCTTCTCATTTTGCAATTCAATTGCATTAAATACATATTACTATACTATATGATGATAAATTCTGTTGGATGTGGCCCACTTTAACAATGAGATGAACCAAATCAGTTCCAATAGAGCAGTAATGAACTGAACCAGCTACACCCAGGGAAAGAACTCTGGGAGATGACTATGAACCACTATATAGAATTCCCAATCCCTCCATTTTTTTCTGCCTGCATTTTTGATTTCCTTCACAGGCTAATTGTACATTATTTCAAAGTCCAAAATTTATACAACAAAATAATTGTTTGGACATGTATACATATATTGTATTATCTCATACTTTAACATATTTAACATGTATTGGTCAACCTGCCATCTGGGGGAAAGGGTGGGGGAAAGGAGGGAAAAAGTTGGAACAAAAGGATTTGCAACTATCAATGCTGAAAAATTACCTATGCATATATTTGTAAATAAAAAGCTATAATAAAAAATTAAAAACAAAAAAAAATACATATGTATATTGAGCACCTTCACTCTTCCAAGGTGAGTAATAGGCTCTTGGAGTTCAAAAACAACAACAACAACAACAACAACAACAAAATGTGCCTTTAAGGAATTTAAATTGAATTAGGGGTCAATGGGACACAACATATATGCAGACTTCCTTCAACACTTTTGATTTTTTTTTTATAAACAATGGTTGTTCTATATTAATTTAAGGAATAAAATAATCCAGGAGAACATTGTCATGCTTGAGGTGAAAAACTATTAGGTTCTTTTTAAGGAAAATGTTTATAAAGTGTCACACTAAAAATATTCACCTATACTAAATTATGTTGAAATTAAAACCAAAATGTTGAATGCTCAAAAAATTAATTCATTGATATCTTTTGTTTATATGTTGTCTCATGTTTGCATATCTATCTTCTCCATATCCTAGACAGTGACCAAAATGTTAAATGATTATAGATTTAAAGATGTAAGAGACCCTAAATCTCATAACATCTAACCTTTTATTATAACATTTATCAGATGAGGAAACTGAGGCTCAGAGAAGTGATTTATCCAGGATCAAAAAGCTAGTAAGACAGTTTCTGAATCCAGATTGTTTTGACTAAGTCCAGAGTTTTATCTATTACACTCCAATGACAAGAAATAGAAGCAAAACAATCCAGCAACTTAGAAAAACAAAACAAGTTGTCTGAGTCTGATAGTATAAATGATGCTTTAAAATACATTTGACAGTCTTCTGTTCTTTTCATTTATAAGATTATAATAATTGTGTATAGGTAGACCTACCAGATCATCTTCCTGTCCCCTTAGAAACCTGCATGGGGGCCAAGAATTAATAGTTAAAACCAAATATGAAACAACTGATTAACTTAAGATTGTAAAAAAGTACTAAAAAGTCATATATTTGTTACCTGATTATACTATTATGTTATTGATACTTAAAGTGCATAATCAGGAATACTGGAATGGGTGAATTAAAACCTGGAATTAAGGTTACTCTGTGGTCAGAAAGTGAAGAAGAATTGAGAAGTCTCTTAATTAGGATGAGAGAAAAAGGTATAAACATTGGATTGAAGCTTGACATAAAAAAATTCCTAAGATATTAGCAACTAGTCCCATCATTTTCTGACAAATAGAAGAAGAAGAAGAAGAAGAAGAAGAAGAAGAAGAAGAAGCAGTATCAGATTTTATCTTCTTAATCTCAAAGATCACTGCAAATGGTAACTATAATCATAAAATTGAAAGATACCTGTGTTTTGAAAAGAAAACTATAGAAAATATTTCCACTAAAAAGTGGAGATATTACCTTGCCAGAAAAGGTTCAAATAGTCAAAGCTTTGGTTTTTCCAGGAGCAATATATGAGTGAGAATTGGAGTATGAGGAAAACTGAGTACAACAGAACACTTTCAAATTGTGGTGCTAGAGAAAACTTTTTAGACTCTGACAGTAATCAAATCAAATCAATCAATACTTAAGGATATTAATTTATTTAAATTATATTATATATACATGTATATATATGTTTGTGTGTGTGTATGTGTGTGTGTGTGTGAATTGGTTTTAGGCTATTCACTAGAAGTTCAAGTACTGCAGCTGAAACTTAAATGAATTGGCTACATAAGGAAAAGATAGGACTCATTGGAAAATATAGTGATGTTTCGAAAGACCAGAGGAAAAAAGAAAAAAAGGGATACCAGAGGATTAGTTGGATAGATACTAACATGAACTTGGACAGATTTCTAGAATTAGGGAAAGATAGCATGGACTGGAATGCTATTGGTCATAGATACACAAAGAATATGGTGTAATTGAATGACTGAACAGTAACATTGTGTACAAAGTTAGCCTTCAACTGATTTTCCTGACTCAAGTCTCTCACTTTAAATCTAGTCTTCACAAAGGTGTCAAAGTAATATCCTTAAAAGCACGTCTGACATGCCATCTTCCTGCTTAATAAGGTTCCACAGTTGCTCTAATTAATAGAATCACATATGGAACCCCCTGTCTTTCCTAACCTGGCTCCAGCCTCCTTCATTATTATAGCTTACTTTCCTGCACAGAACCTGTACTTCAGTCACATTGGATTTCTTTGTTGATTTCCTTATGTGTGTCATTGTCTCCTATCTCTATACCTTGATATATGCTATTTCTCATTTCTAAAATAGAAAACTAGGAGCCATAGTAGATCAAGTGTTGGGTTTGAAGTCAGGAAGACTTATCTACTTGAGTTAAGCTCTGGTTTCAGACTCTCAATAGCTGGGTGATTCTAAGCAAGTCACTTAAACCAATTTCTCTCAGTTTTCTCATCTGTAAAAATGAACTGGAGAAGGAATTGACAAACCATTCCAGTAAATTTGCCAAGAAAATTCCAAAAAGGGTCACAAAGTCAGACAGGCCTGAAACAACTAAATAACAATATACCTGAAACTTACTCCTTTCTCTCTTTAACCTCATGGAATCTGCAATGTTCTTCAAAGTTCCACTCAGACTTGAAGCATTTTTTTTAAGTATCTCTCCAACAAATTAGTACCCCTACCCAAATTAGTTTGTAGTTATTTAAATATTTTGTAATAATCATAGAGGTAGAACCCTTACAGACAAAACAAGAAAAAACTGCTTACATTGTTATATACTTAGATCATTTGTAACCCGTCAGAATTTGATCATCATTATCAGGGGTCATAGAGGCAATCTCATTAGACAAAAGGCTTAGGAGTAATTTTGTTATATCATGATGGTCTTAAAAGAAGAAATAGCAAGAGAAAAAAAGAATTGTATAATAGTGTGGAAAAGGGCAAGGGAGGGTAAGGGGAATTACTCACATAATTAGATCGTAAAAGGAGAATTTTATATAAACAAGGAAGAAGTTATGACACTTAAACTTACTCTTCTCTGAACTGCTCAAAGGAGAGAAGAATAAATAAACATATATTTGTGCACAGAAACACATTCCATTCAACAGAAAAAGAAGAGGGAAAAGGGAAAACAAAGAAGGAAATGTAGAGACCAGATAAACTCAAGAAAGGAAAAGAAAAAAGGGAAAAGGGCAAGCATTTTTTAAGTGCCTAGTATGTGCAAAGCATGGTGTTAAATGCTGTATAAATATTAGTCTCTAGCAAAACAAGTATGTATTAGAACTATTTCTAGTTCCTTTTGAGGTGATAAAGAATGAGAATACGATGAGATGTTTTTCAACTAGGAAATATCTAAACAAGTTCTGATTTATAAAAATAATAGAAAATTACTGTTTTATAAGAACTAATGAAGGGGGGCAGCTGGGTGGCACAGTGGATAGAGCACCAGCCTTGAAGTCAGTAGGACCTGAGTTCAAATTTCATCTCACTCACTTAGCACTTCCTTGCTGTGTGATCCTGGGCAAGTTACTTAATTCTAATTGCCTCAGAAAGAACAAACAAACTAACAAACCACCAAAAAAAAAAAAAAAAAAAAAAAAAAAAAAAAAAAAAAAAAAAAAAAAAAAAAAAAAAACTATTGAAGGGCATAGTTTCATAAAATACTTTGGAAAATTTGCATGAATGAATTTGAATGAGTGAACTAAAATAGGAAAATAAAGCAGTCTCTATGCTCAAGGAGCTTAAATTCTTTTTCAAATTAAATTTTATCTTTTTCAAACAACAAAAATCTGTATTTTCTCCATCCTATCCTATCCTTCCAATTGAGAACTAAAGAAAATAAAACATTAGACATACAGTCAAGAAAACAAATTTCTATTGTTCCACATCCAAAAAGAAAAAAAAAAAAATATATATATATATATGTGCACATATACGCATTTCACAAAATACACATATATAATTGTGTTTACCCATGTGAATGTATCATTCTGCCTTTAGCCATTATACTCATTAGTGTTTTTAAATCTTTCAAATTTGTTTACATTTGTTTAGAACATTATTTTAACTGTGAATGTGAATGGAAAGAACTGTCCCATAAAAAGAATGTGGATAGCTGACTGGATTAAAAGCCAGAATCCTAAACAAATATGTTGTTTACAAGAAACACATTTAAAGCAGAGGAATACATACACAGTAAAAGTAAAAGACTAGAGCAGAATCTATTATGCTTCAGGTGAAGAACAAAAGGAGGGATAGCAATCCTGATCTCAAATCAAACAAAAGTAAAAATTGATCTAATTAAAAGAGACAAGGAAGGAAACTACATTCTATTTAAAGGTATCATAGATAATAAAGTAATATCAGTACTAAACACATATGCACCAATTGCCCACTATTATCATTGCTATTCAATATTGTATTAGAAATATTTGCTTTGGCAAAAAAAAGAAGAAAAAAGAGATTGAATGAATCTGAATAGGTAAAAAGGAAACCAAATTATCACTCTTTGCAGATGATATGATGGTATAGCTAGAGAAACCTGGAGAATCAACTAGAAATCAACTAGTGCTAGAAACACTTCACAACTTTAGCAAAGTTGCAGTGTACAAAATAAATCTACATAAATCCTAAGCATTTTTGTATATTACCAATAAAGTACAGCAGCAAAAGACACAAAGAGAAATCCCATTTAAAGCAACTGTAGGTAATACAAAATATTTGGGAGTCTAGCTGCCAAGGCAAAATCAGGATGTATATGAACACAATTACAAAACAGATCTAATCAAGTGGAAAAATATCAAGCTATAGGTAAGTTGAGATAATATAATAAAAATGACACTACTACTTAAGTTAATCTACTTACTCAATGCCATGCCAAACTCCCAAGAAATTATTTTACAAAGCTAGGAAAAATAATAACGAAGTTCTTCTGGAAGAACAAAATGTCAAGGATTTTAAGAGAATTAATTTAAAAAATATTATGGAATATTATTGTTCTGTAAGAAATTATCAGCAGGATGATTTCAGAGAGACCTGAAGACATTTACATGAATTGATGCTAAGTGAAATGAGCAGAACTAGGAGATCATTATCCTTAGTCTACTCTGGACTTATGATACTGAACAATATATTAAGTGAAAAAACTGCCAATTGGCACTTGATCTTACTTTGTACTAAAATATGGGTCTAGGGGTTTCTCTTGTCTTTGTGCAAAGCTTCTCACTGGGTGAGGTCATGGCCAGATCTCCTTTTCACTACCCATATACATCTCTACTTTCCCATTCTGATCCAGATTGGAAAAAATAGTTATTGTGACTTTTTTAAAAATTTACCATCATGATTCAATTTTTTGTTTTTCCTTTGAAAATTATATTTCCCCAAATTTAACTTCTTACCCACCTGAGCTGATCTTTCCCATTCTTCCAACTGAGAACTTTAAAAAATATTACAAACATGTATATTTGAGCAAAACATATTCTACATTGACCATATTAAAAAGATATATCCTTCAACTCTATTAAGAGATGGGTTTAATCATTATCCCTATGCAATTTGTGTAGACATTATACCATTAAGCATTCCTACATCTCTCAAAGTTTTTTGCCCTTACAATATTCTTGTCATTGTATAAATTACTCTCCTGGTTCTATTTACTTCATTCTGTGTCAGGTTGTAGGTTCTTCCTAAGTTTTTCTGAAACTATTTCCTTCATTGTTTCATGCTGCACAGTAGTATTTCATCACATTTATATATCATAACTTGTTCGACAATTCCTCAATTTATGAATATCACCTCAGATTCCTATTTTTGCCACCTTAAAAAAGATTAAATACTTTTTGTACATTCTTAGTTTATTTTGCTTAACTCTAATCCCCCCTTTAAACTATCTTGCCTCTACTTCTTCCTTCCCCTTTCTTTTCTTCTTTGCTTTTGAAAGAAATGTATCCCTCTATCCAACTATGTATATACTTGTGTGTTCTTCCTTATTTTGTCAGTTCCAAAAGAGAATGAATTTAAAATATTAGCTATTAACTTCTTCCCTCTCCTTGTTTGTATATACATTTACTTACATACCTTTATTATGTGAGATAATTTTCCCTAACAGTTCTTTTCCTTCCTTCCTCCATTGTATTCTTTTTTTCTTGCTTTCTATGCTTGTGTTTTTTAAATCATCATAACATAATATATCTATTCCAGAGACCTTGTCCAATTAAACTGTTTTTGATTCCTGTTGATGATAGGCTTCAGAAGAGGCATAGATATCATCTTCCCATATTTGAATATAAATAGTTTATTCTTAGACAGTTAAATGGCACAGTGGATAGATCATTGATCTTTGAATCAGGAAAATTCACCTTTACAAGTTTAAAAACAGATTTAGCTACTTAATAGCTGTGTAACTTGGGCAAGATATTTAATTCTGTTTGCCTCAGTATTTCATCTATAAAATGACCTGGAGAAAAAAATGGCAAATCACTCCAGTATATTTGCCAAGAAAAGTTCAAAATGGTATCATAAAGATTTGGAAATGAGTAAACTACTAAACAGGAGCAGCAGCAGTTTATCTTTATTTAGTTTTTTTAGCTACATATTTTTTCCATCAATGTCATCAGGATTCATTATTGTGGGAGCATATACACTGAGAACAGTAGTGTGACACTTTGCTGCAAGTGGAATGGAAATCACATTGTCATAAGCATGCTATCCACTCCCCCTTTTTTGGTGGGGAAACAAGCTTGTTGATTACATTAGATTTGATTTTGAAACTTATACCAGCCTTCCTCGTTGTAGGGGCCACTAAAGAAAAAAAGAATCTGTTTTTGATTTCATTAAGCTGGCCTTCATTTGCCAGCCTTGTTTCATTAAGGATTGCCTGAAGAGCTTGCACAAGAGCTATTCATCTTTCAGATGTGCTGAAGTTGCTATAGCCCATGAGTTTGTGAACATTTTGTGTATCAGTTGTGAGTGGAATCATCTCTATAAACATCTTTGTACATTTTTTGTGTTTCAGCTAAAGGGTGGAATTCCACTGACTGATGTAAGCAGAGCAGGGTTGAGTGTAGTAAACAATTTTTACAGCACCTTTTCTAACTCCTTTGTCACTCCAGGAAGGGAGAAGTGCAGTCCTCTGGAAATAAAAGAACCCCTCAAGCACCCAGGAGACTACCAGATCCCACTGCTATTTTACTCCATTGAGAAGACAACCCTATTCCCTGCGTTGTTTGTGTACAGGGTTGTGTCTGTGGCTCACAAATGTATCTCTACTTGCTGCTTCATTACTCACCCATTGCCACAGTATTTCAAGGTAAGTAAAATAGTAAGACTGTAAAATAATAACATAGTAAAATAATGGTACATAACATCTGGACTTGTTTGTGAATTTGATTTAAGTGAAGTTTAGCTGAGCAAAGCTGTTAGCCTTATTTTCTTGCAGAGCCATTGAAGTCCTCTGGAAGGAGATAAATGAAAGGAGGTATAATGATAAGAGAGAGGACAAATTAAAAGAGGCAATGATTGTAAGCAAAATAAACTTTTGGAGAAGGATAGGATAAAAAGAAAAAAGAAATAGGAGAAATATGATAGAAGAAAATAGACAATAATAATAACTGTGAATAAAAAAGAGATGATTTCACCAAAATAATATCAACTACAAGAAAAGCAGAAAGCAAAATGAAATAGAAACAATAATCCAACAATATATTTTTTCAAGAGACAAACAAAACAAAAACAAACAGGAAATTAAAATCAAAGATGGAACAGAATTGATTTTGTTTCAGTGAACTAAAAAAAAGGTAGTGGTAGTAATCACGATTTCAGATAAAGCAAAAGCAAAAGTAGAACTGATTAAAAGATATCATCAGGGAAGTTGCACTTTGCTAAAAGGTACCATAGACAATAAGAAACTGAGAACACACACACACACACACACACACACACACACACTTTTTAGAAAAAAGCAAACCTAAGTATTTTTTAAAAATGCTGTAAATCACTTGATTAGGGAAAGCCAAATTAAAGGAACTCTGAAGTAACAATCTTATACCTATCAGATTGGTTAATATGACATAAAAGAAAAATAATAATTGTTGGAGAGCATATAGGAAAATTGGAACACTAATGTATTATTGATGGAATTGTGAACTGATCCAATCATTCTGAAGAACAATTTGAAATTATACTCAGAGGGCTATAAAGTTGCATATGCTTTGATCTAGCAATAACACTATTAGGTATGTATATCAAATAAATCACTAAAAAAATAGGAAAAGGACCTATATCTACAAAAATGTTTGTAGAAGTTCTTTATGGAGGCAAAGAATTAGAAATTGAGGGAATGCCTACCAATTGGAGAATGTCTGAACAGATGGTGGTATAGGAATATAATAGAATATTATTCATCCATAAGAATGATGAGCAGGTTAATTTAAGAAAATCCTTGAAAGACTTACATGAATTTATGCTGAGTAAAGTGAGCAGAAGCAAGAGAACACTGCACAGTAACAGAAATATTGTATGATTTTTAACTTACAGACTTAGCTGTTCTCAGCAATAAAGTGATCTACAATAATTCCAAATAATGTACAATAAAAGAACTGTGGAATCTGAAGTTGGAAGCATACTATTTTCATTTTTTTTCTTTTTCATGGTCTTTTCCTTTTATTCTGAAAATACTTTTATAACATGATTAATATGGAAATGTATTTAATATGATTATACATGTATAACCTATATCAGATTGATTGGCATCTTGAGGAGGAAAAAGGGAAAAAGGCAGGGGAAAATGAATCTTAAAATTTTGTAAAATAAATGTTGAAAAAGAAATGGAAGATTAATTGAATTTTTTTTGATATAGTAAGTATAATTGTGTTGTAGGGAATGAAGAAAGGTATGATTTTGAAAAACTTGGCAAGATCTACATGAACTGATGCAAAGTGAAGTGAGATGAACTGAGAGACTGATGTGCTCAGTAAAAACAATTTTGTAAAGACAATCAATCAAAGACTTTGCAGCTTTAATTAATCCAGCATAATTTATCCAAGATAATTCCAAATGATTTATGATGAAAAAAAAATCTATCTGCCTCTAAAGAGAAAACTGATAAAAATTGGAGTATGATTTTGTCATGTTATCTTTCTTGTGTATTGAAAATTTTGGCTAATAAGGAAAAAGTTTGCATGATTTCATATGTATAATTAATGTATTGTTTGCCTTCTCAACGGGTGGGGGAAAATTTGAGGAGCACAGGGTTTGAAACTCAAAATTAAAAAGTGTCTTAAAATAATGAATAATTTTTGAAAGAAATTGGAAATAAATAGTCATGGCATGATCAACAATAATAAAATAATCCCTATTACTAGGCCTAATTTAAATCAGTAATTTCATTGTTTCTTCCTTGGCTGCAAGGGCAGTCAGCAGAACAGAACAGAGAATAGTATGCTGAGCAGGACTGCTAGCCATGCACATCTGTGTCTTTAGGCATCTCAGCATCCAGCACAGGCTGCTAAATCTATATTCATCAATCCAATTTGTGCAACAAAAACACTGACTCATTTTCTCCCACTATTTGGAAACTTTTACTCATCCAGTAACTAGTAATTCTCCTGATAATGATATTCATGATAACGAAGCTGATGTAAAAGATTTGCTTATGTCACATAAAAATGTTTCACAGCTGTGTATTAAAGCCAGAACCATGCCACACTCATTATTAGTAGGAATGAGGCCTCCTTACATTTTTATTCCTTTTTAAAGAGCATCTTTATTCTCATTCAGGAGACATAAATTGCCAACAACTCTGCTCCATTCAACTCCATCAAGACTAATTTTTACTTCTACAATGCTATGCCCTAGAGTTTCAGTGAGAGGAAAATGCTGCTTAAAGCAGACCTCTGGGGATCACAAAGGAAGACTTTATGCAGCACCACAGGAAGGTATCACTGTGACCTGCTGGAAGGGAGGCCATTCCTTCATTTTTTAAGAACAATCTCTGTTCCAGTTTTCATTTTCTAATGCATTAATTTTGAGATTGGTTATATATATATATATATATTTTTAAAGAAAATTATTGCTATATTTTATTTTTAAATTTTCTAAATGTCCATTTATATCTCCTTTCTATTGCCCAGATTACCATCACATTAAGACAAAATGAAAAAAAAAAAAGGTAGTTTATCAGAACTAATTGGCCTGTCAATGGAGACTGACATTATAGGTAATATTTTATACTTATATGTAGATGTGAAGTTACTAAATATTTTAGGATAAAGCCATTCATATTGACCTCATTCTACAACTTGTTTCATGATATGATTGAGCAGGGCTGAAACAGTTTGTGATTCCAAAACGAAATTTTTGTTATAATGACTATTTTTTGAGAAATACACTCCATTGTTTCAGACTTTTACATTGGCTAGCTTTCTTCAAAACTCAATTCCAAGTGCTACCTCCAACATGAATTTCTTTTCCTATCATTCCAGTTGCTAGTGCCTCTTCAGGAATTATTCTAATAAGTGTCTAACAACAGGTATTAAAGAAAGAAAAAAAAAAACTTATGGGAGACATTTTAAGTGTAAATTATATCATTTATACTTTATTCATCATTTCCTAAAGCTTAAAAATCAACAAAATAATAAAAGCTATCCAATTTGTACACTGTAAATGATAAAAATGAAATATGAAAAAATGTTTCTCGCAGGTTAGAAAGTTTCTTCAAAAATGCATTACTTTGTACTTTTTATTTTCATATGTCTTCTCTGGTAAAATGTAAACCACTTGAAGAAATAAAACGGTGTTTGACTTTATATTACGAATGCAGTACAATATCATCCACATAGTAAGCATTTTCTTTTTTAAATATTAATGAACTGTGCAATTGTACCTTTATAAAATTTATAAAAACCATTATTGTCATTGTAGTATTTGATCCTTGTTAAGTCAGTGAACAAATATTTAATAAACAATTCTAATACTAACATATGTGCCAGGCACTTTTCTAAACATTAGAGATACAAAGAAAGGCACAAAGAGTCCTTATCCTCATCTGCTGGAGGAGATAGACAATTCTGTCACATACCCTTATGTGCAAAGGACAGTGATTTATATTTTTCATTCCCATTTTACAACATAGGAAATAAATATGTTAGATTTGTTCATGGTCACAAAGTAAGAGAGATGGAACCCAAATGAAAGCTAGAAGCATAGATTCTAATATTTGTTTTGCTAGAAGTATTCCTCATCAATTACTAAGAATTTGGTATTTAAAAATTTAAAAAGAAAAGAAAAGAGGCAAAGGATTAACTGCAAAGGAAACTTCTGCCAGGAATACAAAGCCAACCATTTCTTCATGAGTGCATTCCAATAATATGGCTATAATTCAGTGAAACCTCCTTAAAACAGGGGTCAAGAGGCATGTGCATAGCACCCATAGGGAGATGCATTCAAAAGTCACCTAAAGAATCATTGCAATTCAAATTCATTAAGTTAAAACAAGTAATTATCTTGATCAACACTTACGAGAAAGAAGAAGAAGAAGAAGAAGAAGAAGAAGAAGAAGAAGAAGAAAGAGGAGGAGGAGGAGGAGGAAGAGGAGGAAGAGAAGGAGCAAAAAGCTAACAACAAGCTATCAAAAAAATTTAAAGCACATGTATGCACACAAGCAAAATCTGAAAAGTACTAAGTCCCATATTTTGGTACCCATTACAGGACATCTGATGTTTCCCATGGAAGTAGACTATAGAAACAAAGTGGCATGTCTAATTAGAGCTTAGGTAACAGACTTTTGCCCCTAATACTGTGAGGGACATCGAGGTGCCATAATGGATAGAGTATTAGATATGAAGTTAAAAAGGCTAATCTTCCTAACTTTAAATCGGGTCCCAGACCTTACTAGTTGTGTTATCCTGGGCAACAGGATTTTTTGCCTCATTTTTTGCCTATTTGCCTCATCTAGAAAGTAAACTGGAGAAAGATCTGACAAATCATTATAGTATCTTTATTAAGAAAACCTTACCTCTGGACTAGGGTGGA
Organism: Sarcophilus harrisii; assembly: GCF_902635505.1. Classification (NCBI taxonomy): domain Eukaryota; kingdom Metazoa; phylum Chordata; class Mammalia; order Dasyuromorphia; family Dasyuridae; genus Sarcophilus; species Sarcophilus harrisii. The sequence goes on from NC_045427.1 coordinate 602,006,154, forward strand.
GCCAAGATGGCAGAGAGCAGGCATGACTCTCTGTGACCCCCTCTGACTATCATCTCTCAAACCAGCAGTAGATTAAACCTCTAAACCATTTTTGGAGTATAACTCATTTCCAGAAGACGATATCTTGGAAGAAATTCAGAACAAGTCTGTTTCAAATGGGCAAGGGAACAGTCAGCTGAGCCCAGAGCTCAGTACAGGGACACTGGGACAAGGAGCTGGGACTGAGAGTCAAACAAAAACAAAAACAAAAAATTTTAAAATACCAGAAAATATGAAATACCTTCTAGGAAAAGCAACTGACCTGGAAAACAGATCTGGGAGAGACAATCTAAAAATTATTTGATTTCCTGAAAGCCATGATGAAAAAAAGAACCTAGACATTATTTTACAGGAAATCATAAAGGAAAAGTGCTCTGATGCCTTAAAATCAGAAAGTAAAATAGCCATTAAAAGAATTTACCAATCACCTCCTGAAAGAAACCCCAAAATTAAAACCCCAAAGAATATTGTGGCTAAATTTCAGAACTATCGCACCAAGGAAAAGATATTTCAAGCAGCCAGAAAGAAACAATTTAAATATCATGGAGCCACAATTAGGAATACCCAGGACCTAGCAGCTTCTACTTTAAAGGATTGCAGGACCTAGAATCTGATATTCCTAAAGGCAAAGAAAGTTAGATTACAGTTAAGAATAAGCTATCCAGCTAAAAGGAGCATTATGTTTTAGGGAAGAAAATGGACACTCAATGATATAGGTGAATTTCATCTGTTTCTATTGAAAAGACCAGAACTGGAAAAAAGAAAATTGATCTTCAAACACAGAACTCAAGAGAAGCATAAAAAGATAAAAAGGAAAGAACTCTGGAAAACACTATCTCTATAATGGGTATACTTAAAGAGTACAAGTATAATTTGATTTTATTGGGATAATAGGAAAAAGAAACTAGAAGTGGAAAGGAAATTGTACGAGAAAAAGATGAGAGTGAAAATAAGGGAAAATACATCTCATAAGGAGACAAAGAAGACCTATTATAATTGAGGGAAAGAAAGGAGGCAGATGACCATTGTGGGAAGCTTATTCTCATCATATTTTGCTTAAAGAGAGAATATAAGCCATATTTGGTTTCACAGAGAAACTTATCTCATCTTATAGGAAAGTGGGAGGACAAAAGAGAAAAGAAAAAGGAAGGCTAATAAAAGGGAAATCAAAAGTAGTAGGGGAAAGATGTAAGAAAGGGGGAGGGGCTTTAAAGAGGGAGAACTATTTGAGGGAGGTGATCATAAACAGCAAAATACTGGGGAGGATGGAAGGGAGAAAGGAAAGAGAACAGCATAATTTAGGGTAAATAAGATGGCAGGAAATACAGAATTATCTATTTTAACTGTGAATGTGAATGGGATAAACTCTTCCATAAAACAGAAGTGGACAGCAGACTGGATTAAAAGCCAGAATCCTACAATTTGTTGCTTACAAGAAACACATGTAAAGCAGGGTGATACATACAGAGTGAAGGTAAAGGGTTAGAGCAGAATCTATTATGCTTCAGATGAAGTAAAAACAAAAACAAAAACAAAAAGAAGAGCATCAGTCCTGATCACAGATTAAGTAAAAGCAGATAGATCTATTTAAAAGAGATAAGGATGGAAACTATATCTCACTAAACGTTACCAGAGATAATGAAGCAATAACAATACTAAACATGAAGCATTAAATATCCAAATTCCTAGAGGAGAAATTAAGAGAGATACAAGAAGAAATAGACAGCAAAACCATACCAGTGGGAGATCTCAAACTTGCTCTCTCATAGCTAAATAGTACCACAAACTAAATAAGAAAGAAGTTAAAGAGTTAAACAGAATGTTAGAAAAGTTAGGTATGAGAGATCTTTAGAGAAAATTGAATGGAGACAGAAAGAAGTTTACTTACTTCTTGGCAGTTTATAGAATCTATACAAAAAGTAGACATGCATTAGGGCATAAAAACCTCAAAATCAAATGCAGACGAGCACAAATAGTAAATGCATCATTTTCAGATTATGATACAATATAAATCACATGCAATATAAGACCAGCAGGAAGTAGACCCCAAATTATTTGGAAATTATATAATCTAATCCTAAAGAATGAATGGGTGAAACAGCAAATGAAACACAATCAATAACTTCATCCAAGAGAATGACAATAATGAGACAACATACCAAAAATATGTGGGATGTAGCCAAAGCAATTATTAGGGGAAATTTTATATCTCTAGATGCTTACTTGTATAAAATAGAGTAAGAGAAGATCAATGAATGAGGTTTATAACTAAAAAAAAAAAAAACTAGAAAAAGAACAAATTAAACACATTCAATTAAATATCAAATTTGAAATTCTGAAAATAAAAAGGGAGATTAACAAAATTGAAAATAAGAAAACTATTGAATTAATAAAGAGTTGGTTTTATGAAAAAAAATAGATAAACATTTAGTTATTTTCATTAGAAAAAGAAGAAAATCAAATTGTTTTTCTCAAAAATAAAAAGGGGGAACTTTCCACCAAAGAAGAGGAAATTAGAGCAATAATTGGGAGTTATTTTGCCCAACTATATGATAATAAATTTGATAATCTAAATGAAATGGAGGAATATCTACAAAAATATAGATTGCCCAGGTTCCCAGAAAATGAAATAAACTATTTAAATAGTCTCATTTTAGAAAAAGAAACAGAACAAGCTATTAATTAATTCCCTAGAAAAAATCTCCAGGGCCACTTGGATTTACATGTGAATTCTAACAAAAATTTAAAGAACAATTAATTCCAATGCTATATAAAATATTTGAAAAAATAGAGAAAAAAGGAATCTTACTAAATTCTTTTTATGACACAAATATGGAGCTGATAGCTAACCCAGGTAGGGTGAAAATAGAGAAAGAAAATTATAGACCAATTTCCCTAATGAATATTGATGCAAAAATCTTAAAATAAAATATTAACAAAAAGATTACAGAAAGTCATCCCCAGGATAATACACTATGACCAACTATTTAGCCAGGAATGCAAGACTAGTTCAATATAAGGGAAACTATTAGCATAAGTGATCATATCAATAATCAAACTAACAAAAATCATATGATGATCTCAATTGATGCAGAAAAAGCATCTGATAAAATCCAACACTCATTCCTATAAAAAACACTAGAGAGTATAGGAATAAATGGGCTTTTCCTCAAAATAATCAGTAGCATATATTTAAAATCAACAGCAAAAATCAAATGTAATAGAGACAAAATAGAACCATTCCTAATGAAATCATTGCAAAGAAATTGCCCACTATCACTATTACTCTTCAATATTGTATTAGAGATGCTAGCTTTGGCAATAAGAGAAGAAAAAGATGAAAGGAATTAGAATAGGAAATGAGGAAACAAATTTTTACTCTTTGCAGATGATATGATAGTATACTTAGAGAACTCTAGAGAATCAATGAATAAAACTACTAGAAACAATTCACAACTTAACAAAATGGTAGGATTCAAAATAAGTCCATATAAATCATCAGCACTTTTATATATCACCAACAAAGTTCAGGAGCAAGAAATACAAAAATAAATTCTATTCAAAATAACTGTTAATAGTATTTAATATTTGGGAATCTATGTACCAAAGGAAAGTCAGGAACTATATGAACACAACTACAAAACACTTTCCACACAAATAAAGTCAGATTTTATAGCTCGGAAAAATATCAAGTGCTCATGGGTAGGTCGAGCAAATATAATAAAAATGACAATACTACATAAATTCATCTTCTTATTTAGTGTTTTACTAATCAAACTCCCAAGAAATTGTTTTATAGATCTAGAAAACATAATGACAAAGTTAATCTGGAAGAAGAAAAAGGTCAAGAAGTTTAAGTGAATTAATTGAAAAAAGCATTACCAATGAACGTGGCCTAGCTGTGCCAGTCCTAAAACTATATTATAAAGCAGCAGCCATCATTTGGTATTGGCTAAGAAATAGACTAGTTGATCAGTGGAATCGGTTAGGTTCATGGGACAGAATAGCAATAACTACAGCAATCTAATATTTGACAAACCCAAAGACCCCAGCTTTTGGGATAAGAACTCATTATCTGACAGAAACTGCTGGGAAAATTGGAAACTAGTATGGAAGAAACTAGGCATTGAATCATACTTAACACCACATACCAAGAACAGATCAAAATAGGTTTGTGATTTAGACATAAAGAGTGATGTTATAAATAAATTAGAAGAACATAGAATAGTTCACCTCTTAGATCTGAGGAGAAGGAAGGAATCTGTGTCCAAAGAAGAACTGAAACTCATAATTGAATACCAAATAGATAATTTTGATTATATTAAGTTAAAAAGTATTTATACAAACAAAACTAATGCAGACTATTAGAAGGGAAACAAACTGGGAAAACATTTTTACATTTAAGGGTTCTTATAAAGGCCTCATTTCTAAAATATGTAGTGAATTGACTCAAATGTATAAGAATTCAAGCCATTCTCCAATTGATAAATGATCAAAGGATATGAACAGGCCATTTTCAGATGAAGAAATTAAAACCATTTCTCATCATGTGAAAAGGTGCTCTAAGTCACTATTGATCAGAGAAATTCAAATTAAGGCAACTCTGAGATACCACTACACACCTGTCAGATTGGCTAAGATGGCAGGAAAAAATAATGAGGAATGTTGGAGGGGATGTGGAAAACTGGGACACTAATACTTGTTGGTAGAGTTGTGAACTGATCCAATCATTCTGGAGAGCAATTTGGAACTATGCTCAAAATGTTATCAAACTGTGCATACCCTTTGCCCCAGCAGTATTGCTATTGGACTTATATCCCAAAGAGATCTTAAAGGAAGGAAAGGGACGCACATGTGCAAAAATGTTTGTGGCAGCCCTTTTTGTAGTGGCAAGAAACTGGAAACTGAATGGATGCCCATCAGTTAGAGAATGGCTGAATAAGTTATGTTATATGAATGTTATGGAATATTATTGTTCTGTAAGAAACGACTAGCAGGATTATTTTGGAGAGGTTTGGAGAGACTTATATGAACTGATGCTAAGTGAAATGAGCAGAACCAAGAGACCATTGTACAAGGCAATTGATTATGCAATAATCAATTCTGATGGGCTCTTTTCAACATTGAGATGATTCAGGCCAGTTCCAATGATCTTGTGATAATGAGAGCCATCTACAACCAGAAAGAGGATTGTGGGAACTGAGGGTGGATCACAACATAAACACTGTCATTCTTTATTTTTGTTTGTTTGTTTGCATTTTGTTTTTTTATTCTTTTTCTTTCCTTTTTGATCTGATTATTTATGTACAGCAGGAGAATTATTTAATTATTTATTTATGTTTACTCATATTGGATTTAACGTATATTTAATATGAATAACATATTTTGGATTGCTTGCTATCTAGGGAAGGTGGGGGGGGGGAAGGAGAGGAAAATGTGAAACACAAGACTATGCAAGGTCAATATTGAAAAATTATCCGTGCATATGTTTTGAAAACAAAAAGCTTAAAAAAATCAAAAACCCCAAATGGAGTAATAAAGAGTTAGACATGACTAAAGAATTGCTAGTTAACTTCTGACCTCTTTGTCATTGAGGCAAATATTCAGTGACATACAGATAGCACTGTGAACAGAATTCTTTGTTTGGTGTTCTTCCTGAGATCAAATTTGGGCTCAGACCCTTTCTTATTGTGTATCCCTAGCAAGTTACTTCATCCTGTTTGCTTCAGTTACCTCATTTATAAAATGAGCTGAAGAAGAAAATGGCAAAATGGCAAATCACATGAGTATCTTTGACAAGAAAACCTCAAAAGGTATCACAAAATGAAAATAACAACCATCACTGTCACCAAAACTCTGTTTAATGCTATGATACATTCTGGTTTTGATTTCTCTTATGTACAATTTCAACCCATCTTTTTCTTGACTAATCTTATTGTGTTTGGAAGTCTTCTTGGACTTCATCTTTAAATCCTGATACAGTCCTTGCCCTTCCTGATAATTCTAACAATATGATTTTGACTTTCATCAGTTCCTGTGCTATTCTTTGGCTTCAGTGAATCTGATAATTCTAAATTCCTTTCCTAAGATAGTGCTATATTTTCTTCATTTCCTAACCTAGTATGAGTAGTACCTAGAATTATCTTTTACTCTACTATTCCCCAGTTATTGCTTGCCATACTCACCAAGCCAAGTGTCACAATTTATGTATTATATGCTGAAGACTGTTGATTGGTACTTGCAAAAAATAAGGAATACATATGATTTTCTTCTCTTTTTGTAAATAAAATAATTTATTAATCTCCATAGCAAATCACTTCTTGTATAAAATATTTTTTAAAAAGTATTTTCTTTCTTTCCCACATACTAGTCAAGAAAATGTTTAGCATTAATGTTTATAAGATACTGAGTTATAAATTTTTTTCTTCCTCTCTCCCTTTCCATCCCCCTTTTGAAAATGACAGTTTGAAAATTTTTGGTATTTGATTGGTAGAGCAATGAATAAATAAATTAATTTGGGAAGAATGGTCATTTTCATTATATTGGTTGTCTACTTATGAACAAGTGATATTTTCCCCAATTGTTTAGATCTGACTTTATTTGAAAAATTCATATAGTTCCTAGGTTTGTCTTGGCAGGTATTTTATGTTGTTTACAATTATTTTAAATGGAATATTTCTTTCTAACTCTTGCTGCTGGACTTCATTCATCATATGTTGCTCTTTTTTAGATAAAGTTTTTATTACATTATGATCCAAAAGTAAAATATTTCAGTTCTGTCTTTTTACATTTAATTTTGAGATTTTAATGTCCTATTACATGGTCTATGTTTATATAGGTGGCATGTGCTGGTTAAAAAGATATATATTTTTAAAAAGGTATATTCATTTCTATATTCTATTCCTGTTCTCCAAAGTTCTGCCATATCTAAAATTTCTAATGTTCTATTTACCTTTTTATTTAATTTATTTTTTTGTCTCTATCAAATTCTGAGAAAGGACAGCTGAGGTATCTCCCTAAAATAATTTTTCTTCCTAGAAATTTCTTCCTGCATCTAACTTCTTTTTTAAAATTTTGGGTGCTATATCACTTGGTGCAAATATGTTTAGTATTGATACACTTTATTGTCTAAGGTATCTTTCAGCAAGATGTAGTTTACTTATAATTGACTGTTCCAGCCACTTATCTTTACTATGCATATCTCCCTCTGCTTCAAGTTTGTTTCCTGTAAACAACATATTGTAGGATTCAAAATTTTGATCCACTTTGTTATCTACTTTAATTTTATGGGGGAGTTCAACCCTTTCACATTCGCAGTTATGAATATACCTGTGTATTTCCTTCCATCACATTCTTCTACAAGTTTGTCCTATCTCTCCTTTGACCTCTGCACAACTCACGAGTATTCTGTCTGCCACCTCCCCCAGTCTTCACTCTCTTCTATCAGTTTCCACCTCCATCCTCTTTTACTTAATTTGTTCTGTTCCTATTTTCTATATTCAACTGATTGTATGGTTATTCCCTCTTTAAACCAATAGTAATGAGAGTAAGGTTCAAGCAATTTCCATCACCCCATTCTCCTATTTTCTCATTAATTATAATAAAATTAATTATAATTATAATTGTATCTCTTCATATAAAATAATTTATCCCATTCTACCTTTCTTGTTCTCCATCCAATGCACTCCTCTTTCTTATCCCTTATTTTTATGGTACTCTCTCAAATTTATCTCATAACCATACATTCTATGTATATTACTTCTAGTATTAATGATACAATTTTAAAGAATTATAAATATCTTCTTCACATGTAGATATTTTAAAAGCTCAGTTCATTAAATCCCTTATGTTTCCTTTTTTTCTTTTGACCAGTTTATACTTCTTTAGAATCTTGATATTTGAGGTGAAATCTTTTGTTTAGTTGTGGTTTTCTACTTGTGAAAGTTTAAATCATTCTATATCATTGAATAATTTCTTCCTATTGATGTATTATAATTAATTTTATTAAATAAATGATTCTTGCTTGAGTACTAGTTCCTTTGCTTTCCAGAATACCATGTTCCATGACCTCTGGTTACAACTGCCAAGCCCTGAGTAATCCTGTAATACTTCTTTTGGGCCACATGTAGTTTTGTTTGGGGCAATAATATTACTTTAGAGTTTTGTTTTATTATTTATTATTTTATTTCCCAAGTTACATGTAAAAACTATTTTTAACATTTTTTTTTAATATTGAGATCCAGGGAGGATTTTGGGAAGATGGTGAAGTAGGTTGGTAAATTTCAAGCTCTCCTGTTTTCACTCACAAATAGAAGAAATTTGTGCCTCAAGGTGAATATAGATTGATAAAAAAATCAAGAAGATTGGGTACTATGGGGTAGGGGATCCAACTGATACAATCCTAAAAGATCTGAAGAAAGACTCTAGGCTGGTTATTAATCTGTTTGAAGTGCAAACACCTCCCAGAAAGACCAAGTTGGGGATCTTGGGGCAAGCTGGGTGTGGCTGGAGATTTAGCAGGAATTGCAGAAACTTTCATCTCCTGACTGTGGAATTAGAATCTGAGTCTGGAAAGACTAAGGGGATCTTGGATGATAGGGAATGCCAGGTCCAGCTGTGTTGCTGAGACATGGCCCTGGCAAGAAGGAACCAGCAGCCAATGAGTGCAAAAGCAACAGGACTGGGATGCTGCTTGCTGTGGATAGGAAGGTGGAGCTCTTTGGGATTTCTGGTTAGAGGGGAGAGTTGAAGAAAAACTTAAGGAACCATCCTTCTTACTCTATTATTAAAAGTGTTTACACTAATACCTCTTATTTAAAAAAATGAACCAGCAAAGAACCCCACCACTGAAATATTATGAGAAGAGGTCTTCTTATGAGAAGACCTGGGTTCATCTTCAGAGGAGGACCTTTTAGGAAAAAACACCTTTTATCACAAAGAGTAACATGAAATGACTCCTCACCCAGAGAGAATTTATAGAATTTAAAATCCAAATGAGAGACACTGATCAAAAAACAAACAAGCAAACAAACAAAAACAAACAAACCACCACCACAACAAAATAACCTTCCAAGGAAAGCAAAAGGATTTTGAAAAAAAATGTTAACCAACTAGGAAATGAGGTTCAGTCTCAAAAATGAAAATAATTCTTTGAAAATTAGAACAGGGTAAGGGGAAGCCAGTGAAGTTATGAGAAACCAAGCTTTAAAAAAAATAGATTAGTAAGAATGAAAAAATAAAGCAGAATGTGAAATAGCTCAAAACAAAATTGACAGATCTATAGATCAGATCAAGATGAGAAAATCTAAGAATAATTGGATTTTCAGAAAGTTGTAACCAAAAAGAGAACATTGACATAATAATGCAGGAAACAAAATTGTCCTGGAGTGATAGAACATGAAAGGAAAGTAGAAATAGAAAAAATACATTTATCACTACCTCAAAGATTCTTTGTGGAAAACACATTTCAAAATTTCAAAAACCTCAGATCAAAGAGAAAATTTTGCAAGATATGAGAAAAAAAAACACAATTCAAATATGCTGGAGCTACAATTAGAATTGTACAGTACTTATCAACAGCTGCCATAAAAGACTGCAGGTCTGGGAATCCTATCTACCAAGAATCAAAAGAATAGGTCTATTGACAAAAGAATCATACCCAGCAAAATTATCTATAATTTTGAATAAGAAAAAAATAGACCTTCAACAAATTTGCAGATTTTCAGACTTTCTATCAACCAAACCTAAACTGAACAGAAAACTTAACGTATAAGAATCATTTTCAAAGATCAATTTTAAGGAATTCAACATTGACAAATTGCTTAAATATGGACAAAGTAAAAAAAAAAGATGGACATTCATGAATGTAATTTCTACTAACATATATGCTTTCTTGATTTGGTAATTTGTTATTATATATTTTGAATCCTCCCTGATGTCCAGCTGGGCACATGGCAATGTTCTCTTTTATTTTATTTTATTTTGCTTTATATTCCTTTTCCCTTTTTTTTCTTACTCTGTTTTTTCAAATGAAAAATAAAATAAAATATTGAGATCTAGATGCTCTCCCTTTTTCCATTCCCACCCTCCTTCATTTTAAGAATGCAAGCAAGTAGATACAGATTATAAATGTGTACTCAATGCCAAACATTTCCATAGTAGTCATGTTCTGGAAGAAAGCATAGACCCAAAAAAAGATCTTCAAGTATAGAATTATTAAAAAGTATACTTGAATTTATGTTCATGCACCATCAGTTCTTTATATGGGTATGGATAGCATTTTTCATCATGTTTTCAAAGTTGTTGGGGCATTGTGATCCTCTTACACTACTGCAGTTACTTTGTATGCAGTCCATTTCACTTTCTATCAGTTCATGGGAATCTTCCAGGTTTTTCTGAGACCATTCTATTCAGAATTTCTTATAACATAATTATTCCATTATAATCACACACCACAATTTGTTCACTTATTCCTTAATTGATGGGTGTCTCTTAAATTGCCAATTCTTTGCTTTTGTAAAAGGGGGAATGTAAATATTTTTGTATATGTATGTTCTTTTTCTTTTTGTTTATCATCTGTTTTGGGATGTACACCTAGTAGTCATATAGCTAGGTCATATACATGGTTCTATATCATTTCAGCATTGATTCCAAATTGCTCTTCGGAATGGTTGAATTAGTTCACAACTTCACCAATAATACATTATTATCTCCCCACATTCAGTATTTGTCATTTTCCTTTTCTGTCCAATTAGTCAATCTAATAAATAATGATAGTACTTCAGAATTGTTTTAATTTACATTTTTCAAATCAATAGTGAGATAGTATTTTTTTTTAATAAGGCCAAAGATAGCTATGCTTACTGCATCTGAAAACTTTAGAATTCTTATTTTGAGTTCTCTTTCCTGAGGTGATTGATGAATTTATTTAATGCCTTATTTTGCCCTCTGACTCCAGGACATTAAGCCAATTCTCCTTGATAGTTTCTTGAATGATGTTGTCCAGATCTTCTTTTTTTAAATAATGATTTATTATGATTTTCCATATCAGTTGTTATTCCCATGAGATATTTTACATTTTCTTCAAATTTTTTTTCATTTAAAAAAATTCATTGATTCTTAATGTTTCATAGTCATTAGCTTCAACTTGCTGAATTCTAACTTTGAAGATTTTTTTTTTTGTTTCTTAGTTAACTTTTTGCTTTATTTTTCATATGATCAATTATACTTTTTAAGGAGTTTTTTTTTTTTTTAGTAGATTTTTGTATCTCTTTTTTTCATTTAGATGATTCTACTTTTAAGGAGTTTTCCAAACTATTAATTCCTTTTTTTGGGTAATTCTCTTGCATCATTTCTAAACATTTTCTTTTCTTTTCCCATTTTTTCCTTCTACTTCTCCTATGTTATTTTTACATTCTTTTTTGAGCCCTTTCATGAATATCTTCTGGGCTTAAGTGCAATTCTTTTTTTCTTTGGTTTTGCTCATAGCTATTTTAAGGCTGTTGCCCTCTTCTGAATTGGTGTCTTGGTCTTCCCTCACACCATAATAATTTTCTGTGTTCTTAGTATTGTTGCTGCTGCTGTTGGCTTTTTTTTGGGGGGTGGTGGGAGGGGTGTTGATGGGAATGGGAGTAGAAGGGAGAGGTTCTTTCTTTCTTTTAAATTTGAGCTCTGTTCCCATGGTAAAAGAAGTATTTTCTCCAGGCTTCTTTCCCCAGTGACTACAGGCCCTGGCTGTTTGCCAGGTGCTGCACTGAAATTGCTATGAGGTTCACAGGGACATTCAGATCTGGTGTTGTTCTGATGGGGTAAATTGGGAGTGGCTGGTGCTGTTAAAGGCAGTAGGAGTCTGGCAGCTTACCTGGTGCTGGGCTAGGTCTTAGTGGTCTTGTCCGCCATGTGCTGAGGTATGGAGAAGTTTTTGTCTGGGGTTACACTGAAGCACAGGGGGATCTAGCCTTTAGAGGCTACCTGTTTACCCTAGGGTTCAGGATCTCCTGCTGGTTTGATGAAGTGAGATTTTCTGGGAAGCTTTCTATCATGGTCTGCACTCTTCTCTTTATCAGAGTGAAATGGACCCTCCTGCTAGTTTTATGAGTTTCCTGAACTAAAATATCATTGCACTCTGTTTCCTTAGTGGTTCTGCTATTTATTGCAGGACTTGTATGGGCTACTATTCCATGATTGCCTGAAAATGAACTTGGCAATCTTACATCTTGGATCCTAGAAACATGTCTCACATATAATCTCTCCTATGAAACCACCACAGTTAGCATATTATTTTTGAAACTTCTATCATATACAGCTAATTAGGATGGCATATATATATATATATATATATATATATATATATATAACATGCTCCATTTCAATAATTCCTATAATTCATAGTACACATTTTAAAAATCAAATTTACTCCTAGCACCCTTTTTTCTTAATTTTCACTCATTTGGTGACTTTCTTAATCTTCATGAAATTTCTTCTAATTATTCGCTTCCAAAAGTAATTTAACCCACTGTTTAGGACAAAAGCAGTATTATAAAGATAAGAAATAAAGAACCTTAAGAAAATAAAATGAAGGGATTGGAAAAAAAAACTATATAAATTCACTAATTAACATTTTATGATACTACATACATAGCAACTCAGCCATGAAACTAAAAGCCATCAGTTATCAGTTATGAATGAACAGCATATCTAGAAATACCAGATAAGGGATTAATTTCAGTAGAACATCACTAACTGCTTACACTGTTCAACTCAATTGAATTCCAAGAGTTTCCATATATGTACCATACACAAATTTTTATATTGGGCACTGAATGAATAAATATATTTTTTTCATAGGGAACTTCCATGGTTACATCTCATTGTAGGAGAAAGCCACATCCATTAGACAATGATTAATTCTGATGGAAATGGATCTTTCAACAATGAGATTATTCAGATTTTTCAGTGATGAAGAGAACCATCTACACCCAGAGAGGCAGGGGAGCTGAGTGTGGACCACAACATAGCATTTTCACTCTTTTTGTTGTTGATTGCGTGCATTTTGTTTTCTTTCTCAGTATTTTTTTTTTCCACTTCTTGATCCGATTTTTCTTGTGCAGCAAGATAACTGTATAAATATGTATACATATATTGGATTTAACATATATTTTAACGTATTTAACATGTATTGGACTATCTGAATCTAGGAGAAACGGTGGGGGTAAGGAGGGGAAAATTTGGAACAGAAGGTTTTGCAAAGGTCAATGTTGAAAAATTATCCATGCATATGTTTTGTTAATGAAAAACTTTTCATTAAATAAAATAAAGAGAGAAATGGATGGCTAATGAATGTCTTCTGAGATGCTATCTTTTTTTTTTTAATTAAAGCTTTTTATTTTCAAAACATAGTTATGGATAATTTTCAGCCTTCATCCTTTCAAAACCTTGTGTAGCCTCCACTTGTCTATAAGAGTTCTAAAGAAAATTGCTGTTTTTAAGGTTAATTCCCTTCCCCTAAACACCTCCCCTAGACAGCAATTAATCCAATATATGTTAAACATGTACACTTTTCTTTTCTTTTTTTTTTTTATAATAACTTTTTATTGACAGAACCCATGCCAGGGTGTTTTACAGCATTATCCCTTGCACTCACTTCTGTTCCGATTTTTCCCCTCTCTCCCTCTATCCCCTTCCCTAGATGGCAGGCAGTCCTATATATGTTAAATATGTCACAGTATATCCTAGATACATGTACAATTTTCTATACATATTTCCACAATTATTGTGCCATACAAGAAATATCAGAAAACATATCAGAAAACATAATAGCAAGCAAACATCAATTATAAAAGAGTGAAAATATGATGTTGTGATCCACATTTAGTCCCACTGTCCTTTCTCTGGGTGCAAATGGTTCTCTTCATCAAGACCATAGGAACTAGTCTGAATCATCTCATTATTGAAAAGAGCCTTATTCATCAGAATTGATCATAACATAATATTGTTGTTGCCATGTACCATGATCTCCTTGTTCTGATCAATTCACTTAGCAGCCTCTCTGAAATCATCTTATTGATTGTTTTTTATAGAATAATAATATCCCATAACATTCATATACCATAACTTATTCAACCATTCTCCAACTGATGGGCATCCACTCAATTTCTAGTGTCTTGCCACTACAAAAAGGGCTGCCACAAAAATTTTTGCACAAGTGGGTCCCTTTTTTTTCCTTTAAGATCTCTTTGGGATATAGGCCTAATTACTAAGGTTTTCTACTCTCTCAACCTGTCACGTAAGAAGAATAGTAACCAATAGATAGCCGTATGGTCTATTGCAATCTTATAGTGATCAAGAATGCTTGAGGAATTTTCCAAGCATTTTGTTTCTTTTGCAAGGTATTTATAGAAAGAAATGGGCAAATGTAACTCAGTCTGAGAAGAAATTGTTTGGCTGTGAAACTTCTGGAGGAAGTTTCCATATTGTTTGATGGAAGGGAAAGTGGAAAGAAAAATGCTAGATTTGAAACCAGAGCGCCTGAATTCAAGGTTTAACTTTATTTGCCATCTATCTAGCTATACTCGAGTCCCATCACTTTTGGGACAGGTAGATGGCTCAGTCAACAGAATGCTAAACATGAATTCAGAAAGAGCTGGGTACAAATGAGGACTAGAGGTATAATTCTAGAAAGTCATTTTACCTCTCTTTTCCTCAGTATTCTCATCAGCAAATGGGATTTGAGGTAGGGAAAATCAAATGAGATAAGCCTTTCCTAAAGCATTTCGCATGTAGGTACTTAAAGATCTATACAATCCAAACTATTTAACTACTCTGTGCTTTCTTAGCCTAATATGTAAAAGCAGGAATTGGAGCTAGATAGTCTCTAAGCTCCCCACCAGTTTTAAAGCTCTGTTTCTGTAATTCTATGATTAGATCACTGGTTTATTTAAATATCTATGAATCACATGGCCCTCATTTAAAAAGACTTAAAAGGTTTCAAAGTTTAACAAAAGACACCATGCAAATTTAAATGAAGCTCAGAGCCTCTCTCCCCTTCATTAGACATAAGTGCGTACTATTAGCTAAACAGTAAAAAAGAAAAAGATTAATAATAAAATCAATAGTTTTTCCTGGAGCAGAATATTGCAAAGTTATTATTATTTTTTTTTTTGTATATAGGGGAAAATGCATCTGCATTTGAATGCAAGCAATAGTTCCTAATTTTTAGATAGTGCTATTTATGCAAAGAAGATCCCTTTTTTTCCCCTAAAGAATAACTTATATGACGCTGATATATATGATCTACCATAGCAAACTCACCTTGGCTCATTTCAGAAAACAGATCTCTGATTAGCTTTGCAATGTCATTGGCCTTTCTTTGAATATGTATTTTTTCTTGCATCCATCCATAATTCCTTTCTCTTCTCCCCTATCACCAGCTTTCACTATCTCATCTTTCACTATCTCCTCACCTACTGATGGCTCTATGAAGAAATAGGTTGGGGGCAGAAGGGGGTGGGGGAGAGTTGGTATCTTTATGAATGATCCTACCAGAGTTCTCTTTATTAAACATATCTGGCACATTGATCAGGGGGCTGTCAAGTGAATTTGAAAGATTCTTTTTTCTCCACTTTCCTTCAAGAAAGATATATTGGCTGAGCTGGTTATAAAGCATTCAACCATGCATGCTGATGATTCTCCCCTCATTAAAACAAATAGCTTTGCCCATTGTTGCCCATAGCTCAACAACCCCAGAATCTTCCAATAACTCATTCTTGAATGGTAGGTGGTTTGCAGGCCTTTTTGTAAAAGAGATATTAGCAGTCACCCTAAAGAAATACACATTTAAACATTAATTGCTACCCTTGAAAACCTAGCTGAAAAATATATCTATCTTGAACTTGAAGGAGCCATAAAGAAATGAGGACATAAAAGAGTTAAAAAATAACCAACCTACTTTTTTTCAAAATACTATGGAAACAGAATATTTGATCAAGTAACCAAGGGGAAATTGCAAGTTTTGATACAGGGGTATACAGAAGTGTAATGTTCTTCTCTAAAAATATAATGTTTTCTGAGAGCAGGTTTCTTGGGGGGCTTCTGGAAGCAGCCTTTGTTTCACTTCAGTGTAATAATCACCTCAAATGCATCCAGGAGTTAAAGTCCAAATCCTTTATTCTCTCCATCCAAGTCTTATCCTTCCTTGGGCCTTGTTAACCTTCTTAAAGGCCTATCTCTTTCCTTGGTTCCAAGAGCTCCTGCTGATAATCCTTTGCCTCTGCCAGCTTCAGTCTCCAGTCAGCACAAAGGTGGAAGATGGAATGAATTTGTCTCCTCCTCCGAGAGTGGACTTGTATGTCTGGCCCTGAGAGCTTCTTGCTTATATGCTGTACACTAAGTACACACCAATCATTATGTCACTAGGAAACCATTATTTGTAGTAGGATTAAATCAATGCTAAACTAGATTTAACCATTATCTCCTCAATTCCACTCAGTACCTTGTTTCAAGTTCTGGCTAATAACATCTCCTTGTAGGATCAGACCAATCATACTGAACCATGTTCAATTATATAATTATTGTTTCTGTCTATTCCACTATCTTAGTACCTTATAAGAATGTAAATACAGAAGTCAATGCAAAGGAAGTGATTTATTATGCCAAGAAGAATGACAACTAATATTTATATCTTATATTAATGTTTACAGTGTGTTTTACATGTTATTTAATTTCATTTTCACAGCAAACTATGAGTATGATTGTTTAAGGGACTACAACTAGAAAGTGATTGAGGTAGAATATGAACCCACATCTCCTGACTCTAAGTCCAATATATACTATTCCATGCTAATTTTCAGAGCTAAGCTACTAAGAAGCTAAATAGTTGGGCAAAAATTCATATAATAAATTGTTTAACAGAATAAAACAATGGATAGCATACATATTAGCCATGTAATCAAAACAATCTGACCTCAGATATTTAATAATCCTTCACAAGTTAGTTTAATCTGCCTCTCTTTTCTTATCTGCTGTACCAAGCTCTTTCTTCAAAGAATAAAATAAGAAAACATTTTGTATTTTTATAATTTTAAATAGTATTTTTTCCAAATATAATGAGAAGATAGTTTTCAACATTCAACTTGCAAAACCTTGTGTTCCAAATTTTTCTCCCTCTCTCCCTCTCTAAGACAGCAAGGAATCCAATATAAATTAAATATGTGTAATTCTTCTAAACATATTTCTATTTCCAACATGATATTCAAGAAAAATCAGATCAAACTGTGAAGGACTTGGCTCTTTTTAACAATGAGGTGATCCAAGACAAATCAAGTAGACTTGTGATGGAAAGTGCCATCTGCATTCAGAGGGAGCACTATGGAGATTGATTATGGATCAAAACAATATTTTCTTTTGTTGTTGTTTATTGTTTGCTTGTTTTTTCTCTCTTTTTTTCCCTTTTGATCTGATTTTTCTTGTGCAGCATGTGGAATATGGAATTATGTTTAGAAGAACTGCATATGTTTAAAGTACATCAATTGTTTATAGTCTTGGAGAAGGGAAAATAAAGAAGAGAGGAAGAAAAATTTGGAGGACAAGATTTAGCAAAGGTGAATGTTGAAAACTATCTTTGCAGTATATTTGGAAAAATAAAATACTATGTAGAAAAGAAGTTATAACTACTACAATAAAGGGTCATTGAATACAATCAAAAGATTGGATAGATTTTAAGATTCCATAGTTCATATTCCTCTAATAATATAAAGATCTATTATTTTTGATATTTTATCTATATCCATTTAAATCACAAGTCTTCTCTGACTTCACAGCATTTTATTTTGCAAGATTAAAATAAAAAACAAATAAAATTTTAACCTTCTGAATGAAAAAAGAAAATTAAAATCAGGGAAAGGGGGGAAAAACAGAAGAAAGAAAAAAAAACCAAATTAAACAATAACAACAACAAAAATTGAAAATACTATGCTTTGATCCACATTCAATCTCCATAGTGCTCTCTTTGGATACAGATGGCAAATACAGATACTTTCTGTCTCAAGTCTATTGGAATTGCTGTGAGTCATCTCATTGTTGAAAAGACCCAAGTTCATCACATCATCATATAATCTTTTTGTTGCTGTGTACAATGTTCTTTTTGTTCTGTTCACTTCACTCAGCATCAGTTCATGTAAGTCATTTTAGACTTTTCTAAAATTAGCCTTCTCATTATTTCTTATGGGATAATAATATTTGATTACATTCATATACCATAACTTATTCAGCCATCCCCTATGGAGGGCATCCTCTCAATTGCCAGTTCTTTGACACTACAAAAATTGTTGCTACAAATATTTTTACACATATGGGTCCTTTTCCATTTTATAATCTCTTTTGGATATAGACTTAGTAAAGACCCTGCAGGATCAAAAGGTATGCACAATATGCTAGTCCTTTGGGAATACTTTCAATTTGTTCTTCAGAATGGTTAGATCACTTCAGAACTACATAAACAATGCATTGTTGTCCCAGTTTACCCATATCCTTCCCAACATTTATCATTATCTTTTTTTGTCATCTTAGCCAATCTGAGAGGAAGGAAATAATACTTCAGAGTTGTTTTAATTTGTATTTCTCTAATCAACAATAATTTAGAGCGTTTTGAGAAATATTTTGAAAGTGCTTTGCAAACTTTATGTCACCATGGTTATATTTTATTATAATAATATTTATTATTGACTACCCTGGCCTACCATCACTCAAAGGCCATATAGGTTATATTTTAATATATCCCTAGCATTCTCCATAATATTTAAGAGAATTGAAGGGTCTATCCTTTTTACAAATGTCTCCAATGCTCAGTTATGGTGTTCCCCCCTCCCCTATTGTAAGGTATAATTGCTTAGTTTATTTGTTTGTTTGTTTTTTACACAGAAACATTTATTTCAAAAGTTACAAACACAAATATAAATTTAGTCTCCCCCAAAAGTGAAAGGCATAATGTCCTTTCTTGCACCACTTCAATCTCTGATAAGAAGAACAGGATTAGTTTCATATTTTATCTCAACTTTAGTGTACCTTATAATCAGTTTCAAGTCCAAAACCCTTGACTCTAGTTGGACATAGTTTCTCAGGTGTGTTCCATGTTAGACTGTCTGGGTTCACCATTTAGCCCACAATCCTGGCTCTAAGGTTGCCATGACTCAAACTCCTGATTCATGGGCATCTCTCCAAAACAACATATAACAGAAACAAATAGTCCGAGTTCCATATTTTAGGGTCTTTTAAAGATGGAAATATTATAGCACACCTTTTTTTGCATGCAACAGATAAAAGAACAAAAGAGAGTAGTGGAAAGGGCAGCTGTAAATTTCTATAGGCTCTGCCTCACCATTTTAAAAGATACAAACTGCCAGTGAAAAGGGGTTACCCCACCCACATGGTAGGGGAAGAAATGGGTTCCTTGTTAGGCAAACTAGCCATACAGCAAAGACTCCTCTCCATTAGGAGAACTATATTACTTATGATAGTTTGTATTTATATATTACTTTAAAATTTTCAAAATGTCATAACAAAATTCTGAGACAAGTAATATATTATTATTAACTCCACTTGGAATCAAGTGAAATTAAATCACTTAATTCAGTATTATTTAATTTCAGTACCAAGAATAGAATTCAGGGTCTTTTTTTGTTTTGTTTTTTATTTCAGAATTCTTTCCATGATACCATGCCATTGCAGGTACATGGCTGAGTGAATACAGCAATAGATCTAAAGTCAGGAAGACCAGAATTCAAATCCAGAATCACATCCTTACCAGCTGTGTGATGCTGGACTAATCATTTAACTTCTAACTGTCTTAAACCACTGGAGAAACATTTCAGCATCTTCACTAAGAAAACTCAATATGTACTACATTAATGTACTATGGCCCACGGCTCCGTGGCTAAACACAACAATAATACAACACCCAATACGACCACCAAAAGGATAGAACAGTTTCCAATATTTTGTACTAAACTTTCCTATAGAATTATAAAATATCATATTTGGAAGGGAACTGAGAAGTCTTATAAATCAACCAGTCTCCCTTGCTGGCAGGGGAATTGTCTCCACCATTAAAGAACTCACTACTTTATGATGTGTGTGTGACCAGGGTATGATACCTCTGATATGAAGGCTGCTGAGGGCTTTTTTTTTTTAAGGGCTTCTTCCTGTCCTTGGTATCTGCCTGATTTACCTAACTCTCACATGTGGCTCCAAGAAACTGCACAGGGACCACACCTTAGGGAACTGTTTTAGCAGACAGGCTAAACCAGGCTGAGAGTAACTAATAGGTTTCAAACCTGTTGGTGAGTTAGGGGGTGTCTATTCTAAGCACATGAAAACATCCTCTGGTGAAATGGGCATATGAGAGCAATTTGTTCCAATTGCCATGAAAGCAGATGAAGAGGGAATTGTGGAGTGCTTAGACTTTGGTCAGTCAAGCTTACTGTTCCTTACTCACTGTCTCTTACTCTTACTCACTGTTGGCAAAATTCTTGATAGAGTTCTCACTAACAGGCTGATCCTTCATCTGAAATATAGTCATCTGAGAGCCAGTGTGGTTTCAGAAAGGTCTCAGAAATGTCAATAAGGTATTTGCTGCCCAGTAGCTCCAGGAGAAATGCCAAGAGCAGATGGGAGGGCTGGAGACAATGTTTGCAGATCTGACCAACGCCTTTGATATCGTCAAATGCCTTCACTGAAAACAAACATAGCATCAAAGTCAACTGCTACATTAATGATAAATTCTTCAAATTGAAAAGGTCACAAGTCAAAACTATAGTGGGGGAAGTGTTGATGCATGATTGTTTGCAGATGATTGTGCAGATCCCATGCTGAGATGCAACAAAGTACTGATCTATTCTCTGCTAATTGTGCTCATTTTGACCTAACAATTAACAATAAGAAAACACAGATGCTCCATCAGCCAGCCCCACACCATGCATATGTTAAAGCAAATGGATGTTTTGAATGCTGTGGATAAGTTCACTTCCTTTGGCTGTATACTGTCCATGGATGTACACATTAATAATAAGGTTGAAACTCATAACTCAGTCTTTGGGGGACTCCAAAGGAATGTATGGGAAAGAAGAGGTATTAGACTGATTAACATACTGAAGGTCAATAGAACCATTGGGTTGACCTCATTGTCATATACTTGTGAAACCTGGACAGTATATCAACATCAAGTTCCCATTTGAATTGTCTAGGAAAGATTCTATAGATTATCTGAGAGAATAAGATACCAGACATTGAGGTCCTTTTTTGAACTAAACTGCCAACCAGTCAAACTCTACTCAACAGAGGACAGCTCCAAAGGGCTGGCCATGTTTGTTGAATGCTGAATGTATGCTTACCAAAAAGACTATTTTATGGAGAACTTACACAGTAGAAGTACTCACATGGTAGTTTAGAAAAAGTTATGCAAAAAAAGACACCCTCAAGGTCTCTTTTAAGAACTTTAGAATTGATTGCATGACATAGGAGACACTGTATGAGTAAAGCAGATTTGAAGTAACTCAGAAAAAACCTGAGATACACAAATTTAAAAAGACTACTCCAAATGTTCATATGGACAATTCATGCCTGACCCGTAATAGAGCATTTTGTGCTCTTATTAGTCTTATCATCCACAGTCAGACACACTGTAACTCGAATCTAACATAGTGATGTCATTCCAGTCCTCTTTGAAAATGAAGGGCAACAATTTTACAAAGAATCTCATGCTATTTTCAGATAGTTCTAATTAGAAACGGAATTCCTTTTCTCTTTAAACCTCTAAAGGCAGTCTCTCCTAAGAAGACTCACTTCTTATTTCATTGAGAAGAAAGATCATGTTCACCTGAATTCTCTCTTTTTTTCTATTCTACATTTAAAAAGCCCTTGGCATCATCCCCAGTACTTCCTTTGCTCCAGTTTCTTTTGAAGATATAGCCCTTCTATTCGCCAAGAACAAACACTCTATTTTCTCCTTTAACATCCTTTCTTCTGTTCTACTTCTCCATCTTGAGTCCTTACACTCTAGCCCAAGCAATTATCCCCATCTCTCTTATTTTTAATCTCTTCCTATCCACTACCTCCTTTCCCATTATCTAAAAACAATGTCTCCAAGATCTGTAAAAAGTGTTTACTTGACTCTTAAAACTCCTTAAGTTTTTATTCTGTAGCTCTTTTTGTTTCACAACCAAACTCCTACACTACACTAATTTTCTCCACTGCACTCACTTCTCAGTCATTTAAAATCTATTCTTTCCAGTAATAATGATTAAATATTTTCAAGCCTCATCCTTCTGAATACTTTCATTATTGTGACCAGTGCGTCTTCATAAATACCCTCTCTTTTCTGAGTTTTCATGATATTACTCTCTCCTACTTTTCTTTTTACCTGTGCTATTTTTATTATTTATCCTTTTTTGCCAGATCATTACCTATATCTCAATCCATAGACATATCTCAGGTCTCTGCCCTGGGACTTTTTCTTTCTTTTCCCATGCTTTGCATTCCCTCTTAGTAATCCCATAAACCCCCATGGATTTAAATATAAAAAGGCTGTGCATAATTTTGAAAAGTGAAGTTAGAATCTCCTGAGTTCGATCTGAATTTAGTCATTAAATAATTATGAAGTCTGAGACACAAAACTTAACTATTATCTGCCTCAGTTTCTTCATTTGTAAAATGTGGATAATAACTCTTAACTTCCAGGTTCTTATGTGAGGAATAAGAAAGATGATATTTGTAAAACATATAATAAGTTCTTGATACATAATACATGCTCAATAAAGGATAGTTTCTTTCCTTTCTTTTCTCCTCAGTTCTAATCCTTAATCAAAAACTATCTGTTGGACATTTCCAACATCATATCTCATAATCATTTCAAAATTAACATATCTAAAACAGAATTTCTTTTCTTTTTTCTTTTTCATAGCTTTTTATTTTATCAAATACATGCAAAGATAGATTTCAAAATTCATCTTTACAAAACCTTGTGTTCCAAATTTTTCTCCCTCCCTGCCCTTCACCCCCTCTTATATAATCCAATATAGATTAAACATGTGCAATTCTTTTAAACCTATTTCCATAATTGTTATGCTGCACAAGATAAATCAGATCCAAAATGGAAGGAAAAAACAAGCAAACAAAGAACAACAAAAACAAAATAAATACTGGGCTCGGATCCACAATCAGTCTCCATAGTTCTCTCACTGGAATTGGATGGCTCTTTCTATCCCATGTCTATTGGAATTACCTTGAATCCTCTCATTGTGGAAAAGAGCCAAGTCCATCACAGTTGATCATCACATAGTCTTGTTGTTTTTCTTGGTTCTACTCACTTAACTTAGATCAATTCATGTAAGCCTTTCCAGGGATTTCTGAAATCAGCCTGCTTGTTCATCATTTCTTATAGAAAAATAATATTCCATTATATTCATATACCATAACTTATTAAGCCATTACCCCAACTGATGAACATCCACTCAATTTCCACTTCTTTGCCATTACAAAAACAACTGCTATAAACATTTTGGACATCTTGGTCTTTTCCCCTTTTTGATGATCTTTTTGATCTAATGTACACAATAAAGTCAATGCTGGATCAAAGAGAATGCACCATTTTCTAACCCTGTGAGCATAAGTAATTTTTCACTTTCTTTCAAATGCTCCTTTCATCCAGACATCCTGGAGAGCAGCAAAATCTAGTCACACAAGTTCAAAAGGTAAGTGCCCTCCTATACATTTCCTTCTTCATCATCCACATATCCAAATCAGTTGACAAATTATTTTCATTCTTCCCAGAAATTATTTAGGCTACATACTCAATCCTCATTCATAATGTCATCCTCTCTCTTCCTTAGACTATTGAAATATTTTCTTAATTAGTCTATTGGGCTGAAATATCATAGTCCTCTAACATCCTCAATGGGGCTCTAAAACTAATATTACTAAAGTTTAAGTTGGCATGTCATACTCCTTCTTAAGTTGGTTTAAAAGCTCTCTATTGTCTCTTGGATAAGATCTTATTGGTTTTCTTCACTTACATCCCTCAAAAAGTTTTTTCTAGCCTTATTATATAAGTCTTGCAATGCTTGCTTCACTTGATATTAATAATCAGAAAAAGAAAATCATCTATAATCTTTTTTAAGGAACTTGTATACTCTTAGCACATGCATGGGAGGCATTTTGTTGGAGGAAAATATTTTAGGTCATATTCTGTTGTATGGCATTAAATTCTTATTTGTAGTCAGCAAACAATAAACCCAGAAGGATCTTACAATGTCTATATGTTTAAATCAGAAGTTGTAAAGGAGGGATATTTTAAAGAACAATGTTTATAGAATTTTGTCTGTTCCTTTCATATACTTTTATTAAAGACATTATCTGGGGCAGTTAGATGGCACTGTTGATAGAATGCAACCCTGAAGTAAGGAAGACCTGAGTTCAAATCTGATTTTAGACATTTAATTCTTACTGACCCTGAGCAAGCCACTTAACCCTTATTTTCTTGGGGGCTGAGGGAGAAGATATCTTCAATGAGTTTGTATATGATTTTCAGTAGTTTATACAGGAGAGATATTAGTGCTAGGTTCTAGTCCTGTTCCTAACACATTTTAGCTCTGGACAAGTCATTTAATCTTTCAATGGTCTAGGAAATTCTAAGTTCATAATGTTACAGGGGAGGTGATAGTCTCCAGTGGTAGAGGAAGATTTGTTATCTAGGGATTTCCCTGTACTACAGAAATTATAGATTTTATGGAGATAGAGAAGTCCAAATCCCAAATTGCTAGTAACTTACTTTTTAAAAACTCATTATGCTGACTACCCCAAGGATGATGCATGTATGTGGGAGTGATGTCTTTTTAAACTATATGTATGTCTACATGAATGTCAAAATATTATTAGGAGAGAAGCATGAATATATATTTCTATAATTTCATCTGTTCTCTTCAAAGAATTCTTTGATTTCTCACAAGAGGGGGAGTAAAAAAGTAAGCACATAGGCTATTGTGATGTTTATGTCCCTACAGTTTAAAAAAGAGAGAGAGAATAGATAAAGAGATAGATGTAGAGATAGACACACAGGTGATAGATGGATAGACAGATAAATAATAGATAATAGATAGAAGATAGACAGATGATAAGATAGATAGGTATATGAATAGATGATTTTGTTTTGTCACTCTTTTTGACCTTTTATTTGAATCTATTTAAAAATCATATGTAAAGAATTGTCTCCTTTTCCACTAAATGCTAGTTACATAACTACTAGAACCATAATGACTAGAGAATAAAATATTTATCCAAACCAATATTAGTGAAGAAATTAGTGAAATTATACAAATTAAAATATAACATACAGAATGAAAAATCTTTCTCACTGACACTGGGATTCTCAGTTTAAAAGAGAAAAAGAGAAAGTCAGAGACAAATACAAAAGGAGAAATTCTTGTTTGACAAGCAGGAATACCTCTGCAGTGTTGATTCTTTTATATGTTGATTTCTATCTGGAGAATTCCTGAAGGAATCCTTCCTCCTTTCTTCCCCCCATCCTTTACTTCTTTCATAAAATAGTGTCTAAAATTATATATGTTTTCTCTTTAAGCCAAAATCCAGAAAATAATCTTTCTGTTTCAAACTTTCACTAATTCTGTGCCTCACATAGGAATAAAGTATGGAATGATCACTTTCTCCACCAATAAGGAGAGTCATATGCAAATGCTTAGATTTCAGTCCTGAATTAGACTGGATTAAATTGGTTTAAAGAAAATCTGCATCTCTTGCCATGTCACAGGCTGCTGACTTACGTTTTAATGTGTATTTTTTTTGTTTTGTTTTTTTTTTGGGGGGGGGGTTTGCAAGTCATTGTCTTAGAGACACAAAAGCAACACATCCATAAAACTATATCTAGACAAAGGTAGGTCAGTACAGTAAACTTTCTTCAGGGATCATGATGGGTTGCTAGTGGCCAGAACTATATCCCAATGTAAACAAAAGTAGTAGAGAAGGACATAACTGTAGGGGGTTTTGTTCAAAACCATGACAAAGCTCCCCGTGTAATCTTAGCCAAGGTATTTGATCTCTTGGAGTCTCATTTTCCTCGTTTATAGAAATTGAGAGGGTTGACCTGATCTCCCACAATTTTTAAATCTATATTTCTTTGGTGATTATTCAGGCTGTATTAAAAGGAAGCTGGCTATTTACACTATTCTAGCCATCTTTGCATGCTATGAATATAATAGTATAAAATTTCCATGTTCTCAGAACATGATTCAGTTTTCAACATTTTATTTTCTCATTATTTGCTAGCAAAAGAGTTAAAAAATACATTTGTCTTGAGTAACTTGACATTTGTCTGAAACAAAGATATATGTGCTGATCGATTAAAGGAGAAAAAGCTCATATTATGTGGTCTAGAGTTTAGCTTTGAAGCTTATCATCTTATTTTTCCTTGCTTATTTGTCCAAATGGTCAAAGAGCTTATGAAGAAAGTATGACATAATAAGAAGTGCTTAGTATGAATAATTCAGAAAAAAATGAGGAAGAATGTATGATGCGATTTACAGCAATACAGAGAGATAAATATATATATATATAAACAATGACTGTAACAATGGAAATCAAATCAGTCAAGTGAGGCAACAAAATTCTGGTCACATACAACAGTATTATTACTATATAATATGTCCTTCTCAATAATATGTCCTAATATGTATGAGAAGGAACATATGTCCTTCTCAATTACCAATAAATAAACTGTTCCCATTATTTAGGGTGAATATATTTCATAAGAGATTTTGGGAGTTTGGGGAAACGTTTTATTGTGTCACCAACTTTTATCAATCAGTAGAAAGCCTTTTTTTCAAGTTGATATATGTATATTAATGATATGCATTAATGAAGCTTTGTATAAACATTTAAATTGTTTCAAATTCATTGAATTCTATATTTTGTTCTCCTCATCCCTCTATCTTGTTTACAAAAATAGCCCTTGACAACTTTTTTTGTTGAAGTATATTATGTCTTGACCTATAAATATAATTCTGTCCAAAAATAAAAGGAAATAGAAATAATCTATCCTGATTACATGACACTATGATACTTATTTCCCTTTCTACATATTCACAAATGATATTTTATTAATAAATACAATGTTTTCATGATTCAAATTAAAGTTCACTGGTCCATGTTTTAAAGACTCCACCTCATAGGTAAGTTAAGCTAATACAATAAAAATGACAATACTACATAAGTTAATTTACTTAATCAATGTTAAATCAATCTAACTACCAACAGTTTACTTCAAAATGCTATAAAAATGTATCACAAAATTTAATTAGAAAAAAATTAATAATCTCAAGGGAAATAATGGGGGGAAAGGTATGAAGGAAGGGGAAATTTTGCAATAAAGCAGCAATAACCAAAGTTTCAGCAATCATTAAAAAATAGAGAAGGCAATCAATACTATAATTTAGAAACCTAGAAATCTATTGAACTGAGTAGCCTCATGTTTGACAAACCAAAATATCTTAACATGTGACAAAAACTGCTGGGAAAACTGGAAAGCAGACCCACAGAAATCTCATATAGATCCACAGCTCAAATTTTCCCAAGATATTTTCCAATTTAATACATTACTTGGACCAAAAATGGTGAGATAATAAATTAATTAAAGAGGGAACTGCTTTCAGAACCATACATAGAGGAAGACTAAATGACCAAAAGGGATAATGATAATCACAGAAGAGAAAATGAACAATTTTGATTATAAAATATTTTAAAGATTTTTGCAACAAATAAAGCTAATATAATTAAAATTAGAAGGGAAATAACTCGGGAAAAATCCTTGAAATAAGTTTCTCTGATAAAATTTGAATTTCCATCATTTATGAAGAACTAATTCAGATTTAAAAAAATAAGATCCATTTCCCTATTGATTATTGTTCAAAGGGTATGAACAGATTGTTCTCAAAGTTAAAATCTAATCCATTAATAGTCATAAGTCTCAACTGAAAATTAGAGAAATTCAAATTAGAGGAACATTAAGGTTCCATCTTATACCCATCAGATTGGCAAATCTGATTAAAAGCGAGAAATGAATAGTCTATGGGAAAATGGGAAAATCTATGCACTGTTAATTACTTTAAATTGGTATGGCCACTAGGAAAGAAATTTAGAACTTTGCCTTATAATTATTTAACTATTTATACTCTGAGATCCAATGATGATCATAATAATCTTATGCCATAAAGGGATTAAAAGAGAAGCAATGTTTCCAAATGTACAAAAATAATGATGATAGCTCTTTTTGGGTTGTCAAAAAACAGCAAATTCAGAGTACTCATCAAATAGGAAATGGATGAACAAATTAAGGTCAATAAATGTAATGCCATAATAATATAAAGTAAGAAATACTAGATAATTCTGCATTTTTTCAGGAAATATGTATTACATAAATTTGATTTATACCCTACACACTACATTTGTAAATATATAAATATATATATTTATAAATATATAAAAATAATTATTAGAACTTTGGATGGGGAGAGAGGAGATAATATTTTCTTGGCGGATCAATAAAACTTTTAGATAGAAGGTGTCATTTGACCTGAACTTTGAAGAAAATAAGATTAAGGAGAGAAAGGTGAGAAGGAAACAAACAAAAAATTCCATTCCTAGGGAAAATGAATGAAAATGGCAAGTGGAGACTGACATAACATGGATAAAGAAATTCATATGAGTAGATGAGATCACTGCAAGAGATAATTGAGGGACAAAAGATACTAAAGCCTAGGACACAAAAACTTTGGTAAAATCCCATTACAGGACCCTGTTAGGAATGACAATTCAGCAACAGAGTGGTTAGACTAGGAGAAGAATCATGTAAGTAATGTCATGAAAATCCAGTGAGAAAGAAGAATCTCAAGGAAAATGGTTGCCAGCAATGTTTCAGAAAAAGTCAAAAAGGATATATACTGAAGAAAAAAAAAAGACCATCAGATTGGAAAATCAAAAGATTGGGAGAGAGTTATTTCAGTTGCAGGGCTAGTCTTCAAAACATTTTACAAAGAGTTGAGAACATGATGAAAAAGGAGACACGAACATGTAGTGTAGCAAGGAAATGCCACTATAAATTTAGTCAAATGTCATATTCATTCTTTCCCTTTTCCTTTCACATTCCAATGAGGAATGTTAATGATTGACACAAGCAATGGAAACAGACTTATATTTCTATTCATTCCATGAGCAATTTACATTTTTTTCCTATTGTTTAGATGTGACTTTTATTTGTGTGAGAAGTAGACATTCAAATATTTTAATTTTTCTACAGTTATTTTAAATTGAATTTTTCTTTTTCTTGGTAATGATTTGTGTGGGGTTGTTTTATATCCTGCAACTTTGCTAATGCCGTTAATTATGTCTGATTTTTGCATGATTTTCTATGATTCTCTAATCATGTCATCATATTAGCTTCAAGAGTGATATTATTATTTCCTCATTATCTATCCTAATTCCTTTAATTTATTTTTTCTTTTCTTGTTGCTAAAGCCAACATTTTCAGTACAATATTGAATAATAGTGGTAATAATAGTCATCCTTGTTTCACCCCTGATCTTACTAGTAATGCATCCAGCTTCTATCCATTATAAATAATGCTTGCTGTAGGTTTTAGATAGATACTGTTTATTATTGTAAGAAAAACTCCCTTCATCCCTATCTGTCTAGTGTTTTTCTATTTTATTTTATTTGTTTCTTTGTTTTTTATGGGTAAACATATTTATACAATTCTCTTGCTGCACAAGAAAAATCAGATCAAAAAGGAAAGGAAATGAGTAAGAAAACAAAATGCAAGTGGACAATAAAAAAAAAGTGAGAATGTTATCTATCTAGTATTCCTAATAGGATTGGTGCTATATTTTATCAAGAGTTTTCTGCATCTGTTGAGATTATATGATTTCAGGTTTGGTTTTTTTTAATTGAAATGGCCAATT
Source organism: Sarcophilus harrisii (assembly GCF_902635505.1). NCBI lineage: Eukaryota > Metazoa > Chordata > Mammalia > Dasyuromorphia > Dasyuridae > Sarcophilus > Sarcophilus harrisii. Next base: position 602,036,207 of record NC_045427.1, read on the forward strand.
ATGGTAATAGTTTTCCAGTTATTGAACCTACCCTGTATTTTTGGTATAAATACCATTTCCTCATAGGGTTATATTCTGCTGATAACTTTATATAATTTCTTTGCTAATATTTTATTTAACATTTTTGCATTTATATTCAGTAAAGAGATTGGTGTGTAACTTTTTCCCCTTATTTCGGCTTTTCCTGATTTATGCATCAGTGACATATTTATTTCGTAGAAGGAATTGGCAGGACTCCTTCTTTACTTCTTTCCCCCCAATAGTTTACATAATATTGAAATTAATTGTTCTTTAAATTTTGATAAAATTTACTTATTAATACAACTGGCCCTGGAGATTTTTTTCTTAGGGAATTCATTGGTGGCTTCTTCAATTTCTTTTTCTAAAATGATTCGATTTAAATAATTATTTCCTCTTCTATTAATCAGGACAATTTGTATATCTGTAAATATTTATCCAGTTAACTTAGGTTATCTGATGCTGAGTGAAATGAGCAGGACCAGGAGATCATTATATACTTCAACAATACTAGATGATGACCAGTTCTGATGGATCAGGCCATCCTCAGCAACGAGATCAACCAAATCATTTCTAATGGAGCAGTAATGAACTGAACTAGCTATACCCAGAAAAAGAACTCTGGGAGATGACTAAAAACCATTACATTGAATTCCCAATCCCTATATTTATGCACACCTGCATCTTTGATTTCCTTCACAAGCTAATTGTACAATAATTAAGAGTCTGATTCTTTTTGTACAGCAAAATAATGTTTTGGTCATGTATACTTATTGTGTATCTAATTTATATTTTAATGTATTTAATATCTACTGGTCATCCTGCCATTTAGGGGAGGGGGTGGGGGGGTAAGAGGTGAAAAATTGGAACAAGAGGTTTGGCAATTGTTAATGCTGTAAAGTTACCCATGTATATATCCTGTAAATAAAAGGCTATTAAATAAAAAAACAAAAAACAAAACAAAAAAAAAACTTAGGTTATCTGATTTCCTGCCATACATTTGGGAAAAAATAGCTATTAATTAATGCTTTTATTTCTTATCATTGATGGTAAGTTCATTTTTTTTTTCATTTTTGATGCTAGTGATTTGCTTTTTTTTCCTTTCTTTTTCCTAAAACAAAAGTTTTATGTATTTTGTTGTTTTATTCATAAAATAAACTTTTACTTTTATTTTTTAGTTCAATAGTTTTCTAAGTTTAATTTTTATTAAATTCTCCTTTAAGTTTCAGAATTTCTAATTTGCTAGTTAGTTGGGATTTTTTAATTTATTATTTTTCTAACCTCTTTAGTTTTTTGCCCAATTCATTGATCTCTTCTTTCTCTATTTCATTAATGTAGCTATTTAGAGATATAAAAATCTTCCTAAAAACTGCCTTGGCTGCATTCCATAAGTTTTGGTATATTGTCTCATTATTATCATTTTCTTGGATGAAATTATGGATTGTTTCTGTGATTTATTTGACCCACTCATTCTTTAGAATTAGCCTATTTAATTTCTTTTTTTAAAAAATTATTATAGCTTTTTATTTACAAGTTATATACATGGGTAATTTTACAGCATTGACAATTGCCAAACCTTTTGTTCCAATTTTTCCTCTCTTTTCCCCCACCCCCTCCCCCAGATGGCAGGTTGACCAATACATGTTAAATATGTTAAAGTGTAAATTGAATACAATATAAGTATACATGTCCAAACAGTTATTTTACTGTACAAAAAGAAGCAGACTTTGAAATAATGTACAATTAGACTGTGAAGGAAGCCTATTTACTTTCAAATTGGTTTTTAGTCTATCTTTCCTTAGCTCTTTACTTAATATAATTTTTATTGCATTGTGGTCTGAAAAGGAAGCATTTACTTTTTTCTGTATTTGATTGATGCTTTTATGTTCTAATTCATGGTCAATTTTTGTATAGGTGCCAAGTACTCCTGAGAAAAAGTTGTATTCTTTTCTGTCTCTTTTCAATTTTCTCCAAAGATTTATCATATCAAGGTTTTCTAGGATCCCCTTAACCTCCCTAGTTGCTTTCCTGTTTATTTTGTGCTTAGAGTCATCTCATTCCAAGAAAGGAAAGTTGAGGTTCCCTACTAATATAGTTTTGCTGTCTATTTCTTCCTATACCTGACAATATATTTAGGAAATTGTATGTTCTACCACTTGGTGCCAATACAATTAATATAGTTTACGTTACCTTTTATCAAGATGTACTTCCTTATCTTTTTTAATTAGATCAATTTTTATTTTACATTATCTGAGATAAAAATTGCTATTCCTGATTTTTTAATTCAACTTAATCTGTTTTTGGAATACACGGAAGAACTTCTGAAATACACCGGAATCATCTGACAGTGGCTGCTGGAGCTCCAACCCAGAATGGATCTCCTCTTGTGAGAGGATGATACAAGGAGATGGAGAGGCAGTTGCTGTTCTCTGACCTTTCATCTTCCCTCTGCCTCCAATTTATTTATTCCTAGTCTGCAACACCTGTGTCAGCAAAGACTGCCTTGAAACTCCTTCAGATATTATGATCCACAGCTGTGGAAGCTCTCAGAGATCTGACCTGTCCCTTGACACTCTGTATGTATCTTTCTGTGTCAAATGTTCTTTCAAACAACATAGGGTGGAATTCTGTTTTTTTAATCTATTCTGCTTTAGATTCTCTTCTGTTTTATGAGAGAGTTCTTCCCATTCACATTCAAACTTATGATTACCAGCTCTGTATTTCTCTGCATCCTACTTTCTCACCTATACATATTTTTGTTCTCTCTTTACACTCTGTCCTTAGTAGTGTTACGTTTTTTTTTTAAAACCCATCCCACCTAGTACCGTATCTTCTTTCACTCCTGCTCCTTCTCTTACTTCTGTTTCCTATTATTTCATATAACTCTTTGAGATTTTCTCTATGGACTTTTGGTCTCATCTGTGTTGGTCTTCCCTGTCACCATACTAGTTTTCTATGGTCAAGGTTCTTTTCTATTTCTTGCTCATTTTCTTTACTTTTCTCTTTGTATTTCTTCTTCTTTTTTAAATTTTATGGTCAATATCTGCTCCTAGTGTAAAGGGGGCACTGACCCAAATATCCTGAACAGCTCTGAACTTTGGTTTTGAGCACAGAGAGTAGCTGTATCTGTTTTTTACAGGAAACAGCTTGGTTTCCTAGAATTTGTCCATTGAGCTGGTTTGGGGGAACTGCCTTTTTGATTTGCTGTACTACTGAGCCATTACTGAGGGTCTCATTTGCTGATCTGCTGCAATTAAGACCCTCTCACTGACTTTCTCAGACTCTGTCTGAGCTGGACTGAATATCCCTTTCATCCCAGTGAGACTGACATTACTTGAAGTTTTTCCAATCTATCTTGAATTGTAGAGTGATTTCATTCCATCAGGTTTATTGAAAGGCTTCAGGTTTCATTTTTGAGGGAAATTGGGAGAGCTTGAGCAGCTTCCTGGCTTCATTCTGCCATCTTGGCTCCACTCTTAGAAGTGAACTCATTTATTTTAAAAGAATGTTTCATTTTATTTTACTTGTACTTAATAAATATTTAAATAAATAAATAAATTTTAATAATTATTTTTCACTTATGTAATAATTTAAGATTTACAATGTATTTTATATAATTTTTCATTTGTTTCTCACAACAACCCTTTAAGACAAGTGCTACTATTATTCTTATTTATTAAATTTATTAAATAAGGAAACAGACTGAAAGGTGTTATGTGATATAGAATGTGCCTAAGAAAGTATTTAAACTTAAATCTTCCTGATTCTAAGTCCAGTAACTCTTTCTGCTTCACCATTTTAGTATTTTGTTATGTTCATTATTATTTAATGTGAAGATCGTGTATTTTAACATCAGCACGAGACAGGAATTCAGGTTAGGGGAAAATCGTCAGTCTTTATTCTCAGTGAAGAAGGATGGCAGGTGGAAGAGAATCGGCGATAGCAATGTGTGCAGCTGAGTCAAGAAGCTAGCTTGACCAGCAGCCACACAACCAGCAGCTCGGAGTCTCGAACCCAGCCCAATCTTCCCCAGCTTCTCTTCCTCTCTCTCTCTGCCTCCACCCACCAAAATGCTATGTGCTTGTGTAATACCTCCCATGCTGATGGGTTTGTGCATAATAAGACCCTTCATCCCAGAAACCCACTAGCAACCCCCATTTCCCTTTGGTGCTTTTCATCTCCCTTCCTGAGTTATCAGGGAGGGCATGATCATCTCCTTTTTAGTGCTTTCACCGCCTTTCCTGAGAAGTCAGGGAGGCTGTGATCACCTCCTTTTCGGTGCTTTCACCTCCTTCCCTGAGAAGTTAGGGAGGCTGTGATCACCTCCCCTTGGGGGCTCTGACCTCCCTGAGGAGTCAGGGATGGCATGACCACCTGTGTTCTAAAATAAAAGAAAGCGGGACATGTAATGGGCTGAGGTTTGAGTTGATGCACTGAGGTCCCAAGTACATGAGGCTAAATAGTAATTGGGCTATACTCTATTAATATACATGATTGGATAAAGAATGGTCCCTGCCCACTCTCTGTGCAAGTCCTGATGTGTTATATAGGAAATGACGATTTTGGTGGGTGGAGGCAGAGAGAGAGAGAGGAAGAGAAGGTGGGAGAGATTGGGCCTGGGTTCGAGACTCCGAGCTGCTGGTTGTGTGGCTTCTGGTCTAGCTAGCTTCTTGACTCAGCTGCACACATTGCTATCGATGATTCTCTTCCACCTCCGATCCTTCTTCACTGAGAATAAAGACTGATGATTTTCCCCTAACCTGAATTCCTGTCTCCTGCTAATTTAAAAATACACGATCTTCACAATTATCCAATAAATGGGGTCTTTGGATTTGTCAAACACAAGATTACAATAGTCATTGAGTATTTGGTCCTGTGAACCTAACCTATTCAACTGATCAACTACTCTTTTTATTAGCCAGTACCCATGGTTTTGATGATTGATATTTTGTAATAAAAGTTTAAATCTGACACAGCTAGGCCATCTTCATTTGCATTTTTTCATTAATTCCCTTGGAATACTTGACCATTTGTTCTTCCAGATGAACTTTGTTATAATTTTTTCGACTTGTAAAATAATTTCTTGGGAGTTTTATTGGCATGACACTAAATAAGTAGATTAATTTAGGTAATATTGTCATTTTTTTTACATTAGCTCAGCCTAGCCATGAGCACTTGATATTTTACCAAATGATTAGATCTGACTTTATTTGTGTGGAAAGTGGTTTGTAGATTTGCTTATATAGTTCTTGACTTTCCCTTGGCAGATAAGTTTCCAAATATTTTTTTACTATTAACAGTTATTTTAAATGGAATTTCTCTTTGTTATCTCTTGCTGCTGGATTTTGTTAGTGATGTAAAAAATGCTGATGATTTTTGTGGATTTATTTTGTATCCTGCAACTTTGTTAAAGTTGGGAATTGTTTCTAATAGTTATTACTTGATTCATAAGGATTCTCTAAGTATACCATTATATCATCTGAAAAGAGTAAAAATTTGGTTTCCTTATTACCTGCTCTAATTCCTTTCATTTCTTTTTCTTCTTTTATTGCTAAAGCTACCATTTTTAATACAATATTGAATAGTACTGGTGATAGTGAGCAACCTTGTTTCACCCTTGATCTTACTGGGAATGGTTCAAGATTATCCCCATTGCATGTGATGCTTGCTAATGATTTTAAATAGATGCTATTGATTATTTTAAGGAAAAGTCCATTTATTACTATACTCTCTAGTGTTTTTTAATAGGAGTGGGTTTTGGATTTTATCAAATGCTTTTTATGCATCTACTGAGATGATCACATGATTTTTGTTAATTTGGTTATTGATATAGTCAATTATGGTAATAGTTTTCCTAATATTGAACCGGCTCTGCATTCCTTGTATAATTCTTAGTTGGTCATTATGTATTATACTGGGTATGACTTACTGTAATCTCTTTGGTAATATTTTATTAAAGATTTTTTACATCAAAATTTATTGGGAAACTATTTTATAATTTTCTTTTTTGTGTTTTCACTCTACCTAGTTTAGGTAGCAGCATCCTATCTGTAACATAAAAAGAATTTGGGAGGACTCCTTTCCCTATTTTTTTTCAAATAGTTTATATAATATTGGAATTACTTGTTCTTTAAATGTTTGATAGAATTCACATGTGAATCCATCTAGCCCTGGAATTTTTTTCTTAGAGAATTGAGTAATAGCTTGTTCTATTTCTTTTTCTAAAATAAGAATATTTTAGTAATTTATTTCCACTTCTGTTAATCTGGACACTCTATATTTTTGTGGGGTTTCCTCCATTCCACTTATATTATCGTATTTATTGACACACAGTTGGGCCAAATAAGTCCTAATTATTACCCTAATTTCCTCTTCATTGGTGAAAAGTTCTCCCTTTTCCTTTTTGAGACTAGCAATTTGATTTTCTACTTTAATTTTTCCAATCCAATTAAGTAGAAATTTATCCTACTCATAGTTTTAATTTGTAATTCAATAGTTTTCTTACTTTCAATTTAATTAATCTTGCATTTTATTTTCAGATTTTCCAATTTGGCATTTAATAAAGGGTTTTCAATTTGTTCTTTTTCTTGCTTTTTTAGTTGAAAGCCAAATTCATTGATCTTCTTTTTCTCTGTTTTGTGCAATTAAGCATCTAGAGATACAAATGTTCCTCTAATAACCTCTTTGACTGCATCCCACAAATTTTGGTATGCTGTCTCATTGTTGTCATTCTCTTGAATAAAATTATTGATTTTTTCTGTGATTTGTTGTTTCACTCACTCATTCTTTAGGATTAGATTATTTTGTTTTCAATAAATTTTTAGTCTATTTTCACCTGGCCTTTTTATTGTATGTGATTTTTATTGCATTATGATCTGAGAAAGATGCATTTAGTATTTCTGCCTTTCTGCATTTGATTTTGAGGGTTTTATGCCCTAATACATAGTCTCTCTCTAAGAGAACCTTGTGAAATGGGTACCAACTCATATTAACCTTTGGTAATTCATATGAAACTGGCTTTCCCTTAGGATCCTCAAAGTGTGAAATCTGTTCTTCTCTTTCACCATAGGAGTATCTATGATCAGACTTCTTTTTGCTTTTTTGCCCATTTTTTTAAGCTTGATGTCAGCTTATAAATGGGTGATAGACACTTTAGTTTGCCTTGAGACAGTTCTGCTGACTGACTTCTGGGTCTGGGGAATCACAGATGGCTCTGTGTTCTTCCTGACCTCAGATGTTTTCACTTTGCCTTTTTTATTTGCTTTTAGTTGTTTAGTTAGCAAATCTGCTAAACTACTCATTTGCAAACAGGACAAAATAGCCTAAGAGACTCCCAGTAGATTCCCTGGTAGAGAGTCACAGCAAATCCCTGGCTCCCCACCCAGCTTCCTATCTGGAGTCCACACTGTAGTCTGAGCTTAGCAGCCTCTCCCCCTGTCTGATTGTAACAGACTTTTTCTGAAGTTCTACCATTGTATCTTCTTCTGGAAATTTGTTTTATTTCAAATATGTTTTTGTTCTATTGCTCCAAAACCAGTTTAGAAGCTTAACCTAATGTTCTTTTGAGAGAAGGGTTGGAGGAGTTCACAGAAAGTCATATCTGTCCTTTGCCATCTTGGCTCTGCCCTCTGCTCATTTTTTAAGGGTTGAGGTTTGCTCTTAAGGAAAAGGAGTGACAGCTGCTTTAATTTGCCTTGGGGCAGTTCTGTTGACTGACTTTTGGTGCTAGGTAATCAAGGCCAGGTCCTGAATTCTTCAGGGCTCAGTGGCTTACAATTTTTCCTTTTGTATTTGCTTTTTATTTGTATTTGTTTTACAGCAAATTTAATAAAACACCTGCTTGCAACCAGGACAGAGTAGCCTAATGTTGCAATGCTCTGGCTCCCTTCCGCAGATCCTTGCCCCAGGCTCCCTATACTGTGGTCTGGGCTCAGCAGGTCAGGGTCCCCTCCTGACTGATTGAAACAGTCCTGTTCTGAAATTCTTCCAAAGTATCTTCTTCTGGAAATCTGTTGCATTTCCAATATTTGTGGGTCCTATCACTAAAAACCAGTTCAGAGGCTTAATCTGCTGTTGGTTTGAGAGAAGTTTGGAGAAGGTCAGATAGAAACATGTCTACTCTCTGTCATCTTGGCTCTGCCCCTTATAGGTTGTAATTTTAATAGTCATAGTATATCCAGTTGTGTGTGTGTGTGTGTGTGTGTGTGTGTGTGTGTGAGAGAGAGAGAGAGAGAGAGAGAGAGAGAGAGAGAGAGAGAGAGAAAGACAATGTGTATTGTCATGACATTTCAATTTACCCTCTAAAGATATAGATTTTAGTGCCCACAGCCAGAAATTTAGTGATCTAGACAAATGGGATCATGAGGCTGAAGTAACCTCTAAATAGGGATCAGAAAAGGAGTAAAGGGACCAGGCTTAACCTAAGGAAGAATAACCATTTTCTGCCTATTCTGTTCTATAGTTCTGATGCTTTTAACATTTTTTTCCTTTGGTGATGCTTGCTTTTAAAATAAGAAGAAAGTGAAAGCAAACAAGACAACCATCTACAAAGGATACTAAAATCCAGATACATAATAAGATAGAGCACATTTACATTTTAAGGTTAATAAAATACTTTTTGTATAATTATTCTAAGGTAGATAGTACAGGCATCATTACTCCCAAAGATATATCTGAAGTTCAGAGAAATTAAATGAATTTTCAGTGGTCACAGCTAACCAGTCAAGAACTAGGCTTGGACCCAGACCCTTAGACTTAAATATCAAAGTATCTATACACAGATTTGGATGAGGAATTAGTGGAATTAACTTCGAATTGCAGCTCTTCCAATCATTACCTTAATGAGCAAATCTTCAAATTTTACTTTCCTCACTTATAAAATGAGTGGTTAGACCTTGGTAATCTCTAAGGCCTTTTTTTGGGCTCACAATTCTTAGAGAATATTTGCATTATCTTATTGTTTGAAAAGCAACATAATGGTAAAGTCATTCAGAAACATGAGTTTTCTCTCTGCTGAACTCTGTGCATCTCCTATTTTTAACACCATGCCCTTACTCTCTTGATTACTCCCTAATAAAGATGAATGGCAATCCTTTTTTAGTAAACAAAAATGAAAAACAGAGTATAGTTTTATGTATGCCACTGGAATCCATGGTTTGTCTTGAAAGAATGTCAAGGACAAACAGAAGATGCTGTGCCCTCTCTCCTAATGTACTATATTCATTCCAGCTACACAAGCAATAGTACTGCACTGCAAATAATCAATAGCTTGCAGGTGCTGAACAAATGCTCATTGGGAAAAGGCAGCACTTAACTGTATCAATGTTAGAAGATTCTGTTAAACTTTTTATATTATCATCCATAATTATGACATCATACTCTCCCAATAGTTCTATGCCCCTAATGTGGGAAATACAAGATTATAATTAATCATTAATCTTTTCCATAAAAAGTAAAAAAAAAAAAAAAGCAAAGGAAAATATTAGTAAGTATAATGGATAATTAGCACTCATCATCATATTACTTACAAATACATAACAATATGGACACATTGCCTCGCTATTTGTAATATTATTAATGGAAAAAAGGTTCCAATATGTTTTTGCTATATAGTATTTATTAACTCTTATAAAACCCAAGCATAGAGTAAAGGATATTCAAGGGTATTCCAAAACACACACTAAGTCATTTCTACCCAGCCTCTTAACTAGGACAGGAGAGTTAGGATTTTCTAAAGAGTTTGATAATTTAAAAAGCAATGACAGTACTTCTTTCCCTTCTTCAAACTAGAAATAACTAAAATAGTAAGAATTATTAGTTAAAATAAGTAGTTACCATTCAATAAGCCTCATCCACTTCAGTATTTCAATAAGTGAAATGTCCTTCTGACCATTCCATGATAGCCACTGGAGTAAAGATTTAATCTGGACTCATAGTCTCCATATTCACCTTTCATTAATTGCACCAGTCATCAAAAATTCTACCTATGACTCTTCTTTCATCTATTGAAGTTACCTACATTTTATTTTCCTTGTTAAAATTTTTGCATTTAATCAGCCAAAACAAATGACCAATTTTCATATAGTTGCTTCTGTCTTAAAATGTTCATGTGAATGACCCTTTAAATAATTTTAAGATTCAGGTAGGGTCATTAGTTATGGCTCAAACCCAAATGCTAATAAGTTCTGCTGCATTGCTTTAATCTTCTTATTTAAAGTAAATTTCTCAAAGGTTAAATATCTCACAAAGACTTTTAATAGGTTAGTTGCTTTGTACTTTGTTTTTTCATCAGAAACATTTGTAATTGCTATTGCAGAAATATCTGTATTGCTAAAAGAACTATACATGAAGTTGGTTCTGAATAATCCTACATATTTTCATGGAAGTTTTAAGGTCCTCTGATTATTTACAAATGGCCGTGTGAATAAGTTTCTTCACATTATTTTATATGATTATTATTACTAATATCAACATGATTAGCATAATATTTCTATAATTCAACAATAATAACAAATAAAATATCAACTTGAAAAGAAAATAACCTAAGGGAATTTTAAAAGAATGACTGACCTTTATTGGTGTAATTAATATTAATAGAACTCTAATTTATAGGATTTGATAAATCTAGTTTTTTTCAGTTCTGTGAATTTCAGTTCTCTTTTCTGTAAAAATTAAGTCTTGCATCCTAGGAGACTGTTAGCACTATTAAACAAAATATTGGGATCATCTCTCTATGTTTTTCTAAAGAATAAAGACATCATCATTCTTTATCACTCAAATACAATTAATTTAACTTAGGACAGAATATTAACTTTCTTTGTTTCCTTAGTACTCAACACAGTTACTGGCACATAGTAGGAGCTTGTGAAAAGAATAAATTAATGGTTTTTCTTCAAGAGAATTTCACCTTCATACATAGGGAACCTTGATAATGTTAGGAAAAGTTTTTTTAGTTGGTTGAAATGAGGTGCAATATCCTTATACAAGAAAAACAAGAAAGTCACAGTATACATATTTAAATCAGATGGGATCTTTGATTTAAATGAATGCACTTCTTTAATTTTACAACTGAAGAAATGTATCTAACTTATCCAAAAAGAAATTATATTCTCTAGTTCACATCACCATTTAGTGGCAGAATTTAAAGTAGAACCACTCTTCCTGACTCCCATTCATTATCACAGGAAGAATTTTGTTTGTGAACTTTAAGAGAGTAATCATTGAGAACCACTATAATTGCCAAAGGGGGAAAAAAAAAAGGCCTTCCAATCTTGAGCAATCTATCCAAAAAATTTATTCCCACCCAAACTTGAGTAACAATAGGTTCCCCTACTAGGTGAAGTTTATATAGAGGAGATTAGTTTAAACTTCAGAAACTAAGATCTTGAAATGAGGGGGGAGTGGAGGGAAATCTGAATCTTCCCAAATCGTTTGTTATTAATAATCATTCTCTCAAAATACATCAAATATGTATTGATCTGAATGGAATTGATGTCTGAATAGATTTGTTTCTATAAGTGAGTCTATAAGTTAAAATAGTCTATCAAATCAACAAGCTTTGTAAAAAGCAATCAAATGGAATATTACCTTCTTAATATTTTAAATATGTTGTTCATTGTATTGCATGTTTGTATGTATATATGTATCTTCCTTGACTTTCCTTGTGTGTGTAGATGATTGTTATAATAATTCTTATAAATGGCAGAGTAGGGATTTAAATTTGTAGTTATTATGTTTCCTTTATCATTTAAAATATTAATAAAGTTTCAGGAACTTTTTTCATGTTCTTGCTATTTCCCTCTCCTTCAAATGCATTTTATGTTTGTACAATGCCCATATGACTGTATAATCCCCAGTGCTAATCTTTTAAATGTGTACCTGCTAAAATGTTTACCATTCATTTATTCAAAAGTATTAGAACTGCTCACTGGTCATCTACAATGCTTTGTTTCTACTATGGACAGCATCTTCCCATGTTCTGTTCCTAGGCAGCAATTTATGATTTAGGAAATGAATAAAAACAAATTGTTCATTGAATTAATAAATATTATGATAACAAGAAAAAAGTTAATAAAAAGTCATTTAATGAAACTTTTTAGTATAATTCAAGATGTTAGTGTGGTTATTTCTCTCTCTCTTTTTAATCTTTAATAATAGCTTTTTATTTTTAAAATACATGCAAAGATAGTTTCAACATTTACCCTTGAAAAACTTTGTGTTCCAAATTTTTCTCCCTCCTTTTCCCCTTCCTCTGCCTTACACAGCAAGCAATCCATTATAGATTAAACTTATGCAATTCTTCTAAACATCTTTCCACATTTATCATACTGCACAAGAAAAATCAGATCAAAAAGAAAAAAAAGTGAAAAAAAAAAGCAAACAACAACAACAAAAGGAGAAAATAATATGTTGTGATTGTATTCAATCCTCATAGTCCTTTATGAACGCAAATGGCTCTGTCCATCACAGGCATATTGGAATGTGATTACTTCTACATCTCTTTAAAACTAGATACAAGTTGTTATGATATTGTCTTATTACCTTTTCTTTCCAATTCAGTTATTTTTCTGTATATGAATAGATTCTATCTGTCAATGGACATTTGTAGATAAGCCATATTACCCAGAACCTAGAACTCATTACTATTCCAAAGTTATATTTATTCAATGTTATGATGATTCATAATAACATTATAATTATATATGACATAGATATTTAAAATGTTTATTTTCCTGCACACAAGTATTTTACTTAAATATTTTAAGTCACTCAAAAGCAAGAAGGAGAAATAATGAATAAACAGTAAATGTGTTCAACTAGTCTCATGGTATTTCAAGTTATATAGAGACAGGCCTTAAATATTTTAGATGGATCACCACAAAAGAATATAGTCTACAGGAATACAAAAGTAATAGGCACATATGATATATAATACTGAAGGGAATATTCATATTAATAAGATAATATTCTACTAAAATATCAAAGCAACTTATGAGATATTTGTGAAGGATCTGGGATTTACATTGTTAATAGAAAATTCCCTCAACCAATGTATACTGCAACCCATCTGTCTTTTTGTTAGTATATGAGATGCTTGGGAGTTACCTGAGGCATGTAGAAGTTAGAGAATTTGCTTTGGGTTGAACAGCTGTAAGTCTATACAACAATAATGCCCTTGTCAGAGACAAGATTTGAATCCAGGATTTCTCTACTACAAACAAAATTCTCAATCCATTATATACATAAATCATGCATGTATAAATACATTCACCCTCTTAATATTTTGAAAAGATTTATATTACTATTGAAATGAATCCATTCTCCAAAGTAATCACTAAGTACTTAACTGAAAGAGGCTAAATTGGATATCATCAGAGATGGTTCTGCATAATAGACAGTCACAATGCAAGGTAAACCAGCAGAGGTAAATCTCTTATTGCTTTGAAACAGATCTGGTGATCCATAGAGAATCAGTCAACTTAATGCTCTTAGGGGTCCTTTGTCAAAATAGGCTCTTTCATCCAGAAAAGCATCTGTTTCCCAAAGATTCTCAGTGAGTGTTAGTGCCTTTGTCAGAGAGCTTAAGCAGCAATTCAATAAAGGCTGAAAACCTGATACCGCTTTAATATATTTCAGCAGCCTATCAATGAGCACTAATGAACAGAACTGCCCCATGTGCTATATTAACAACCTGCTGTGTAAGACTTCCACTTGGCAACTTAGTTGTACTTCAAAGAGTAAGTGGATTGTAGTCTTAACTCTTTGCTTCTTGTGAAGAAGCTATAAAAAGTATACCTTATTTTAAGTATTCCCCTTTTAGGTTAAACTCTGTATTTTGTGTTTTTAACTGTTATGATTGCCAGAATTTCTTAAATGTATAACTGCAAAAAGTTCTTTTGAGTTCTTGTGACTTTTATGACTTTTCTTTTTTAATGTAGTTTATTTTAGATATCATGCTATTTTGAATGCCATAATAATTTTTTAAAAAAGCTTTATTGATTTGTGGTTAAGGATTATAGCTCTTTATGACTAACACTATATGCCAAGGTCATATACCTTAATTGTAGGGGAATCACAATTTTTCTGGAGTATTTATTATCTGCAGGAAGGCTTCAAGGTTGTTCACTTCAAGTCTGTGCATCAATAAATGATTTCCAAGTTGTATGTACCTATTTTGTTTCCTGCCTTCATTGAACTGACTGTGGATGACAGGAAAACTTATATGGGAGCAAAATTCTAAATTTGGAGTCAGTAACAATGACTCAAATTCAACCTCCCACTTATATTAGCTATCTTCCTGGATATAAGTTTTTTAACCTGTAGGTGGCCCAGGGAACTTCCTAAGACAGTAGTCCTTAACCTTTGGGGACTCAACTAACAGTTTTAGTTAAATCTATGAATACCTTTTCAGAAAAAAGTTTGTAAATGAATAAAATAAAATACATATTACTAAAATGGGAATGTTATATTGAAATATAGCTATACTAATGCTAAATAAAGTGAACAAAATCAGGAGAATATTATACACAGTAACAGCAAGATTATGTGGTGAGCAAACTATTATAGACTTAGCCCTTCTTAGCAATACAGTGATCAAGACAATTCAAATAGATTAAAATGGAAAATTTCTTATGTAGCCAAAAAGAGAATTATAAAGACTAAATAAGAATTAAAACATATAATTTTTAACCTTTGTGTGTGTGTGTGTGTGTGTGTGTGTGTGTGTATGTGTGTGTGTGTTCACTTTCTTTTCTCATCCTCCTCACATTTTGTCCTGTTTTTTCTTCTCTATTATGAAAATACGTTTTAAATGATTTCCCTGAAATAAACTATACCTGATTGCTTACTATCTTTGAGAGGGAGAATTTAAGGGAGGAAGAAAAAAATTGGAACAGAAAAACTTACAAAAGTTAATGCGGAAAACTATCTTTACATATAATTAGAAAAATAAATTTTATTGAAATAAAAAATAAAATAAAAATGCACAACATTAAAAAAAAAGATTGTTAAAACATCTAGATTTGGAACCTGAGAATCAGAACCCTCAATAGACTGATACTGAGAATAAAGTATTTTTTCTAAGAAAAGATATCTAGAAAGCAGAAAATTACATGAAATATCTAGGACTATCTTTTCTGCTTGCTCTATCCCCCTAACCAACTGTTCCTGCCTGCATTGGTTTGGTTTGGCCCTTCCCCCCTATAACTGAAAGCTAAGAGAAAAAAGTCACACATTGCAGTAAGACTTACCTACTAAGGCATCTAAGAATAGTAATCAGCATTGCTGGAGTTAGTGAACATACCTGGAACTTTCCCACATTAATTCATTGTCTTTTTTGCTGTTTGATTCTAGAGAGGTCCATTTAAAATTTCTAAGCCTCAACTTCCTTATCCACAAAATAACACAGAAAATAATAATATCAACCTCACAGCGTTATTGAAGGATTGAATGAGATAAAATGGCTTTGTCAATCATAAGGTACTATGTAAATATCAAATATTACTGCTATTTCTTTTCTTCCCTTTTCTATATTTTCAACTCTGTTTTGTCCACTTACGTTAAATAAATGCTTTCCTAGAGTCCCAAATCTGTACTCTGTGTATTCCTTTAGCCATACTCAATTTCTTCAATGAGTAAAATCTTGACTTATTCCCTACTTCTTCTAATCAGTAAATTTCTGATATTCTATTCAAAAGAATTAGCAGCCATGATATATAGGTGAGAAAGCTAGATTTGGTAGTCAGAGGATTTGATTTCCTGACTTTTCCATTTACTATATATGTGACTTTGCTTAGTAATTGATAATAATAATAATAAGTTCTGGTGGTGGTGATAATATCAATAATGATTTATATAGTGCTTTAATTTTGCAAAGTGCTTTACAAATATATCATTTCATCCTCATATCAAATCTGGAAGATATGTGTTGTTATGATCCCCATTTTTCAGATGAGGAAATGGAAACAGACAGGCATTCAATTATTTGCCTAGCCACTGAAATAAGTCTCATTTTTGAACATGGACCTACTCCCTTCAGGTCTAGCATTTTAACCACTGTACTATCTAGCCTTCTGATTAAAAATTAGTCAATAAACATGAGGAGAATAATGAAAAAATGGCTGAATTATTTAAAGATCCCAGGAGGAAGAAAACTCAATTAAAGACTTTGAACAGAAATAGAGAAAATATTAATAACAGAAGGATATATGGTCTCCAGATGAGCCAACTAGATAGCTATCATAAAAATTACAAGAAGAAGAAAAATATATAAATATCTGATTACAATGCTGAGGGAAACTGAAAGACATGAATTTATTCTGACAAGTACTGCAAAATTTTTTAGCATATTCTGCTCTAACAATACTCCTCTAGAGAACTGTGGAACAAAAGAGGGAAAAAGCAGGATGCCAGCTACGGTGTATCTTTTAAGTCTGACTGAAATATAGGAATCCAGCCAATGGTACTTCTATCTCCCTTGAAATAATGTGAGGTAAAAATGTGGGAGGAGACTGAAACAGTCATAAAAATTTCATGGAAAGGGAAAGGAACCAGAAAATGATTAATAAGGGAAAAATACAGGGAAAGGGTATTGTGAAATTACTAAAAATCTCCAAAGGAAGAACATTTAAAGACCTTGAGTCTTTATCCCAACTGAGAAGAAAGTAATAACAAAAGGGAATATGACATGACAGATCACATCTATGAATAAATATTATGATACAAAAATTATAGTCAATATTTGCTATTACAGAAAAAGATGTGAATTCTCAAGAAGAGTAAAACTGGAGGGAATTCTGGGAACATGGTGAAGTAGGTCAAAAACCAACCACCAGAAGATGCCTGGTGAGGGCAGGATCAATGGGGGAGGGACATGGCTGGCTGCTAACAATTACAGGGGTGGGGGAGTTCTTGGTTTGGGGTTCCAGGACAGAGGGGAGAAATAAAGGAAGACTTGAGGCCAAAGGCAGCATCACCCACCCCAAAATTAGAGTCAATTACACTATCATGTTCTTATTTAAATAAAAATGAGCAGAAAGAGGAGAAAGAACACAATCATAGAAAATTATTATGGAAATAGGTAAGAGTGGGCTTCATCATCAGAAGAGTATACTAAATGATTTTAAAGCTTCTCCTACTCCAAGGATCACCATCAAATGACCACCTTCCTGAAAAGAATTTATGAAAGAATATTTTAAAAAAACTTTAAAAACCAAATGAGAGAGATTGAAGGAAAACAAACAAACAAAAATGAATAAAACCCAAGAAAAATAAGAATATTATGTAAAGGAAAGAAAATATATAATCTTAAGGAAGAAAATGAAGATGAAGCCAGCAAAGTTATGAGATCAAGAAGTAATATTGCTAGAAGTAGTATTACTCAAGAAGTAATAAAACAAAATATAAAGAATGAAAAAAACAGAAGACAGTGTGTGACATGTCATAAGAAAAATAACAAATCTGAAGAAAAGTTCCTGAAAACTACAATCAAAATAAATCTTGAGATAATAATAAAAGAAATAATTAAAGAAAAACGTCTAAAGTATTATAACAAAGAGGAAAAGTAGAAATAAATAAATACCAATCACACCTGAAAAAAATACTACAACAAAATCTTACAAGAATATTATAGTTAAATTCCAAAACTCCCATATCAAAAAGAAAATACTATAAGCAACAGGAAAAAAATTGAATTATGACAGAAACACACTTAGAATCACAAAATATACAGTCATAACTACAATAAAGTGTTTTGGAACATTACATATTAAAGATCCAAAGAATTAAGATTTTGGCCAAAAGGATTATACCCAGCAAATATAATCCTGAATGAAAGAAAAAGAATAATTAAGAATTGATCATCATATAATCTTCTTGTGCCATGTACAATGAACTCCTGGTTCTACTTATTTCACTTAGCATCAGTTTATGCAAGTCTCTCCAGTCCTCCCTGAAATCATCCTACTGATGGTTTCTTACAGAAGAATAATATTTCATAACATTCATATACTGTAATTTATTCAGCCATTTTCCAGCTAATGGGCATTCTCTTAGTTTCCAGTTTTTTGTCACTACTAAAAGGGCTGCCACAAACATTTTTGCACATGTGGGTCCTTTCCCTTCTTTAAGATCTCTTTGGGATATAAGCCCAGTAGAAATACTGCTGGGTCAAAGGGTATGCAAAGTTTGATAATTCTTTGGCATAGTTCCAAATTGCTGTCCAGAAAGGTTGGAAAAGACTAATTGTAAAGAACTCAATAAGGACAAAGCTTATTTTTTATACATGTAAAAAATAAACCATTAGTCTAATATTGTATTAGTCACTGGGTAGTTCAAAAGAAAAATGTGATTCTAAAAAGCAAAACTATATAGAAAAAAGTAAAAAAAAAAAGATTGATTAGATTATATAAATGAGGTGTAGTAACAAGAACTGACACAGGAATGTGTCATAGAGGAAATGATAAATATGTATTTGAAAGGATATGAAAATCTTCTAAGATTTCTGATTAAGAAATAAGAGGGGAGAGGAATAGGATCAAGGTGATATAGAAGCCAGTCTAAATTAATGGGAATGAAATAAAGACAGGGAAAGAGTGGGAGGAAAGCTTGAGGCAGAAGATATGGGAAAGGAGGGAGGTTAAGTAATAGCAAAGCAAGAAAGAGTGTAGAAGTAAAGTAAAGAAGTCTGCAAGAGTAGGAATAAAAAGAGATATATGCAAATATCATCATAATGATCAGGAATACAATTAATTGAAAAAAAGTAGGAATAGTAATCATTAATCTCAGACAAAGGTAAAGTTAAAATAGATGCAATCAAAGGAGAAGATAAGGAAACTATATTAATTAATTTCATTTTAAAATATTTAAAACAAATAAATAGCATTGAATTATAGCATTCTTTAGAGAGATGGAGAAAAGAAGGAAAGCAGAAAATAATAAAGTAAAAAGTACATCAAAGGAAACTTACAGTGAAGTGAAGAAAAGACAGTTCTAAATACAATGTATAGTATTTATTATGAACACTTTAGTGAAATGGAAATATATTGTTTCATATTTTGGATCCTCCAATTTTTTCCTATTATTTTCTTTTATTTTTTTCAATTTCTTCTGTTTTAAATAAACAATTACTTAAAAAAGGAAAGTGGAACCATAGTAGGATGATGCTGTATAGCTGAAAAGAGAAATTAACTTTACAAAAGAAGACTTTATAGTTTATAGAGCAGAAATAACTGAAAAAATAGGAAAACTGTAATGTATGGTGACAAAACTCACAATTGAAACAAAAGAGCAAACAACTTATTAGGGCTACAAATGCAAAGAAGTGAAGAACAATCTGGAATGAGGGAAACAACAAAAACTACAAAACACCACTCCAAAGTTTAAAAGATAACAGTCATTTCCTTACAAGCAAAACTGAGTCAAAGAAAATATGCATAAAGCAGCTCTATCATTGTCAAGACAAAGTATAAAAACATTTAAAAATTCAAGAACACTTATGGCATGAAATATAATAAAAGAAAATTTGCTGGAATTTCTGAATACAGAGAGAAAATAATAGCTAATCAAAAAATAATCAATAGATTGTCTTGAGAAAAAAAAAAACAAACAGTATGAAGCTGCTATCACCTGTAGAGAAAGCTTGGGACAATCTCTACTTTGTCCTAAGAGGAGACCTCCACCTTTAAAAATGAGCAAAAAAGCAAAAAAGAGCTCTGATGATAAATAGTTGTTATGAAGACAGAAAAGAAAGATCTTAAATCTTGAGAAAACTAAAGACAAAACATCTTCAGATGAAGCCTCAGAGAATAATATGAGTTGGTCTTCATCTCACAAGGCTCTCTTGGAAAAATTCAAAAAGGATCCTAAAATAAAGCTAGAAGAAAAGTGGGGAAGGGAAATGAAAACTCTGCAACAGGAAACGCAGAAACACAGAAGAATACAACTTGTTTAAAAAGAAATTTGGTTAAATGAAAAAAGAAAACAATTCTTTAAGGAACAGAATTTGTGAAATGGGAAAAAAAAAAAAAAAAACAATGAACAAAACAACTCATTTAAAAATTCAATTGACCAAATGTAAAAGGAGATAAAAAAGCTAACTGAAGAAAATAATTCACTAAAAATTTGAATTCAACAAATGGAAGTCAATGACTCAATGAGACATCAAGAATCAGTGAATCAAAACCAAAAAAAATAAAAATAAAAAATGAAGTAAATGTAAAATACTTTATTGTGTAAGACTATGAAGAGGAAAGTCATACAGTGCAACCAGGAGGTACAAAGACCTTGAAGCTTGAGATACCGGGATGTGGTTTTCTGTGAACAGTGTGGACCACCTCGTGAGGGAAAGCATTGAGATTGCATCATCAATGGGAGGCATCTCCTCTAATTGGCTGTACATGTGACATTATAGACCCTATATAAGCATTAGGGACCAGGAAGTAGGTGATCATTAGGAGTTCAAGGTCAGTAAGAATGCAGAAAGGGCAGGATGTGAACAGGTGGAATAAAGATCTTGAGCTTGCATGCAGCTGTCCTCAGGTGCTCTGTTGAATGTGAAAACCACCACTCATAGAGGCGGTGTCCAGAGATCTTTGAAAACTTTCGATTGAGGTAAGATTGGTAAAGAACCACTGTGCGAGACAGTGGCCAGAGATTTTCTGAAGGCCTGGGAATTAGGAGTGACTTACTTACATAAAATCATGAAAGAAAAGATCAATGAATTGAGCATTCACCTAAAAAAAATCTAGAAAAAGAACAAATCACAAAACCTCAATTAAAAACCAAATACAAAATTCTAAAAATAAAAGGGGAGATTAATAAAATTGAAAGTAAGAAAGCTATTGAACTAACAAACATAATTGAGTTGGTTTTATGAAATAAAAACAAGATAAACTTTTAATTTGATTAGAAAAAGGACAAAAGAAAATCAAATTGCTAGTATCAAAAATGAAAATGAATAATGATAAATGAAAATAAAGACAATCCTGAGGGGCCACTATACACCTCTTAGATTAACTAATATAACAGGAAAGGATAATGATGAATGTTGGAGGGGATGTAGGAAAACTGGCACATAGATATATTGTTGGTGGATTTGTGAACAAATCATTAGGCTCACATTTTTCCAGAATAATCAAAGTCCATGACAGAAAGTAAAAATGACTGGAAATGTCCCAGGATATTGTGGATGATCTTTGCATTTTTGATGTCTGACCAAACTCTGAGTACTCCATAGCTGCTTTCAAAACTATTGGTTCATTTTCTTTTCTCCTCCACCCATTCTCTAGGGAAATCTTCATATGCATTTAGTCACTATCCCTAACACACTAAGGACTTTGAAGCCTGTCAGTTACTCTCAACCTGATTTAGTCTGTGTGCCAAGTTTGTTTTACTGGGATGTGGCCTCTGTGCATGTTACAAACTTTTTGGATCCATAAATGAGAATTAGATGAAAATTAACATCTAAGGTGGATGGGCAGTGTTTACAAAGGCTCAGCAAGCATCCATATACTAGAGATGCTAGTTCTCCCTGAAATCACCATGTACACTGTGCATGAAGACATACTAAAAGGAAATTAAAGTATTCTTGTTTACTGATGATATGCTAGTTTACTTAGAAAATCCTACAGAAATTTAAAAAGATACTTTTGGTAAAAGCTTTTGAGAAAGTCAAAATCATTTAAAAAAAATTCTCCTAAATCAACCTAATTTCTATGTGGGGTATCCCAAACTTTAATTTAAATAATCTTAACATTTTTACTAACTTTGAGAAAAAATTACTAGGATAATCTGAACATTGACATCTATATACAATGTAAAATTATAACATGATGCAAATGGAAATAATAGAATATTTCCTAAGAACTACATTAGAATAAAACATGTAGGGATCATTCTACCAAAGCACATAAAATATGTGTAAGGGTTTATTTAACAATTAGTCCTTAAACCAGTGAAGATCCACTTAATTATCTCTAGAAATATTCATTCAGTGTTCATAGCTGGATTATATAAATATAATAAAAATGGCAATGCTACTATAATTAATGTTGTAATTCCATACCAAATAAATATAAAGAAATAATTTAAATAATTAAATAAAATAATAAAATTAATTTGTAAAAAATAAAATATGTTTAATATTTTTGAAAATAATGAAAAGTTATAAGGATCAATGAAAAATGGTAATTTTAGACCAGACTATTTCACAAGGAGGCAGTCTTTAAAATCATAGAGAGGTAGAGCAATGGAAAGGAACAAACAAAAGAAAGTAACAAACAATGGGATTTAATATTCCATTGTTCAATAAACCAGAAAATAAGAATCACTTGAGATTAAAAAAAAAATCACTTGAGAAATAGCTCAGTATTTTTTCTAAATAATCATTTGACAAAACTGAAAAACAATATAAAACAACAGATTTTGACCAGTACTTGACAAAATATTCTACTGTGCATTCAAAAAAAAATGTATATATGTCCTTAATATCAAAGATATTTTTCAAGTTATAAGAGAAATAAATTATATATCTCTCATAGTCAGAAGAGTGCAGAAGTACTGTTAATTAAAAAAAGAAACAGTGACAGAAGATAAAAGAAAATATGGTTACATGAAAATGAAATATTTCTGCACACATACATGTATATAAATAAGAAAGTCTTCATATAAACCAAAGTATTTAAAGTAGCACTTTTTGTGATAACAAATAATTAAAGACATAGTACATGCCCATGATTTGAAAAATTACTAATCAAATTGTGATGCATGAATATAAATATATATATAAAACTGTATTATAAAAAACAATGAATATGATGAATATAGAGGAACATGGAAACATCTACATGAACTGAAACAGAAGGAATAAAGAGCAAAGAAAACAATATATCAATAACTCCAATAGTATAAATAGAAAGGATAACCCCCAAATAATACAAACTGAATGTTGCACAACTAATTTACAGAGTTGGGAGTAAAAGAGTGTTACACTGCATTTATTTTAAGACATTTTTGAATGTATTGACCATTTATGCTTTTTTTTCCATCCCTTTTCTTCTTGTTATCTTCCAAAATAGTATGTAATATGTGAAATGGATCTTTGGAAGGAGAAGAAGAATAAATACAAGGAGAAATTATGGTGTATGTAGGCATTATAAGAATATAAATATTTTAAAAAAATATTTCAGTAGGCATATCTCTAAACTGTAAAACCACTATCAAGTTCATTAGGCCTAATGAGACTCCTAGTTGACTTTTCTTATATTATTTCAGGTTGTTTCCTTCCAAGTCATGAAACTATACTTGTTTTTGCAGTCTGTGGATCTAGTTGTTTGGGAAAAAAAATAGGGATATATTTAAAATTAGGAAAAAAAAATCAAACAAGTTGAACATGAAAATGAAATGTTCTGACCAAAATGTATAATTCTTAAAGTTGCCATTATGACCAACTCTATGGACATGTCAAGAAAGAGAATTGTGCCAGAATAAATAACTTGGGAATTCGGGTTGGCTATGCTAGTTTTCTTATTATTTATACCAAGGACTATAGTACTTCAGTGCATTATTATCTAGTTCAAACATGATAATCAATGCAAAGTATGAATGAAAATATTAGCTGTGATTATTAATATTTATATTTTACATGACAAAGAAAACTAGAAAATGAGAAGACTGACTGTATTTATGTTGGGAGCTCTGTGGTTAACAAATCCCAAAGAAATACCCAAATGATAATCCCAAAGCCAAGAGACTAAAAAAATATGTAATAAAAAGAAAAAAGAAAATTTATTCCTAGAGACCAAAACTCAGTGTTCTCTTTTACAGATGTACCATTGAATAAATATAATTTGTAATGTCTGGACCTGCTCACTGGAGGATATCGGTACTACCTCAAATCCTGATCATGGGTGAGGAGTGAAGGAGCAGAACTCACATGGTTGCTCAAACATGGAGTCTGTTTATTCCAAATTCTCTCAGCTTTATATACCCTACTCTGTTACATAACTATAGCACACTGCTCATGCACTAAATACTGCACATGTGGAACCACATAAAGAATTTGCTATTGTGTGTAAATGTCTCTTTGCCTCTTAGTATAACTCTGCTTTAATTACACCACAAATTATCACACCCCCTGACTTCTCAGAAAGGCCTAGAGACCTTTAGGAAGATAGAAAGTCAAACCAGACATTAATCAGAAGGTTCCCTGGCTGAGCTGGAGGGTCTTATACCTCAACCAGATTTCCCCCACTATTTTTGGCCTTCTAGATATCTTCCTTTATTTTGTTTTAATTGGAGAAGGCATCCATCAGTAATCAAGTCTATCGGTATGGAAGGAATCACACAGGTGAGTAATAATATCACACAGGCAAGTAATAATGTCACAAATAATATGAATAAACAAGATACTATAAAAGACTTCCATGAGCCCCAGAAGGAAGGTATAGAAAATAACTAATTCACAACCATAGATACACCTCCTTCAGCAGCCAAGAGATAGTCCAAAACCAATCTATTGTCCATCACTTCATGTGTCAGGGAATCCAATGATTCCTTCAGGTTTTGATGTCCTGCATTACTTTCATTAACAATTATTTTTATGGTCGTGGTAATGTCTGTTAGCCAATTGCCATACATATAGAGCTAACAGCCATGCTTTTTCAGTGTCAGTGAGGTTTTTTTCTTTTTCTGTCTCTCTCCAAGTGCTCATTGGCCCCCATCTTATTCCTTCTCCACCTGTAGAGATACAAGCAAACCCTCTACCCCAAACAGTAACCTATCTGGTCCCTTCCATTCACTACTTTCTGGATCTCTCCATATCATCTGGCGATTATCCAAAGATAGTGGAGCTGCTTGCACTGAATACTGCCCTTCCAATGGGTTATAAAACCTGTTTGCTGGAGCCAGTGCATCTTTGTCAAAAATCAAGAAGTTAATAGTATAAAGGGCTAGATTTAGAAGTTCTTTAGGGTTACCTGTGGCTCTCCCTTTCTTTTGTGTTCGGAGGAGTGTTTTGATGTCTCTCTTTCTCCTCTCTACTATTGCCTATCCTTGAGGATTAAAAAGTATGCCAGTGTTGTGTAAAATCTTATACTGTACACAAAAGTGTGCAAAATGTTTGGAAGTATATGCAGGACCACTATCTGTTTTTTTTACTTGTGGCACACCCATAATTGCAAAAGCTTGTATAAGGAATTCAATGACCACTCTGCTGTCTCTTTTGCTGCTGCTATTGCAAAAGTGAATCCTGAAAAGGTGGTATCTACTACAACATGGATAAAAGACAGATGACCAAACGATTTATAATAGGTCATATTCATTTGCCAAATTTCATTGGGTCTCAAACCACGAGGGTTCTTCCCTGGAGGGAGCATAGGAGCATGGAAAGGAAGGCAAGCTGTACAGGCTTTTACTATCTATGCTCCTAGCTTTTTCTTTTGTTATCCCAAATTGTAGATGTAAAGCTCGAGAAGCTTGATGATATTTATAATGAGATTTTTGGGTGGTCTGAAAGAGGGAGAGTAATGTGCCTTTGAGTTTCCATTAAAAAATAGGTAATGGAAGGCCTGAATGAGATGGGACATGCAAGAGGTAATACTTCCTTGGATAATTTCTCACTTGCTCCTCAGATTCTTTAAAAAGCTGACATATGTTAGATGCTACAAATTTTATTTGGCTATGGTAATTTTTTTGTACTACACCTACTGAATAAGTCAAATCAGATATTATATTTATATTTTCTGGATAATAAGTAAGAGCTAGCATAATTGCATACAATTCATTCTGGTGAGTGGACTAAAAGGAAGTTTTTAATATAAATGCCCAATTTTGAAATAGCCAGGTAACCTTTAAGGGGGATCCATGTGTAAATTTGGAGCTGCATTCAATTAAATTTGCTACTCTGGGATGGTTTCACAGCATACATTAATTTATGCATTGGTATAGAAGGTGTATATCTTGTCAGGTCTTATCTCATATAATTGCATTACTCATTTGATGACCTTTAATAGGTTTGGACCTAAAGTTCATAAGCATTAGTTAAGGAGTAAGGCTTTGGTCTGGTTTTCTGGGAGGGTTACCCACTCAATCACATTGTCTTCTTGATGAAGGACTGCTGTGGGTACCTCTTTTGTAGCAAAAACTGATATTTCCAAGGATTTTTGGATGACTTTCTCAACCACATTGGATAAAGCCAGTTTAACCTCTCTTAGAGTCTCTTGGGCCTCTTTGGTAAGCTGGTGAGGTGAATCTAAAGCATTGTCTCCCCTTAAAATGTCATATAATAGTTGTAACTGATAAGTAATTAAGCCTAATACTAGACGCAACCACTAGATATCTCCTATCAATTTCTGAAAGTCATCTAAGATATTTAGCATCTCTGTTCTTAAGGAAAGTTTTTGTACTGTAAGCACCTTAGGTGATACTGCATATCCTAAATATTGAAAAGGAGTATGCCTTTGAATTTTTTCTGGCGCTATATATAATTGGTAGTTCCTTAATATTTCTAGGGTCTTTTGTAGACATGCTTCTAACATTTGCCCCTCAGGTGTACACCCCAAGACATCATGATGTCATAACATTTTTTAAATGCTTTTCTTACTGGAGTAAGAGCAGCAGCCACATATATTTGACACATGGTAGGGCTATTTTTCATTCTCTCTTTTCATATCTCGAATGGATAAACTATCCATTCGAATCTTTTATAAGGCTCAGCTAAATTAACACTAGGCACTGAAAAGGCAAATCTTTTCATATCATCCTTATCCAGAGTGACAGAGTAGAAATTACAATGGGCCAGAACACTGGAGAAATATACTTAAAACAAGGATTCTTACAAGGTGTTAACTCAGTGGAATTGATAAGACAATGGTTATCTAGTTTAGCATGGTGATTAATAGTTCTCTAGTTCAGTATGATTGAATTAATATTACAACAAATAATGATTCTCTAGTGATATGATTGGCTTATACTCAGTATACTGAATACTGGGACGAACTCAGTCAGAGAAGCGCTCAAAGACAGACCTCGGAGAAGACAGAGGACTGGAGGCTAGAGCACAAGCTCTTGGACTGAGACACACTTCAAGATAATTACTGTCTTGGTGGTCCTCCTGCCTCCCCCACAGAAACCAATACATATTCTGGAGAATCTCCAGAAAGCTAGCCCGGGCCCAGGAAAGAAGACAAGATTGTAAAGGAGACAATAAAGATTTTTGGACTTTTATCTCTGGATATTCTCGTGGTAATTACTCAGCTGAAATGAAGGCTGGTCCAGAGACCTCCAGAAAACCAACCAGAACACAACAAGAAACAATCCTTAATGTCTGTAGCCCAAAGAGGCCATTCTCTAGGCAACTGAATAGGAAATGACAGCCCAGGCTGAAGAGTTTCCATTTTTTTCCATTTGTTCATTCACTTTGCTCAAATAAATCAACACCCTCCATTTTCCAGATTTCTTTTTTTTATAGCAAATACAGGAGAGTTCCAAGGAACAGAGAAGGTTGTAAGTGCTCTTGGTCAAGGTGCTCCTGTACTATATCTAGTAAGGCCTGAATTTTTTCACAGATTAAGGGCCATTGTTCCCTCACAATGGTGTATCAATTTTCCATTGAATGGGAACAGGTGAGAGTGCTGTCAGGACTTCAACAGCAGCCCTGCCTAAAAACTGAATGCTCAGTTATAAGCCTAACTGCAGTAACATGTCTTTTCTCCTTTCCCTTGCTTTGGGACATTGGAAGGGAAACTGTACCTGCCCATGATGTCACCACTCCTCCTGCTCCTTCCCCAGTCCATGAAGACAGAGGTGAGAGAGGAGATCAGGAAGCAGAGGATGCCCTAAGTGTGCTCCTTGGGCTGAGAAATGGAGAGTCACCATGCTCCTCAAACTTCTCAATGAAGTTCTTATCTCCCTTCCTACCCAACTACCCACACCCCTCAAACCTCCCAGGGTAATGACAAATAATATAAATAAAGAAGATACTATAAAAAACTTCCTTAGCTCTGTCCCATGCATTGTACCCTCCAGGACTACAGCACCAATCCTCTGCTTGTTTTTCTCCTCAAACTTCCTTGTTTGACACCCCATGATAAAAGCTCTCTTTTTAGAGAGCCACAGAGACATGCACTCTATTATACACTTCCTGGAGAGCTTCGAAGGCAAGTTAGCACTTGCCCCATTTCACATTGAAAAACAACTGACTGAATTAGTCCTTATCGAATCTTCCCACTTCTCGTATTTATATCACTCTGTGTGGGTCACAGGGACTCCTTCCCTAACTCACTGAGTGCATCACTTGAGCAGCTTTGTGCCTTGCTTTCTAGGGCCCCACATTGGGCACCAAATGTAATGTCCAGACCTGCTCACTGGAGGATTTTGTTACCTGCCCGAATCCTGATGATGGTGAGGAGTGAAGGGGTGGAACTACATGGATGGTCAAACATGGATTCCCTTTATCCAAATTCTCTCAGCATTTTATACCTTAATACCATTAAATAATCACCTCACACTGCACATGTGCTAACCATAGAATACTACGAATGTGGGACCAAAGAAACAACTTGCTATTGTGTGCAGATATCTCTTTGCCACTTAATATAACTCTGATTCAATCACAACACAGGTTGCCACACCTCCTGACTTCTCAGCAAGGGCAAGATGTGCCCAAGGGGAAAGGGGAGCCAAATGAGACACAACAGCAGGTTCCCTGGCTGGGCTGGATGATCTCATACCTCACCCATAGTTCCCCCAGTATCTGTGGCCTCCACAACAATACATGTGGTAGGCCCAATAAGTCATTTATTGACTCAGAATATGGAAATAACTGCATTCACTAAAACTGGGAAGTGGTTGAGAATGAATTAAGTAATTATCTTGCTGTCATGTGGTTAAGGAAAAAATTATATTATCTTTGTGGAAGGCAAAACTGGTAGCATTGATTGTAAGTTAAAAAGAATGAGATTTAGGGTAAAGAAAAGAAAAACATTTTTAACAATTTAATGTGTCCCAAAACAAAATGGGCTGACTCTGGAAGCAAAGGGCTCATCTGCTACAAAACCCACCCATGGTGAAGGGATTCTTGTTGAGGTCAGGATTGAACCAGATGAGTTCTGTGGTTTCTTCCAAAAATGAGGTTATATAATTTTCTCTAACGTTTTAATATTACAGTGTGGTGATAGAGAAACTAGGGATACTCCAAGGTCAGAAATGCAAACAATGGATCCCCAAATGGGTCACCAAATATTATATAAAAAGCCGAGGCCATAACAATTTTCTGCAGTTGGAGGGGAGGTGAACTACATATTGTTCAATATTGTTCATAATCCTGAACCATGGATTGATAACTAAGTTCTCAAATATAGGATTAATGAATAATAAATTTGAAATTTTGATCTTTTATAGATTTCAAAGTCAGAGTAGCAGAAATATTTCAACTCTGACTTAACACTCCACCACACTTTTTTCTTAGTTTTATAGAACCTGGTTACAAGAGACAAATTGTTTAAGAAACCAGAGACTGCACAGTATAAACAAGGGGGTTATAGATAGAATGCTAGGTACCAGGGTTTTAGTTGGGACTATATTCAATAGTCAGAAGACTAATCAGAAATGTTAAAAAAAAAAGTGGAAATTCATAAGCAAAATTCAATATGAATCCCAAACAATTGACTAGTAATAAAAAGAGAGTAAATGACTGAGACAAAGGGGGTGAAATGAAAAGGTCTTAAATCAAAGCGGTATAAGCCATAATAATAGAGGCAATTTAATACAGTAGGAATAACACTGACTTTGGAGTCAGAGGACTTAGATTCTAATTTCACCACTGAAATTTACTACTTATGTGATTGTTAAAAAAATAATTTTACTTCCCTAAACCTATTTTAACATCATAAAATGTAGAGATTGTAATAGATGAATTTCCTTCTATCTCTATATGAATGGACCTATCTATGGATGCTCTTATTCAAGATGAGATGTCTGTAAGATTACAAATCTTTGATATTATCACCATATGTTAAATTACCTTTGACATATATGGGTGTGTGATACTGACCACCAGCTTTTTATATTAATGGGGCTTTAGCACAGAAATTTCAGGGATGATAATAAAAAATTCAAATATATAATAAAGACAATAAAAAACTCATCACCCCTTATAGTTTTTTTTTATAAATTTGTATATAAATGTACCTACTACAGCATTGATCTATCACTTAAAATATGAGAACAAAAAATGTCAATTATATCTGTACTCAACATATATGAAAACAGAATTTTTACCTAGATTACATGTTTCTATATTTCTATATCTAGGGACTGAGGAGTAGAATTTTACTAGCAAGTACTGTTAAACTATGTTTACCTTTTTTTTTCTGAAGGGTACTTAGTGCTAAGCCCAAGGAGAGCAAAATTAATAGTTTAAAAATGCCATTTTTCAGAAATTTCCATAACTGCTTATTGACTCCCATGCTGGGCACCTGGAATAATTACTAAATACATTCTTTAACACTCAATAAATTATGTTTTAGAAAAATTATAATTATGAGTTAACTCATATAGCAGATGTCAAGGATTATAAAGAGTAAGTGGTAATATGTAACTATTTCTATTTTAAAATTTAAGCAAATTGCAAAGTGTTTAATTCTTTCCCTCCTACCCTAAACTGTATTTATTTATTAGAAATAAATCTGCATTCTTTAAAATATTGTATTGCTCAAATAAACAAATTATAAGAAATGGTTCCTTGATAGTTTCAACTTGTAATAATTTGTTCATAAAATTATCAAAATATGGGTATGATTTTTCATTAATTGACCTATAACCTCATACATATGGAATATTTCCCATGACAAAGTGTTGGAAAAAATTTCAAATTATAAAAGTTTTAAGATCTCCAATTGTGTCTGTGTACCTAAATTGAGTCCAAAAGTCTAATTATCTGGTATTGAAAGTCTATAAGTAACAATCAATTTATTATAGCCTATCTATATAGTTCAGAAAGATTTCACTTATTCAAATACTAAAATAAGGCTAAATATCATAATAAGCAATTAGAATTGAGACAATGAATTAGGAAATAAAACTACTCATTTTTTTCATATTTAACACAAAAACTGGGAAACAAACAGAAAAAGAAACACTGAGTATAATAATCACCCAAAAGTTTAACCAATGCAAATTAATTGTTACAACATGTAAGTGAAATGCACCCAAAAAGTGCCTGTCAGCAAATATCTGACTTCCTTGTCAAATCAAGAGAGATGACTGCCAAAAGATATCATAAGTTTAGAAAATAAACTATTCAGTCAGTTCTTATGAAGTTGGACAATTGTAGGCAGTAATTCTGTCTCTTCAAACAGAGGCAAACAATGGTGGCAATGATAAAACAAGTCTAAATAAAGGTTGGCAATATCTTCAACTACATAAAGGGAATTAAAAGAGAAAAGGAAGAAAAATACACATACACACACATAGAAAAATGAAATTTAAAATATTACAACAAAATTTTCTGCATCTTGGTAGTGAAATCTCCATATTGGAACTCTAATATAGTCCCACAAGTTCTTAGGAAGGAAATTGAAATGTCAATGAAAATAAATGTGACAAAAGTATCGTACCATTACTGACAGATGCTCATAAAAGCATTTTTTTTTCTCTTTTGCTCCTCTGACTCCTCCCAAGATACCTTGGGGTTTACTGGCTAGGTTTTTTTTTTTTTTTTTTTTTTTTTCTTAAGAAACAGGTCTTAAGCTAAAACTTGATTACCAACAGGTCTTGGGCCAAGCTCCATTTGATCATTGTTTGGCTCCTGATTGACTCAGATTAAATGAAAATAGTGGTCATTTCTGCTTGGTCAGAAACCCTAAGGGTCTTCCCCTCCAACATTCATTCAGTCATTTATTTATATTCTTTCAGACTAGGTGAGAAAGGAGATTCTTTGCCTCAACTGCTATCCAGCTTTGCTGAATGGTTGCAGCTCCAGTCACACTGAGACATGTTGAAAAACTTAGCTTAAAAAGACCAAGGTCTCTCCTTTCATCCAGGGCCATCTCCAGTTGTCTGATCTTTATCTTGTCAGTGCACTCTGAAGAGGCAAGTGAGGCAGGTAATCTTGCATAGCCCTGGATCACTTAAATCCAATGCACTTGCATGGTGTTGAGATTCTAAAGGAGACTCCCTCCAAAAGTTACTGTGTAGGACAAATTAAAATCAAAGACTCTTGAGGTAAAAAAAAAAAAAAAAAGGCAAAAAAGGGATTTATTATGATCTCTTGAAAAAGGGCAACTCCCAACAGACAAAGTGGCAGTAAAGGAGTGCAAAACACAAATTGTAAAACTCAAGATTAAATAGACCAGAAGCCCCCAAATCCTGTGACCTTTTCTAAACATCCCAGAAACAAAAGAATATTAGTAAATAATAAACCCAGTCTAAATTTCCCTAGAGAACTACTATACAAGCAGATATTCTTTGATGAGAGAATTCTGTTACCTGAATTCCCAAAGCCATCATCACCTTTAAAGAAGCACTTAAATGCTAATTAAGAGATGGTGAAATGTTCACCCAAGACAATTGAACATCTGCAGCTTTTTAGCTATAGTTCACCTTATTGTTGCAAAGTCTCAAGGCCATATTCCCATGAGAGATTTTCATTCAGTTTATCCTATGCAGTTGTAGACTATGTAGTTCTGAGGTGTCTCAAAAGAATTTTCAGACTTGAATCCATCTCCAAGTCAAGGTACAAAGTTTATTGTAATTATAATGCCAGTTGAAATGGGCTAAGTTCCAAAAGGACTTAGCAAAGGAGCAGAAGCAAGAAGATAATTATAGCAAAAGATAGAGAAAACTGCTTCTTCATGTCACTGACAAGCTAATTTTATTGTTCAGAGATAGAAATGAGGGGTGGTCTGGTATGCACCTCATTATTTGTATCAGAAACCCTGTTATCACTGACCAACAGATTGTTATCTGACAGTTACCAAAGTTTCTAGGACTATATTTCTAAAGTCAGAATACTTGGAATAACAGCTTTCCTAAGGTCTGGAGGCCTCAGGATTACTGCTGTATTTTTTGTAAAACCTGCACTCCCATCAATGGCATCACCTCCCTCATGTCATGGTCCTGTTTAAGAACAAAGGACAAACAACAACATATTGGATCAACACTACATCATGGTATGGAAAAAAGTGGCTTTTGTTGATTAAAAAGAAAAAAAAAAAAAAAAGAATGACCAAAACCACTAACAAGTACCAACATATCATTATTCTCCCATTTATGTATTCCCTATCATAGAAATCTTTCTAATGTAATAATCTTTTGTTGTTGTTTTGTTATTTTCCCCTAAATAACTAATTTTCTCAGGTTTTTTTTTAAACAACTGATTATTGAGTGCATTTTATTTCCTAGATTCTTGGTTTTTCTGTTGCGTTCTACTATCCTAATTTTTGAACCAATACCAAAGAATGTTGATGTTACCATTTTGAAAAAAAAAAAAGACATCTGTAAAATCCAATCCTAATTTTTCCCATCGTTTTCCTTGAAATTTTCAAACTTTTGCTCAAAAAAGTAATTTTTTATTATTTTGTTTAGTTCTAGAATGTGTTTTGTTTGTAGTTCAGTTGATATACCACTGATTTAACTGAGTTTCATTTTTATTATATTGGAAAGGTCCAATCTTAATTAATGAATATCCCTTCCCTTATTTGTCTTTATTTCTTTGAAGACTGAGAAATGATTTTCAGTCACCAAAATGTTAGAGAGAGCTTCTCTTGGCAACTGCTCATAGTCCTGATGTTTTATCTCTTCTATCTTTATGTCTCACTCTGTATCTCTACGTATTATACTGAGTGCCTACAATCCTTATTCAGACAAGTTACCCCATTAATAATGCATGATATTAAATTGGAGTTCTATTTTTCCATTCTTTATTCTTTACTAGCAGTAGGTAATTATAACAAGCCAGCACTCTATTGACCTTTTTTGGTTGTAGAGAATTTTTTTTAGAGGTCTTGATGCTTCCCTCTGAGGATCACAGATTAAAATGTCAAAGAGATTTTGGAGTTCATCATTCAACCCACTGATTTTACATATGAGGATACTGAGGTCCAGAAAAATAAAATAATTTATCAATAATCACATAGGTCTGTGTCAAAACTAGGAATTAAATCCAGGTATTTTAACACCAAATTCAGTTTTCTTTCCTCATGATCAAATACTAGAATCTTCTAGTATTTTGAAAATTTAATTTACAAAATATAGTTTAACTCTTTTATTCAAATTATAATGGAATGATGATACTTGCTAATGAAGTTATAAGCGACCAGTAATATTGCTTACTGATAGCTAACATGGTACCACTCTTCTATGTAATTTCCATCTCTATAATTTTAGTCCTGTGAAAAGAATCCATTCCAATTTGATCTCATTCGGTTAATATACAATATGTAATGCAGTAAGCTAGACATTGGGGTCATAAAGAGAAAACAAACAAATGCTACCTACCTTTAAAGAATTTATATTCTACTAGGTAATAAAACATAATAAACATACAAAATATATAACAAACTATATAATAAATATATAAAACATATAATAACATAAAATATAATAAACTAGCAAAATAGTGATAAACATTTGAAATGTTCATATATGAAAATCTGAAAATAAACTATGCAAATAGAAAACCAACTACACAAACGTAACAAAAAAGTCATGATAAGTTTGCAAATGAGCCATGAAGCACTCATAATTTATATCATAGCTGTTTGAAGTGCTGTAAATGTGAAGAATTTATGATTATAGTTTTTAATCTATATCTAGTTGATTTCTAGAGAATATTAGAGGTATAGAAGCATTCTTTGGCCCCAAGCTCAAAGTTAATATAAAAAAATGTCAAAGTAGCCACTATCTTCTGTTGTGACCTCTCCCAGTCAGTGGTAAAAAATGTCATTTATGTTGTTGCTTTTTACTTCACCATTGTAAATGGGTATTGTATAAAGACTATAATACATGTTGGACAATAGCATTGTATAATACAGCTGAGTCTAGTTGTTCTTTCCAATCTTTTGGTACCTTTAAATATAAAGTGAACTTTTCATAGGATGCTGCCTCCAACTTTAAATTGAGGCAAATTCATTCCCAAGAGGTGAATAACCTGTGATCGTTAAATGTCATCACATGGAAAATTCTTTCTTTTGTAAATGTTGGATCCTAGTATGAGAGGCTTAGCAAAGTATTCAAGAGATTCTGTGCAGAAAGACACTAGGTCTGACTAACTTCACCGCATCTGGAAAATGTTTTCAGTTGAAGGAATAAGAAATATATGCAAACAGGCTATATTACTCTAACTCAAGCAACTCCTGAAACTTTCTTTGTTTCTGTTTAATAGAATATTGCCTTGTGCTATCCTGTCCCTTTGTACCTATATATACTTCTTCATTTCCCAAGATTCCCTTTTAAAATCAGCAGGAGTTCTCTGAATATAAACTTTGGAGAGTTGAGAAGGAGACTGAATTTTTTCTCAGAAGTGATAATTCTGTTTTTCAAAATTACCAGGTTCACACAGAGAGGCACGCACATGTCCATCATAAAATAATAGTCACACACACACACACACACACACACACACACACAGACTCACCCTCCAAAACAAATACCAAAACAACAAGAAATCTCCTGTCCTGGTTTTCCCTAAACAATTTTCCTATTGTAATTATAATTTGGTATATTAGGAAAATGTAATTAAAATATATACTGCATATCCTTAGCATCTCTCTTTTTTTTTTTGCATATAGCATGATTCCACCGTTCATTTTGTAAATGCTATTTGTAAAATGCTGTGTCTAAAATGTTCCACATAGATGAGAAATATGTGTTTCTGAGTATATGTGTGTGCATGCATGTGCATGTATGTACATGTGTTATGTGTTTATTTTCCTTACCAGGATCACAAATACTGAAATTTTAAATTTATTAAATTATTAAATCAATAGTAACTTTCTTGACATACAAAAAAAGAAAATCTGTATAAGCAAGAATTAAGCTTTCCTTTGGTAGTTTTTCAAGGACTTTTTAGATCATTGAGAGGCACACACTATCCACAATACAATAATAGTCTCACACACACACACACACACACACACACACACACACACATACACTCACACTCCAAAACAAAAGCAAAAACAACAAAATGGTTATTGCCTTGTCACCTTCTGGGAAGGCAGTGTCTCCCCACAGAAATCCATTCTTCAGTCAGCAGCCAAGATGATATTTCTCCAGTTCTGGTCTGGCCAAATCAATCCCTTAAGAAATCCCAAAAGGCTTATTACTTCAAGGATCCTATATAAATATTTCTGTTATTTAAAGGCCTTTACATCTTGCTTTCAACCTATATTAACAGCCTGATAATACATTATTGATTGTATTCTGAAGTTTAGCCTATCCGGACATTTTATAATTCCTCATACTCTATACTTCCTACCCTACTTCCATGCTTTTAAATCATTTACTATTCTGATCCCTCAAATGTTTCCCCTCCTCACCTCCATCTCTTAGAAATCTACAGAAACCTCTTAGAAATCTTAGAAATGCACAGCTCATGACTGCTTCTGTATGATTTTTTAGTTCATCCTCCCAATGGCTATTGACTTTCTCCCAAATTACTTTTTTTTTAATTATACACTATTATACATATTGTATAGATGTGATGAGGTCTTCTGTGTTAGCTGTGGTTACCAGAGGAACTGATAATTAATCCCTGAGGCAGGTTGGGGGGAAAGGCACTGGTAGGGATCAGTTTAGTTTCATGTTCTCACTCTCAGGGGAGATCTTCCAGTCTGAAATCCACATTATGTCAAACCCCTGAGACTCACCCTCTGTAGAGGTCTCCAGCAGTTTCATCTTGGCATTTCCTGTCAGAAATCCCTGTCATGTCCCTGAGGTTAAGTTTTCTCTATAAAATCTATGGTCCATCCCATGGCTGCTGCCTTCTTTGGGTCAGTCCTCCATGGCACTCTACCTTATGGTGTCTTTCTCCTTCACCTTGACATGTGGTATCTCTGGTAATTCCACTTTGCTTCCAAACCCTACTTATCCTCCTCACAGTTAACTAGCTCTTTTGGGATGCTGAATCTCTTTCAGGATTTAGCCTACTAGTTAAGGACATACCCCAAATTCATGGGATGTTTCGTTTCCATAGGTGACTATGAGTCCACTGAAAAACTTGTCATTATTATTATTATTATTATTAATGATAATATTGGTAAAATATATATTTAAGAAATCAAAATCAATTGGCGCAGGTCAATTAATAAATCAACAATCACTTAATAAGTACCATTGTTTTAAGAGCTAGAGATACAAAAATGGAGTATCATATTTCCTGTCCCCAAGGAACTTCCAGTCTAAGGAAAGAACTTGTTTTGTCTTTGTTTCCTTAGTTCCTAACACAAGAGATATAATAGCTTTTGAATGTGTTCTGTTATAGCAAATATAGTGATATTTTTT
Source organism: Sarcophilus harrisii (assembly GCF_902635505.1). Classification (NCBI taxonomy): domain Eukaryota; kingdom Metazoa; phylum Chordata; class Mammalia; order Dasyuromorphia; family Dasyuridae; genus Sarcophilus; species Sarcophilus harrisii. Next base: position 602,073,722 of record NC_045427.1, read on the forward strand.
TAAAAAAAATATATTTTGCAGGTTTTGTTATTGTTACTATTATTATTAATTATACCTTGGCCTTTCCTGACAAATTCATGGTTAAGTTAAAAATATCTCATCTTCAGAAGTAGAATATTCTATAAATACTTTCTGTAACATTTAGGGTGATAGTCCCAATTATCACTTTTTCAGTTGTGAAGGAGAGAGGGGAAAGCTTGAAGGCAGAAAGTTTTTTTTCCATTTAAAAAAATATACTTGCAGTGAAACAGCATTTTTATTATGTACAAGGATATAGACAACTTTTTCTATTCTGATTTTTTGTCTAATTGATAAAATTTTCTTTACAAACTAATCTTTTCTTACACATGAAAATTCTTTCCAAGTGAATTTTGCATGAGCATGTTTGGCAATTTTTGTCTCCTTTTTTTCTATCTTTGTTTCTTTAATGGTAGTGATAGTAAACTTTTATAAAGCCAAGTTCAGGTTTGTCTTTTAAATCATGAAAGATTTCAAAAATAAAAAGGGAGAACTTTCCATCAATGAAGAGGAAATTAGAAAAATAATTAGGAGTTATTTTGCCCAACTTTATGTCAATAAATCCAAGTAAAATGGAGAAATACCAACAAAAATATAGATTTCCCTGATTAACAGAAGAGGAAATAAATTATCTAAGTAGTCCCATTTTAGAAAAAGAAATAGAAGAAGCTATTAATCAACTTCCTAAGAAAAAATCTCCAGGGTCAGATGGATTTACCTGTGAATTTTATCAAACGTTTAAAGAACAATAAATTACAATACTGTGCAAACTATTGGAAAAAATAGGGAAAGAAGGATTGCTACCAAATTCCTTTAATGACATGGACATGGTACTAATACCTAAGCCAGGAGGGATGAAAACAAAGAAAGAAAATTATAGAGCAATTTCCCTAATGAAGTGATGCAAAAATCTTAAATAAAATATTTTCAAAGAGATTTCAAAAAGTCACTCCGGAGATAATACACCATGATCAAGAAGGATTTATATTAGGAATGCAGGGTTGGTTTAATATTAGGAAAACTTAGCATAATTGATTATCTCAATAACCAAAACAACAAAACATCCTTTTCAGATATTTGGAGTTCATCTAAGCTAAATAGAGAAGATGTTTACAATTCAATAGATATTTTGGTATTAATGAAGGTTAGAAAAGAGGAATACTTGGCAAAACATTCATTTAACAATTAATATGTAGACAATCAGATTTATACTTCTTTTTACTAAAAACATATTTGGTATTTTGATTCTGGATTTTCCTATGCACAATTTTTGCATTGCATTCTTGAATTTTAGGATCTGACCCAAATTTTACTTTTTGAATTCAAAGAGGAAGCCATTTTCCAAAGTAACCATAGATAGTTAGCTAAGTGCTAAAACTTTCAAGATTTCAGTATAATTGATGAGGCCCTATTTTGTTCTTTATAGAATTTTTTGAATATGTCATGAGATCATCATAGATATAGGAACAGAGTTGGAGGTGTGTTGATGAATAAGGAGTCTTCAAAAGTATCTTATACTATCTCTGGGAAATAATGATCTAAGCTCTGCACCATGACCTTGCAAGCTTCTTAAGGACAGACACATTCTCTGTTTTTGTATCCTAATGATCATAGGGCTTTGGCAAATAGTAGATTCTTAATAAATATTTTTGATGGATGGATTGATTGATATATTAGATACTTCCAGCAGCCAGGTGTTGATCCTTTTATGATGCTTCCCATTCTCTGGTTGAACAATTCAAATTGTTAGAAATGTCTTTCTTAAATCAAATTCTACTTCCACATAACTTTTATTATTGCAATTTGTGACCTCAGAAAGTAAGAAGAACTAAGTGTAAATCCAATGAAACATGGAGACTATTATAATTCCATGAAGGTATTTTCATAAAACTTTCATAACATTACAGTGGATAAGATGAAGAAATATGGATTGGGTGAATGAATGGAAGAATGGATGGATATATTCATTAAGTGCTTACAATATGTCTGGTTCTATACTAATCATTAGGGATCAGTAGAGGAACTAGACTTGTGATTTCACTTATATAGGAAATACTTGGATGAACTCCTAATATAGATAATACATCCTCAGAAACTTATAGGTGTTGCCCAAAGAAGTCTTATCAGATTCAAATAGAAATGCCACTAAAGGCCTTTGTGTTTTATACTAAAAGTAATAAAGCATTAGAGTTTAATGAATAAAATCTTGATATATGTTAACCTGAGTTTCAGAAGAAACATTTTGATAGCTATGTATGATTAAAGTAGAGAAAAACTTGAGGCAATATCACCAACTAAAAGGCTATTGAAATAATCCAGATGAGAGGTGATGAGGACTTGGATTAAGCTGGCAACTGTGTGAGTAGAGAGAAGGGGAATTATTGTGGAGAATAAAACAGAAAACTGATTAAATATGTAGAATGACAGGAAGAAATAAAAAAAATGACTCTGTAGTTATAAACCTGAGGAATGGGAAGGCAGAAAAAAGCCTCAAAAATTATTCAGAAAAGTAACGTTTATTATGTATACTCAATATGCTAATAATAATATACTTAATATACTTAATTCTGTTACACACTGAGAATCCAAAGAAAGGTAACAGCTTAGTCCCTAACCTCAAGGAGACTCACATTCTAATGAGGGACATAGCATATAAACAATTATGTACATACAAGGCATATACAATTTAATTGGAAAGTAATTTTAAAAGGCAAATACTAGCAGTGCACGTTTAGGCTGAAGAGGAAAGAAAAGAAAAGGTTGAAGGTGGAATTTAAGTTGAATATTCAAAGAAATCAGGGAAGCAAATAGATGGAAGTGAGCAGGGATTGTATTCTGGGAATGGGTGACAGTTAGAAAAAAGACATCTAGATGAGAGATGGCATGATGAATTGCAAGAAGACCTGGGTTGCTGGATCATAGAATTTGTTGTATTACTGTTTTTGTTCAGTGTAATGGGCTGAGGCTTGAGTTGATGCACTGTGGTCCCAAGCATGTGAGGCTAAATAATAATTGGACTATACTCTATTAATATACATGCTTGGATAAAGAATGGCCCCCACCCATTCTCTGTGCAAGTCCTGATGTGTTGTAGAGGAAATGACGATTTTGGTGGGTGGAGGCAGAGAGACAGGAAGAGAAGCTGGGAGAGATTGGGCCTGGGTTCCATACTCCTAGCTGCTGGTCGTGTGGCTGCTGGTCTAGCTAGCATCTTGACTCAGCTGCACACATTGCTATTGCCCATTCTCTTCCACCTCCGATCCTTCTTCACTGAGAATAAAAATTGACGATTTTCCCCTAACCTGAATTCCTGACTCCAGCCGATTTTAAAATACCCAGTCTTCACATTTGGCTCCTAAGCGTGGGAACCAAGAACTCTACTTTCACTGAAGAAGTCTCTGGTGACCAGGAACTTGGGTGAGTATTGTTAATAGACAAACAGGGAACTTATTTTCTTAAAAACTAAACTAGTAATCTTTTTTTGGCTAAAATGGGACAAATGCTAATTAAAGACTCTCCATCCCCGCCCCCAACACCTTCAACCCCACCCAGGAGTGACGCTATAGAAAGCATGCTTAAGCTGATAGAAGGCAAGGGCTACTTATAACTTGGGAACAGGTAGCTAGACTTGTGTGTACATTAAACCACATTTCCCCTTGAGGAGGAGCAGATCTCTCGAGATAACTGGTGCCTGGTTGGACAACAGATGTCTGCATGTTACAGTGAAAAACGGTCCTCATTCAATTTCCATCCAGGCATTCTATTTATACAATATAAATTCAGTTAGCACTAAGAAACCCTATCCCTAGAAGAAAGAAAAAAGCTGCTGCTGCTGCTCCTGCTTGGAGTAGCCAAATGTGGAAGCCTGATATTAAGGAGGAAGACAATGAAGAGATTAATGACCATATCCCCACAGGGCATGGAGATTTAAGTGAGCAAGGTGTGGTGACTTTCCACCTCAGGAGGCAGCTTCAGCCCCACCTCAGGAGCAAGTGATTGACTCTCCTCCATCTTCTCCACTCTCCAGGATGGAGGGAGGAAGGGTACTAGGGGGGCCAGTGACAGCACCAGCACCTCCCCCTCAGCATCCAACTACTCCTATGACTAGATTGCAACAGGGCTTAATGAAGGCCAAAGAAAAAGGCATAGATGTGGCAGAACTTCAACCCAATATTTTTCCTGTAATACAACAGTTTAATTCCACAGGTCAAGAAAGCCGAAGATATGCCCCTTTTAACATAGAAATCCTCAAAGATCTGAAAAAGGCTTGCACTCTTTATGGGGCTATATCAGCTTATGTTAAGATGCTATTGCAGAATTTGGCTTTTGAAATCTTGACCCCTAATGACTGGAAATCTATAGCAAGGGTATACCTAGAACCTGGACAAAACTACATGTGGCTTTCTGAATATAGTGAGCTCTGTAGGATACAAGCCCAACAAAATAGTCAAAATGCAGTTCATGCTGCAGTCACCTATGACCTACTAACAGGTGTAGGTCCCTATGCAGATGTCACAGTACAGATTAATTATTCCATAGCAGCATATGAGCAAATTGCTGCTAATGCTATCAAAGCATGGGCTTTGATTCACAATAAAAATGACAAAGATGAGGCCTTCACAAAAATAACACAAGGGCCAGATGAACCCTTTGCTGACTTTGTGGGACGTTTGCAGACTGCTATCACAAGAACTAAAGGGGAAAATGCATCAACAGATGTTTTAATAAGGCAACTTGCTAAGAAAAATGTTAATGAGGTGTGCAGAAGAATTATACTAGGACTGCGCAAGGATGCTCCTTTAGAGGAGTTCATAAGATGCTGTGCCACAGGGGGCACAAATGCCTTTTATAGGCAGACTATGATGCAGACTTCCCAAGATCCCAACATGGGTAGACAGGGCCTTCTGGCAATGGACTTCCAGAGAGACTAGTCAATGCTTTCAGTGTGGTAAATTGCACATCTGAAAGCTCAATGTTGGTATAGAGGCAGAGTGAAAAAACAGGGTGGGAGAACAAGACCCAGTACCCCATGTCCAAAATGCAACAGAGGCTTCCATTGGGTCCTCAGAATGTAGACAGGTTCAGGGAAATGGGATGAGGGGCCCAGCCCCAGGGCCCCAGACAAAATACACTTGGGGCATGATGGCAGTCAATGGTGCACCCAGAGAGTGCCTAGAAGTCCAATACCCCAATATGATCAATCAGCCAGGAAGCCATATGATGGGAGAAAGGGATTACACAATCAATCAGCCAGGAAGCAACCTGATGGGAGAAAGGGATTATAAATAGGGAGAATAGAGTTGTATGCAGCTGAGACAACTGAGATACCCCCTGGAGAGGTGAAATCTGTCCTCTCCAGCCTATGGATCCCTTGCCTCCAGGCACAGTAGGCTTGACCATTTTACCTCCTGAGAGTCCATACAAAACAGTGTCCATCCACACACTGATGTGGGAAACTGGGGAATGTGTAGATAATATCCCAGTCACCAATACAGGCAGACAATGTGTGACTTATCACCCAGGAGAAATAGTAGCATCAGGTTTACTCATACAGAATCCTAATAAGCAGCCTAGTGATAGTCACCCAGATTCTGATTCCAGATCACAAATTCCAGCAATATACTGGACAGAAGCTGTAACAACTGACCAACCTATGCTCACAATCTATATAAATGGCCTTCCATTGGAAGGATTGGTAGACACTGGTGCAGATCGGAAGGTCATTAGAGGTGCCAATTGGCCCAGTCACTGGCCAAAGATTAAAGCAGACACCTACATGTCTGGAGTAGGAGGATCAGTAGCAGCTGAAGTTAGTGCTGCCCCTATGAGATGGACTTTTGAAGGCAAAACAGGAGTTTTTACCCCTTTTATAGTTGAACAAATCCCCATCAATCTGTGGGGAAGAGATGTTTTACAGCAATTAGTGTTAAGTGACTTGCTCACGGTCATAGAGACAGGACGTGTTAAGTGTCTGAGACCAGATTTGAACTCAGGTCCTCCTGACTTCAGGACTGGGGCTCTATCCACTGTGCTAACCTAGCTGCCCTGACATACCCTTTAATCCTCAAGGACAGGCAATAGTAGAGAGGAGAAACAGAACTATTAAGATGCTCCTCCAAAAACAAAAGAAAGGGGAGACACAGGTAATCCTAGAGAACTAAATCTAGCTCTTTATACTATTAACTTTTTGATTTTTGGCAAATATGCACTGGCTCCGGCACACAGGTTTTATAATCCACTGGAAGGTCAGTGTCCAGTGCGAGCAGCTCCACTATCTTTAGATAATCGCCAGATGATGTGGAGAGACCCAGAAAGTGGTGAATGGAAGGGACCAGATAAGCTAACTTGGGGGAGAGAGTTTACTTGTATCTCTACAGGTGGAAAAGGAATCGGGTGCCAACGAGCTGCGTTTGCTTTGTCCATCGCAGAGAGACAGAGCAGACTCTTGAAACAAAGGAGAAGACCCAAGAAACATTGGATGGTTCCGTTGCTGACTGTGCCCACCATTGAAAGAGCGTGGCAGTTATGGTGTTTGACTCATGGACATCAAATATTGTTGGACTTCAAAACCCTCAGGAAGCATTGGATTCTCTGAGAAATGATAAGACTGTTACAACACTTCAAAATCTGCTGGAATCATTGGATTCCCTAACGCATAAAAAGACTTTTGCAGGACTTCAAAAACTCAGGGGGATCATTGGATTCCCTGACATGTGAAACAATGGACAATAGATTGGTTTTGGACTATCTCTTGGCTGCTGAAGAAGGTGTATGTGTGACTGTTGTTTACATACCCACCTTCTAGGACTTCTGGTGATCTTTTACAACACCATGTTGATCTATATTGTTTGTTATTCCGCTACTTGCATGTACAATTCATGTTTGTTACACCACATCGAGCCTGCACTGACTGAGGGGAGGGTCATCCCTAATAGCCTCTGCGTTATTGCTATGTGCTTGTGTAATACCTCCCATGCTGATGGGTTTGTGCATAACAAGCCCCTTCAGCCCAGAAACCCGCTAGCAACCCCGACTTCCCTTTGGTGCTTTTCATCTCCCTTCCTGAGATGTCAGGGAGGGCATGATCATCTCCTTTTTAGCGCTTTCACCGCTTTTCCTGAGAAGTCAGGGAGGCTGTGATCACCTCCTTTTTAGTGCTTTCACTGCCTTTCCTGAGAAGTCAGGGAGGCTGTGATCACCTCCCCTTGGGGGCTCTGACCTCCCTGAGGAGTCAGGGATGGCATGACCACCTGTGTTCTAAAACAAAAGAAAGTGGGAGATGTAATGGGTTGAGGCTTGAGTTGATGCACTGGGGTCCCAAGTACATGAGGCTAAATAGTAATTGGACTATACTCTATTAATATACATGCTTGGATAAAGAATGGCCCCCGCCCACTCTCTGTGCAAGTCCTGATGTGTTGTAGAGGAAATGAAGATTTTGGTGGGTGGAGGCAGAGAGACAGGAAGAGAGGCTGGGAGAGATTGGGTCTGGGTTCTACACTTGTGGCTGCTGGTCATGTGGCTGCTGGTCTAGCTAGCTTCTTGACTCAGCTGCACACCTTGCTATCGCCGATTCTCTTCCACCTCCGATCTTTCTTCACTGAGAATAAAGATTGACGATTTTCCCCTAACCTGAATTCCTGACTCCAGCTGATTTTAAAATACGCGGTCTTCACAATTCAGTTTTTTTTTTTTTTCAGTTGCATTTGATTCTTCATGATCCCATTTGGTGTTTTCTTAGAAAAGATATTGAAACGGTTTTGTCATTTCCTTCTCCAAATAATTTTACAAAATATTAAACTGAGGCAAATAAGGTTAAGTGAGTAACACAGAAACACAAACCTAGTGAGTGTCTGAGGCCAAATTTGAACCCCTGCCTCTAAGTCCATAATTCCATTCACTGTGACACCTAGCTGGGAATACATTATAAAAAAAGACTAGTTGTGTTGTCAAAAATATAAAATATTTGGGAATCTGTCTGCCAATGGAAAGTCAGGAACTATATGACAAAACTACAAAACACTTTCCATACAAATAAAGTCAGATCTAACCAAATGGAAACATATTAAATGCTCCTGGATAGGTTGAGAGAATATAACAAAGATGACAATACTACCCAAACTAATCTATTTATTTAGTGCTATACCAATCAGATTCCCAAGAAACTGTTTTAATGACCTAGAAAAAATAACAACAAAATTCATCTGGAAGAACAAAAAGTCAAGACTTTCAAGGGAACTAATGAAAAAAAAATTCAAATGATGGCAGCCTAGCTGTACCAGATCTAAAATTATATTATAAAGCAGCAGTTACCAAAACCATTTGGTACTGGCTAAGAAATAGACTAGTCAATCAGTGGAATAGGTTACATTCAAAGGACAAATTAGTCAATAACTTTAATAATCTAGTGTTTGATAAACCCAAAGACCCCAGCTTTTGGGATAAGAACTCACTGTTTGACAAAAATTCCTGGGAAAATTGAAAATCAATATGGCAGAAACTAGGCATTGACCCACACTTAACATAGTACACCAAGATAAGGTCAAAATGGGTTCATCATCTAGGCATAAAGAATGACATTATAAACAAATTAGAAGAACATAGAATAGTTTACCTCTGAGATCTGTGGAGGAGGAAGGAATTTGTGACCAAAGAAGAACTAGAGATCATTATTGATCATGAAATAGAAAATTTTGATTATATCAAGTTAAAAAGTTTTATACAAAAAAAAAAAAAAACTAATACAGACAAAATTAGAAAGGAGGTCATAAACTAGGAAACATTTTACAGTCAAAAGTTCTGATAAAGGCCTCATTTCCAAAATATGTAGAGAACTGACTCTAATTTATAAGAAATCAAGCCATTCTCCAATTCATAAAGAGTCAAATGATATGAATAGACAATTTTCAGATGAAGAAATGGAAAGTATTTTTAGCCATATGAAAAGATGCTCCAAGTGATTATTAATCAGAGAAATGCAAATTAAAACAACTCTGAGATACCACTACACACCTGTCAGACTGGCTAAAATGACAGGAAAAGATAATGCTGAATGTTGGAGGGGATGTGGGAAAACTGGGACACTGATACATTGGTGGTGGAGTGTGAACAGATCCAACATTCTGGAGAGCAATCTGGAATTATGCCCAATATGTTATCAAACTGTGCATACCCTTTGATCCAGCAGTGTTTCTACTGGGCTTATATCCCAAAGAGAGCTTAAAGAAGGGAAAAGGACCTGTATGTGCACGAATGTCTGTGGCAGCCCTCTTTGTAGTGGCTAGAGACTGGAAACTGAAAGGATCCCATCAATTGGAGAATGACTGAATAAATTGTGGTATATGAATGTTATGGAATATTATTGTTCTGTAAGAAATGACCAGCAGGATGATTTCAGAAAGGCCTGGAGAGATTTACACTAACTGATGCTGAGTGAAATGAGCAGAACCAGGAGATCATTATATACTTCAACAACAATACTATATTGTGAGGGTTAAAAAGCCTCTAGAAGCAAGGAATGCAGTTCAAGGCATGTGGGAGGACCTGAAGGATGAGAGGTACTGAGACGCAGGCAAGTCCTACGTGGAGGTGGGGTTAACCCCAGGAGGCGGTGTCTGACCCTGGGTACCATGTCTCTCTCCTTAGTGCTCTCAAAGCCTAGCATGCCTCCCTCCCTCTTCTCTGGCCAATCCCATTATGCGGGCTCCTAGAGGACCTCCTCCTTCCCCAGATCCTCAGAGGGGTATAAATATGTGCTATCTAAGAATAAAGTTATCTTTTGCTTCATCCCTACCTCCTGGTGGCCTGTCTCTATATTATCTGAGTTGGTGCCCGAAGACTCGTAAGTATGGCCTAGCCGTGCTGTTGGTGGACGAGCATTAAGAGTAGCTCAAAGGGGAGCTACAAGGTTAGAGTAGCATTAAGAGACACTACACTATATGATGATCAACTCTGTTGGACATGGCTCTCTTTAACAATGAAAGGATTCAAATCAGTTCCAATTGTTCAGTGATAAGAGAATCAGCTACATCCAGAGAAAGAACTATGGGAAATGAGTGTGAACCACAACATGGCATTTCTACTCCTTCTGTTATTGTCCATTTGCATTTTTGTTTTCCTTCTCAGGTTATTTTTACCTTACTTCTAAATCTAATTTTCTTGTGCAGCAAGATAGCTCTATAAATATGTATAAATATACTGAATTTAACATATACTTTAACATATTTAACATGTATTGGACTACTTGCCATCTAGGGGAGGGGATGGAAAGGAAGGGGAAGGGGGAAAAGGAGGGGAAAAGTTGGAATAGAAGGTTTTGCAAGGGTCAATGCTGAAAAATTACCCATGCATATGTCTTGTAAATAAAAAGCTATAATAAAATACTTTTTAAAAAGACTAGTTGTGTTCAGTAAAAGGAAAACAGTTAGAGTTGTGTTTTGAGGGAAAAATCATGAATTCTCTTTTGGACAAGTGGATTTTGACATTCCTGAGTGGCATCTGATTTGAAATAAAAAATATATGGTGAAAATAATGGAATGGATGTTGCTTAGGAGAGAAACTAGGAGTAGATATCCAAATAGTAGGAGTCATCTACATGAAAAAAATAATTGAATTTTTGGGAGATGATGAATTTTTCATTTGAGAGAATATATAAAGAAAAGAGAAGAGGGGACCAGTACAGAACCTCAAAGCAAACCCACAGTGAATGTTTTTATGAATCTGTATCTGTACTTGTATTTATGTGTATATATGAGAGAAAGAGAGAAAAGGAGAGACAGAGACACATTTATGGAGATCTAACAAAGGAAACTAAAAAGACTCTATCAAGGATGTAGGTAGAGAATCATGAGATACCAACGTCATAAGATTCATAGAGAAGAAAGAATCCAGGAGGGGAAAGTTATTGGTGATGCTACAGAAAGTTCAAAAGGAACAAAGACTAAGAAAAGGTCAGGTAACAATTAAGAGATCTTTTACCAATTTTGAACGAGGACATATCAGTTGAAAGATTCAGTTGATAAATAATGTCATGGCATATTTGGTAATCTCCCCTTAATATAGCTGTGATAACTATTAACAAAAAAGATTTTTCAAGAATATAGTTAGAATACACAAAAATATTACATAGAGAATTCAATGAAATATTCAATGCAAAACATGTCAAAATTCAAAATAAATCAATATAATGGTTTTCATCTCATTTCTTTACATGGCAGTAGTGAAATAACAACTCTGCTACTTCTTTTCTAGGATTTTGAGGAAAGTACTTTATAAAATATAAGGTGCTACATAAATGTGAGTTATTATTGAAGGAGATAAAGTCAGGAAGATAAGAAAGGCTAACACATTTTGCAATTCTTTTTGAGAGCAAACAGAAAAAAAGATTGTGCCTGGTTCAAATGAAAAGATGAATGGAGATGGGCACATGAGAAAGAAATGGAAGCTTCTGAGGGCATCCCCTGTGGGCCTCCTAACATTTTCTTCTATAAACAGCCCAGTAGAAATCTATTGTCTGTCACCTCATTCTTGCTTGTAAAATTAAAGGTTGGAGGCTTTCAGGGGAGCTCCAGGGAATCTCTTGCAAATAACAATGGGATAGTGGAAGCAGAGCAAAGCAGGAAGAAATGTGAAAGAAGAAATAAAATTTAATGCACATAAGCACCCATGAACTAGTGCTGTCCCAAACAGGATTTAAATAATACCAATTCATTAGATTCTGTTTCCTTCAGTTTCGTTATTTTACTTAGCTCAAGATTACCCATCATATCACAATGTGGTGACAAAAGAGACAACAGAAAGAACTCTTCTAGTTCATCAGTCACCACTTTCTGGTGACATTTTAAAATGATACCACAATTAAACATTTACTTAATGTTTGACTGTGACTGGACAATAAATTTCATCTTGAGGGGAGGCAGTATATCCCATTATTTTTTATCCAGAAGCAAAAATGTCTGACAAGTGGCTTAGTTGTGTCTCTTTTTTTATCTCATTAATTTTAACTTGTCCTAATTAAATCCATCAACTGATAAAGTAGCATCAACTCAGAGTTATGGTAATGTGAAGAAAGTATTGAGGTGAACTTCTATTTGAAACTTCTTAATGTTATAGCCCTGAGCCAAAAGAACACCCAATGGTTATTAAAGTGTCAATATTAATAAATATCAAAATGGAATTTTTTTTCTTTAAAGAAAAAGACATGCAGAAAAACTGTAGAATAAGGATTTGAAAGATCTTTTAAGTTTTAAATCTAATTCTCTTTGAAAATAATTAAATGCATATTAGCTATTGTTGTTCTCTACTTGATTTTGTTAAGATCTTGCATATTTCCATATGCTTTTCTTTTTTGTGTGAACAAGAGAGTATCAAAAAGTTCAGAAGTTATCTAGAGGGAAAAATTTTGAAACTGCCTGGATGTTCTTAAGTAATATTTGAAATGGTCCAAACCCTAAACTATTTAATAAAATAATTTAAATATTAGAAGTCACCAATTTATTGATTTAGAATAATTTATGTAGATTTGATTGTAATTTATGTAGTAAAAGAGTATAATTCAGATCCCAAGTACACATTTTCATTCCCTATTTTTATATGTTTCAAAAAAATTACTGTTATATCAGTCAGCTATCTACTATCTACACTGAGTCAATGAACTGTGCATGACCCAGACATCTATCTTTGAACAAACAGAAAGCAGCAACTTTATTTCAAGCAGGAAAACAAGACATTGGATGCCAAATCCACCAACACAGCTTTTAGTCTTGACCCCTAGGCTGATCTATACAGATTATATTAGTATGACAGAAACAGAAAGAAGTTGAAATAAATTTTTCCACCCCAAGTTAAATAGTAGATTGAGTCCCTGTTGTAGCATTTCAGACAGAATCTTAAGAGTCCAAGAGGTAGATTTAGTTTAAGGCTGAGGGCATTTGTTAGCTAAAAATTTGAGATTTAAATTTAAAAGATACCTATCTTCTGAGACAATGAGCTAAAATATCTGAGACCCATTTCTTAAGGTAATATAGAATGCCATGAGGCAGCTATAGTACTGGGAAGACCTAAAGATTCCCACAGACTAAAGTAGAAGCTATCTTTTGAATTCCCTACAGATGGTTAAGATCATTCTCTATATCCCAAGAAACCCCTGCCAAGTTGTTACTTGTAAAATGAAGACAAGATTAAAACAGTGATACAAGTGCCTATAAATAGTGGAATAGTCAAAATGTCAGAATCAGCCATAGGAAAAAATTTAAAATATGATATTTAACATACTCATGGCTGATATCATTCTCTTTAATCTCATGCAATTTGCCAAATCTTTTTTTCCAGGACAGCCTTTTGGCAAAGCCAGTGAAAGTCACTTTTATGTTTCATTCTGTTGAAGTCCTGAATGGTGTTTTGGACCAAGAGACACTAAAGAATTGATCACTGAGGCAAGCAGGCAGAAGATTCTGCTAGAGATCAGTTTAGCTCTGAAGTTTCCCTCTCTGGAGAGATCTTCCAGCCTGTAATCCAAGCTATGTCAATCCTGAAATCCACAGAGACTTCTGTAGAGGTCTCCAGCAGCCTCAACTTTCCATGTCCTGTCAGAAATCCCAGTTATGTCCCGGAAGTTAAATTTTCCTTGTAACATCTACTCATGGGATATCTCATGGCTGTTGCCTTCCTTTGGGTCAATCTTCCATGGCACTCTGCCCCCTGATATCTTTTCCCTTCCCTCATGCCACATGGTATCTCTAATAAATCCCCTATGCATCCTGACCCCAATCCTCCTCCTTACAGCTAACTTTTTTAGGGTGCTGAGTCCCTTCCAGGATTTAGCCTTCCAGCTAACTTCATGGAGTGCTCCATTTCTACTGGGTAATTGTAAGTTCCACTGAGGAACTTATATTTCATTTGCTCTCCCACTCTATTTCATATTTTTCATTCCCAGTGGCTGTTGTAACTCTTCATTTTGTCTGTAACCTCTTTCCTAAATAAATCTACTGTTTACCAAAGGGAACAGCCATTGAGAATTCTTCACAAAACCAAACTATCATCTGGTGTCTATATCACTGACATCATGTTGGTTGTCAAACCACATCAATTCCATAGCTCGACTGGGAACATATTACTCACATTTTCGAAATCTTTTTGTCTCATGGAAGGAAACGTTTCTTAAAATAACCCTTAGTCTAGGTACCAAGTTTATAGAAAAATGTCACAATGGCCAATCTTACAAATTTCCATTTGAATTCCTGATTTTTCTCTTGTTACTTACTAGTGTACCATAGTAAGATATTATTTCATTTTAACATTTTGGACAAAAACAGAACATGAATTTTTTGAGCCCAGAAAGAAAAGCAAAACATTTCAACTGTTGTATTGTTTTTTTTAAATCTTTGTAATCATTTCTCAATTGCCTATTAAACATAGCATTTTAAATCAACATTTCACTTGTTTTATTTTATACATTTGACTAAAGCTTGCTCAAAAACCTATCTTTTGATTTTTGTCAATTCACAATTGTCTGCAATAATCGTTCATCAAAGACAAAAATTTTATATAAATTAGTTAATTTTGAATAGATTTTTGAAAAAATATGAATCAAAAATTCATACAAGAAGGACAATAATCCTTGATTCCAAATTTGTAAATATAAGTATATCATTCCAAATATAAGTAAGTCTTGGACCAGTCTCTCAATTGGGAGCTCTTACTCATCAACTGGAGCCTCTGAGGCTAGATAATGAACAATCCCTTGCAGAGTTTCTAAGAAAAACCTGGAGGATCTGTTAGTTTGCTTCATATCAACAATCAAATCAGGTAATTGTAGATTTTAGAAAAGGGATTTACTAAAAGGGTATTATAAGAATTTTATATAAATAATAAAATATATTCATATTATCATATATGATATATGATATATAAGTATATGCATATATATATATATAGTATGTATGCATGTATACAGCACACACATATATACCACCTCCATTGCTTGTATTGGACACTGATAATTCAAAGATCCAATCAGCAGTGGAATTTCTGATGGGATCTTTTCATGTTCTGGACTGACAAGGTCAATATCTAAACATAGTTACCTTAAAATAATTATTTGACTAAGATCAGAAAAGTACAAATGCCAGAGACAAAGATGAGCATGTGGTCATGGTACAATAGCCAGGTGAGAGCAGATACCATTTTTATATCTTGGTTTCAGGAGCAGCTCAAAGTTGTCCTTCTTCCTCTGTCGCAATAGAAAATTACAAAAAGATAAGCTCACTTTTGGCTCAGAAACCTCTTAGACATCTGTAATTCTTGTTCATCAACTGATCAGGGTTTTATCACATACAACTTGTTCCTGGCTTATCCCCAGGATCCCAGTGAAAACAGGATAGTTTATCTATGCTAACTTTAAGGACTAGCTAGTAAGTCCTCACTGATGAACAAGACAGCAAAACTAAACTCTTATCTTCAGGTGCTTTCCAAAAAACAAACAAACATGTTTTAATGGAATGAGCAACAGTCAAGGAGCAACATTTCTCAGTTATAATTTCAGCTGTGACCTCTACAAGGCTTGTGATCAAAAACAAGTCATTCAAGCTTTCTAAGTCTCTCCTTCCCCATCCACAAAAAATGACTTTTAGAGCTAGAAAAGAACCTGAGAGGTCACTTAAACTAATACTTTATGTTTTATTGAATTATCAATTTTGCCTCAAAGAGTTTAATGACTGACCCAAAGTTACTTAGGCAGCTGAATTCAAGTCAAACCTATTTTTTAATAATAGCTTTTTATTTTCAAAATACATGAAAATATAATTTTAAACATTCACACTTGAAAAACCTTGTGTTCCAATTTTTTTCTCCCTTCTTCCACTCACTCCTTCCCCCAGAAGCAAGTAATCCAATATATGTCAAACATGTATAATTCTTCTACATGTTTCCATAATTATCATGCTGCAGAAGAAAAATTAGATCAAAAAGGGAGAAAAATGAAAAATAAATAAAAAGTAAGCAAACAACCAAAAAAAGATGAAAATATGTTGTCATCCACATTCAGTTCTCATAGTCTCTCTCTGGATGTAGGTGGTGTTCTCCATCACAAATCTATTAGAATTTGCCTGAATCACTTCATTGTTGAAAAAGCCATGTCCATTAGAATTATCATTGTATAATCTTGTTGCTGTGGACAATCTTCTCTTGCTTTTACTCACTTCACTTAGCACCAGTTCACGCAAGTCTCGCCAGGTCTCTCTGAAATCATCCTGCTGATTGTTTTACAGAACAATCATATTCCATAACATTCATATACCATAACTTATTTAGCTATTATCCTGATGGGCATCCATTTTGTTTCCAGTTCCTTGCTACAACAAAAGGGTTACTACAAACATTTTTGTACAAGTGAGTCCTTTATCATTTTTTATGATTTCTTGGGGACACTGACCCAGTGGAGACACTGTTGGATCAAAGACAATGCACAATTGTATAGGCTTTGGCCATAGTTCCAGATTACTCTCCAGAACAACTCCACCAACAATGTATTAGTGTCCTAGTTCTCCCATATCCCTTCTAATATTCATCATTATCTTTCATCATAGCCAATCTGAGAGGTATGTAGTGGTATTTCAGCGTTGTCTTAATTTACATTTCTCTGATCAACAGTGATTTCAAGCATTTTTTCATATGACTAGAAATGATTTTAATTTCATCAACTGAAAATTGTCTGTTCATATACTTTACAAGTCAAACGTTTTTACCCATTACACTATTATCTATTGAATAATGCCAATGATTAAGCCTATCTTAAAGGTTGTAATAGAGATCAAATAAGATCATTTATTATCTCTTCAAGGAACAATAATTAGAAAAAATACTGAGTGACTGGCATTAAGAATAGGGCAAATGGAAACAAAATAACAATATATATTGGCTAGAAAAGTTACAAATCTATAAAAAAAGATAATATGTAAAAATGAAACAGGTTTCTTAAGACATCATAAGAGGCTTTGTTATTACTAAATTTTTGATGTTCTAGAATACCCCAATCATTTCCTTTCATAGAAGATAAAATTAGAAAATTATTTTTCAAAAGCAACAACCTTTTGCTGATGGTTTGTATGCTTGATTATATTTATCTACTGAATTAAAAACAAAAAAGATTGAAAAACCTATAAAGATATAATATTTGGGAAAGCATTTCAGAAACTTAAAATGCTTATATAAGTGTCTGGGGAAAATAACCCTAAATTTATTAAAGGATCAGAAAAGTTACAGAAGGAATATGCTATCATTTCATCATTTTTCTTTGATATTACCAATTACTTGAGTTAAAATTCGTCAAGATTTCTGTTCCTGATCTCATTCTCTAAGATTTCTAGATTATATCTAAGAAGTCCCCACTTTCTTCCCTCCACACTATTAGTTGCATTTGTATCCATCTTTCAAATCATCTTCTAAATGTCTACTCTTTCACAAAGCTTTTCCAATCACCAATACAGCAAATGGACTTTCCTTCTTTCTAAATCTCTAATCTTCTGTAGCATTTGATGTACTTATGTTTTTTCCATATATGTTCAATATGATAGATTTTTTTGTACTTCTATTGCTTACTTATTAGTCTGTAATTCTTTGTCCTACATGCTTTAAAAGGATCAAAAAGGTATCATGATTTTGGAGTGAATGTACAGTAATTCTGACTATGGTTGATCATACCAGTATGATCTCAACCACAGGTTGGGCATAAATAGTTCAGATGAACATTTGGGATAAAGATATCCCTAAATTTGCACATATCAAGTTTTTCTTGAGTTACTAAAATTCTGGTTTCCTCATAGAGCACAATACTTTCTATGAAATGGGCATGCAACGCTGGATGATCCTGAGCCAGTGTGCCCCATGTCTTATAATCGATACCTAAATTCTTTAGTGATCTATACATCCTTATATCATTTCTGATCTCCATATGCATGCTGACCTTGTGTAAGGTTTTTTTTAGGCAAGTTTACACTTGGCATTTGAACAGCATGGCCAACCTATCTGAATAAACTAGAGTGCAAATATTTAAGAACGTCTACAGTCAACCAAACTGAGCCATGATCTTTAGATAGATAAAATTACGTACAGACTTCATTTCTGATCCTGGAATTTCTCCTGGAGTTGTCAGGCAGCAAAAATAACGTTGACTGATCTTCAGTCCTTTGTGAAACTACACTGGCTCTCAGACAGATGGCTATATTCCAGCTGAGGGATCAGCCCTTTGGGCAAGTGGCACATGGTCATGAGCTTATTGTTCACTCTTTTTGGTAAGTGGACAAGCTCATTGCCTAAATTAGTTTTGACTACAAAACACATATCAGCTTTGTGGTGCTCCCTTTCACTTCAGCCGCTCCACAAAAGCATCCATCCAGCTCTGACTTTGGTATACTGGCCTTCATTTGCCAGCTTTGATTTACAACTGTTATTTGGAGCTGATACTTGTCGACTACACTCATAACAAGAACTGTTTGTCTTTCTGGTCTACTGGATTTTATGTTGTCAGTAAGAATGCACACATTCAATATACTTACAGTGAGTGTAATCATCTTTACAAAAGATTTTGTATTTGTGTGTGTGTGTGTGTGTGTGTGTGTGTTTCAATGTCAGGATGGGATCACCGCCTGCTATAGTAAGAAGGCCATGGCTAGCTGAAGCAGACAATTTTAAGGCATCTTTTCTAATCCCATCCTCTCACCAAGATATAAGCAGTGCAGTTCTGGAAAAAGGCTGATCAGATACCTAGGAGATTGTCAACTCTCATTGCTGCTTGAGTCCAGTAAGAAAATGACCCTATAGTCTGGGTTGCCTGTGTCCAGGGTTGTGACTACAGCTTCTACTTTATCTTCACCTACAGCTTCATCTCTAGCTCATCGCCACAAGATTTTAAGGGATGCAAAATAAAACAATAACAACTAAGTAAGAGTAAAAAAAGCTAAATAGCAAAATAGGATGGTAAAAGTATACAAAAATTGAATAGTAAAATAATAAGTCAAATGGTATAGGTAATGCCTTTTGTGCTTCCCATAAATTGTATCTAAGTGACACAGAGTTGTGCAAAGTTGTCAGCTTCAATATTTCCTTCAGAGTCATTTAAATTCAATGGCAAGAAATAAGTCAAGACAATTAGCAAAAGCTTTGGATGCAGGGGACAATCTTGGATTATCCAATAACACTGGATAACAATGATCTCAAGTCTCTCCAGGCCTTTCTGAAATCATCCTGATGATCATTTTTTTTTATTATAGCTTTTTATTGATAAAACATATGCATGGGTGATTTTTCAACATTGACCCTTGCAAAAAATTCTATTCCAACTTTTCCTCTCCTTCCCTCTACCCTCTTCCCTAGAAGGCAGGTAGTCAGTCCCATACATGTTAAATATGTTAAAGTATATGTTAAATTTGTATGTATACATATTTATAAAGTTATTTGCTGCACAAAAAAAATCAGACTTAGAAATAAGGTAAAAATAACCTGAGAGGAAAAACAAAAATGCAGGCAAACAATAACAGAAAGAGTGGAAATGCTATTTTGTGGTTCACACTCACTTCCCAGTGTTCTTTTGCTGGGTGTAGCTCATTCTGTTCATTACTGATCAATTGGAACTGATTTGAATCCTCTCATTGTTGAAGCTAACCATGTCCATCAGAACTGATCCTCAGATAATATTGTTGTTGAAGTGTATAATGATCTCCTTGTCTTGCTCATTTCACTCAGCATCAGTTCATGTAAGTCTCTCCAAGCCTCTCTGTGTTCTTCCTGTAGCTTCTGCTTGAAATTAGTTACACTCCAAATATTTGTGGGGTCTGTCACTCCAAAACCCATTCAGAGATTTGATCTGGTATTGATCTGAGGAAAACCAGGAACAGCTCTGATAAAGACCTGTTCTTTCTCTGCCATTTTGTTCTGTCCCCTGGAAAGGTTAATTGTAATGATAATTGATGACAACTTCTGTGCTTAAGTAAAAAAACATGTAAATCAAGAGATCTATGCTTGAGTTAACCTTGGAGTATTTCTGGAAAGGGATTGATAAGATTCAGACAATATGAAATGGAATTAATTGACTCTACTTTTTGTTAGAGTATATACATGAAGGACATCACAGATTCCTGAAATCATCCAGAACTGAAATTATCAATTTTCCAATCTCCTTGATAAATGAGGATTAAAAAGAGAAAAAATGTTGAAAAAATTACCCATGCATATGCTTTGTGAATAAAAAGCTTTAATTTTTAAAAAATGTTAGTGTTTTTCTTTTTGTTTTCTTTTGCTTTTTTTTCTAGAGGTAATTTAAGAATTCTTTCAACTGATACTTATCTTTTCTGTGTTCAGAATTTCTGGGCCATTTTCTTGTATTTTTTCTTGTAATATGGTAGTCAGTTTTTAAATTGTTATTTTTTTCTGGAAGATCTACAACCTTTAAATTATCTATGTGCAATTAATGTGCTTTCCTTCTATGGAGATCATGTTGTGCTTAATATTATTGCTTTTTGACTTCTCTTCCATTTAGTGATCTACTTCTACTCATTAAATTCTGGTCAGATGTTCTCCCTTTTCTTTCTTTGATTAGATCTCCTGCTGTGGATTGAAGTTGTTTTTTTTTTTTTTTCCTTATTTGACAATTAATTTCTTGTGCAGTCCATAAATTCTGTTTTCACATGTTTATTTCTCTTTTAAGTCATCTAGCAACATCCTATTCTGGTTCCAAAATCTTTTGGAAATTAACAGTCTTAACTCTGAGATGCCACTATATACCTCTCATATTGGCTAAGATGACAGAAAAAGATAATAATGAATATTAGAGGGGATATGGGAAAACTGGGACACTAATACATTGTTGGTGGAGTAAATGGATCCAATTGTTCTGGAAACCAATTTGGAATTATGCTCAAAAAGTTATCAAACAGTACATACACTTTGATCCAGTAGTGTTTCTTTGATTATAACCCAAAGAGATCTTAAGGGAGGGAAAGGGACACACATGTGCAAAAATGTTTGTAGCAGCCCTTTTTATAGGGGCAAGAAACTGGAAACTGAATGGATACCCATCAATTTAACATGTATTGAACTACCTGCCATCTAGCAGAGGGGGTGAAGGGAAGGAGGAAATAATTTGGAACAGAAAGCTTTGCAAGGGTCAATATTAAAAATTACCCATGAATATGTTTTGTAAATAAAAAAGCTTTAATAAAATTAAATTAAATTTAAAAATTAAAAAAGGAAATTAACAGTCTTCTGTTTCATCATTTGTGGATTAATTTTATTATCTTACAATAATTATTCATAGATTCTGTACCTCTTAGCTCATTTTGAAGTCATACTCCCTTCTTTTATCAAATATTTCTTTCTTTTTGAATTATCTGCTTATTTTATTCACAGTCTTTAACGGAATTTTCTTCCAATTACAATCTTAGGTAATTTCAGATGTTTTTTTCCCTTATAGCCCTTCCAAATCACTTATACTTGAACTCCTTCCCCTTTATAGTTATCTTGGAGACCAGATATCATAGTATCGAAGTATCTCAGTCTTCTTCCACAGTAGACAATTCACATTCCATTGGTCTTTGTCTTTATACTAATTGACTTTTAAAGGAACACAGCTAGTCTTAAGGACCAGCATGCAGTGGATAATCTTCTTGTCTTTGGTGTCTGACCAAGCTCTAACAGAGCTTCTGACTGTTGAACCAAATTATTCTCATACACCCATTCCATCTGGGGAAATTTTCACATCATCCTAATTCACCAACAGTTTTTAGTTCATTAGTTACCTTCAAACTAATTTAGCTCATCTCTAAAGACAGTTTATTGGGGTGCAACTACTATGTATGTCATAGGTTTTTGAAACTATAGGTGAGAGTTAGATGTCAAATGGACACAAGATTGATAAAGCAGCACTAATAAAAGGCTCAGCAAGCTATAACATCAAAGGTATTAGTCTTCTCCAAAGATCCCATACATTCCTTATTATTCACTATTATTGGCAAATACTTATTCTTAATATTATTATACTATTTCTTATTCTTATATTTCTTCTTATTATTATTATAATTATTAGAGTCTGATAGTCACACAAACTAATTTGAGTGACAATATTGAGCTTGAACTCACTTCATTGGTATGTGATAGACCTTTTTGTTGGTCAGTTTACTGCCCAAACTTGTCACTGTGGGAAATCCCCTTCTTTATGCAGATCACAATTCAGGAAGTTGTATGAAGCCATTGACATTGAGATTTACCTATGTTTTCATAGCTAGCCAGAGTTAAAGATGGAATTTGAACCCAGATTTTCCTGATTTAAAATATAGTCCTTTATCCAATACATCAATCTTTCTCATTGATATACACCTAAAATATGGTCAGTAGCTACTATTGTCTTCATTCTTAATTGAACCTTTCAAGTGATAAAAAAAAAAAATTCCCTACCAAGCAAAGTAATAGCAATAGAAAATCTGGGATAAAAAAAAAAAAAAGGATTATAAAGTCAAGGTTTTGTCATTAGAAAATTTATGTTTTCTGTATAAAATAAATATTAAAACTAATAAACTATACAACATGTTCTATGCTTCTTGAGTTGTACTATTGACTTTCAATAGTACATACAACATGTGTATTTTAATTGTTCATGACAAAGAAATATCTTTTTATAAGGCAGTATAGCATAGTAGGAGGTGTCAACATGACATAATACATAAAGAGCTGGTTCCAGAATTGGGCAACATGGAATCAAAGTTCGTGTCTGATATATAAGGTCAGCTAAGGAAAGTCATTTAGATTTTCAGTGCCATCAAGCAATCTGTTAATTCTACAGGTGACAATTTGCATAAGAAGAGGGAGACTTTTCCTCTGGGATATTTCCCACAGTGATAATATCACAGAACTATAACAAACAAACAACAGCAAAAACACATTGAAGAATGTTCTGGTCTTTCAGTAAGGTAAGACCTGAATATTCAGCTCCTTCCTCACACACATTTGTATGTATGGACATACACAGATGTATGGACAAATTATTTAGCTTAAATGAGCATCAGTTGCTTTCCATTTTCATCAATAATATGGGCATAAAAATCCTTAATGTAAAAATTTATGAAGACTAAATAAGATTTTCTATATTTTATTATTTATGCAATATATACTATATTATGTTTTTATTCATTTATTCTTATAAAATGTTTATATATTTTATTTACATAGTTTATATATAAATTGAAACTATATATATAATATATATACATATATTATATATATATATTTCTTTTTATTCCTTTTTTCCCCTGAGGCAATTGGGATTAAGTGATTTGCTCATGGTCACACAGCTAGGAAGTGTTAAGTGTCTGAGGTCACATTTGAACTCAGGTCCTACCTGACTTCAGGGCTAGTGTTCTATCCACTCTGCCACCTAGCTGCTCCCATATCATATATATTAATAAAATATTTTAAAAGCCCCATTTAGTTTTCATAACCATATATATATATATGTATACATATATATGTATATATATATATATATATATATATATATATATATATATACTCATATGTACACATATGTTAATATATGGAGAGGGTGTGTATGAAGAGTTATAGAAAGATTATCCCATATTTTTCTTGTGATATATTTCCCAATTTTTTGGAATAGAACATCATAATTATTCAGTCATACTAACAGTTAGTCCAATGTGGATTAAAGCCAGGAAGAAATGCTAGGGCACTGAACTTCAACTCCACACTAAAAACCACAACTAAGATGGTAGGGAAACCATAATTAAAATGATAACTACTAATTTTGCAAGGAAAGCTTCAATCTCATTTAATGATTTAATATTCTCATAAGCATGCATGAGAAGATAGTTAACTTTTTTTTTTTTTAAGTTCATATCTTATCTCTCCTATTCTGTACTCTTTTTAATCACTCTTTTCTTCCCTTAGCTTCTCTAATTCTTATTATGGTCCCTCTCATTACTGCTTTTCTTTTCTCTCCTAGGGATGAAGATGATAACTGTGGAGAATGAATTTTAAATTGGCAATGACTCTTTAACTCATGATCATCCCATTCAATTAATCAGCACTTAAAGTAAATTAATTAATCATGTGGTTGCTGAGGGTCGGAAAGCAAATCTTGTAAGGAGAAGGGCTCATGAGGTATTTCTCATTATAAAGTGAACTTCATGTCAAGCTCATTTTTGTGCAACTAGTCTTTGAAAAAAAATAATGTATATTGATTCACCTCTATGTCATGGGCATTGGTACATTCTATCAGAATATTGTTCAGTCCTGTGTTCAAGTTTGTTTTGATAAACAAAAGCTTATATCCCCAGGCATGATGGGAATTCAGGGAACATTGCCAAACTTTTATAATTTATTAATGAAAAATTTAAAATGAAATGACATTCAATGATTTGTTCAAGATTGTACAGCAAATTAAGTGAATAAATGAGGCAAGTATTAAACAATGTGCGAAAAGCTCTGTGTTAAATACTGGGATGCCAAGAAAAAAGTAAGGTAGATTGTTCTCTAGAAGCCCACATACTAATTAGAGATAACATATATGAAAGCTGTCAATTACTGGCTAAACGGAAAATATCTCAGTGCACAGAAGAAAAGCTGAAATGCCTCTTTTTAAATGTTAAAATCATGGAAAGACTCATATATATTTCTGATGTTGATTTAACAAGTTGGAAGCATGGCTTTTGGGTTCAGCTTCCTAGATTGTCTCCAGCAAGATCATAGTGGATGTGGTGTCTGTTTAACCTGTGTGCTTGGTGCTGCTTTATATATTCCCCTCAGGGATGGATGTTCTAATGTCATCTAGTCTGACTTGATTGCATTGTGAGCAGCACTTGGTTGGCAGTTGGTAGGAATGACTATTTTCTTCACAATAGTGACTTTTCCAGATGATGGTTGTGAGAATTGAGGTACAAGTGAATCCAATGATCATGGGGTTTTGTCATCTCTAGGGTGCACGTGTATCTCTGTCAGTTAGGGCTGTTAGGCAAGACTTTTGCTGGTCGTAATTAAGCAGCTGAGCCTTTTCACCCTAATGATTTTTCCTCCCAATGACTGAGGCAGATGCTGGGCTAGAATTAGCTCTGGTGGTCAGGTGACAATAATATTCCCAAGGATCTTGGATTCAGGTCCCTGGGATATATCCATAAGGGTATGAGGGAAGAAGATGGTCAAAGTGATCATGGGATCTGACCTGGGGGGAACACATTGCCTCTTGTCTCTTCCTCAGGGTGCCCCAGTACTTCAGCTAATTTGGCACACTTCTCCAGTGTAATTGAAAGATTGGATTTTCTTGAGCCAGACCTCTTGACTGTGAATTCAATATTCTTTCTATGACATTATTTGAAAAGATGATAGTGAACTAGGATCTGCATGCTTCTCCTAAACAAAAGAATATGAACATTTTGACTCATCTCTCTCATATATGTATATACACACATATGTTCACTTATACACATGTATGTGTGTATCTACCCATGTCAATTTGAAGCTGCCTTCTCTTTCCTTAGTTCTCACTGTTCCTCTTCTTCTAGACACACACACACATACACACACACATATGACGACATAGACAGAAAACAGCAAAATGAAAATGGAGAAAGCTAGTATGGTGCAGTATAAAGGACTCTAAAGTCAGAGTCTGAAGCATTATATTTTAGTTTCTCTTTGTCACACAATTCCTTTTCGGCCTTTAGGTCAGCCATGTTAGCACTTCAAGGCTTAATTTTCTCAAGTGAACAACTGGAGATAAGAGCATCTTACCTATCTAACCCAAAGGATTTTTGCAAAGATTAAACATCCCAATAGAATGTAAACACTTAAAGACAGGCAATATTTGTTTTGTGCTGGTATCTCTGGCATAGCATCTTATATATAGGGAGCACTTGTTAAATTGAATTTCATAAACGAAAGCATCCTATTATCTAATCAACAAATTACTAAGCACCATATGTATGTGTGTATGTGTGTGTGTGTGTGTGTGTGTGTATATATATATATGTATATATATATATATATATATATATAGAGAGAGAGAGAGAGAGAGAGAGATATGCATTATACATTACTCTCACTGTTGTTGGATAAATCTGCTATAAAAATAGAACTTTTACATCTCTCTGTTAATATTTACAAATATAAAACCCTCTTAAAATATTTATTGATAAGGTAAACATATCCTAGATTGATTTGACTTTTCTCCTATTTATAGGAATTCCATTAATTGTTGCTCATTTATCTTCATTTAACTCATTAATAATTTTTGATAGTCAGACAATCATGATAAATAGTGCTAACGAATCTGAGAGACCATGTAGTTCAGAGATATCAAACTCAAGGCCTATAGGCTCCACTAGGGCAGCAAAATTTTCAGGAGGGTCTGAGCCAGATAAAAATCTAGGAAGTAACAGAAAAACACAATTGAAAGAAGAATATATCCCCAAACACACTGGGGAAGATATCCCAAACTGTTGATCTTTGTAACTGTGCTGCTCCATTATAATGATGATTTATGTGTCTTTTCTCTAACTTTTGATTAAGAATCAATAGAAAGTTTAGCTTCTCAGACATCAACACTGTTGTTTCATAGTCGGAGGTACTAGTTCTTGGCAGTCCCAGGTTTGAATGGTGAACTCCCTAGGACTATTTTCTACTCATGTTGCCCATAATTCAGCCTATCTTCCTTGTTCTACTAACATACTAGCAACGGGAAAATCAAAAAGGGAAATCTGAAGGATGACTCTTTAATGAACTTTGATGACTGTGAAACCCCTTTTTGAGTTACCAACTTCAATGAAAGGATATCGAATTTAATAAGATTCTAAATTAGCATAACAGTAATCCATATCACTTAAATTTTCCTTTTGACATTTTCATGCACTTTAAAAAATGAATTCTAATTATTCATGCTATACTGGTCTACATAATATGAATTTACTTGTATGCACATTTGCATTATCTCCATTTTAAGGGTGCCTACGATTAATATTATTCACCAAGTTATACTGTTCACTGCTTCAATAAGGTTTGCGGCCATTTTTATTTGAGGTATTATGACCTACCTAAAAATAAAAGGGAAACTCAGTTCAGAGAAGGGATGCTTATGAGTATGTTACTTCATTATCATTTAGAGACTTTTTGAGTATAGGAAAAACATATTAGCATAGTTTTTCTTAATTAAAGAGCTATTTAATACTGTTTTGGTAACATCCTTACAAGATGATTAAATAGAATAACATAAAGGATCAGGCCTCAGAAAACCTCAGCAATGAAGACAGAATGTCTTTAGCTTGTTCTTGGTAAAAGTATAACTGTGAGTAAGATATTACATTTTTCTGGACCTCAGTTTCCTCATGTGTAAAATGAATCAGTTGGGTTAGCTTCTTTCTCAGGTTCCTTTTCAATTTCTGACTTCCATTATTCTGTGATTAAAATTCTAAAGGAAAGATTTTGATTACTAGAACAAGTCTTCTGTTGTAGCATGAGGGAAGGGGTTGTTACTTTAAAGGATTTGCTTTTTTACAAACTTGATATACCTCTTGAACTTTTTTGAGTCTTTTTTATTTGCATTATTTAACATTATCTTGGTTTACATTAACAATTCAACATAATTTATCCAAGAAAAGAAATAATGCCTGATATAGATAACTGTATAAAGAACAACTGTACCTTTTCCTCAAGAGGGTTTATGGTTAGTATGTAGTCTGCCAGAAGGGATTTACTTCAAAATAAACAAAACCATGACATTTAATCATGTTTATGTCTTTTTCCAGATTTACACTGTTCCTGAAAGGTGTGATAGCTTTAAGGATGGCATGAATTTTGTATAGTTTTCTGAAAACAGAGAAAGAAAATCATAATGGTCAGGAGCAAGTTCCACATGTGCCCAATTCTAGTGACATAACATGAATGTTATTCATCTATAGAAATGCCAAATAGTGGCCTAGTATTATACAAATCTTTCTCTCTCTCTCTTGTTCCTTCCTTCTTTCTCTTTTTTTCATTTTGTTGTTTTTGTTGTTTTTTTCTCTTAGCCAATATTTAATATTTAACTTTTTGTTTAATCAATATTTTTTCTCACTAGCTCCTCCTCCAAAGGAAAAAATGAAGCATAATTTCTATAACAAATATATTTACCAAAGGAAAACAAAGTTTAACATTTGTTATGTCAAAAAAAAAATCTGTTTTATACTGCATTTTGGGTCTATCACTTAACTCTCAGTGATGGAATATCAGTTTTCATTGTCTATGCTTAGTCAGAAAGCCAAAGTATTTTAAGGAAATCCCTTTCTTGTAAGATTTCAAGCCAATAGCTTTCCATTAATATACACAGATTATATCTATTAACATACATAGATAAGAAATAAGTATATACTTGACTAAGCCAAATACCCTATGCCAATTTACTCATGGCCTGATTTTTCATCAAATGTTGATAAATTCTCTAAGAATTTAAAGATAGTTATTTGGCAAGCTAAAGAACAAAATTATATTATCCAACTGATCAGTGATCTGGCTAATTGTTCAATTTATCTTTTAAGAATTATAACAGATTACCAATGCCTTAGGTTAGGCTATTACTGTATTTTTTTTTTTTTTTTTACATATTCCAGTCAAACAGTTCTACTCCTTAAATCTTTTTCCCTTGCATTATTTTCCCAATTCAAAAAGTAATACATAAAAGTAATTATTTTGCCTCCAAGTCATTTAATAAATTGCATACAAACTGTATAAAATAAAAGTTCAGATGATTTTAGAATTGCAATAAGCTCAAAAAAACAATTCTTCTCAAAATGGCCAACGGGTTGAAAAAGTCCTTGGTGACATGTGTATTTCAATTCCAGAAAGAAGTTGTAGCATGGCCAGCTATTAAAAAAAAAACATATCTTTTGAAAACTGTGCTTCCTTAATTTTTATCACCTGGAGAGGAAATAACAAAAGTTTTCTTTATCTGAAACTTAACTGAAATGTCTTTGTCAGAAGTAAGGGTTGTTATATTTAATTTACTTTTTAAGGAAGTAGGAAGAACTATTTTTTTGATTAGTCACATTGATAGTTAAGGCACATTAACATAACACTGTACAAAATCATAAATGAATAAACAAACAAAAAGGAACTAATGCACAAACTTTTAACTTCAGGAAAAAACATTTAGACATTTCCTCTTTCTGATACTGAATTGTTCAGGAGCCTATTTTTGGTTTAAAGACAGCCACTTTGTTAATCCTTTCTAAGCAAACTTCTGTGAATATAAGACATCTGCCAAACTATATGTGTTAGGTGAGAACATGAAGCAGGGACGGAAAACAATCACTTTCCTGAATTAGCAAAAGAAACTGAATCTGTGAGTTCATTGATACAGAAGAAGCTCCTAGAAATAACTTTATCAACACGTCAATACTATTTCTAAAACTTGTCTTAGAGATCTGCTTGTCAACATTAATTTATTAAAGTCTTATTATGTGCCAAACACCAAATATTAGGAACACAAAGGAAAAAAAAAAAAAACCTAACCTGACACTTATAGTATATAATATGCCAATTAAATGGAAAATAATTTCAGAGTGCAAGCCATATTAATGAACTCATTATGTTTTTTATCCATAGGAAACCCCTTCCAAATTTCCATATTAGTCTGAGG
The DNA here is from genome assembly GCF_902635505.1 of Sarcophilus harrisii. Lineage (NCBI taxonomy): Eukaryota > Metazoa > Chordata > Mammalia > Dasyuromorphia > Dasyuridae > Sarcophilus > Sarcophilus harrisii. Next base: position 602,103,405 of record NC_045427.1, read on the forward strand.
TATCCCCATCTTCCCAGTCCCCAGTCTTGTGATCTAGGTATATACTTGTAATCTCTCTCTTACCACCAAATTCCATGCCATTTACTGCCAAGGCTTCTCAATTTTATCTATCTATATCTCTCCAATACATTATCCCAATGGTCATTCCCTTCTAGGCAACAGCCTGACACTTGCTCCATCTGCCAGAAGTCTCTTCCTCATCCATCAAAGCAATTTTCCAAAAGCACATGTCCAATCATATCACCTTCACTCTCAATAAATACCAGTGGCTTCCTATCATTTCCACAAATACAAAATCCTCTATATGATATTTAAACAAATGCTTCTTAACATAAAACAAGGTGGAGGTGAGAAGAGAATTCATTTTTGGCATGTAGATTGTCCTGTGAAAGAAGAGATAGAATATCCACATAGAAAAAGGAATAAAGAAAAAAAGAAATAATGGGAAAAATAAGGAAATAAAATGAACAGTTTGTAGTTAAGTTTGAAAATCCTGGAATGGTAAGAATTGTCAAAGTTATGAAAAGTTTGAAATGCCAAAAAAAAAAAAACAAAACAAAACCCAAAACCTTAACATTTTATTCTGGAAGTAATAGCTAATAAAATTCATTAAAAATGACCAGATTTTATCTATGTTTTAGAAAAATCATTTTGGCAGTTTAGTAAAATGAAGGATTGAAGGGAAGAACTATGGGTTTACTAAACATCACATTACCAATATGTTTCAAACATATCATATGAATCCAACTTTTGCTGGATTTCATTCTTTACCAGAAATAATTCCATTTCCCTAAAGAAAAGTTCTGACATTCCTTCATCTAATTATAACCTCCAATCATTTTATATTCCCCTAAGCTTCATACCTCTAAACCCATTTTTTCAGTATTTATCACATTATTAGTCAGGCAGGAAACAAACATTTGTTAAATGTTTATTTTATGTTAATGTATGAGATATAATGAAAGGCAAAAACACAATTTCATCCCTTTTTGAAGTTCACATTCTTATGGGAGAAGAACACACAAACAACTAAGAATATGTCATATATATATATAGTATGGTGTATATATAATGTATATGTATACATGTACATATACATGTATGTATATATATACACACATACACAAATTTATTGTTCACAAGCACAGTAAGCATTATGTTGCATACACATAGTTATTATGTGTTATACATATATCATATTTATGTATATGCATATTATGCATGTATATGCATATTATGCATGCATATGCATAAATATGAATTGCAAAGTAATATTACAGGGAAGAGTTGGGTAAGATATCTGCAGAAAGTGACAGTTAAGCTGACCCTTGCAGGAAGACAGAAGCCAGGAGACAGAGGTAAGAAAGGAGAGCATCCCAAACATGGGAGAGATCCAGTATAAAAGAATAGTCCTGAGATGAAGTACAGTAAATGTTTCAAAAATACTTGATGATTTTTGATCTTCAATGGATGATTTTTTTTTTCCCTGAATCCTTTCTGTAGACACAGGAGTAAAAAGAAAAAGAATGACCAAATTCTTCTTTTAAAGGCTGCCAAAATATACATCAAGAGAAATGGACAGAGAAAAAATCCAATTAACATAAGAACATAATCTGACATTCATGAAACATTGTTATTAGCATTATTAATAATAATAAACATACATCTAAAGGCTTGAAATTTATTTGGCAGATATCCAAAGTACAGTCTCTTAATCAGGATATTGCAGAGAAAACAAAAAGTAATTAGATTGTAATTAGTGTTGCATCTGCATAGTCACTTTTCTAATCCAATTATCCCAAGTTAAAAGCAGAAAAATTTGTATTTTTCTAATGTAAATTACGGAGAAATTGTCCTTATTCTGTGTTTTATTATGGCTAAAATAAAAACATTGGAAATACTACCACAGCAAGGGGAATTTTAAATAAGGTATTGTAGAAGACTTCTATTAAAAAAAAAAATCACCAGGAACATTGGTGGAGTTATACATATCTCTGGAATGACAATCAGATATCAGTGTATTTATAAATTGATAAAAAACAATGTACCTAATTTAAATGTAAATAAAGAATATTGGTAGAAGTTGTGAAGAGAGAAATTTAGACTCAGCCTAAGGAAAAATACCCTAGTTTTAGAATCAGAGCTGTGACTTTAACTTCAGCATATTTGAAACAAATTGAAATAAGCTGGAAATAGGGGTGGAGGGAACTGAGACTAAGAATTCTGAGGTATAAATAGTCAACAGTCTAAGGTATCATCCCCTACTCCTGAGAATGCTTAAGGTTAATAGTAATTAAGACATTAAGAAACTGAATGTTTGAAGAGGGCAGGTATTGGGGCAAAACAGACTGAGGATTATCAACTCATTGAGGAGAAAGAAGGAAATGGAGTAGTATAGATGGCAGCAACAAAGATCAGGGCTGACTCAAATGAGTTTTTAAGGAAGAGATAATTGCTAAATGGTGGCAAAGTAAGGGTCTCAAAGTGGTGTGGAAACAAGGACAGAATTCAGACACCAAAAGATTCAAACTCAAGTCCTATAACTAAATCTGGGAATCTTACTTCTGTATGATTAAACTTTAAGAAGTGCGGGATACAGTGGAAATAGAGGGCAAAAGTATTAGTGACTAGGAGAGGGAATGGGCTGAGTTTATTATGGACAGACGTTAGGTTCACCAACAACAAGCAACCTCACTGCTAATCTTGCATTGATCTTAGATGGTTTTAGGCCAGACAGCTTATCTGATCCTTTGAATGGGAGAGAAATTCACAATATATCTATAAGAAGACAATCAAATAGATGTAGCATAACATGGATCCTGGGAAAAGGGAAAAAGCTTGGGTCTTGCAGAGCAGTAGACAAGTTAAGGAGCTAGTGTTAGGAGGCAAAAGTGTTCTTCCTGAAAGCAGAATCCCACTCAACATACTCTCTCATATTTGCACCTATATCATATAACTAACTGGGTTTGATTAGATAGAGCTAAAAATGGAATGGGTTACCTCAATTCTTAGTGGTTTCTTTTTCTATGGGAGTTATCAATTCAAATCTAAATGATCACCTTTCAGGCATTTTGTAAATAGTGCTTTTCTAGCATAAATTGTTTTATATTCACTATCAAGGCCCATTTTCATTCTGAAAGTCTGTGATTCTATAATATTGAAAGTGGGTAGGTATTTATTTTTTATGTAGGAAAATGTAAATAGAATTTTAGAACTGATTAATTGCATAGAAACTATACAATTAATACTACATATTAAATGAAAAGACAAAATTCTTGGAAGTTAGGCTATTGCAAATCTGAAAAGCAAAGACATCACCTTGTTGACAAAAGTCTGTATAGTCAAAGCTGGTTTGTTTTGTTTTGTTTTGTTTTTTGGTTAGTTGTTTTCCAGTAGCTATATATACCTGTGAGAGTTGGACTATAAAGGAAAATTGAGTGCTAAAGAATCTATGGTATTAAACTGTGGTACTAGAAAAAAACTTTTGATAATCTCTTACAGTTGAGGGGACAAGATCAAATTAATCAATAATTTAAGAAATAATTCAGGTTATTTTCTGGAAGGTAAAATAGCAAAGTATTTGGTATCAAGAGTATTGATTATCAAGAATTTCAAGGGAATTAATGGAAAAAAAGCAAAGGAAATTAGCCTACCTACTTTTTAAATTGCTTTGAATTTCTTGACCTTTTGTTCTTACAGATGAATTTTGTTATTATTTTTAGCTCTATAAAGTGGCAGTTTTGATTAGTATAATATCTCACTTCTTTAAAAAAAAGATCTCAATAGCATTTTCTACCAGGAAGATGCATCAATTTATCACAAAACAACACCTCTACTCAAGGTAATCTGCAAATATCTGGTGGAATATATGTCCTTTAGAAATAAATGTGAAGAACAGAAAAGAAGCACTTTCTTTAATATGTGGTATTAATGTGATTTTTTGAATGCTGACTATTGTAATACATCATATTATTTTTTAATTTTTATTATAATTCAGTTTAGTCATGCTTAAATCTTGGAACTTCTTGGACCTATAATATACTAGGTCAAGTTTACAAGACTCACTAGTCAATAACTAAAATAAAAGTGTTTGATAAATCCAAACACAAACTTCTGGGATAAAAATTCATTATTTGACAAAAATTGCTGGGAGAAAAGAAAATCATATGGCAAAAACTAGGCATGGACCAAAATCTAACACTATTTAAAGATAAGTTCAAAATGAGTTCATAATTTAAACATAAAGTGTGATACTACAAACAAATGAGAACAAGGGATAGTCTGTCTTGCATATCTGTGGAGAACAGAAGAATTTATGATCGAAGAAGAAGTAGAAAACATTATGAAATGCAAAATTGATCATTTTGATTATTTAAATAAAAAGTTTTTACACAAATAAAACCAATGTAGCCAACATTAGAAGGGAGGCAGAAAGCTGGGAGAAAAGGAGAATTACAGCCAGTGTTTCTGATAAAGATCTCATTTGTAAAACATATAGAGAGTTGATTCAAATTTATAATATGTCATTGCCCAATTGATAAATGATAAAAGGATGTGAACAGACAATTTTCAGGTGAAGAAATTAAAGCATTTCTAGTCTATATGAAAAAATGCTCTAAATAATTATTAATTAGAGAAATACAAATTAACACAACTCTGAGGTACCACTTCATACCTCTCAAATTGGCTAAGATGACAGGAAAAGATAATGATAAATATTGGAGAGGATTTAGAAAGACTGGGACACTAATAGATTATTGGTGGAGTTGTGAACAGGTCCAATCATTCTGAAGAACAATTTGGAACTATGCTCAAAGAATTATGAAACTGTGCATACCCTTTGATCCAGCAGTGTCTATATCAGCTCTATATCCCAAAACAATCATAAAAGAGGGAAAATGAGCCACATATTAAAAAATGATTATAGCAGTCTTTTTTTTGTAGTGTCAAGGAAATGAAAATTGAGTGCATGTCCACCAGATGGAGAATAGCTAAATAAGTTATGGTATATAAACAATGGAATATTATTTTTCTATAAGAAATAATAACCAGAAGGATTTTAGAAAAGCCTAAAAAGACTTACTTGAACTGATGCTTGTCCTGTCCAGTGGGACTCAGTTATTCGGGGGATCAACGGGGACCCAGCCTGAAAGGGAAACGGGCAAGAAAGAGGAGGGAAACCAAGCAAATTTTGTCATGGCTCAATTTTATTCATGCAATAGGTGTTGTTTTTATGCTATACTGCTATGTGAGACCATTATCTCTGTGTCAAAGTTCACATTGTCCTTGTAGTTAATGTTCCTCTTAGGACCCCTCAGATCATTGTGCTCTGTGGATAATCCTTCCTGGGACCCCTAGGATCATTGTGCTCTGAAGCATTTTTCTTCAAACAGATGTGTCTGTCACTTCCTCACCATAATGCAAGATCTAAGCAACTCGTGGAAATATTTAACTAGGAGTGCGGTTGCCTTTGAGGAGGGGGAGAAGGCCGCCTGAACAAAGATTGTTAAAGGAGGGGGTGTTGGTTTCTGACAGATGCTGAGTGAAGTAAGCAGAACCAAGAGAAGCAATAAGATTATATGAAGATCAAGTGTCATGGACTGAGTTCTTTTCAATAATGAAGTGACTCAAGACAATTCCAAAAGATTTGGGATGGAAAGGGTAATCCACAACCAGAGAAAGGATTGTATAAAATGAATTTAGTTAAAAAAGGATAACATTTTAGACTTCTGAGGGGTGGAGAGCAGACACAATTCTCTGTGACCTCCTCTGACCTCTCAAACCAACAGCAGATTGAGCCTGTAAACTGGTTTTGGAGGCAAAGAACCCACAAATATTTGGAGTACAACACATTCCCAGAAGACACTTTGGAAGAACTTCAGAACAGGTCTGCCCAGGATTGGAAATCAATCAGCAGAATTGCTCCAGGGCAAATTAAAGCAGCTCTTGCTCTGAAAAGGTGTGAACACAAGCATTGTTTCCATCAGTTGTACTTAGTACCTTGTTTCCAGTTCTGGCCCAAAATATCTCCTTCTAAGATCAAATCAATCATATTGAACCATGCCAAATTAGATAATTATTTTCTCTATCAACTCTAATGGCTTAACAATTTGTAAAGATTCCAAAACTGATCTAAGATTAAAAAAAAAAAAAAAAGGTAAAGATAGATCTAATTAAAAGAAATAAGGAAGGAAACTATATCTTACAAAAGGTTACCACAGATAATGAAACAATATCAATACTAAACACATATGCACCAAGTAGCATGGAAATTCTTAAAGGAAAAGTTAAGAGAGATGCACGAAGAAATAGATAGCAAAATTATACTGGTAGAGGATCTCAACCTTGTTATCTCAGAACTAGGTAAATTGAATCACAAAAAAAATAAGAAAGAAGTCAAAGAGGAAAACAAAATATTAGAAAAGTTAGATATGATACATCTTTGGAGAAAATTGAAGGGAGACAAAAAGGAGTTTACTTTTTTTTTTAGCGGTTCATGGAATTTATACAAAAATTGACCATATATAAGGACATAAAAACTTCAAAATCAAATGAAAAATGTGGAAATATTAAATGCATTTTTTTCATATCATGGTGCAATAAAAATCACATGCACTATAAGGCCAGGAGAAAATAGACTAAAAAGTAATTGGAAAGTAAATAATCTCATCCTAAAGAATTAATGGTTGAAACTGCAAATCATAGACACAATTAATAATTTTATCCAAGAGAATGACAATAATGAGACAATATAGCAAAATTTGTGGGATGAAGCCAAAGTGGTAAAAAGGGGAAATTTTATATCTCTAGATGCTTACTTGCATAAAATAGAGAAAGAGAAAATCAATGAATTGGGCTTGTACCTAAAAAAAAGCTAGAAAAAGAACAAATTAAAAAACCCTAATCAAATACTAAACTTAGAATTCTAAAAATAAAAAGAGAGATTAATAAAATTGAAAGTAAAAAACCAATTGAATTAATAAATAAAACTAAAATTTGGTCATATAAAAAAACTTTAGTTAATTTGATTAGAAAAAGGAAAGAGGAAAATCAAATTTTTAAAATGAAAAGGCAGAACTTTCCAACAATGAAGAGGAAATTAGAGCAATAATTAGAATTTACTGTGCCCAACTTTATGGCAATGAATTTGATAACCTAAGTGAAATGGAGGAATAATAACAAAAATATAAATTACCCAGATTAAAAAAAGAGTAAATAAATTACTTAGTCTCATTTTAGTAAAAGAAATAGAACAAGCTATTAATCAATTTCATAAGAAAAAGTGCTCAGCACCAGATAGATGGATTTATATATGAATTCTACCAAAAAAATTAAAGAACAATTAACTACAATACTATATAAACTATTTGAAAAAATATGGAATGAAGGACTCCTACCAAATTTCTTTTATGACACAGATATGGTACTGATACCTAAACTAGGTAGGACAAAAATAGAGAAAGAAAATTATAGACCAATCTCCCTAATGAATATTGATGCAAAAATCTTAAATAAAATATTAGTACAGAGATTACAAAAAATCACCCTCAGGATAACTCACCATGACCAAGTAGGATTTATACCAGGAATTCAGGGCTGGTTCAATATTAGGAAAATTATTAGCATAATTTACTATATCAGTAACCAAATTAATAAAAAATATATAATCATCTCAATAGATGCAGAAAAAGCATTTGATAAAATCCACCATCCATTCCTATTAAAAAAATTAGAGAGTATAGGAATAAATGGACTTTTCCTTAAAATAGTAGTATCTTTTTAAAACTATCAGAAAGCATCATATGTAATGGGGGTAAACTGGAACCATTCCCAATAAAATCAGCAGTGAAACAAAAATAGCACACTATCACCATTACTTTTCAATATAAATGCTAGCTTTGGCAATAAGAGATGAAAAAGATTAAAGTAATTAGAGAATGTAATGAGGAAACCAAATTATCACTCCTTGTAGATGATATGATGGCATGCTTAGAGAACCCTATAGAATCAACTGAGAAACTATTAGACATAATCCACAACTTTAGCAAAGTTGCAGGATACAAAAGAAATCCACATAAATCCTTAGCATTTTTTATACATCACTAACAAAACCCAACAACAAGAGATACAAAGAGAAATCCCATTTGAAATAACTGTCGATAGGATAAAATATTTGGAAATCTATCTGACAAGGGAAAGTCAGGAACCATATGAGAAAAATTACAAAATACTTTCCACACAAAAAAAATCAGATCTAAACAATTGGAAAAATATGAAGTGTTCTTGGACAGGTCAAGCAAATATATATATATATATAAAAATACTACCTAAACTAATTTATATAGTGCTGTACCAATCAAACTCCCAAGAAACTATTGTATTGACTTAGAAAACAACAACAACAACAACAAAATTGATCTGGAAGAAAAGGTCAAGAATTTCAAGAGAATTAATGAAAAAAAAATTAAGTAAAGGTGGCTTAGCTGTACCTGACCTAAAACTATATTATAAAGCAGAATTCACTAAGTATTTACTTTGTATTTAGTATTTAGTATTGACTAAGAAATAAACTAGTTGATCAGTGAAGTACATTAGGATCACATGACAAAAGTCAATGACTATAGTAATCTAGTGTTTAACAAACCCAAAGATCCCAGCTTTTGGGATAAGAATTCAGTATTTGACAAAAACTACTGGGAAATTTGGAAACTATTATGGCAGAAACTGGCATGGACCCACACCTAACACCATATTATACCAAGATAAGGTCAAAATGGGTTCATGATCTATTCATAAAGAATGACATTATAAACAAGTTAAAAGAATAGGATTGCTGACCTCTTATATTTGTAGAGGTGGAAGGAATTTTTGATCGAAGAAGAACTATTGATCATTATTGTTCATAAAATAGATAGTTCCATTTATATTAACTTTAAAAAGTTTTATACAAATAAAACTAATGCAAACAAGACTAGAAAGGAAGAAATAAACTGGGAAAACATTTTTACATTTAGTCTCTGATAAAGGCCTCATTTCTAAAATATATAGAGAATTAAATGTAATTTATAATAAGTCAAGCCATTCTCCAATTGAAATATGGTCAAATGATATGAACAGACAATTTTCAGATGAAGAAATTGAAACTATTTGTTGTCATATGAAACGATGTTCCAAATCATTATTGATCAGAGAAATACAAATTAAGACAATTCTGTGGTATCACTGCACATCCCTCAGAATGACTAAAATGACAGTGAAAAATAATGACGAATGTTGGAGGGGATGTAGGAAAACTGGGACACTGATACATTGTTGTTGGAATTGTAAATGGATCCAACCATTCTGGAGAGCTGTTTAGAAATATGTTCATAAAATTAGCCAACTGTGTATATCCTTTGATCCAGCAATGTTTCTACTAGGCTTATATTCCAAAAAGATCTTAAAGAAGAGAAGGGGACCCACATGTACAAAAATGTTTGTGGAAAGAAACTGGAAACTGAATGGATGCCCATCAGTTGGAGAATGGCTGAATAAATTATGGTACATGATTGTTATGGAATATTATTGTTCTATAAATAACAACCAGCAGGATGATTTTAGAGAGGCCTGGAGAGACTTACATGAACTGATGCTGAGAGAAATGAGTAGAACCAGGAGATCATTATACATGGCAAAAACAAGACTATATGATGATCAATTCTGATAGACATTGCTCTCATCAACAATGAGAGGATTAAAACCATTTCCAATTGTTCAATGACTAAGAGTAAAATTTCCTCCCAGAGAGAAAACTATTGGAAATGAGTGTGGACCACAACATAGCATTCTCACTCTTTCTGTTATTTGTTTTCTTCTCAGTTTTTTTTTTTTTCATTCTTCATCCAATTTTTCTTGTGCAGCAAGATAACTATATGAATATGTATATATATATTGGATTTAAAATAGATTTTAAAAAATTTAATGTGTATTGGACTACATGCCATCTAGGGGAGGGGGTGAGGAGGAGGGAAAAATTTGGAACAGAAAGTTTTGTAAGGGTCAATGTTGAAAAATTACTCATGCATGTGTTTTGTAAATAAAAAAGCTTTAATAAAAGTTTTTAAAAATATATTTTAAAACTCCTTTATGCTATTGTTGTTTGCTTGAACTTTTTCTGTCTCGTATTTTTCTCATTTTGATAGGATTTTTCTTGAACAGCATGATCAATATAGACATATAGTTAGAGGAATTATGCATATTTAACCCATATCAGATTTCTTACTCTCTTGGAAATGTAGAGGGAAGGAGGAAGAAAAAAGTGAAATGAAAATTTTCAAAGATGAATATTGAAAGCTATCTTTGCATATATTTTTAGAAAAAATAAAATGCTATTAAAAAATGAGATATCAAAGAAATGTCTAAAGCATGTCTATCAGTTCACTCCTCAAATATTAAATGTTTTTCATTATTTGTTGCTCCTGTCTTGATTAAATATATTTTATTCAGCCATGAATGAAAAAAAAAAATCCAAACTTCTCACTTAATGCACTGTGAATTAGAGGCCCATGCTGTGTAATTCTAGGCAAGTTATTTAATTTTCTGGGCTTCTAATTCTCTTTTGAAATGTTAACAGGTAGACAAAGATGATCTTTAAGGTCTGATATATATAAAAACATTTATCTTGGAAAGAAACAAAGCAGATTTATGCATTTATTTTTCAAGATGACCTCTTCCAAGCATTGACCATTGGTAATGTTTTCCTTACTTTAGAAGGTTTGATGTATTCTCATGTTTTTTAGGTTGAAGGGCAAAGACTTCAGAAAGTGATATTCTGATTTGGAATTCCAACTCTTAGAAATGAAGGATTGTCACATGCTGCTGTATAATGCAAAGTACATTTTAACAGATTGATCAAAGCATTTGTAGATCATATTTTAAATCAAATGCAAAAGGAAATAGAAGGCTGAACTCCCACTTGTTATAAATCACAAGGCAATATTTGCAAAACACAGGTAAAGCACTTATCATTGCCCTGGAACCCAGATTCTTAAATTGTTTCACAACCCCAAATGGCGTTTCATAAATGAAAGTAGGAGTCACACAATTATGATTGATTATAAGCAAATATTTGATTTGTATATCTATTTTTAATAGCTATATAACGGGAATCACATAAAAATTTTTCTGGGAAAAATAGTGGAAAATGTGTAAGAAGCCCTGCTCTAGAATAGAGTCCATAGTTAAGTATTTATTTCAGTAATTTAATGGTGGGGAGCTTCTGAGAGGGAGCCAAATTTGGGGAGTAAAGCCAGGAAGATGCTTGAGTTCTCAAAATTTCCCTAAAAAGCCACATGCGACCAAGCCTCTGAGTAGTTCTTAGGAAAAATTTTATATCTCTAAATAGCTACAAGAATAAAAAAAAAAGAAGAGAGAGGAAATCAATGAATTGGGTATGCAACTAAAAAAGCTAGAAAAAGAACAAATTAAATTAGTGTTTCTAATAAAGATCTCATTTCTAAAATATATAAAGAACTGTATAAAATTTATAAGAATATGTCATTCTTCAATTGATAAATGGTAAAAGAATATGAACAATTCTAAGATGACGAAATTAAAGTCATCTATAGTCACATGAAAAAAATGCTCTAAATCACTATTGATTAGAGAAAGGCAAATTTAAACAACTCTGAGGTACCACCTCACAACTCTTATATTGGCTAAGACAACAGGAAAAGACAATGATACATGTTGGAGGGGATATGTGAAAACTGAGACACTAATGAAATCATAGAGTTGTGAATTGATCCAACCATTCTGGAGAGGAATTTGGAACTTTGCACAAAGGGCTATAAAATTGTGTATACCTTTAACCCTTCAGTGTCTTACTGCATTTGTATCCAATGGAAATCACGAAGGAAAGAAAAAGGACCCACAGGTTCAAAAATGTCTGTAGCAGTTCTTTTGTGGAACCAAAAGAATTGGAAAATGCATAGATGCTCATCAATTGGGAAATGGCTAAACATGCTGTGACAAATGAAAATAATGAAATATTATTGTTCTATAAAAAATGATGAACCAGCTGATTTTAGAAAGGCCTGGAAAGATTTCCAAGAACTGATGCTTAGTGAAACAAGAAGAATCAGGAACACATTATACAAAATAACAGCAAGCATGTGTCATGATCAACTATGAAAAACTTGGTTTTTCTAAATGGTTCAGTTATCCAAAGCAATTCCAATAGACTTTGGACAGAAAATGTCATCTGTACCAGAAAAAGAACTAATCAGACTGAATGTAAATCAACACATGCTGAAGGCAGAAACTCAGAATAATTTTTTAACTTGAAAAAGAGAAGACTAACACCCAAGATATTTAAATGAATGATAGGTAAAATAAATTTTAAAAAAAATTTAAATAAATAAATAAATATATGAATGTGTATGTGTATATATATATATATATATATATATATGAAGTATTTTTATAAGAGATCTCAGTAATCAATCTAAAGTCTTTTACAAATTAATATTTTATGATTTGTATTAATCAGTTAATATTTTATATCTCCAATCAATATTTTAAAAAATAATTTTGTTTTGGCTAATTGTTCAAAACAAAGTCAAGTTGAATTTTAGATAGGAATGGAAGAGGGAAGAGATGGTTAAATTTTAAGTAATAATTATTTTAATGAAAGGCTACATATTCTAGGAAACCCTTAGAATCAAGCAAGTACAGGTACAAATCCTATCTCAGACACATACTGATTGTATATCTGTAAATAAGGCCCTTTATTATCATTATTGTTGTTGTTGTTGTTGATGATGATGATGTTGCTGCTGCTGCTGTTTTTATATTAAGCTTCAAACCAGCTTTTACACTCTCTTTCTCAGTGAAATTATGAGCTATTCAGTGCAGGGTTATTCAAGATGGACAACTCATAGGACAGTTCAGGAAAAAGGTGTTAACAGTGGAGAATGAAATAAATAACAAATCACTCTAGTGTCTTTATAGAGAAATACCCATTGACAGTATGAAAATGTTAAAATATTTGTTGCAGGACTTTTGCAGTAATAAAGAACTAGAAAGAAAGTATCTATCATTTAGGGGAAAAGAATATTACTGTGCTACAAGAATAGCATGGACAAATAGGTACTTGAAAAGATCGATTCTGAATACATAGATAGATGGAAAATTTGTATGAACTGATGAAAATAGAAGTAAGTATGACACAAAGAGTAAGAGAAAAGAATGATAATTTAAAAGATGCCATTTATGCAACATCATTAAGATAGCCTTCATTTTTCAGCCTTGTGTCACTCAAAGCTTCCATTTGCATATGATAATTGCTGAGTTTTCTGTCAATGAGATGCTTGTCTTTTGTGTCTATTGAAGTTCATGTTTTTGAATTCTATGGTTCACAGTATACTTTCCAGGGTTATACACATAAATGGTAAAGTTGATGCACACGTTGCCAGATTTAGCTCAGTATTTAGGAGGCTCTAAAACAATTTTTGTGACAGAAGAGGTTTTATCCTGCCTACTGAGCCTTGTGCTGACTTTATCTTTTTGTATGTTATGTGAAACCTAAACAGCATACCATGTCAGGATATTGAATCATTTCTCTTTGAATTGTCTTAGGATGATTCTGAAAATCACCTGACAAGATAAGGTAACAGTCACTGGAGTCCTTTCTTGAACTGAATTGTTAAGCCTTTAAACTTTACCTCAAAGAGTACAATGCATGTAATTTAAATGCTAAATGTGCACATCATAAAAAAACTCTATTTTTTATGGAGGACTCATCCAAGACAAATGTTTATATGGAGGATAGAAGAACTGGTAAAAGTATGCTATTAAGATCTCTCTGAAGTACTTTAGAATCAGTTGTGAGATATGAAAAACACTGTCACAAGGTTGTCTCACCATTGCATACTTGTAATGATGTTCTATGAGCAAAGCAAAATTGCAGTAGCTTAGAAGAAACATGAGATGAGAAAATTTAAACATTTCTACCCAAATGTTCAAATAGATTATCTGTACCTGATGTGGTTGAGAGTTTTGAATTTGTATTGGTTTGATCAACAAGTCAGATATACTGGACACTGACCCCAACATAATGTCATTTAGGTACCCTTTGACTATGAAGGACAGCCACCAGTAACTGACAGACCATGCATTAGGCCATTTTATAAACTTCTCATTTGATTCTCATAGTAACACTTTGAGGCAAAACGATTTTACAGTTGAAGAAATTGACATAAACAGCTTAAGTGACTTACTTCAGTCATATAGCTAGTATTTGTCTGAAACAAGTATAAGTAGAAAAAACAGTAATAATAAAAACTAACCTTTTAAATTATAATGAGCAAGTTTTGTGCTAAAGATGTTATAAGAGAAGACATCTCCTCTATTGCATAAGTGAAAATGCATATGTACTGAACATTGCATATAAAGTCTGATTTTTTTATATGTTGATTGATTTTCCTAATCTTAGTTAGTTATTTTCTTAGTTCCTTCTCCTGCAGCTGCCTAGATTTTTATCATTTTTTCATCCTCATCTTCTTTCTGTTTGTCCTTCCCTTCTCTTCCTACTATCTTACTTCTACCAAAATCTTTGAAGATCCAGAATCACCTCTCTGCTCTAATGAAGCAATACTAGAGAGATTATTTAGTTAATAGTATAAAATAGGAAAAGTATTATAATGACATATCAACAAGATTTACTATATTAGATATAATAAATAGAATAAAAATGTGTTATGCTTAAAAGTACTATTTATATTAAAATATTAATAATAAATCTATATACTCAATAGCATTACAATTAAATTTTCAAAGGGTAAGTTAACTGATTTTCAAACAGATAACAAATTAATAAAATAGGGAAATTTCAATACCCATCAGATGGCAAAAATAATTTTAAAAACTGATAGCAATAAATTAAATATTAATTGTACTATCAGAATTTTATTTCATAACCCTGGAGGTAAATGAATATACAAAGTGGTTAATCTATTTTTGGAAATACAAATAGGAAAATCACAAAAGTTGATAACCAGGAAGTTAGAAATATCTTCTGAAAAGCAAAAAAAATATTCTATTCAAAAATAAATATGTATTAAAATAGTAATCAAAATGAAATATAAGATCAAGGAAACTATAAACTTATTTTATAATGATCAAAATAAGAAAAATAATGTTAGTTTTAAATTACATAGAAATAACAAATCTATAAATATATGACATCAAAACAATGTCAAAATATTCAGAATTAAATTCTAATTACTGAACAACTTTTCTTTTTTTTTTTTTTAGTGAGAAAATTAGGGAAAATTGATGACTGAATTTACATTTAGAAAACTGAATGGCTGGCCAACAGTTGGAGAATGGCTAAATAAGTTATGGTATATGAATATTATGGAATATTATTTTTCTTTAAGAAATGATCAGAAGGATGATTTCAGAGAAGCCTGGAGAGACTTACATGAACTGATGCTAAGTGAAGTGAGCAGAACCAGGAGATCATTGTACACACCAAGATTATAAGAAGATCAATTCTGATGGACATGACTCTTTTCAACAGAGATGATTGAGGCCGGTTCCAATGATCTTGTGATGAAGAGAACCATCTGCATCCAGAGAGAGGACTGTGGGAACTGATTATATATCACAACATAGTATTTTCATTCTTTTTGTTGTTGTTTGCTTGCATTTTGTTTTCTTTCTCATTTTTTCTTTTTTGATTTGATTTTTCTTGTGCAGCACAATAATTGTATAAATATGTATACATACATTGGATTTAACATATTTTAACAAGATTAATATATATATGTATATATATATATATATATATATATATATGTTATATATATAGTCATAAGGGGAGGAAAGAGGGAAATTTGAAACACAAGGTTTTCCAAAGGTCAATGTTGAAAAATTATCCATGCATATGTTTTGAAAATAAAAAGCTTTAATAAAAAATAATTTATAGTTAAAGAAATTAGTGCAAAAAGCACAAAGAAGAAAATTTAAAATTAAATAAATAAATAAACAATACAAAAAATGATGGAAAAATTGAAATGATGTAGCAAAAAATCTTAAATAAAATTAAAAGGAGGAGAAAGTAATTTTAAAACCATAAAAGAAAATGAAACTATCTAATGGAGAAATTAGAGAAGTAAAATAGAATTAATAAATGAATGGAAAAGAAAAGAAGTTATCAATAAAAAATAAACATTTTTAAGTTCCTGATCTATGCCAGTCACTGCACTAATCACTGATAATACAAAAAAATAAGACAGTCCTTGTTCTCAAAGAACTCATAATTTCATGGGGAAAAACATACAAATACACAGTAATCTCTCTCTCTATGTATGCATATGTATATATATATATATATTATACATGATAAAAGAGAAATAATTAACAGAATGAAGACACTATAATTAAGAGGGCTTAACAGAGGTTTCCTATAGAAGGGGAGATTTTAGTTGAGACATAATGTGAGTTAGGAAGTTCAATCACAAGAGTGGAGAAAAGGGATCATTCTGAGCATGGAAGATAGTCTAAGAACAAGAAATAGAGTATCTTGTCTGTAAATCAGCCAGTATGCCATAGATCAAAGTTAATGTTGGGGAGTAAGATATAATAAGACCAGAAAGGAAGGATGGGATTATGTTATAAAGAGCTTTTAATGCCACACAGAACAATTATTATTTGTTTCTGGTAATAATAAGAAGCCATTGAAGAATTTTAAGTAAAAGGGTGATATGATCCGATATATGCTTTAGGAAAATTACTCTAGTGAATTAAGGGAGGATGGGTGTGGAGTGAAAAAAGATATGAGACAGGTAGACCTATCAGCAGATTATTGTGGCAATCAAAGCTTGAGCTCATGAAGGTCTGAACTAGAGTGACCCAATGCTAGAGGAGAGAAGGAGAAATTTTTGGAAGATGTTGCAGAGGTGAAACCAACTGGCTTTTAAAGAGGTCAATAATGAGAGTGTGATGGGATTGAGATATGATGAAGAATTGAGAATGACTCTGAGGTCATGATCCTGTGACACTGGGAGATTACTGTCATCCTCTACAATAATAGGAAATATAGAAGAGTAGGGGAAAGTTTAGGGAAAGAGGATGAGTTGTGCTTTAGACATATTGAGTTTAAGATATCTACAGGCGATAATGCAGAATTATATCTTAAGGAAACTGAAATATGTTAAAATGGGACAAATATTTCCAAAACTACAAAATAGGAAGATCATATCCTAAACAAACCAATTTTTAAAAGGCAAAAATACTTTTATAAAGCACCAAGGAAAAAGGGAAGCTGATAACTTTTTTCAACTCAGCTTCACATAATTCAGACTCAAATAGAACTTTACATCCCCTTGTGATGTCCTTGATCTTTCTCAAAAACAAACAAATTAGAATTCCTCTTCCATATTCCTTTATTACTACTGAGAGCAACACATTTTTCATGTTCTCCAAGTTCCAAATAGCATTATTCTCAACTTCTCACTCTAACTCACCATATATATCTCATCAGTTGCCAATTTGTCTTTGTTATCTGAACATCACCTTCTCTCCCTTCAGTCTTCTCTTCCAGCATCAACCTAAAACCTTCCCCTCTTCCCAGCTTTCCTTGTTATTGATCCACCAACCTTCTAGGCACCTTCACCCACAAGCTCATTTTTATCCACATATCTTGGCTACTCCACAAATCTAATCCCTTATCAAACAAACCTTTCAATGACGCATTCAGGGGAAAACAATACAATCGTACAAAATATCTCTCATACACCACTTTTTCTTTCCACTCATAAAGCCATCATCCTATTTTGGGCTCTCATAATCTCTTATATGCTTTATTACCATAATCTACTGACTGGAATTACTACCTCAAGTCCTTTGCCGTTCTAAAGCATCATATAATAAACTGCCAAAGTGAGTGACTTTCCTAAAGAGTAAATCTGACTATGTTACTTCTCTTCTTCGTAAAACCTAGTAATCCTCTATAACTTCTAGGATCAAACATAAACTCTGGCATTCAGAGGTAATTCCTTGCTATCTTTATAGTCTTATTTATTATTCCCTTAAATTTATTCTGAAATTTAGGCTTACTGGTCAGCTTTTCATTCCTCATATATAACACTACACTTCTATCTCCATATGCTGTCTTTTTTTCTGGCTTTCTCCAATACCTGGAATAATGTTCTCTCTCCTTATACCCTTAGCTCCTTAGAATTACTGTGTTTCCTCAATACTTAGTTCAAGTGCATTTTTCTAAATAGTATTTTTTCTAATCCTCCTCCTTGCATTACCTACCAAAATCATATTCAGTATGTATATATTCTGTATGTACTTAGAAATGTACATATTATTTTCCCTGTAATAATGTAAGGTCCTTAAGAGTAGTACTGTTTCATCTTATTCTTTGTATTCCCAGTTTAGCACAATGCCTGGAATATATAGTAGGCCCTAAGATGCTTGTTGATTTCTCACTTGCTTGCAAATGGTACTGCCTATTCTAATAATTATTATTTTTCTGATTTGTGAATGCTAACCATAGCAATAAGGCAAGAAAAATTAATTAAGGGAATAGGAATTGGCAAATACATTAAGATTTCACATTGTACAGATTAAATAGTAGTCTATTAAAAAAATTCAAGAGAGTCACCAAACATTAGTTGAGATATTAAATTGATTTAACAGAATAGTAAGAAATTTAACTGACCCTTCACTAATAATCAACAATTCTGTGGATTACTAATAGAATTCAGGAAAATTTGATATCTTTCCTAATACTGACAAAATGCTTTATATACCTCACTGTGTAAGAAATTCACACACACACACACATTACCTGGTTAGATATATGCCATTAGAAGAACATTTAATAATGAGATATGCTTTAAAAATCATGACATATATCAAATGCTTGGCTATTAATATGCAAGCACAGATACCTATATATAGGTAATAGCAAGATAATTTTATAAAATGAATAAGCAGAACAATTTTTAAAAGAAATTAGAAACTCACTAAATGTCAACTGACATTTTATCCAATATATTGAATGATGATGCTGCTAATATAATATTTATTTTGACTTTCTCAAACAAATACTATGGGAATATTTCAGCAATGAGATGAAAGAACTGAGCTCATGTAGAATAAATTTTAAATATTAAGGCTTATAAGGAAAAGCAAGAGAGAAAGAATTGGAATATTAAATAACAATTAATGAAAAAAAGTAGTATTTCTTTTCCCAGTGTTTATCAGGATTGAATGCTGAATCACTATGCTTGAATTCTGAGGTTTTCAAGATTGTCACCTTGGTTCCTTTCTCAGACTTATCCCCATCCTATACCCAGTTGCTCCTGTACAGTATGTAGTTCTTTTTAATTATCACAGGCCTTTGTTCCTATCTCTAATAGAACATTAATTATATTATTATTTGCATTAGTTATTTGTCGCCATATCTTAACTTGAATTAATCATAAATTCCTTGAGGAAAGAAACAGTGTTACATTTGCAAACATTCTCACAGACCTTAAACCCAAGATAAAGCAAAATTGAAATGGTCAGAGGAATACTTTTAACTTCCCAAATGGGAAGCTTGAATAAAGATAGCTGAAAAATATAAAAAGGAAATAGAGAGAGAAAATTCTTTTATATACCCACGTACAGACCTGGATAAGAAGGTAAAAGGAATTTTTTTATTAGATTTTTATTAGACTTATGATCTTAGTTGTGTGAGGCAATTTCTATTGTGAAAATTTCCTTCTCAATTGTAATTCACCATTTTAGAATGTTAGAAAGTTGCTTTGTGCACACAGAAGATCATGTAGTTTGTCCATAGAGCTTTAAACTAGCCCTTAAAATTCTTGAATACTAGTATACCCTCTCTTATGTCTTACTGAGTCTCTTATTTTTGAAATTAAATAATACAATATATAATTTAAAATATAATATAATCAATGCCATCAACAAAAATATTAAATAAGTACATTAAAAAGCCTTGCATGCAAAACTATACATATCAACCTATAATTTGAATAAATAGCACTCTAGTATAGAAAAGCAAGTACTGCATTTGTAGACAAAATATCACTTTCAGTCACTGTTATCTGTGTCATTCTGGGCAGGTTATTGCATCATTTAATATTTTCCATTAGTCTGGGAGCTCCTTGAGAACAGGGACTATCTTTTGCCTTTCTTTGTATCCCAAGCGCTTAACACATTGGCTGTTATATAGTAGTTGTTTAGTAAACATATATTAACAATTAGGTGTTTAATAAATGTTTATTAACTGATTGAATGGTTGATTATGTTGAGCTTGAATCCTTCATCTAAAAAATGAAGTTGTAATCGATGATCTGGAAGGTCCTTAAATAGGTGATCCTAATAACTTGAACAATGATACAGATTTGCTTCTTTGTCCCCTTCCACTTTCTCTCTCCTCTCTGGACATTATTATTAAATGTTCTTGATGGTTAGTGTTCAAGCATGGTCAGAATGAGCATTGTTTGATGCTTTTTCCAATTTTTATTAGTTTGTAAATTATTCTTTGTATCTTTGAACTTAGAACTCCTTTTGAAAATATCCCTTTTCTACATGGAAGGTATATGTTTATTGAATTGAGTTGAAAGGAAAGGAATGGGGAACAACTAAATTTTGACAATAAAATCTGAGAGATTTTTTATGGCTATTTATTTGGGGAGATGCTTGTTGACATCTTATTTTCAAACATCTGGTCAGTTTTCATTTGCATTTTTTTTTTTTTTTTTGGAAATTCAGAGTCCTTTATTTTATTTTGTCATTATTTTCAAATAGTAAGAAGGTAGTATAAAAGTTAAGGAAATGGTTTAAAAATTCTACTTCAACTACTTTGAAAACCAGCACAAATACTTTCTGAATAAATAAGTGAATAAGTGAAGAAGGAATGCTTGGTGATGACCCATTGACATAACATGACAATTTCCTTAACAACTGAATCTTACTAAAGGACCATAAAAAGTTTTATTTCAATTTCTCTCTATAAGTCATATCATAGAGATAGACCTTAAATAAGAAAAAATAATGTAAAAGATATCTCCAATAGATGAGAAAATGCTTCTTTATTATGAACACAGAAAATCCAAATCATACCAAAGCTGAATCTATCCAGAAGTCAATAAGCTCATGGTTTCTTGAGTATATCTCCATAACCTTCAAGAGAAGTATGGCAGAGGATGTATTGGAATGGTGATAAAGAAAAAGTGTACTGGGGGGGGGGGGGAAATCCTGACTTCTCCAATGATCCCATAAATATTAGTAACATATACCTTTTCCTCATACAGATGGCTTGGAGAGACTTACATGAAATGATGCTAAGTGAAATGAGCAGAACCAGGAGATCATTATATACATCAACAACGATACTGTATGAAGATGTATTCTGTTGGAAGTGGATTTCTTTGACAAAGAGACCTAATTCAATTTCAACTGGTCAATGATGGACAGAAGCAGCTACACCCAAAAAAAGAATACTGGGAAATGAATATAAACTGTTTGCATTTTTGTTTTTCTTCCCAGGTTATTTTTACCTTCTGAACCCAATTCTCCCTGTGCAACAAAACTGTTTGGTTCTGCATACATATATTGTATCTAGGATATACTGCAACATATTCAACATATATACGACTGCTTGCCATCTAGGGGAGGAGGTGGAGGGAGAGGGGGAAAATTGGAACAGAAGTGAGTGCAAGGGATAATGTTATAAAAAATTATCCTGGCATGGGTTCTGTCAATAAAAAAGTTATTATAATAAGAATAAAAAAGAAATATGCTGGCTCTATCTCTCAATTTGATTTAATAAAATTGTGAAGTTTGTTATTTGTGCCTTCACTTGATCCAATCCAAAATTTGCTTATTAGATGTCTGTCATATATACCATCCAAATAATTGATGAAAAGTACAAAGATGTAGAGAGATACTGAGATATTGTACTCATAGTCCTTCTATACTAACATCAATCCATTAATCTTTTGATCGTTATGCTACCATTTCCTCAATCCTTATAATGATATTTATAATACTTGTGATTATTAAATCCACTTCTCTCAAACTTTTCACAAGTATAGTGTGGGAAAAATTCTCAAGTATACTTTGCTAAAATAAAATATAGTGCAAACATGCTATTCCCATTCTTAATTTGACTAGTAATCTTGTCAAAAAATTATATGAATCTGTCATGATATATTTTTAATGAAGCCACAATGGTTCCAATTGACCATTGCTTCTCTTTCTAAATAGTCTCCAAACATCCTTAGAATATTGTCTGGAATCAAAGTCAAACTTATTGGAATAGAGTTTGAAGTTACATATTTCCTTTCTTAGATAATTTATACATCTGCCTGTCTCCAGAATGTAAGAACTTTTCTAATTCTCTATAACTGTTCAGCTATCATCAAAAACAATTCTGTAAATGAAATCTACCTGTTCTGTAAGTTCCAAATGGTAAAATCTATTTTGTCTATTAAAATGTAAGATACTTGAGGATAGAGACTTTATTTATTTTCACTTTTTAGCCTTAGCTCTTAAGCACTGAATTAGTCAATTGAATAAAAGATTGTTATAGATAGATGTAAATAGTCTCTTACAATTAATCATCTCGATCCTTATTTTTTTCCCTCATTATCCCCAATTAGTCTTTATAGGCTCTTTTCATTGTTTTTATTCACTATCACCTTCAGTTCATTCTTTCATATAATTCTACTGAGAGTATAAGTACAGGAGCATACCATTCATTAATATTTTATTCTCATTTTCTTATTTTTTATATTTTTATATTCTTGAAATACTTAAAATGATCTCTGACTTTATCTATTAAGATATCCCTTTTAATGATGCAGCTCATGTCTCATTCATTCCTGCTCATCTTGTGCGTTTTTTTTTTCCCTACTCACCCAAGACTTTACTATAAGAGAGCCACCCAACATGGGAGAGAATTTTATCACATTTTCCTAGATATAAATTGGAATACTCTGAGTCTCTAGTCCTATTTCATTCTTATCATGTGATCAGCTCTATCTTATCATATGATCAACACGTTTTATTTCCCTATCCCACAAGTACTTGTTACCATCTTTTTTTTTTTTTTTTTCTTCCAAGCATTTGTTGTTGATTAATCCACCATTGAATCTATCTCTTCATGTCTCCTCCAGCAAATTACCCTGGTTCTTATCCCCCACTTCCTTTAATATTTAATCTCACTCTCAGTACTTATTCCTCCCTAGTTGCTCATAAAACTGTCCATGTAGGGATAGGCATTATTAACCCCTAATTCCTGAGGGGGGAAAGTAGCTCTATGCTATTTTTAGGATCAAATACAAAGTCCTTTGGCATTTACCTAGTTTCCTTCAAGACGAAGGTCAGATTTTATATTTTACCTTAATCTCTAGACTTTCAGCTATTAATTAACACTATCCCCTTTGAGATATTTCTTTCTTCCTCTACTTAATAGTTGTTGTTTATGCACTTTTTATATCTTGTATGTACCCAGCTATTATTTATTGTTGTTCTCCTTATTGGAATATGGGCTTTTTTGAGGGCAGGGATTATTTCTGCCTTTATTTGTATCCCAGACTCCCTTAAAATGCCTCACATTTAGAAAACACTTAATAAATGATTATAGCCTTATTATTTTTAGTAGGCATGTTCTTTTTTCTACTCTGTTAGATTTAATCTATTCTTATACATCATCCCTCAATATGTTCTTCTGCAAGAGCCACATAATACACTTGTTTAGCTTTTAATCCTACTAATTCCAGAGCAATTTAATATTTTCATTAAATATTAGCCATAGAAGAGCTATAATTCCTATCATTGTATCCCAAATATCATTATTTTTTATGTATATTAAAACTTTATTATAATAGTCAAACCCTCTTGCATATGTAATCAATTTCAATCAGATGGAATATACTTGTTTAGTGAGTTGTAAGAAAAAACAACTTCTCTTGATACCTATAACCTATCTAGATTATGCACTATGTCCCTCCATTCCTTTGCTGCTATTCTTAGAAAAGAAAAAAAGTATATATTGTTAGGTCTTCACTATTCATTCTAAGTGTACAAATGAGTAAAAGTTCAAATCCTAGTTCTTCTACTCTGTGACCTTATATTTAATCAGCTTTGCATCTCTATTTCCTCATCTATAAAAGGAGTTAGCTCTAAAACTCTAAGGTCCTTTTCAACTGTAAGTCTAGGATCTTAGGCTCTCCACAATCTTTTGCATATGGTTTTTCATTTACCTTACTCTAATGAAAATTCTTTAAAGTCTCCAATTATCTCATAATTACTAAATCAAACAGGATTTCTTTTCTTTAGCTTAGTCTCCTTGACTAAGCTCCAATTTGACCCTGACAACTATCCTCTCCCTTTTTGATAATCTCTACTTTAAATATCATCTTTAAATATGTCACATTGTCCTGCTTCTCCCATCTTTCTAAAAGTACATTCTTTCTCTGCTTTGATTGCCACTCATCCTTTTCTTTTTCCATTAATTTTGATAATTTCTTTTTTTTTTCCTCAAATTTCACTTTCTTCCTTGTTCCACAAAGAAGTCCTCCTCTTCCTTTGGGACATGGATGCCATGCTGGTGAAATAAAGAACTGGTTTATTTCTGTTCAGATTAGGGTAAAGAGGATATTTTAGAATAGAGAGAATATGTTTTAAAGGAAAGTTTATAAATTGTGATGGTAATTATAGAATATTCATGGGATATAACTAATTTTCAGCCAATAGCAGCACAGCCACCATGAGATTTCATTTCATTTCATTGAATGGATTTCTAGGATATCTTTTATCATCTAATGTCTTGATAATTTCAACAGATATGCCTATGGCAGACATTTTTGTTCATAATTATACTTCAGATAACTATTTGATTCAAAAAAGGTATTTTTATCCAGATAAGAGTATTAGCATCTTGTTATTTATTTTAACTGGTTATAATGGAGAAGTAATTGATTGATTCACCCTGGGCACCTTCCTTTCCTTGTACTATAAGAAGATAAACCATTATTTGTGTTTTTATTTTTTTTAAATAAGTCTGAGACTATCTGTCTCAAGCTGAAAACGCAGCTATTTTTAACCAGATGACCTCAACTACTGATTATTCTGGGCATTTTGACTGGCTGGCTACATAAAAATGTGGCCAAGGTCAGAAATTGAG
This sequence comes from Sarcophilus harrisii, assembly GCF_902635505.1. Lineage (NCBI taxonomy): Eukaryota > Metazoa > Chordata > Mammalia > Dasyuromorphia > Dasyuridae > Sarcophilus > Sarcophilus harrisii. The sequence goes on from NC_045427.1 coordinate 602,128,606, forward strand.
TAGATCATTGTAACCAGAACCTCAGTGGGACAACTTTCAGAGCTACTTCACATAATACAATGATTTGTTCTTATTAATGTTCATCTGGACTTTGGGATCTTTATAAATGACTTGCATAAATCTAACTAACAGGAGTATAAAAGAACAATTGTCAGATCTTTGAACTAAATTTCCTGCATATTTAAATGGTTAAGGATTCTATTCTTTGATTTTTAGTATCAAGTGTCAGAAAAAATCAGATGATATCAGGTAGTTGGCAATACAAATTTGTAAAAAGAACAAAAATATTATATGTACCTTACTTGTTAACATATATTAAATAACTGAAAAATCAAGAAATTAATTCATCCCATAATTGAATATGTGAAATAACACCTTGACTACCTATCTCCTATGAGCACATTCTAGATTTGTAGAAAATTCAAATTACATAATTACATAAGCACTATTAAATAATTAGGGAATTAGGCCATAATACAGACAATTTCTAATGTAGGTTGTAGGTGAAAAATAAAATGTTTTATAAGCGTTTTTTCTTGCCACAAGAAAATTCCTAGAGTTTAGCTAATACACAGTTATTGTGCGAAAAGAGTTCCATGAAATATAAAATACTATGTAAATGTAAATTATTATTAATTCAAAATTTTGAGGTATAGTTTTATTTTTGTCAGTGACAAGAAATCATAGTTGTGAACAACCACACTGCCCATTAGCTTTTAAATGAACTGAGGTTGTTACTAAGGAAATCACCTTACTGTCTAACCATCTCAGAAACAGAACAGAAATTTGACTAAATATTTCTTAGGTAGCATGGTCTTTTAGGGATAACTTTAACAAACATATATATTATATGTTGTATAATATTATACACGTATTACATATATATGTATATATATGTACAGAGAAAGAGAAAGAGAAAGAAACAGAGATACTGTGGGGATATAAGAGAGAATGGGCAAACTGTTCATCTATTTGTTTTCCACAAGGCTTTTCTGTTTTTTTACTTTTCCAAGATGGGAAGCTGAGGAAGAAAAAAACTAAGGGACAGGGAATGGGGTGACATATCCAAGAAGGCAAGATAGAAATCACAAGCTTAATATAGAAAATGAAAAAAAAATGTAATTAGCTTAAAGTTTTTTTATAAAGTATTTACTGTTTTACAGCTCAAGTACCAGAGAGTTAAATGACTTTCCTAAAGTTAAATAAACTAGAAACTGAGCTTGGACATCTGACCCTGAATTCATTATTCTCATTCCAAGCAGAAAGAACTGGAATATAATGGATAATATATTAAATATGTCATTTCATCTTATTATACTGTCTCCAAGAAATCACTTAATCAATTAAATGAAAAGTGAATAAACATAAATGAATAGTTAAGCACATAAGTTAAGCACATAAGCACATAAAAATAAATATAGACAGATCTTAATGATAGATTTTTAGAGACAGATAAATGATAGATGATAGAGATAAATAGGTGATTGAGATAGGTCAAGATAGATGATAGAAATAGAAAATAGATAGATGATGGACATAGATAAGAGAGATAAGGAGGCAGAAACAGAGAAAGAGGCAGATAAAGATGTGCTAAGCACTTGAATCTTTAAGTACTTGGATTAAAGGAAATGCAATGATAGGAGAAAATTGCTATTATTATTTAAATTAACTGCTATTTTGCCCTCAAAATTATAGGGGAACCTAATAACTCTGAAAAAATGGGAGTGGGAGTGTCTTTCTAATAAATCTACACTGATGTGCTTCCTCCTTTGAGTATCATTTAATATCAGTTTGGCAACCAAATAATTAGATTTCAACTAAAGACTCTTATTAAGATGGTATGATTCAAACATTTGAACCAAAACATTGTCCCTTTATACTGTAATATAGTCTTCACAATACATAGAGCATAGGGAAAGTAAGCTTAAATTTAGTACAGTGTAACAAATGAGGTATTCATAGTTACCTAGTGTTAGTTCTTATTTTAACTTTTTGTTTCCTTCTTAAAAAATGTTATTATAAGCTCAAACACACATTAAAAAAAGCATGTCCATATACCTAAGTAAAATTTAAAAAGAAAAGGTTCTTAGTAAATCATGAACTGGCATTTCTCGCTGGTTACTTTATTTCTTTTTGGTCTTTTTAATTAAAGCTTTTTTTTTTTTATTTTCAAAACATATGCATAGATAATTTTCAACATTTACTCCTGCAAAAACTTGTGCTTGAAATTTTTTTCTCCCTCCCTTTCCCCCCACTCTCTTCCCTAGACAGAAAATAATCCAATATATGTTAAATATGTGCAATTTTTATTAGAAGTTATTTTGCCTTAATGAAGTCCCTTACAAAGTTCTCTTTCAGGGTGTAGTGGAGATATGCTTGTTGAATGCAAGCAGGCTGCAATGTGTAAAAAATAGAAAGCTAAAAAGAAGAACTGAAATAAAGGATGTTGTGAAAGAATTTTACAGTAGGAAAAAAAAAGTGATGACCATGTGGACAACTTGGGTGCTTGATTTGTATTTTTTCTGATGTGAAGAATAAGTGGAGGCTCTCATCGGTGATTTTTTGGAAGTATATGGATATTTCTTCCAGAATAGGCAGTTCCAAAAAGGCTGTGATTTACATTTTTGTGAGGAATATCTAAATTCATGAAATAATCATAGATCCATTTGAGTACTTGGATTAATACATATGGTAATTATGATTATAATTTCCTTTATTTTTTTGAAGCAGAATCAACTGAAGAAATAAAAAAAAAAAAAGAAAATTGTTTCACTTGTCTCTTTTATGTTGTGATGGTCTTGACTCTATAAATGTTAGATTAGTAATACAGATACAATTAACACCTGAGATGTGGTAGAGAACAGTGGGGTGCCACCAATGTAATTGTCTATCAGATCATCTTTTCCCCTTTTTACTCTGATAAATTACTAATTCTGTGGATGAGGCTAGAGGGTTATTTATTGCATTTTAAAAATGTGTGAATTCAAGAATAGAATTGACGTCTGACATTGGTCATATGCACTTACTTAAGTACAGTAGAAATAAAATTAGAAGCAACTCTCCCTACTGTTTTGGAATGTTTTTCTATCATCTCTCATTTCAAGTTTACAGGAAAAAAAGATATTTATAAAGACATGCAGGTGTTTCTATGTGTTTGTATGTATTTCTATGAGAAAGAGAGACAGACAAAAAGAACAGACAAAGAGACAGACAAAAAGTAGGGGAAGAAACAGACAGAGGTTGATGGTGATTGAGATAGAACTGGTCACTAAGTCATTTCAGAAGTATAAGCTAGTGTTTATACTGGAGACAAAAGTACACTCTTGTGTCTCTGCTATCTCTGACAAAAGAAATCAGGGAAAATCAACAACAACAACAACATAAAACTGTGTGTCTGTAGTAATATCATGAATGGGTTTGAGTGTTATGCTGGTAAATGTTTAACAACTGGCTTTCCAAAAATCTCATGACACACTTTTAACATTTTATCTGTGTGATTAATATTTATCTTTTTCTTAAGACTAGATAATGAATACCACAATATAACAAGCCCTGATTTGTCTTCTTTTCTGATTTCTGAAATGTAAATGGTCACACTAAAAAAATATATAATGAGCTTTTCTAAGCCAGGACAAACTAATGCCACGACTTTTCTGATTGGCTTTAACACAAAAAGTCAAAAGCACCAAATAGTCACAAATTATCTTCAACAGCCTGAATTTTATTTTCAATACTATTAATCTCTTCTGGGTGTTCTTAACCTTCTGAAAATCAAGTCTGTATTGCCCATGAGAGGGTACAAAAATCCTAAATAAAGGTGAAACCTCCTCAAATTGATCAGGGAATTGTCCTGATCAAACCTAAAGAAAAATACACAGACACAACCAGTTCTTTCTATCGAGCTTGTCTATCTTCTACACCTTCCTTTTTTAGTTCCTCATTATTTTATGATACTAGCTTACAATCTGTGTATTGTAAATGCTCCTCATTATAAGTGCTAATGAACGCCAGTTATACTAAAGCACTTAGTGCTAGGAATTGTGTTTCCATCTCATTATTGTTGTAATTGCTAGTATGTATGTTAATGGAATCACCATCAAACACAGCAGGCTTTGGGAAAGGAGGGACAACAAATCAGGGATTGCATAGGAGCTGACAAATTTAGAGACACATTGAAGATAAAATACTTATTTTTCTAATGACATATATTCTTATAGAAGAAAAAGTGAATCTCATTGTATGTGCCATGTGGTTGTTGCCTGGCCTTGTAAATTGCTCTCAGGAAATAGGAAATTCCTATCCTAAAGTGGTCTTTTTCCATTCCTATGAAAATCTATATAAAAAAGAATTGAAGCTGTTAAAAATAAATTTACTCCTAAACATGTTCTGAAAATCATAACTCTTATGTGAAATAAATGGAAAAGTGATATTAACTAGAGTGAATAATGATTGAGGATAATATTGAGAAACCAAGTGCTATAAACCTGTGCCTGCAATGAAACATAGAAGGCTAAAATTCTGTGACAATCTACTCATCAAGAGAAAAAACACGACATAAGTGAGCTCCTTAATATTGCTACACAGTGATCAGTATATATGAGAACAAAAATCCCAACTTAAATTTTCAATATGACTAAAGAATGTATTTTTTCTTAAATTGAGGTTTAGATTTTATGTAATAGTTAAGCAGTTTGGCATTAAAATATTTTACAACCAAGAAAATTTCGACTATACCAAACTGAAAAGTTTTTGTACAAACAAAACTAATGCAGACAAGATTAGAAGGGAAGCAATAAACTGGGAAAATATTTTTACAGTCAAAGGTTCTGATAAAGGCCTCATTTCCAAAATATATAGAGAATTAACTCTAATTTATAAAAAATCAAGCGATTCTCCAATTGAAAATTGGTCAAAGTATAAGAACAGACAATTCTCAGATGAAGAGATTGAAACTATTTCTAGTCATATGAAAAGATGCTCCAAGTCATTATTAATCAGAGAAATGCAAATTAAGACAACTCTAAGATACCACTACACACCTGTCAGATTGGCTAAGATGACAGGAAAAAATAATGATGATTGTTGGAGGGGATGTGGGAAAACTGGGACATTGATGCATTGTTGGTGGAGTTGTGAACGAATCCAACCATTTTGGAGAGTAGTTTGGAACTATGCTCAAAAAGTTATCAAACTGTGCATACCCTTTGATCCAGCAGTGTTACTACTGGGATTATATCCCAAAGAGATTATAAAGAAGGGAAAGGGACCTGTATGTGCACGAATGTTTGTGGCAGCCCTTTTTGTAGTGGCTAGAAACTGGAAACTGAATGGATGTCCATCAGTTGGAGAATGGCTGAATAAATTGTGGTATATGAAAATTATGGAATATTATTGTTCTGTAAGAAATGACCAACAGGATGATTTCAGAAAGGCCTGGAGAGACTTACATGAACTGATCCTGAGTGAAACAAGCAGGGCCAAGAGATCATTATATACTTCAACAATAATACTAGATGATGACCAGTTCTGATGGATCAGGCCATCCTCAGCAACGAGATCAACCAAATCATTTCTAATGGAGCAGTAATGAACTGAACTAGCTATACCCAGAAAAAGAACTCTGGGAGATGACTAAAAACCATTACATTGAATTCCCAATCCCTATATTTTTGCCCACCTGCATTTTTGATTTCCTTCACAAGCTAATTGTACGATATTTCAGAGTCTGATTCTATTTGTACAGCAAAATAATGGTTTGGTCATGAATACTTATTGTGTATCTAATTTATATTTTAATATATTTAACATCTACTGGTCATCCTGCCATCTGGGGGAGGGAGTGAGGGGTAAGAGGGGAAAAATTGGAACAAGAGGTTTGGCAATTGTCAATGCTGTAAAATTACCCATACATATAACTTGTAAATAAAAGGCTATTAAATAAAAAAATAAAAAATAATTTTACAACCATCTTCTTTTAAAAATAATAAGGTTTTTTTTTATTTTTTCAAAATACATGCAAAAATAGTTTGCAACCTTTCACACTTGTAAAACTTTGTCTTCTAAAATGTTTGCCCTTCCTCCCCACCTGCACCTTCCGCTAGAGAGCAAGCAATCTAAGATAGGTTAAACCTGTGCAATTTTTCTAAAAATATTATTTCCACTTTTACCATGTGGTGAAAGAAAAATCAGATCAAAAGTGAAAAAAATGAGAAAAAATGCAAGCAAACAAACAATAAGTAAATCAAAATAAAAGGGGAAAATATTTTCCAGTTTACCCAACAATTTTTTTTAAATAGTGAGTTCTTATTCCAGAAGCTGGAGTACTTGGGTTTATCTAACACTAGATTAGTGTAATCATTGACTATTGTGTCTTGTGATCCTATCTTATTCCACTGACCCACTACTCTATTTCTTAACCAGTACCAAAATTGTTTTATTTTATAACATAGTTTGAGGTCTGGTATAGCTAGGGCATCTTTCTTTGTGTTTTTTTTTTTTCATTAATTTTCTTGAAATTCTTGATCTTTTATTCTTCCAAATGAATTTTGTTATTTTTTTTCTAACTCTATAAACATAATTTTTTAGCAGTTTGCTTGGTATGATACTGAAGAAGATTAATTTAGGTAGAAGTTATTTTTATTACATCACCTTAGCCTACCCATGAGCACTTGACATTCTTTCAATAGTTTAGATCTAACTTTATTTCTGTGAAAACTATTTTGTAATTTTGTTCATATAATTACTGGCTTTGCCTTGGCAAGTAAAGTCCCAATTATTTTCTATCATCTACAGTTCTCTTTCTATCTCTTGCTCCTGGACTTTGGACTTCCTCCTGGACATACAGAAATGTCAATGATTTATGTGTTTTTTATATGCTGTAACTTTGCTGAAATTGTTATTTTTTCTAGTAGCTTTATAGTTGATTCTCAAGTATGCCATTATATCATCTGCAAAAAGTGATAATTATGTTTTCTCATTACCTATTCTCCTTCAATGTAGTTTTCTTCTCTTGGCTAAAACTAACATTTTAAATACAATTTTGAATAATAATAGTGAGAGTGGACAACCCTGTTTCATTCTTGACCTCATAGGGAATGCTTCTAGTTTATCCCTATTACATATGATGCTTGCTGATGGTTTTAGATAAATGGTACTTACCATTTTAAGAAAAATTCCATGTATCCCTATGCTATCATGTTTTTTAAATAGGAATGGGTGCTGTATTTTGTCAAATGCTTTTTTGCATTTATTGAGCTATTCATATTATTTCTGTTAGTTTGTTTTTTTTGATATAGTCAATTATGCTGATAGTTTTTCTGATAATGAACCAGCCCTTCATTTCTGGTATAAATTCTACTTGGTCATAGTGTATTTTCCTGGTGATAAATTTCTGTAATTTCTTGCTAATATTTTATTTAAGATTTTTGCATCAATATTAATTAAGGAAATTGGTCTATTATTTTCTTTTCTGATTTTGGCCCTTCCTGGATTAGGTATCAAAACTATATCTGTGTCATTAAAAAATTATAGGACTCCTTCTTCCCCTATTTTTCCAAATAGTTTATATAGTATTGGAATTAATTGTTCTTTAAATGTTTGATAGAATTCAGTTGTAAATCCATCTGGCAATGGAGATTTTTTCTTAGGGAGTTCATTAATAACTCATACATTATTTTTGCAAGATAATGAGTTTCATATTTTTCTTCCTCCCCAAGATAGAAAGTAATATAAGTTATACATCTAGAATCATGTTAAATATATTTCCACATTAGTAATGTTATGAAAGAAGACAGAATAACAGGGAAAAACCATGAAAAAGAAAAAAGTATAAATAATATGCTTTGATATACATTTAGTTCCCATAGTTTCTTTTCTCTGGGTGTGGTCAACATTTTGCATAACAAGTCCTTTGGGATTACCTTGGATCACCATATTGCTGAGAAGAGTTATATTTATCATAGTTGATCATTGCATAATATTGCTGTTACTATGTAAAATGTATTCCTGTACTGCTCACTTAACATCAATTCATGTAAGTCTTTCCAGGTTTTTTGGAAATCTTCCTACTCATTCATTCTTAGAACAGAAGAGTTTTCCGTCACCATCATATTCTACAACTTATTCAGCCATTCCCTAATTGATGGTCATCACCTGCTTTTCAATTCTTTGCCATCAAAAAAGAGTGACTATAAGTATTTTTGTATATTTGATGCATTTTCCATTTTTATAATCTCTTTGGGCCTCAGACCTAATAATAACACTTGACTGTATCAAAATGTATGCACAGTTTTATAACCCTTTGAGCATGCTTGCAAATTGCTCTCCAGAATGATTAGATCAATAAACACCACCACCAACAGTGCATTAGTGATCCAATTTTCCCACATCCACTCCCAACATTTATTACTTTTTTTTCATATTAGTCAATTAGTGTGTGGTGGTTCTTGATATCTTATAGAAATATTAACTTTCACTTGCCCAATCCTAATTTTACTTTTTTTTCCTTCAGTTATCTTTTCTATCTTCTTTTCTATTTTCCCAATTCTTCTCTTTAGGTAGTTTTTTTTTCTTCATTTTTGCCAGTTCTATTGTTTAAAACATTGTTTTCTTCAGTCATTTTTTTCCTTTTCCATTTTCTTTTTCAAAATGATGATTCTATTTTTCCTATAATTTCCCTATATAACTCTCACTTCTTTCTCCATTTTTTCTTCTAATCACCTTGCTTGATTTGTACAATCTTTTAGAGCTCTTTCAAGAAGACATTTTGGTCTTGAGATTAATTCATATTTTCCTCTGGCTTCACATGTAGGCATTTTGACAGTGTTGTCCACTGCTGAGTTTGGGCTCTGATCTTTCCCATCATCACAGTAACTTTCTGTATCCAAGGCTCTTTTCTGTTTCTTATTTATTTTTTAGTCTATGTTGTGACTTTTAAAGTTGTTCCCTGATCTTGGGCTTAGAGGACCCTATCCCAAGATTCTTTTGCTGGGTCCCAGGACCAGGTCACTGGCTGCATATGCCAGAGCTTCAGGTGCTTATGGCATGCCCACTGTACTGGTGTGGCCCTCTTTCTCCAGGTTACTAAGGCTCACATGTTACCTTCTGTCCTGGATTGGAACCCTGACAGTTGGCCTACTGAGCCAGAACTGAAGAGCCTCCCTTGCTAATCTGTGTGGTAACATAGAGTTGCCTGCTGACATCTCCAGTCATCATCTGTACTGGGCTGTGCTCCCCTTTTGCCAAGTGAGACAGATTTTTTTTCTGAAATGCTTCTTAGTTGTTTTAAGCTGAAAAATTATTTCACTCCATCTTTTTCCTGGGTTCTGCCACTTCAGAATTCATTTAGAGGTTTGATTTAATGTTATTTCTGAGGGAAACTGGGGAGAGCTTAGGCAACCCCCAGGCCTCTCTTCTCCATCTTGGCTTCTATCTAAGCCTTTTAAAAGTAAATTTGCCAACTGGGTTTTCCCAAGAGAATACCACAATATGCTGGTGTTTATGTGCTATTAGAAAAAAGAAAACAAAAGAAATAAATGCTATTCACCACAGCACTTAAAATTAACTAGACTATAAAACAAAGATACCAGCATATTTTATGCAGGGAAAGGAGTGGAAAGGAGAGGATGAGAAAGCAGATGGAAAAGAATTTATATTTTAGAATTTTTTGCAAAGTTGATTTGTGGGTTAAAATAAATTAAGGGATGATTATGAAAATTCTAAAGATGAAAGCTTCAGTACAAATGCTCAAAGAGTAAGAGCTTCCTCCTATTTTCTTAGAATTTCATAAAGGATAACACCTACAGAATAATCCGTGATCATAGGCTAGCTAAATCCACTGGGTCTCACTGCACCTATAATTACTAAAAAATATGGAATATTTGAAATAATATACTCTTTTCTAAATTTGTAAAGTTTATACAGAATATTTATCACAATATCCCTAAAAGGTAAGGGATGCAAATATAATCACTCCAATTTTGCAGATGAAGTAAATAAGGGAGCAAATTGCTTAAGTATTTTGTGCACCATCACTCATCTTATGTCAAAGCTACTTATTCAAACCTAGGTTTACCAACTCCAACTCCAACTCCAGTAATCTTTCTGCTATGCTGATATTTTTACCAAATATTTCAGAATATTTCCCCCTTTTTCTATTGACTAAACTCCTCCTCTGATGTCTCATCATAAAACAGCCTTATATAATCCTGAATACTTTAAGGCTATACTTACAGTGGAAATAGAAACTTTGGCATGTGATACCAAAAGAGAAAGGCTTTAACTAAACTTGGTATTTGAAAGCCAGAAAATTCAAAAAGGTTCTCATTCAACAATTCAGTGAACAATTTATTAAATACCTAACATATAAAAGCAATTAGGATGAGGGAAATGAAAGTCTCCATCTTGAAGTGTTAGATACAGAAGAGTATTAAATATAAAAGCAAGTAAATAAAAAGTAATATAAATTTAATTCCAGAGACAAATAACACTCACTGCACATTCTCTCCATAAATTATTATCCTCATTTTCACATATAGCATACTCTTTGAATCGCAAAACTTCCATGTATGGTAAACTACAAAAGGCATTCTCATTCCTATAATACTGACTAAATTAAAAATCAGACAAGTTAGGATATTTTCTCAAAATAACTCAATAGGCAGAATCACAACTTGAATACAATCCTAGGTACTATAGCACTAGCTATATTACTTCTTTCCTTGTCATATTGCTTTTTGACCATTTGAACCCTTCTATTTTTCATTTACAGCAACTTTATATTGTAGAGGAGGAAAATAAAACCAAACTCATCAATGACAACTTGATAACTTAGTTTTAATATGCCCTTGAGATATCCTTTCACTTAAAATCAAGGACTTTTCAAGTTTTACATGGTGTCTACAAAAGGTAAAAGAAACCAAGTGGTAGAATATGAGACTAGGGATAAGTAGATATTGTTTCAAATTTGGGCCTTGACACTTAATATGAATTAGGTTCTGGATGAGATGCTCTGAATTTCAATCATCACATCTTCAAAAATGGGTGACTACTATTTGCACTGCCTATATCATAAGGTTATTTTGATGATCACATGAGATAATATATGAAAAGTAATTTGCAGCAAGAAAGTGAGAGTATGTAATACAATATTCATTAGTAGATATTATAGAAAAGTGGAAAGAGCCTTAACCTTTGAGGAACAAGATCAAAGTTCAAGTCCTCACTATTATATTTTCTATGTGTTGATCTTGATAATCACACCCTCTTTGTCTTGATTCTCTCAACTGCAAAATGGGAAGAAAAGTATTTATGCTATCACTCATAGGACTGTGGCAGAGAAAATATTTTTAAAGTGCTACATGAATATAGACTATTACAAACTAATTACTATTCTTCAAATCTCTTATTAAAATTTAAATATTTAATCCAAACTTCTCCATCTCACATTTAGACTCTCTTGTAAATAAAATATCATTATTCATTTCTATGAGGCTCTCATGTTTTCTACCAACACTTGAACAAATACATGGAAGGTACATTCTTGTGCTAATTTGTAGCCACTCTAACCTTTTATGAATCTTTTCTAAAAATATAATTAGTTAAAACTCCAAGTTAGAGAAAAAAGTGTTAATATTAATTGTGGCAGATGGAACTTAAAGGAAGCAAAATAAAGACTAATTTGAATTTCTTTTAATAAGTCTAGTTAAAAATAGAGAGGTGCCAGCTGCAAAATTTTCCCAGCCAACATTTATTCACCCTGAGTGAGAAAATACTGTTAGTTCATGGATAACTGCCTTGCTTACAAAGCTAGAAACTGGAGGAATACCTAAACGTTCTATTCAAAGTAGTTCATGCCATCAATTTAATACTCTTCCCAAGATCATTATGGCTTTGTATAACTATCAAAGTTTTGCTACAAAATTCAAATTTGATGTTCAAAGCCCAAGTTGAAATCCCTTCATAATTTCCTTGCCTAGAAAATTATAGACATGATGTAATAATATTTTAAAACTCACCTGGATTCTCTGTCATCCTGAAGAACATTTTTTAAACTTGGTCACCCTTCTGTGAATCTCTGGTTGGTTCAAGGCCATTGAAGCTTTTTATTCTCAAACATGATTGATAAAACATGAACCAATGATAATCCACCAGAAAGGAAATACATGCTGAAATATCTCTGGCCATCTGCTCTGTTACCATCCTTCCATCTCCTACATCTTTCTTGGAAAACTGCAGTCAAATTAAGACTACCATTAATATTATAATGAACATGACAATTTTCTTTCCTATATTCCACTAACCTTGCCTCCATTTTCCCTGAGCAAAGCTCCCTTTTTTGATTGAATACTTACTAAAACAATGTAAACTCTTTGAACGTTAAAAAGAGTATGCTACTTTCATATTTGGATATTTTCAGTTATATTTTCTAGCACAGTAGAAGCCACACATTAGATGCTTAAAATGATTTTAATTAATATTAATTTACTCACTTATTTCTAATTATAAAAGTGATCTCACCTTTTAACTTCTACTAGCAGAAAATGTGTAAACTTTTTATATTTTTTATGTGGGAACACTGTTTCTAAGTACATTGAGGTACACAGTCATCAATTTTTCATATGTTTCATAGCTGCAAGAAAACTTAAGAGATTCGTCCAACCCTTTCTTTTATAACTACAGAAATTGAAGCTCAGATATATAACATAACTGACTCAAGCAATCTTAAGGAGAAATTTTAAGAACTCATGTTATGAAAGTATTTTCAAGTTTGCAAAGTACTATTTGTCCATTTTCTCATTTTATCTTCACAATACCTTTGTAAAGTATAATGACATATTATTATTCCCATTTCATAGATGAGATGACTGAGTCTCAGCCAGATTAAAGAATATACTATCCTAGATCATTTCACTTATAGGGATTTGAAACAGGATTCTAAACCATCTTTCTGACTCTAAGTGCAAAACTCACCAAAATACAAAAACAGTGCTTCTGTTCAATAAGAGTAGAGAGTAATATTTAAATCCAGGTTTTCTAACACTAAATTTTATGTTTCTCATCACATCTTTTTCTTATTAGTAATATTGCCTAAAGAAAGTATTACAGGTTGGCCTTTTGCATAGTTAGAATTTTCATAAAGTTCCATTATCTATTAATTTCCTTGTGTTGAATCAACATTGTTCTTCAAAATATGTGTTCTATTCTACAGAGTAAAACAATTCCATTAACTATTAACTACGCAAAACATATGTTGCTCAAAGATTGAGAGAATCTTGTCTTTTACCAACTGTGTAGTTGCCCTACTGCATTTCTTTTATTTATTCTTTCAGAGAAGCTTGTGTGATTCTCCTTCAAGTTCCAGGGCATCTGACTAAGTTTTGATCACTGATGAGAAGTCATCTTCTTTTAGCTCAGTGATGTGAGGAATGAGAAAAACACAAAAATGATGCTGGTGGGGTGCTAAAAATGGATCCAAGAATCCAGTTTTGTGGAACTTAGCCTCAAAGTCACAGTAAGGAACATGGAGTAATGTGGAATGGCAGATAGAGTGCTGGAATTGGAATTGGGAAGACTTGAATTCAAATACTATCTTTGAAACTTGGTATCTCTGCAAAGATCCTAAGAGCCAAAGTTATCTACTAATATGTAAATGAGAGAAAGTGGAAAAAGCACAGAATTTGAATTCAGAATAACTTTTTCTTTAAATTTAATAGCCTTTTATTTACAGGTTATATGTATGAGTAACTTTACAGCATTGACAATTGCCAAACCTCTTGTTCCAACTTTTCCCCTCTTACCCCTCACTCCCTCCCCCAGATGGCAGGATGACCAGTAGATATTAAATATATTAAAATATAAATTAGATACACAATAAGTATTCATGACCAAACCATTATTTTGCTGTACAAATAGAATCAGACTCTGAAATATTGTACAATTAGCTTGTGAAGGAAATCAAAAATGCAGGTGGGCAAAAATATAGGGATTGGGATTTCAATGTAATGATTTTTAGTCATCTCCCAGAGTTCTTTCTCTGGGCATAGCCGGTTCAGTTCATTACTGCTCCATTGGAAATGATTTGGTTGATCTCATTTCTGAGGATGGCCAGGTCCATCAGAACTGGTCATCATCTAGTATTATTGTTGAAGTATATAATGATCTCTTGGCCCTGCTCGTTTCACTCAGCATCAGTTCGTGTAAGTCTCTCCAGGCCTTTCTGAAATCATCCTGTTGGTCATTTCTAACAGAACAATAATATTCCATAATTGAATTCAGAATAACTAACTTCAAATCCCAGCCCTGACATTTATTTGATCTTGGATCAATCATTTACCAATCATTCAGCCATTCTAGACCTCAGTTTTTTCATCTGTAAATGTATTGGGTTGTAGATGACCTTTGATGTCCCTTTTAGCACTAAATCTATGAGATATAGAATTAAGCTGTGTCATTATTATGTACTAGGTCCTAGGATAACATTTGTAAAGCCCTTTTTACATAGTAAATATTTAATAAATGTTTATTCCATTCCTAAATTATGATCAATGTCAAAGTTATGTCCACATTCTACAATCCCTCCTCCAGCAATTATGATATTCATAATTCCATTAATACAACAAAGTTGATCAGAGATATTAAAAATCATCTGGGAGATATGATGATAAACTTAGAGAATCCTCAAAAATTATCTAAAACTCTACTTCAGGCAATTAACAGCTTTAGCAAAGCTGAAGGATATAAAATAAACATCAGCATTTCTATTTATTACTGACAAAGCCCATCAGCAAGAGATAAAAAGAGAAATTCCATTTAAAATTACTGTAGACAAAATAAAATACTCGGCAGTCTGCCTGCCAAGACAAACCCAAGTACTATATGAACACAATTACAAAACACTTCTCACACAAATAAGGTCAGATATAAACAATTGGAAAACATAATTTTCCCATGGGTAGGCCAAACTAAGAACAAAAGATCAATAATATCAAGGGAATTAATGAAAAAAAAAAATAGAAAGAATCATGGATTAGCAGTACTAAACCTAAAACTGTATTATAAAGCAGCACTTATCAAAATCATTTGGTACTAGCTAAGAAATATAGTGGTACAAATGCACATGACACAATAATCAAGATCCATATAGTATTTGATAATAATATATAATAATAATAATATGATATAATACTTAAGCTTCTGGAATAAAAACTCACTATGTGACAAAAATTGTTGGGAAAATTGAAAAATAATGTCAGAACTCAGCATAGACCAATATTTCACACCCCATACCAAAATAGTGTCAAAATGTGTACATGATTTGAATATAAAGGATGATGCCATAAACAAATTAGGAGATAAAGGGGTAATTTGCCTATTAGATCTTTGGAGAAGGGAGGAATTTATGACCAAAGAAGAACTAGTGAACATTATGAAAGGCAAAATAGACAACTTTGAATACATTAAATTAAAAAGATTTTATAAACAAAACCAACAGAAACAAGATTAAAAGGGAAGTACAAAGCTGGAAAAAAAATCTTTGAAGCCAACGTTTCTGATAAAGATCTCATTTCTAAAATGTATTAACAACTGTGTCAAATTTATCACAATACAAGTCATTCCCCAATTGATAAATACTCAAAGGATATGAACAGACAATTTTCAGTTGATGAAATTAGAGCCTTCTATAGTTATATGAAAAAATGCTCTAAATCATTATTTATTAGAGAAATGCAAATAAAAACACTTCTCAGATACTACCTTACACCTCTCAGATTGGCTGATGACAGGAAAAGATAATGATAAATATTGGAGGGGAAGTGGGAAAGCTGGGACACTAATTCATTGTTGGCAAAGTTGCAAAGTGACACAACAATTCTGGAGAGCAATCTGGAACTATGACTAAATGGCTATTAAACTATGCATAACTTTTGAACCAGCATTGTAATTACTGGGTCTGAATCCCAAGAAAATCATAAAGGAGGAAAAAGGACCCACATGTAGCATCTCTTTTTGTGGTAACATGGAATTGGAAAATGACTAGATGCCCGTCAATTGGGGAATGTCAATTGGGTGTGGTATATGAAGATAATAGAATATTATTGTTCTATAAAAATGATGAACAAGCTGATTTTAGAAAGGCCTGGAGAGATTTATACGAACTGATCCTGAGTAAAACATGCAGAACCAGGAATACATTGGACACAATAACAATAATAATGTTCAAAGATCAACTATGAAAGATTTGGTTTTTTCTCAGTGGTTCCATGACCAAAGCAATCTCAATATACTTTGGACAGAAAATGATATCTATATCCAGAAAAAGAACTAAGTAGACTGAATTTAAATCAACGCATGCTATGTTCACTTCTTTTTTTTTTCTGCTTTTTTAATATTTCCCATGGTTTTTCCCTTTTGCTCTGATTTTTCTCTCCCAACATGATACATAAAGTAATGTGTATTAAAAATAAATAAACTGACTAGGAAAAAAAAACCCTGGGAGAAGTAACAGGGACATGTTTTGGTAGGGAATAAATAGTATAAAGAAAAATGTGAATGCCCTAAATATATGAATGGGGAAAGACATGACAGAAGGAAGAAAAGGACAGAGAAAGGAGAAATTGGGAATTCTGGAGACAAATTTCTTAATCTTCCTGTTTTGCTGATGACTCTAAGAAGAATTAATTGGTATACAGAGACAACTGTTATTATAGATAGATATAAGTGTAGATAAAAGGAAAGATAAGAGATTTTATATCTGTGTATATTTTAGATATACATAAATTCTTAATATTTAATTCTTAGATAAGTATGCATAATATAAATATTACATGATATTTATCAAGTTATAGATATACATCTATAAATAAACATGTATATTTATATCTTTAATAGATAATTATATCAATACATCACAAAAATATAAACGTAAATATGAATCAAGGGATAGGAACTAGAATTGCTATTTATTTCATTTATATATGGAACTCCTAAATTAGGTACTACTCTCTACTAATCCAAATTAGCACCTTCTCTGTAACCTAGGGATTTCAAAATTTGCTTACAACACTTATTAGGTTCAGTAACTCAGATCTTCCTGACACTGAAGTCAGATCTTTCTCCATTTGGCTTCGTTGTACAAATCAAAAACAACAAAGAAAGAAAACTAGCAAATATGGTTTGTGTAATTGTTACTTTAACAAATACCATGCTTATGACAATCCTAAGCACTCTATTTTCCCCAACAGATACATTTGATTTAGTCTATTGAAACAAGGTCATCTCAGCATGCTATTCTCAGATAACATTTTCCCCCCATCCTATTCATTTGTAGTACTTTCATGAAGTCTTTTGCAATGCTAACTTTTCTTTCCTCCTTTTTCTTTTTTGTAAACACACTGATACACTAAATCATGAAACTTTTAAACTTGATTTGTTTTCCTGCTGAGGGCTTTGTGGCCAAAATATCATTTCTAACTTAAGTCCCACTTGACAATCAAGACAATAGAGTTACACAATTTTTCTAAGAGGAAACTCTCAATGGTTCAAAAAGAAATGTATTTGGTGAACCACTCTGCTGTGTTTGTGCTTTGAATACTTAAGTTTACTGTATCTTAAGCTTTGCTCTAATTTATTAAGCACGAAGAGTGACTTAGAATCTCCTTCAAACTCCTAAATCAGTCCAGGCAAACTGTCTACTCAATGAAATATTTCTATTTGTAAAACAACACAAAGCAAATTCAGTCTTGGCATGACATCTGAACATAATAATCTTTCTTTCCCTTTTCAAATCAAAGTGAGCTCAGAGAATGTCCTGATAAGGTACTTCAAAACTACTAAGATACAAATGTTTAAAAGTTATAGGTTTTGTCTGACCCCTGACAGAAGGACTAACTAGTCGCTGAGACACTAGATCATTTGACAAAAAAAGTTAGAATTTTACTCTTGGTTTGCTTGTAAGGGAACAATGTTTAAAGGTATTTTTCTTATATTTAACTCATCTTATTTACCAACTCTGTCTATTTAAGTACTGATATTTCTGGAAGAATTTTAAGTAATTTTGGGTGATCACAGATTTTCTCTAGAATAACAAATTTAGGCTGCATAGAAACTGTTCACTTCATTAGCTCTAGAAACAATTGGGATTTATATCTATTTAGTAAACATCAGTGAAAGAAAGCAAAAACAGCAGAATACAGGCAGCAAACTTTATGAACTCTCTCCATATTTCCCTCCCAAAACACTTTAAAATAATGCCTCAAATATAATTTTGGAGCAGTAGAGTCAACAAAAGGTCAGAATGAGACTTTTCTTTCTTTCTTACCTCCTTCCCCCCCACACATTAAGACAACAACACACTTCCAGGGTAGATCCACAATGGTAGAGTAAATCCAGGAAGCTGCTTGAGCTCTTCCTGTTTCCCTCAAAAACCATGTGCAACCAAGTCTCTGAACAGAGTCTGATAAAATGAAATCATGTTTTGCCTTGGAACAGAACAGAAATTGTTCAGTCCTTTTGGAGATTATATCCCAGTACTGCTTTGCTCACTTTTTCTGAAGTATGAGGGCTACTCCATTGCCTCTATAAGAATCTTGTACAGAGTAGTATATCTAATGATCACGTGAATTAAATTCATTCATTCATAGCCATTTAATTTCGCTGACTCAGAAGATGTCAATATTTAATATTTCCATATCCTGGAAAACCACATTCAGTTCACCTTGGTTCATAGATCTTACATTTCTAGATCCTATCCAGTATGGATCTTTACACCATCAGACTTTTCCTTTGCCACATTTTAGTGGTCTATGATATGGCCTTCATCTAACATCTATGGCTTAGAGAAACCAGAATAAGAATACTCCTATTTTTGCTAATAAAGCCAAGTGTCACTGGTTTAGTCTGTACTATACCAGGTACAAAATGTTAGTTACACCTTTACTTCTAAATGGAATGGCATACCTACAAAATTCCCCTTCTGCATCTTCATTTTGAAAATGCTGCTGTAGTAAAGCTAAGCCACTGAGAATTGTCAATTCATGAACTCAACCAGAGGATTATATATTTTCATATTTAATAGCATTGCTATTTATAGAAATAATATCTTTATAGTACTTGATTATTGGAATTACCAATCTCTGCACTATATTTCAATATGTTGTATTTAATATTACATGGGAAATAGGGAAAGAAAACTTTTATTATTAAAACAAATTTAGGTTAATATTTCTGAACCAGGGTAAAGTAGGAACAATTAAAACATCATATGAAGGCAAATTTCTAATTCTCTTTTTAATAGAATATATCACAGAAACTATTTGTATTTTAACAGAAAGGCACAATTCAATTCAAATATTAATAAATAATTTACTCTGTATTAGGGTTGCTGGGATTAATAGAAAGTTTAGCTTGGGTATGACCTTTGTGAAATTTGAAGCATTATTATAGAAATATAATGCATAGATATCACCCAAACTAATATGACAAGTATATTAGACCCTATGTGAAAAAAAAGGTTGTTCATTAAATTGACTGGAGGAAGTGAGAGTTAATCACAGAAGACTTCCCCAAAGAAATGGTTATTTGAAGGATTGTTGTCTGTTCTTGGAATAGGCATAAAATCAATAGGCAAAGGATAAAGGAAGACTTTTAAGACAAAGGAAATATAACAAAATCATAAAATAGGAAAGTAGAGACTGTATTTGAAATAAAGGGTAAGAAGTTTTCACATTGAAATGGATATCATGAGATAAGTTCCTATGAGTATAGTAGTGATGGATTTTGTAGGATCAGAAAGTTTCACCTTAAATACTTAGGAACAAGTATTTTTGAACAGAAGAATTTCTTAACTAAGATTTTTCAACAGAAGAATAAGACTGGATTTTCAAAAAAAAAAAATCTGATAGTGAAATAGACTGTTTATTTAAAAGAAGAGTGGATTAAGAAAAAAAATTACTATAATATTCCACCAAGTATGTGGTAATAGGAGCTTTTCTTCATATGAAGGCAATGTGCAGAATGATAAGCATGAAAATATCTTTAGAAAAATTGTACATGCTTAACCTATATATGAATGCTTACTGTCTTGGGGAGTAGGAAAGAAGAGGAGGAAGGAAAAAAAATTGGAACACAGGGTTTTGCAAAGGTGAATGTTGAGAACTATTTTTACATAAAATGGAAAGAGAAAATATTCTTAAGAAAATTAAAAAAAACAAAACAAAAATGTGAGCAGTTTCCCTTGAAACCCACATGAAACCAAGCTTTCCAGGTCCAGATAACTGGGAAAAACTTCAAGAAAAGTCAGTCTTATTGGGGTGAAAAGAGTGTTCAGCTCAGCTGGTGAAAGGGTCTTAAATCACCGAAAATCAGCAGCTAAAACTTTCAGTCATGGCTCAGTCTGGGAGCAAAGCAGTAGGGCAGCCTACAGGTCAAAAGGCAAACTCTGGGAAACCAGGCTGTTTGCTGAACAGAGAAGGCAAAGCTACTCCCTGCAAACACAATGCACCCCGTGCTCAAAGCCAAGGCTCAGAACTGCACAGGAAGCTTGGGACGATGTTGCCTTTACTCCAGGAGCAGAGCTCAACCATAAAAATTAAAAAAAAAGATAAAGTATCAAAAGAAAAGGAAACAATATATGAGCAAGAAAAAGAATAGAATCTTGACCTGCTGTGACACCAGGACAGACCAAAACACAAACTGAGATGAGGAAAAATGTGCACAGAGGAAATCTCAAAGAGTGATATAAATTAGTTTCAAGTCCAAAGAGGCTTCTTGGAAGAACTCATGAACAATTGTAGAAAGCAAATGAGAGCTAGAAGAAAAATTAGAAATGAAATGAGAGGTATGCATGAGAGTCAACAACCTGGAAAAGGAAGAAAAAAAATTGTCTAAAGGAAACAACTTACAAAGAGTTATACAAATAGAAAAAAAGAGGTATTAAATTTAAGTGAAGAAAATCACACATTAAAAATTAGAATGGGCAAAAGGAAACTAATGACTCCATAAAACAGTAAAAATCGGCCAAACTAAAAAGAATGAAAAAATGGAAGAAAAGGTGAAATACCTCATTGGAAAAAAAAAAACATTTGACCTGAAAAATAGAACCAGAAGAGATAATTTAAAAATCATTGGCCTACCTGAGAGCAAAAACAAAAACAAAAACAAAACAAGACAAAAAGAACCTGGAGAGCATTCTTCAAAAGATCATTAACAAAACCTGCCTCAATATTCTACCAATAACAGGGAAAAAAATACTCATTGAAACAATTCATTGATCACCTTTAGAGATTCAACAAGGAAAACCCCAAGAAGCATTTTTATGAAACTCCAGAACCACAATCTCATGGAAAAAATACTGCAAGCTGTCAGACAAAAATAATTCAAATATCAAGAAGGAACAGTTGGGATTACGCAGGATCTGGAAGCTTCTACAATAAAGTATCAGAGAGCCTTGAATACTGTATTCCAGAAGGCTAAAGACCTAGAATTACAATCAAGAATTAAATACTCAGTGAAACTCAGCATCCTCTTTTAGGAGAGGAAATGGAATTTCAATAAATTAAGAGAATTCAATAATTTCTACTGAAAAAAATTAACTAAACAGAAAATTTAATCTATAATCACAAGACCCTAGAAGAGCATAGAAAGATAATCAGGGCAAAACATACATTACTTAAAGATTAAAGTTTATATCCCTAGATGGAGAAACAGTGTCTGTAATTTTTGAGAACTGTAGCTGTCACTGGAGCACACAGAGGGGGCCATCAAATAGACTGAGGGTGTGGTTGTGCATGGACTCTGACGTGATGACATAAAAAAAGACATTAATTGGGGGCAGGTAGGTGGCACAGTGGTTAGAGCACCAGCCCTGGAGGAGGACCTGAGTTCAAATCTGACCTCCCACACTTAACACTTCCTAATTGTGTGACCCTGAGCAAGTCACTTAACCCCATTTGCCTCAGGGAAAAACAAAGACATTATTGGATGGAAAATATTTGTACTGGAAAAAGGAAAGGGGTGTTATAATGAAACAATTAGTTCACATGAAAAGAGCAAAAGGCCTATTGCAATTAAGAGAAAAAAGGATAGGGGTGAGCATTGTCTGAAATTTATCTCATCAGTTTTAACTCTAAGAAGGTATAACCTAATGATTGAGTTGGGTATAGAAATTTATCTAACCCTAAAAAGAAGTAGAACTAGAAAAAGGAAAGAAAAGGGTGGGACAGGACAGAAGGGAGGGAGGGTAGAAGCACCAAGGAAAAAGGTAAGGGCAGATAGAAGATAAGATAGTGAATGGGGTAGGAAAAAAAAAAAACCACAAGGCTTAGGACACGATGGAAAAAGAACAAAATTACATACAAGAAAGACATACAAATACAGAGGTGGTAATTATAACTATGAATGTGAATGGGATGAACACTCCCAAAAAAGGGAAGTGAATAGCAGAGTAGAATTAAGAAAAAAAAAAAAAAAAAAAAAACAGAATCCTACAATATTTTGTTTACAGGAAACACATTTGACATAGAGAGCCACATACAGAGTAAAGGCAAAGTCTGGAACAGAATTTATTATGCTTCAGCTGAAGTAAAAACAAAAGCAGAAATAGCAATTTTGATCTCAGATAAAATAGAAGTAAAAGTAGATCTTGTTAAAAGAGATAAGGAAGGAAAATGCATTTTGATAAAGGGCACCATAAAAATGAAATAGTAAGGATATTAAATGTGAATGCATCAAATGGTAGACCAGTCAAAATCCTAGAGAAGATATTAAGCCAATTACAGGAAGAAATAAACAGCAAAAGTATATTAGTGGGGGACCTCAAACTTCCCCTCTCAGAATCAGACAAAATTAACCACAAAGTAAGCAAAAAAGAAAGTGGGGAGGTTAATAGAATCCTACAAAATTTGGATATGGTAGACTTATGGAGAAAACTGAATAGGGACAGAAAGGAATACATGGTTTTCTTGGCAGTATTTGGCATCTTTGCAAAAATTCACCACATATTAGAGCATAAAAATCTCACAATCTAATGCAGAAAGGCAAAAATAATAAATGCTTCCTTTTCAGAACACAATGCAATTAAATATTATATTCAATGAAGAACAGGGAAAGATAGACTAAAAACCAAATGAAAATTAAATAATCTAATTCTTAAAAAAAAAATGAGTGGATCAAACAAGAAATCACAGAAACAATCCATAATTTCATCCAAGAAAATGACAATAATGAGACAATATGGAATGCAGTTAAAGAAGTTCTTAGGGGAAATTTTATATCTCTAAATAGCTACATAAATAAAATAGAGAAAAAGATCAATGAATTTATCATGCAACTGAAAACAGAAAATGAAAAAAATTAAAAATTCCAAATTAACTACAAAATTAGAAATGCTGAAACTTAAAAGAGAGTTTTATGAAACTGAAACTAAGAAAACTATTGAACTAATAAAACTAAGAACTGGTTTTATGAAAAAAAAAATAAAATAGATAAACTTTTGGTTAATTTAATCAGAAAAAGAAAAGGAAAAAAACCAAATCATCAGCATCAAAAGTTAAAAGGGTAAACTTGCCATCAATGAAAAAGAAATTAAAGCAATTTTTAGGAGCTATTTTTACCAATTGTATGGCAACAAATCTGACAATCAAACCAAAATGGATGAATATTTACAAAAATATAAATTGTCCAGATCAACAGAAGAGGAAATAAATTACTTCAATAGTCCCACTTTAGAAAAAAGAAAATGAACTAGTCATTATTGAACTCCTTAAGAAAAATATCTTCAGGACCAGTTGGATTGATAAGTAAATTCTATCAAATATTTAAAGAACAATTAATTTCAATACTATGTAAACTATTTCAGAAAATAGGTAAAGAAGGAGTACTACCAAATTCCTTCTTTGACACAAATACTATACTGATGCCTAAACCAGAAAGAGTCAAAACAAAGAAAAAAAATTATAGACCAATCTCCCTAATGAATATTAATGTAAAAATTTAAATAAAATATTAACAAATAGATTACAGCAACTTATAGCAGGATAATACATTCTGACCAAGAAGGAGTTCTACCAGGAATGCAGGATTCATTCAATATCAGGAAAACTATTACCATAATCAACTATACCAATAACAAAATCAATAGAAATGATCTAATAATCTTAATAGATACAGAAAAAGCTTTTGATAAAATACAGCACCCATTCCTATTAAAAACACTAGATAACGTAGGGATAAAGGCAACTTTCCTTAAAATACTAAGCAATATTTATCTAAAATCAACAGCAAGCATTACTTGTAATGGAGAGAATCTGGATATATTCCCAATAAGACTAACGATTAAACAAAGATGCCCATGATCACCATTTTTATTCAAAATTTTACTAGAAATGTTAACTTTAGCTATAAAAAAGAAAAAGAAATTAACAGAATTAGAATGGGCAACTATAAACTATAAGTCTTTGCAGATAATATGATGATATATTTAGGGAATCCTAGAAAATCATCCAGAAAACTACTGGAAAAAATTAACAGCCACGAAACAATAGAAAGAGAAATACCATTCAAAATTACTGTGGACAAAAATAAAATAAGCAGGTGTCTACATGCCAAGACAAACCCAGGAACTGTATGAACACCATGACAAAACACTTCTCCAATAAATTCTAATTTTCAAAAAAATAGTTTCTTCTTTAAGATTTTTTCATAATCTTGTTTTTCTTGAATTTTTTTTTTTTTTTTTTTTAGTTTTTTCTCAATGTATTTTGATTTTTAAAATCTTTTTTTGAGTTTTTTCTATAAATTCTGTCTGGGCAGGCAACCATTGGACATTACTTTTTGGGCTAGAAAAAGCTTTTTTAATTCAAGTATCCTCATCTGAAAATGAGCCCTGCTCTTCTCTATTCCCATAATAAATTTCTATTTTTAGATTTTTTTTCTTTGCTGGTTCATTTTTTTTTTTTAAATTAGAAGTATTAATGCACCTCTAACGCTTCCATTAATACTTCTAATTAAAAAAGGGGAGGGGATGGTGCCTCTAGCTTCATTTCTGTTCTCTCCTCTGACCTGAAATTCCAAACCGGAAGCTCCGTTTTTCTGCATGTGTTCACAGCCAGCAGCATCCCTGCCCACTGCCTCTGCACTCCCAGTGTACTATTTTCCTCTAGTGCCTTGTCTCTGATGCACAGCTGGGCCTGGAGTTCCCATCAGCGTGGTTCCCTCTGTTTTGGACTTCACACAAAGTCTGAAAGGTGACAATGTCTGTGGTTCCTGCCTAGGTTCCAGTCAAACCCAGCTCACCCCTGGGATCCCTACTTTCTGGTGATTTAACTGGGAGGTGTTTGCACTCCCCACCGCCTAATCCTTGGCCTGTGGTTTCTCTTCAGATCTTGGATTGAGTCAGGAGGATCCCTGTTCTGTTCCAACAGCTACTTGGTTTTTCACTAGTCTATGTTCACCCTGAGGCACGGATTTGTTTTGTTAACTTGAAATTTATTTACCTATATCACCATCTTCCCAGAATTCACCCCTAGTCCTAATCTCTGGAAGAGCTCACATTCTAATGAAGAAGACAACATGAATACAATTATCCAAAACTATATACACAGAATACATAGAAGGGACTCCTAAAATAAAGGACTCTAATAACTACTTGAGAAACCAGTAAGAGTTTTAAGATATATATATATATATATATATATATATATATATATGTATATATATAATATTCTGCCCTAGTAATTATTTAAATTTAATGAAACAAATTCTGTCTTTCTCTCTTTCACAAATTATTTTGATTGTTTACATTTTATTAATACAATTCTCTTCATTTTGAACTCTAATGATGAGGGCACCTTACCTACACAGATTAGAAGTTATTTGAATTTAATTATCTGTATTTAATTAAAATATTGAGCAAGACCCATTTCTCTCTAACCTAATTTCATAAAATTCTCTTCACATATTTTACTTAGATAAATGCAGATCAAAAGTCCCTTAAAATTATTAATACATCTACCAATTTAAAATGCATTTATTTTATAGACTATATTAATTCACTTGCTAAAACAGATTGTTGTACTAGATAAAGGTATTGATGAGCTTCTTACTTCTGCTATGGATTAGAAACTTCTAACTATTATCTGTTTAAAAGAAATTAAAATTCAGAGTAATGTGGTTTGTTTATATTGCAATGAAAACTGTTGCATATGAAAACAGCCTTATTCCTTCTAAGTGCAACTGTTTTCATTTATTCCTTCTCATTTAAATGTACATCTTGCAAAGACTTAGTTTTGCATGACTGGCTATATGAATTCTCTTTATGAGGGGAAATAAGCAAAAAAGAATTATTGCATAGAATCCCAAAATCTCAGAGTTGGAAGAAAACTCAGAAACCATCTATTCTTATGCATATCAGCTCCAGAATCCTCTGCAAAAACTCTAATGAGAGGTTGTCAGTTTCACTTAAAGGTCTCTAATGAAGTAGAACATGTGGGGGCAACTTGTTCTGCTTTTAGATATCCATCCTTGTCCTGGATACCATATATTACTTTTTTTTTTTTTTTTCAGGCAACAGGGGAAAGTATTTTTCCCAAAGTCACACAGCTAGGCAGTATTAATTGTCTGAGGCCACTTTTAAACTCAGGTCTTCCTGAATCCATGGCGGGGTTCATTTTAGGCTTGCACATAGAAGCCTTAACTTATATGAGGTTCATAGCTCATTAAAATCCCATATTTTGAAAAGAACTATTAGAAAACCATGCATCCCCCCCATGCATCTTGCACTTATAAAATGGTATTTTTGAACTCATTAGAGGATTTTTTAAATTCTAAGTTCAAAATCTATATGATGAAATTAATTGATATTCCAATTTACCATAATGTGAAATTTTCCTAATTATAAAAACACACATACCCTTTATTCTCCCAAATTCTTACTGTACATTTATGAGCACATTATCTATCAAACTACTTATCTGAAAAAAGGATTCTTCTCCAATTAAAAAAACAGTATCCTTTCATGCTCAACTGAATCTTTTATGAAAAAGGTAAACACTCAATTACACACTTCTACCATGGGCATGTTGATAATATTATTTTATATTTCTTTTATTAAAGAATATTGAACACATTTCTCAGAAAACAATGTAAAATTTTAGCTAATTTATAAAGAAATCTTCTGGTTGGAAGGATTTATATGTTTCCTAAGGTTGTAAAGTAGTGCAAACAGTAGAGTTAGAAAGCCAGGGTTCTAATCTCAGATCTTTTCTTAACCTGTTACTGTGTAAATGATCCATGCAAATTAAGTAACTGCTCTTGGAGTCAAATTCAGTATCTAGAAAATAAGGCTGAAAGTGAAGATTTGTAATATTGCTTTCAACTACCATATAAATCTTTGAGACTAAGATTCTAATTTAATCTCACAACCAATGCAAGGATTTCTTCTACCAGTCACCTGGGAATATGGTCTTGTTTGTTTGAAATAGTCTTTGTTGGAAAACTTGCACTGACAAGTAGAGTGCTGCCAAATGGGTTTAGCTCTTTCTATTATTTAACAATTTGAGTTTTTGACAAATTCTTACTCATTAATTGTAACCACACAGAACAACTCTATTCCCTATCATCTAAAAGGACCTTCAAGTATTTGAAAAGTTCTATTTTGGTATCATTTCCTACTAGATATCTTATAAGGAATCTTTAAAAAACATTTCCACAAGGAAATAGATGGACAGATGGGTGGGTACATGGATGCACGGATGGATTGCTTAGATAGCTACAAACATAGACAGACAGATGAATGGGTAGAGATCAATTATTAAATGATTATTCTGTAACATTGATAATTTATTGGCATACAATACAAGTAAACATTTTCACTTTCAAGGAACTTATATTCTAGTGGGGAAGACAACAGAGAACAGGTATCTGATAGATCAGGAATTGGGAAAAGTGAAAATTAGGATGGGAAGAAATGCAAAAAATGAGTCAAGACAGGATAGATATAAACATGAGTAAAGTCCCTCATAAAAACAGGCTTCAGCTAACGACGGGCCAATGAGAAGAACAGAGTCAAGGCAAGTTCTTCCAGGAAGTAGTGAGGAGGTTGATATCTTCAAAGAGAACGTGAGTATTTCCTGACCATCTTGTCACACACCTTGATGAATAAGTCTATCTAACCCTCAACACATACACACACACACACACACACACACACACACTGATCTCTTCCAGCTCTGTAATCAGAATCATATAATCAGTACTGCCATCATTTCTGGAAAATGTACATGTGGCTACACATTTATGACTGCATTTGCCAACTGAATAAGTTTCCATTATTCTTTTCACCCTCCTATTGATTATTTTAGTTAGTATGTAAATAAGCAAATTATTATGATTCTGTAATTTTGTCAATGAGGGTTTTCCATAGAGATCTTCTTCAAGTGATCAAATTATCTATGTACTAGATAAATTTGAGACAGTTGCATGAGTCACTAAAAAGTTATATGACTTGCCAAGAACCATGTCTACATAACAAAATCCAAAGACAGGATTTGAAAGCAAGTATCCCTAATTCTAAAATTAAGACTCTATACACTCGACTACATTCTAATGTACTTCTTTAAATATGCTGACTTAAAAGGAACATGATGTAAATGTTCCCTAGTTGTCATAAATACAGGGAAACTCATGTCTCTAGATCTGTTTCTCTTAAATAAAGTGATGAAGTCACCAGTTCTACAGAAAAACAATGACCTAATTGTAACTCCTATTGAACACATAGTTACCTTAAATGGAACTGATCTTTTTTAATCTGAAAGACTTAAAAAGCAGGTCACCTCTATTCTGAACTAGCACAATGAATCATTTTAGATTAACAATAATCTTAACTTTGGGCCATAGTCAATGTTTTTTTTTGTTTTGTTTTTATTTCCCTGTTACAATAATTATCTTATATTATCATTCTTATATCTTATTATTTGCATGAGACCTTTTCCTTGCCATGCAATGCAATTAGAAAAAAAATAATAATAAAACTTTGCTAATTGAGGATTAAATGCTGTTTACTTTTTGTCTTAGAAATCCTATTATAAGTTCAATATTTAGGAAATTAAAATGAAGTACATACAGTAATTACTATAAGGCAAGTACTGAACTGAAATCACTGTACAATTCATAATCCCTCCCTTTTGCAAATGAGAATACATATTTTGTTGCACTCAGCTGTGTGTGCTCCCAGTTGTTCATTCAAAACAGAACTTCTCCAAAGTAGTAACTAGTCAGCCATCTCCTTTTATTCTTACCAGCAATAGTGGCCACATGGACACAGATGGCATTCACAGTTGGTTCCCTAGCATAGTTCATTCTTACAGAAATATATAAGCAAAATTATAATGCAATAAAGCTATGAGAAAGCCAAACTTCTCAAATGTTTGCGATGCCAGAAATGTCCATTTTTTTAATTTCATAAAAACAATGAAGAATCTATGGCTTGTGTTATGATCTAGGATGAAAACTCTTTGTCAAACAGTCCACTAGTATGAATAACAGCCACACCATTCATTCAAAGAAAATTAAACTCATTCAAAGCAAAGCATCATACACTGGTTAGAAATGCTAGACCTTTTTGATAGATACAAAGGAGAGGGACAGGGAATGCTCTTCATTCACCCAACAGGAGAGAGCAATAGAGAGAAAGACTCAAGGATCATACCATAAAAAGGTTTTCTCACATAGACTTTGATACCTCATGATATAAAATTTAAAAATCACTTTCTCTTGAATCAATTCAAATTAATTCATTTACTAATTCCACAAACCTGAAGTGGGGGAGGGGAAGGAAGGTGCTTTAATAGTCAAAGATCATCTTTAAAAAAAAAAAAAAGGGGAATGGAAAGATAAAAGTTTGAAAAAAATAGAGTAAAAGGGACAGATTTAACTATCCTAGGGCAAGCAATTCAAGTTTCATAAGGGAAGTGACTGTGTCTTTGCATCTTCCAGTAATTTTCATAATTTTTATGTCACAGGACCATATTTTAAACCCAAATCACTCTGTCTCTCATTGATTAACCAAAAATAAGTCCCAGGTCAAGCCCCACTTGGTCACTGTTTGGGCCCAGCATGGTCCAAATGAATATAAAGAGCAATTGTTTTGGTTTTGGCTAGAATCCCTGATGGTCTTACTCTCCCAGATTGAGATAGATAGACCTACAGATAGATAGAAATTATATATATATACATATATATGCATATATACACACATATGATTAGGTATATATAAATATGTGTGTATGTATATACACATATACATACATATACATAGAAAGAGAAAGAGAGAGAACAGAGAGAGGAAACAAAATAAGAGAGAGAGAGAGAACAGAAAGAGAGAGAGAACAGAGAGAGAGGGGGAGAGAACAGAGAGAGAGAGAACCGAGAGAGAAGAGACAGAGAGACAGAGACAGAATAGAGGGGGAAAGAAGAGGGAGAGATACAAGGGAAAAGAAGCCATTGCATGTTTCATTTCTTTTCTTTTTTTTTTTTTTTTTTTCCTTTTTTAATTTAATAGCCTTTTATTTACAGGTTATATGGATGGGTAATTTTTGCATTAAAATTGCCAAACCTCTTGTTCCAATTTTTTCACCTTACCCCCCCTCCCCCAGATGGCAGGATGACCATAGATGTTAAATATATTAAATAAATTAGATACACAATAATATAATGACTAAACGTTATTTTGTGAAAAAGAATCAGATGAAATATTGTAAATTAGTTTGTGAAGGAAATCAAAATGCAGGTGGGATAAATATAGGGATTGGGAGTTCAATGTAATGGTTTTTAGTCATCACCCAAAGTTCTTTCTCAGGGCGTAGCTGGTTCAGTTCATTACTGCCCATTGGAAATGATTTGGTTGATCTCCCTGTGAGGATGGCAGGTCCATGAACTGGTCATCATATGGTTTTGTTGTTGAAGTATAATGATCTCCTGGTCCTGCTCAATTCACTCAGCATCAGTTCGTGTTCTCCCAGGCCTTTTCTGAAATCATCCTGCTGGTCATTTCAGAGCAATAATATTCCTAATATTCATATACCCAAAATTTATTCAGCTATTCTCCAACTGATGGGCATCCATTCAGTTTCCAGTTTTGCCACTCAAAGAGGGCTTTACAAAATTTGTGACATACAGGTTCCTTTCCCTTCTTTATAATCTCTTTGGGATATAAGCCCAGTAGTAGCATGTTTCATTTCTTAACTTGCCTTAACGACTGATTTCACCTTGATTCAGTCAAATTGAGATATGTTCAACAGACCAAGACTTCCCACTGAGTCGAGGATCATCTACATTTTGCCACTGGACCCAGATAACTATGGAGGAGAAAGAGAGGCTGGTGACTTTGCATAGCCTCCCCTCACTTAAATCCAATTTCGTTAATGTTATGGCATCACCTCTCTGATTCCAGGATCCTCTTTGAGAATAAAGGAAAACAAAAAAAAAAAAAAACAGTAACTAACAGAATAGTTTGTACATAGGAATTGTTTGATGAATATTTTTTGATGAATGAATTTCAAAATCTATCTTTGTACCCCATAGCTTTGTTCTAAATTTTCTCTTCTCTCTCTCTCTCTCTCTCTCTCTCTCTCTCTCTCTCTTTTTGCTTTATGTGTTTTTACTAATCTCGTTTCCTTATATTCAACTATCATCTCAAGTCTCCCATGTCTGTCTATCTAGTCTTATTTTCTCTCCTGACCTCTACTTTTTAGTCTCTGCCTGCTAGACATTTCCAATTTTCCATAGGCATCCCAAACTAAACATGTCCAAAATAGAATTATCTTTTCCTTAAATCACCCTTCCTTCCTCCTAACATCTCTTTTTATGACAAAGAAAATACTATTATTCTAGTCACTGAGACTTGTAACTCGGAGTCATATAATAAAACATCATGATAGCTATAATTTATAGAGCGCGATGTTTGCAAAATGTTTTCCAAATATCTATGCTTGCCTTCACCTGTATTTGTTAATCAGTTACTAAGTCTTGTCAATTCTTCCTCTACCACATTTCTCATTTCTTCCATTTTTTATATTCACCAAACCACCATTCAAGTTCAGACTGCTATCTCTCTTGACTACATGATTGCAATAGTCTCCTAGTTGGTTTCCCTATATCCAATCTCCCCCTATCCAATCTATCTTATACTAGAGTGCCAATGTGATATTCAAAACCCCAACTTCTCAAACTGTATTGAGACCTCATATGGTGTTTCAAACGAATATGGGGATTTCAAAATTATGATTTTTCATTAGTACTGTTTGATTTGTATAATATTTTATATACCTATATACTCAAGGTCATGCAAAAATTTCTCAGATTAAAAGGGGTCAGGATCACTAGTGGAAAAAGTTTAAGTAATTTCTTCTTTTTTTAATTATAGATTTTTATTTAGAAGATATATGCATGGGTAATTTTTCAGCATTGACCCTTGCAAAACCTTCCATTCCAACTTTTCCCCTCCTTCCTCCCCACCGGCTCCCCTGGATGGCAGGTAGACCTATACTTCTTAAATATGTTAAAGTGTGTGTTAAATACAATATATGTATGCATATCCATCCAGTTATTTTGCTGCATCAGAATTAAATCAGAATTAGACATAGGGTAAAAATAACCTGAGAAGGAAATCTAGGAAATTTAGGAAATCAAAAACGCAAGCAGACAAAAACAGAGGGAGTGGTAATGCTATTTTGTGGTTCATACTCATTTCCCATAGTTCTTTTGCTGGGTGTTGCTAGTTCTCTTCATTATTGAACAAATGGAACTGATTTGGTTCATCTCATTGTTGAAAAGAGCAGACCATTCCTTATTCTTGCACACATCAAAAATAGAATGATAACTTTTTAGTGAAAATCCTAGCTCTGAAGCCAAATTGTACACATTGGGAAGAGCAAGGAATCCTATCAAACAAGAGGAAGGACTAGAAAAATATAGACTTTAATTTGTGTTTTACCCCCAAGTCCTAGGAAAAGGACAGATTCCAATGTCAAAATAGATGATAATTTACATTATTTAACTCTTCACATAATGTACAGAATATGACCTCACATGGTCCAGTGCAAAGATTATTCCTTCTGGGGTCAAAGGAAATGATTTCAAATCCTGCCTCTGATGTTGATTATTATGAGCCAATAATCAATCTTCCTCCTCAATTTCCTCATTAGTAAAATAAGAGAATAGGGCCAGATGACTTTTGAAATCCTTTTCAATTATAAACCTTTTGATTTTAAAGAATAAATTTCAAAGTAAAAAGATTAATCCAGAATAATCCAAAGTCAAGGATATTAGAAGCAGTCCCTCTACAATCAATGGAGGTTACTCTATTACAGTTACACACATCATATCTTTCCCTTGCACCCCCAAATTTTACATTAGCATGAACTTCTCTAACTCTTATGAATGATTTCTAAATCAAGGAATGAGCACAAATTTCAACACACCACACCCTCAACTCCTTTTCACATGCCAAAATAAATACTGACAACAGCTTGGGAGTTATTTTCCCTTCAACATAGACCAACAGATAGAAGGGCATATGAAACTTCCTTTCACTTCTTCCTTTTACAGCAAATTACATTTACTTTATTTGCAAACAGACTATTTTTCTGCTCCCACAAACTGCTTGCATCAGCTTCTCATTCCAAGCTGCCTAAACTTTAAATCCAATTGCTACTGATAGCTGATGCTAGGAAGAAAAATCAGGTTCCTCTCCCTGACTCAAGTTTGCACTGCACTTAATTACAATTTAATGTCCCCAAACCTTCTCTTCTCCTACAGAGTTCACCCAAATAGCTGATTGTTATAGCCATGCTATTTATCCCCCAAAGACAAAGAAAAGCTTTTTCAGAGGATAAAGAATGTGAAAATAATGTAGATAAAGGCAATAGCTAAAGCTGGAAAGGACTCTGGATACCATTTCATCATAGAATCACAGAAGGGACTTTTCAGGCTACTGAGTCTAATACCTTCATTTTACAGATGAGGAAACTGAGAAACAAACAAGGTAAATGAATTCCTAGTAAATATCTGAAGAAGTATTAGAGCTCAGTTCTTCCTGATTCTAAATCCAACACATTATCTTCCATTTCTGTGACTCCATCTTCTTCATTCTACTGATGATGAAACTGAGTCCCAGAGTGGTTAATCAATGTAAGTGACTTTCTGAAGGTCAAAGAAAAGCTATTGTCAGAGAATAGATTTGAATTCAGTTTCTCTTACTCCAAGGCTGGAATTTGTTCCCGAGGACCAATGCTAGGAGAATATTGGATTCCAGTTGGAGAGCAATGAGTATCAGCTTCATGGAAGAAGTACTAACTGGAATAAGCATGAAAAAAGAAGAAATTTAATAGACAAAAATGTCGAAAAAATACATTCCAAGTCTATAATATTCTTAGCTCAAATAGAATAAAATACGTAAGATTAGTTAGCTCAATCAGAAATGCAAATGGGTTGAAACAAGATTGGAAAAGTAGGATGTATAATAAAGTCTGTATTGTTTCTTTTTGTAAAATACAGAAAGCTGACCTCAGAACCACAAAGACTTGTGAACCCTACTGTCTATTGTAGCCCTAGGCAAGCCATTTAATCTTAATACCCTAAGAAAGAGAACAAGTATTTCTTAAACACCTACTCTGTGCCATGCTATGTGTCATTTAATCTTAATTCCTTAGGGAAGGGAACAAGTATTTACTTATCACTTACTATGTGCCTTGCATTATGCCATTTAAACTCAATTCCCTAGGGAAAAGAACAAGTATTTCTCTATTACCTACAATGTGCCATTGCTAAGTACTTTACAAATATTATCTTACCTAATTTTCACAACAAACCTAGAATGTACATGCAATTATTATACCTGAATTTATAATTGAGTAAACTGAGGCATCTAGAGGTTAAGCTCAGAATCACACAGCTAGGAAGTTTATGAGACTGTATCTTGACATCAGACAACTGGGTCACCCATTTGCCTTTCTAAGGCTATCAATAGCAAGAAAATTTTTGCCTGAATGGGATGCAGGAATTCCCTCATCTTATGCCAAAGAAATCAAATCTTGTAAACCACCTGCAAAGGTTCTTTACCCACTCTGGATCAAAGAAAACATTGAATCAGATCCTAGTTTTTACTTACTGAATCCTTAGGCCTAGTTCTAATTTAGTGTTCCCTAAAAAAGGGAAAAAGCAATTTCATATTCCTTTATATCTGATGGCTTATATCAAAGGGGAACAAAAAGTTAATAAAAGAATGAGCCAGCCACATGAGCAAAAATATTTGTAGCAGCCCTATTTTTAGTAAGAAACTGGAAACTGAACAGGCTACCCTTCAATTGGAGAATGGCTGAATAAAATATAGTATGTCAATATTATTTTTCTATTAAAAAATGATCAGCAGGATGATTTCAGGGACGCCTGGAGAGACTTACATGAACTGATGCTGAGTGAAGTAAGCAGAATCAAGAGATCACTGTACATAGCAACAGCAAGATTATATTATGATCAATTCTGATGGATGTGGCTTTTTACAACAATGAGATGATTTAGCCAGTTGCAATGATCTTGTGATGATGAGAGCTTTCTACACCCAGAGAGAAGACTGAGGGAATTGAGTGTAGATCAAAATACAGTGTTTTCACTCTTTTTGTTCTGGTTTAATTAAATTTTATTTTCTTTCTCATTTTTTCCTTTTTTATCTGATTTTCGTTGTGCAGCAAGATAATTGTATAAATATGTATACCTATACTGGATTTAACATATGTTTTACCATTTTTAACATATATTGGATTACTTGCCATCTAGGGGGAGGGGTGGAGGGATGGGGAGACAATTGGAATATAAGGTTTTGCAAGGGTCAATGTTGAAAATTATCCTTGCGTATTTTTTTTAATTAAAACTTTTTATTTTTCAAAACATATGCATGGAAAATTCTTCAACATTAACCCTTGCAAATGCCTGTGTTCCAATTTTTCCTTCCTTCCCCCACACTCTCACCTAAATGGCAAGTAGTCCAATATATGTCAAACATGGTAGAAATATATGTTAAATCCAACATATACACATACACACACATTTATACAATTATGGTGCTGCACAAGGAAAAAAAAGAAGGAAAATAAAATGTAAGCAAACAACAAAAAGAATAAAAATGCTATATTGTGGTCCACACTTATTTTCCATGGTTCTCTCTCTGGGTGTAGATGTCTTTCTTCATCACTGAACAAGTGGAACTAGTTTGAATCATCTCATTGTTGAAGAGACCCATCTCCATCAGAATTGATCATCATCTTCTTGTTGCTGTGTATAATGGTCTCTTGGTTCTGCTCATTTCACTCAGCATCAGTTCCTGTAAGTCTCTCCAGATCTCTCTGAAATCATCCTGCTGATCCTTTCTTATAGAACAATAATATTCCATAACATTCATATACCATAACTTATTCAGTCATTCTCTAATTGATGGGCATCCACTCAGTTTCCAGTTTCTTGCCACTACACAAAGGGCTACCCTAAACATTTTTGCACATGAGAGTCTTTTTTTTTCTCCCTTAAGATCTCTTTGGGATATAAGCCCAGTAGTAACACTGCTGGATAAAAGGAGATGCACAGTTTGATAACTTTTTGAGCATAGTTCCACATTGCTCTCCAGAATGATTGGATGGGTTCACAGTTCCACCAATAATATATCAGTGTTCCACTTTTCCCACATCCTCTCCGACATTCGTCATTATCTTTTCCTGTCATCTTAGCCAATCTGACAGGTGTATAGTGGTATCTCAGAGTTGTTTTAATTTGCATTTCTCTGATTAATAGGGATTTAGAGCATCTTTTCATATGACTAGAAATGGTTTTGATTTCTTTGTCTAAAAACTGTTTATATCCTTTGAACATTTATCAATTGCAGAATAGCTTGGATCTTATAAATTTGAGTCACTTCTCTATATATTTTAGAAATGAGTCCTTTATCAGAACCATTGAATGTAAAAAATCTTTTCCCAATTTATCTTGCATATGTTTTGAAAATTAAAAAAGCTTCAATAAAAATATTTTGCTCTAAAAAAAAAGAATGCATCAGGCACAAATGCAATTCTAGATCTGTAGTCAATCAATGTCTAATAGCTAAGCTCTTTATAGGAGTTGAAGGGCTAGGACAATAGCCAATAGAAAGCAGACATTGTTTAGTTTCAACAAACCTTAATAAATAGCTGATGTAAATAAATACCTTAAAGCTTTCAAAACACTTTGCCTACTGTACTTTATCTCATTTGATCCTGATTTATCAGCACTATGAGCTGGTGCTTTGAGCATTAACCTTCTTTTTACAAATGAAGAAAAGGTTGCTTACAGAGATTAAATACATTTACCTTTAGTCATGCACTTATGGCAGTGTAAATGCTTCTGCATCAAGTTACCCTTTCTTTTTCTTTTCTTTTCTTTTTTTTACATTCCTGGGATATTATATGATTCCTATGTAGAAAGCACAGGTCCTATAGAGATGATTCAGGATATTTGGGAACAAGTGATCAGAGAGAAACCTGGTAGCACATAGCCAGAGTGAGAAGAGGAGCAGGAGATATATAGGTCCTAGGATTGGAATACTGACACATTACAAATTCAGACAGAAACTGGCTCATGTGGGTTATAATAGTTGAGGAAGATAATGCCAAATAAGTTTTGAATAGACCCTTAAGTGAGTTAATTAGCCTCTCTTATATATGCATTTTCATTTTTCAAACAAGGATAATGTCTCATTTGCTTTCATGTACATATTTGGATGATAAATTAAGATTAGAACAAAAATAAGATGAAACAAAATTAGTCCCTTGTACTTTGCCATTTTTCCTAATGTATTATTTACATCTTCACCTCATCAAGAATTAATCAAGAATCTATTTAGTGCCTAATATATCTCAGGCACTGTAATAGGCACTGAAAATAAAAAAAGTGAAAAGGGGGAAAAATGTACCCACCTTCAAGGAACTTCCATTCTAATGTTAAATTTTGTCTGGCATGTTATAAACTCAGTCTTCTTTCATACTCTGGGCTTGATCTCAGAAGCCCAAGTGGCATTTTATAAAGATTAAATGAATTGTCTTAATTGGCATTTCTCTGATTAATAGTGATTGTTTCCTGTCCTTTATCTCCTCTATCTCTCATTTACTAATTCTTTGATATTTGTCTCTAAATATTAGTAACTTTGATATTAATTCTTCGTGTTTATACTCTCACTTACTACTTAATTAAGTCACCTTCCCTCTCCTTCCTGCTATTTGTGTTCTGAATCTTGGACTCCACTTTGACTTTGATTTATCATAATCAGATTCTTTCCCTAGAAGATGATTTTAGGTCTTAGATCAATTTCTGTACTGATGTTCCATGTATATACAATCTTCTCTATAACTTCTAATCACTTTTCCACATTCTTCCTCTTAGGGCCAAGCAGAATATGACAATTTTCCAAAATCATTTGAAAAAAGCAATTATGTATAC
This sequence comes from Sarcophilus harrisii, assembly GCF_902635505.1. Taxonomy (NCBI): domain Eukaryota; kingdom Metazoa; phylum Chordata; class Mammalia; order Dasyuromorphia; family Dasyuridae; genus Sarcophilus; species Sarcophilus harrisii. The sequence goes on from NC_045427.1 coordinate 602,167,114, forward strand.
CCTAAGCATTTTTGTAAACTAAATATTCCTAATTTCTTTAGCCAATTTGGTGTGGCAAACTTTCTAGACCCATTACTGCACTATATCACTTCAATTTGCCAATGCTTTTAGTATAATTTGTCTAAAAATTTGAGTCAGTTTTGCTTCATTTGGTTAAGGCAGTATTACATAAAGAAAAGACTATTTGATATAGCATTGTTTTCCCCCTTATTCAAAAATTGGTTCATTTTCATACTATTTTTTGACTTTGCAAAAATCATTTTAATCTCTAGGTCTTGTTTTTATCATTTATAAAATAAAGCATTTGGGCAAATTTGTCCCTAAGGTCCCTTCCAGCTCAGAATTATATGCTTCTTTTATGCTGATGATTCAGACTAGGTTTGACTCACTAAAACCCCTGGTTCTTTCTAACTTAAAATTCTTACTTTGTAACTTCTTTCTCCCTCACCCTAAACTTTTCAAACGTACTTGAAGAATATTTCCTGTGCCATCTTTTATTCTCTCTCTCTCTCTCTCTTTTTTTTTTTTTTTTTTTTTTTTTTTTTTACTCTTCTGCTCTGATAGAAATTGTTCAAGCTCAGATTAAGTCAACAAGCATATATTAAGCACATGCTATGGCCCAGTCATACACACATAAAGACATATTTCAAATACCCAAAGAAAAGTTAAAACTGCCTTCAAAGAACTCAAAATATAGGAAAGAGGCCTTAAAGAGTCAGCTGAAAGAGATTCAGAAGGAAATTACATATTTCTTGTCCAGACATAAGAAAAGAGAGGGAAAGTTGGGTCAAATGAGGAACAGATAAAGCAAGATGGAGAATGCAGAGGAAGAGATTTATTCCACATCAGTCTTGTCCAGTAGAAGTGGACAAGCTGTGAAGAAAGCTCAGAATCCTCCTACAAGGCCCAAATGAATATGCAGTAATTTAGCATTAAAATATAAAAATAAATTTGTCTGTGAGAGAACTGAGCAAAGATGAAGAAGCATTAAGAGTTGGGCTTTGATTCTAAACTATCCATCCCATCCTATTAACATTGGCCCATGGGGAGGTTGAGTTGAACAGTACTTAGGAACCATATTCGTGGTCCTCTTCTTTATCCATTTACTGGAGAAATATTCATAGAAACATTGGATGGTTTTGACTAAAATTCCTTCATTCAAAAATATCTATATACCTATACTTACATAATACTTGGGAACAAGTTGGATCAAAAAGGTATAGATCTTTAGCCATTTGAAAGATGGTTGAGAGAAGATCCTTTTTATACCACACTCTGCTCTCTTGTTTAGTCATAAATTATTTGCTTATCTATGTCTGGTGAGTAATTTGATTCATATTCTTCAATTTTTCTTGTAATATTTTCTTAATATCCAGGTCATATATCCATTTCTTGGTAAATGTGAAAAATATTGATTAATACCCAATTTTTGCCATATTGTTTTCAAATTTTCCCAAAATTTTTTACTAAACAATGAATTCTTATTCTCCAAAGCATGTCTTTATACTTGTCAAACACAAAATTAATATATTTATTTGCTGACATAAATTACAAATTTACTCTATTTCATTGACCTTCCTATTTCTTAGACAGTACCTGTGCCACTCTTTTATATATCTTCTTAATTATTTGATCCAGCTCCATCTTGGGAGAAGACTTGGGGTAGTATATAATGAATGAGATTTACTATTAAAAAAAATACTAAATTTTAATCCCACTTCATATACTTTTTAACTATGTGATTATTAGCAAATTGTAACTTCTTGGAATCTCAGTTTCCGCATGTGTAAAATAGTAAAATAATAGCACTTCAAAAGTTGTGTTGGGAGGAATGAAGAAAGAAAAAATAAAGCACTTTATAAACCTCAAAGTGTTATGTAATTGAAAGAATATTCTGAATATTTCAAAAAATCTATTGGTCAATAAGATTTCTTAGGGAAAAGCTGGGTAGAGTTTTTACAGCCAATATTTCTTTTTATTTATTTATTTATTTAATAGCCTTTTATTTACAGGTTATATGCATGGATAACTTTACAGCGTTAACAATTGCCAAACCTCTTGTTCCAATTTTTCACCTCTTACCCCCGACCCCCTCCCCTAGATGGGGGGATATATATAAATATGTGTAAATATATATAAATAAATATATATATATAATATATAATATATATAATATATAAAATAAATATATATAAAAATATAAATTAGATACACAATAAGTATACATGACCAAAACATTATTTTGCTGTATCAAAAGAATCAGACTCTGAAATATTGTACAATTAGCTTGTGAAGGAAATAAAAAATGCAGGTGGGCATAAATATAGGGATTGGGAATTCAATGTAATGGTTTTTAGGTATCTCCCAAAGTTCTTTCTCTGGGCATAGTTGATTCAGTTCATTATTGCTCCACTGGAAATAATTTGGTTGATCTCCTTGCTGAGGATGGCCAGGTCCATCAGAACTGGTCATCATATAGTATTGTTGTTGAAGTATATAATGATCTCCTGGTCCTGCTCATTTCACTCAGCATCAGTTTGTGTAAGTCTCTACAGGCCTTTCTGAAATCATCCTGTTGGTCACTTCTTACAGAACAGCAATATTCCATAATATTCATATACCACAGTTTATTCAGCCATTCTCCAATTGATGGACATCCATTCAGTTTCCAGTTTCTAGCCACTACAAAAAGGGCTGCCACAAACATTCGTGCACATACAGGTCCCTTTCCCTTCTTTATAATCTCTTTGGGATATAATCCCAGTAGTAACACTACAGCCAATATTTCTAATAAAGATCTCATTTCAATTATGTAGAGAGCTGAGTCAAATTTATAAGAATGTAAGTCATTCCTCAATTGATAAGTGGTCAAATGATATTAATAGGTAGTTTTCAGATAAAGAAATGAAAGCTATCTATATTTATGTGAAAAAATCCTCTAAATCAAAATTGATTAGATAAATGCAAATTAAAACAATCCTGAGGTGTCACCTCATACCAATCAGATTGACTAATATGACATAAAAGGAAAAAGACAAATATTGAAGATGTGGGAAAACTGGAACACTAATGCATTGTTGGTAGGTTTGTATACTGATCTAACCACTCGGAATAGCAATCTGGAATTATGAGCAAAGAGTTATAAAACTGTGCATATCCTTTGATCCATCAGGGTCTCTATTGGGCCTATACCCCAAAGATATCAAAAAAAAGTAAAAACGGAATTTTTTTCCATTTTCACATGGAAAAATATTTTGTTAGCTCTTTTTTATTGTGGCAAAGAAGCAAAAATTGAGGAGATGCTCATCAATTGGGAAGTAGCTGAACAAGTTGTGGTATATTAATGCAATGGAATACTATTGTGCTATAAGAAATGATAAACATGTAGAATTCAGAAAACCTAGAAAGACTTGCATGAACTGATGCTGAGTAAAGTGAGAAGAACCAGGAGAACATTATACATATCACACAACATTGTGTGATGATCAATTATATTTAACAGTTCTCAGCAATACAATGATCCAAAAGAATTCCAGCAGACTTGTGATAAAAAAAAAAATACTGCCCATGCCCAGAGAGATAACTATGAAAATTTAAAACAGATTGAAACACATTATTTTCACTGTTTCCCCCTCTGCACTCAAGGTTTTTCCCTTCTGTTCTGATTCTTCTTTTGCAACATGACTCATGTAGAAATATGTTTGATATGATTGTTGCACATATAATTTTTGTCATTGTTTGCTATCTTCAAAAGGAGAGAATGAAGAGAGAGAAAAAGTTGAAACTCAAAATCTTATAAAAATAAGTTAAAATTATCTTTATATGTAATTGGAAAAAATAAAAACGATTAAATGGAAAAAAATATGTATTCTTTATAAAGTTAAGCTTACTCCCTTTTTTTTTTCTTTCTTATCACACAGAATTGTTAGTTTGGGGTTTTTCAGAATTTGGTTCATGGGGACTTTCCATACTCATAGAATATTTTCTGAATGCAATTGTGGGAAAATTGTAGGAAGGAAAGTTTACCTTGAGCTCTCTTTCCCCCATTAAAAGGAGCAAGAATTTTATAATAACCATAATAGCATGATGGCCCAGTCTGAGTCAGGAATTACTAATTAATGTCATGGCTTAGGTAAATTGGAGGCCATCGATTGTGGACTTGGAAGTTTCTTAGTCCACAGGAGGCAAATAGTCAGTAATCAAGGATGGGTTTAGTTAATGAGGGAAATAGCTGAGAAGCATGAAACAAATAAAGTTATAACCAGTAAGTCTGGTTGATGTCACCTAAACAGAAGAAATAAATAGGATTTATATAAGGTTGGGGGGGGGGGCGAAAGTTTTATCCTTTGTTAGGGGAAAATTCAAAAGAAAAAAATGAACTCTAGGCTATGTAAAGCAGATGATAATACTGTGCCTGCATTTTTTAAGTTTTGGGGGACTTAAGAAAAACAGTCTCCCCTTAATGACAGATTTAATTGAATAGTAATCATCACAAATCACAAGACTCCAATATAAACACTGATGGAAAGAGAAACCTCAACTGAAACAAATAATAGAAAATTATAATAAAAATAATAAATGGCAATCATTTATATCATACTTTAAAGTCTGCAAGACATTTTTCATGTAAGCTTTTCTTTGTACTCTCATATGAACTTTGTGAAGTAAATACTATTTTTACTCCCATGTTACATTTAAGGAAACTGAGGCTGAGAAATTATTGATCCAAAGTCATACAGACAGGAAGAATCTAAAACTGAATTTGAAGATAGGTTTTCTTGATTTCCAACCTACCCCTCAATCCACTGTACCCTAACTGCCTAATAATATTCTTATCCTTTCCTATTTTGCTCCCACAGAATCTTCCATTCCAGTTAGTATTTATAATCCTCTTTATCACATGAATACTGCTGGGAGCTCAGAGAATATCCACTCCAGTTTCAGTCATGATTTCCATTCATCATCACTTTTTGAACCTGGTTCCTCTGCCCAGAGAAGGTACAAGATCCCCACCCACTATCCCTCTCCCTTCATCCCTCCAGCCTTCATGGGGCCCCAGTGTTCAGTCACTTCACATCTCTCTCCCACCAGCAGGCCTTCTCTTTCTGACTCACTCAAAGCCCACGAATTGATCCATGCAGTGACTCACACACTGAAGAGCCTTTTCTCAAACTCCAGTGTCAAGAAACTAGATTTTATCTAAATAGTCCCAAAGTCAGCTACGAGAAACCAAGAGCTACTATGCCTTTCCCCTCTTCCATATATATAGTTATCTGCCTTTTTCTGGCTTACTAAATTTCAACACTAGTTTTTAAATGGTATAATTTTTCTTCCTCCTCTTAAATTCTCTGGCTAATTACAGCCGCCTAGGAAGCACAGGTGCACTTCTTGGAATAGGGGCTGTACCACCTTCCTCCTGGCCCCTGCAGGGTCAGCTGTGCTACTTTACTGCTGTTAACACCAATTCAAAATAGCATAGACTTTGAAAATGCTAAGATAGCACCCTACTAGACTGAGAAAAAACCAAGGTCAGCAGGATTAGGGAGTCATACTGATCAGATCATGCTTCTTTAGAAAATGAAAATATTTGTTAAAACAATGAATCCAAGCAGAGAAGTCTCAATTTTTCTTAAAGAGAATTGTCACCATTCTTAACAGAACCATTAATTTCAATCAACAAGCATTTATTAAATATTCATTATATGTCAGGAAGTGTAATAAGCGATAAGGTTACAAAGTAAGGCAAAAATAAAATCCCTCAAAAGATCTTACATTTTTCTGGGGAAAAGCTAAGAATGTTTCTGAGAGCCTCATGTCCTGTAACAGAGGCATCTTCTCTACTCCTCAACTCTAGGAATACATTGATTTTATGAGTAAAGATTTTGTCTCAGTAGAGGGAAGCTGTCTTCATTCCTGTATAATTGCTTTATCTATATCTTGAAACTGGTTTCTCCCCAAGTTGGAGTTTGGTAGATGGTGTGGAGAGGCAGGGAATCCCCGGATTGGAACAATAAAAAGGACCATTCATCATGGGGCTAATAACTGACATTTTCCCTGACTTGTTTCACTTCTCTCTGTTCTGTAAAAGCTTTTTCTTTCTTGCCTTTAGTAACAATATGTTCTAGTTGATGGTGAACATTTTTCACACATTTGCAAAATAGCTCATTTCATTCTTCAGCAAGAATTTCTTTGATAAAGAAGCAAAAGTTCATGTTCAAGAAAAGAGGGAAAAACATAAAAGAAGAAAATAACATAAAGAAGTGACACTATGTCCTTATTCAGCTCCAAGTAACACAAGTAGTTAATCTTACATTCAAAGCAGGACTAAGCTAGGGTTGTTAGTATGTAAAAGCCTTCCCAGCTTATTCCAAGAGCTCTTTTGATAGCTACACAAACTGAAAGGAAACTTGGAATGAAAGTTTTATTTGCCCCTTTTTGAAATATCGTAAATAGAATGAATATTACATTTCTAAGATGTCCATAATTGTTAAAGTACAGAAAGGTTATGGAAATAGATATAAGCATTTTAAGTTCTTCCAAAAAATTCTAGACACTCATTAATATTATGTTTTGATGTTGTGAAGAACCTGCATTTTCACTGATATGCTCTAAACACTGAGGATGATTAGAGACTTGAACAATTACAACAGGACACTATGGTACTTTCTAGCTACTTAGAATGGGGGATGCCTTCCAGAACTTGTCTAGAGCCAGAACAAAAGAATTTGATTGCAGTAGTAGCTTTCTATTATTAACAAGGCAGTACCTTTTTGACTAATAACTTGCTTTGTTTCTTGATAAAGTTTTTCACCTGTTACTCAAAGTAAACAAGTATTTATGAAGAACTTACTCTGTATAGTCACTATGTTAAGCTCAGATGACACACACAAAAAGACAAAAAAATGGGCAAAAATTATTCTTAAGGCCCTCACATTATAATGGGCAAGAAAATGAAAAGAACTTTGTACAATGAAGATGAAAAGAAGGAAAGTATACAGATAAAAGTAAAATATTGCCTCCAATACTAGGCAGTATGGAAGAACTGTCATATACTACGGTCATAGAGAAGATAATTATTTGTAACTTGACCAGACTAGAAGTTGTGTGCAAGACACATTTTCTTCTTATCCTCTACCATCCTCTGGTTTTTGAGTGATAGGGAATGGAAGAATAAAAGAAGAGTCTCTCTGTATCTCTATATCTGTCCCTGTTTCTGTCTCTGTCTCTGTCTCTGTCTGTCTCTGTCTCTCTACATCTCTCTCTCTCTCTGTCTCTTTCTCTCTGTCTGTGTCTGTCTTTGTCTCCCTATCTTTGTCTCTGACTCTGTCTCTCTGTTTTTCTCTCCCCTTCCCTCATTTCTCCTCCCTCCCCACTTTGAGATTTTTTGTCTTTGTGTCAAGGTATACCCAAATGGAACCATGAGAGGTATAATTTTTCTCTTGAACTGTAAAGATTTTTATCTTTATTGAAAGGGTATATAACCACTAATCTTCAGTTTATGAAAAACAATTTTTAGGAATCTGTATTTTTATTTATAGTGTGGGAGAAATTTTCCTCAAAGCTGATGTGTCCTTAGATCTTTCTAAACAATTTAATGTATCCTTTTTCTGTAATAAATTATCTGTTTATTAAGTGGAATTTAGACCTCTTCATGCCCTGTTGACCACTGTGGAAAAGATCTCTTATATGAGAGACACCTGATGTTAAGCAGATCTATTGGGCCTTGATCAGACCCCTTCTCATTCTTTGATAGTCTCTCACACAGCTTCTCATTTAGTCAACCCTAGATCTGCTACTGATAGAACTTAAGGCTGCAAATATTTTAACAACATGGACATAACATTGTACCACCTAAAATATTTATCTGCAATTTTTCATACGAAGCAAATGATCAATCCATTTCCTTTTCACCTCATTCACATTCTGAATTGTGTGTTTTGCACCAATATTTATATGTAATTCATTGATTAGAATACATTTTTCTGTTTATATTCACCACACATCATTACATCTTTATTTTCATGATACATGATTTAATTTTAATGAATTCATAGTGTTTTAAGATTCAGAACTTATTGTCATAATTTGAAAATATTGGTCTTAGGGTATTGATGGATATTGGCAGGAATATGGAATAGTAGACCACTAAAACAAGTGCCCAGTTTCCAAAATGTTTAGCAGCCTTAACTTACACTTAAAAAGAATGTTGGACCTAAGTCATTATGCATCTGTAGCACTTGTCTAGGATATATCTATTCATGGTCTGCTTGGATGACTTCATTTCTAAAAAATATTGACTTTTTATTCATTTTATTTCTCTATTTTGAGTATTTAAATCAACCTTTTCCAAATAAAATCAATAAAATCATCAAAAAATTTATGAAGAATCTATAATGTTCCAGACACTGTGCTAGCTATATGGAGTAAAAAGGCATAACAAGGCATAAAAAAGAAAAAAAAAAAAAGAAAAGAAAGTCTCTGGCCTCAAGAAACCCTTTTTAAATTGTAGGAGATAACATATAAATTGATATATAAAAAATATTTAAATAAATAAAAGATAAATATTTTAGGGTCATGAACTATACTAGGTGATAGGGAAAAGCAAGAAAAAAAGACTGATTATGTATCACATGAACAGAGATTTGAAGATAACCAGCTATTAATAAAAGTAGCAATAATGTGAAAGTTCTTTTGTTAGGCAGGGATGACAAGCAGATCCAAAGCATGGTAGATGGAGTGTCATTGCTGAAGAATAACAATAAGGCCAGTTTGTTCAAACTACAAAGGTCCAAAGCTAATGAAATCTAGCAAGGGAGAAGATGTAGAGAGAATTGAAAAATATCAGTATCACAACCTTGGAGAACATCCATAAGGTATCATGTTATATATGACAATAAAGAAAGGAAACTAAGAATTTTGTCAGAATAGGAGGAAAATAAAAATGAATAGGGGTTATTAATATAATATTATAAAATGATTACAATAAGGTTACATATTTGAGTTCAGGACTGTTGCAAAGGGATTTATGAAAGGGGTGTGGGGAGAAGAGATTAAGTATTTTACTAATTACCTTTTTTAATTACTTAGTACCAAATACTATATATATATATATATATATATATATATATATATATTTACTGTGAGAAATTTTAATTATTTTACATTTGATCTTCACAAGAAACCTGTAAGGGAGGTGTTATTATTATTCTCATTTCATAGTTGAAGAAATTGAAGTAGACATATTTTGGGTGATTACCCAAAAGCTAGATTTTGGCATTAAATTTGACATTAAATACCAGATTTTGTATATAAAACTGAATTTAAACTAAAGTATTTTTACTCTGAGCTTAGTGCTTTATTATCCTTCCCACCTAAATCAAAAATCTAAAAATGAGTGTAGTTTCTATTTTATTCTATAGGTTGCTGCTGTTGCTGCGACTGTTGTTATTGTTTGGCCTTTGTTCTCAAAGATGTCAGTGACATCAGGAGGTAATGCACATGAACTGGATATAAATGAGGGAGGGTTGTGCAAAATTATCTGCCTCACTTTCCCCTCTGGAGCCATGGGGGTCGAGAGGCAAGATATAGATCAAATGGGATGCAGTGGAGTATTGAAACAGACTAATCTGGATAAAATGGGGACTGGAAATGTGGAGGAGACCTAGGGAAAAAGAGAAGGAGATAGATGGAAGGAACATAGCAAAAGTAGAACAGCAAGATTTGGCTACTGATTGTGTGTATAGAGTGAATAGTTAAAGATAACATCAAAACCTGGGAGTTTTTTGTCCCATTTTATTTTTTTTCTTTTATCATCTTCATCATTTCAATTTTTTAATGTTATTATCCTTCTAGTGTTGCTTTACTTTTTAATAATAATATTTATTCCATTATATATATTATATCAATATTGAATGATGTTATATACAATAAAAGTACTTACAAAAAAAGCTCATCTGTGGTGGAATTGATACAAAAACTTTACTGACTTCAAGATAAGGGTTCAATTCATTATGCTGCAATATCACTTCTGTGCATTATGTCAAATCTACCCACTTCCCATTTTCACAATTGTGTTCATTTAAATAAGGTTGAAATTCTCTGTTTGCTATGTCTTTTTCCCTTTCCCTTTTATTATCCTAACTTTTTTGTTTGATTTTTTTGATCTTTCTGACTCTATATAGACTGTTAATTTCTGAAAGGATCTCATGGTAAGTATGATTCATTTTATGAAATTATAATTTATTTTTGTTATCATTTTATGTTCTTTCCAATGTCCAGATCTTCCTAAGATTTTTCATTTGAAGAATAAGTATTTCTTATTCCTAAATCAAATTTTCAACATATTTTATGCCATACTCCTCCATGTCTACTTTTTGTTGAAGAAGCTATGTATCCAAGTTTATTTTTTAATTTTTCAAATATTATCAGTTTCCTCATAGAATTTTGCTTCTTCCTCATCATTATTTAGAGTATAACTTACAATCGTTTTTGTGTGCTTTTTCACAAATACTTGAGATACACATTGAAATAACAAAGAACTAAATATCCTATTGTATATTTTCTATTATTCTTTCAACGCATGCTAAAACCTTACCTGATGATTCCTTCATTTAGCTTTCCAAATAATAATGAGAGTGTTATGAAAGATATTATTAACTTTCTCCACTAGTATGTCTCCTTCTTGGTCACTAGAAAAGTAGTCTCATAATTAGAACATTAAAATTTAGGTTACTTTTTGTACTCCAAATGTGAAATTTTTGGTACCCTCTGTCCCCTTTTTCTATCATTCCATTGCTGTCACTGCAGGAGTGAAAAGAGCCCCTTAAGGAGCAATTACCATTTTATATTTTAATTTATTCAAGGTTGTTATGCCTAAAGAATTCATTACTAACTTTCTACTTCACAAGTATGAGCTTCTCCATACTTACGAAGGCTAGACTTAAAGCAGGTAAGCATATGGCTAGTTGTATACTCAAAGACTTTCTATCACAGTAGAAATCACCAGAGTTTGAGTTCTTCTAGCCCAGCCTAAATAACCCCAGGCTTATTTCTATGCTATAATGAGGTGTCAGAATAGGACTTTGGAAAATAAGTTTACAGAGCCATAAAATCTATTTAACAATGAAACAATAAATTATTCTCTTAGTTCTACACACTTCATTTTATATCATTTCATATGTCTTCCCAACTTTCTTAAAACATAGCAATAATATTCTATTACATTCATAAACCATATTTTTTTTCATTTTCCAATTGATGAGTATCCTCCTTAGCTTCTAGTTCTTTGCCACTATAAAAATAGCTATTAAAATATTTGTACAGATAAGAGATCTTTTCCTTAAAAAAAAAAAAAAAAAAACCTGGGTATAAGCTCAGGAATAGTATTTCAAAGTACTTGGAAAGTCTTAAGAACTCTGATCAATGAAATGAGCAAGTAAGATTACTAAGAAACTATAATGAAGAATACTACCCATCATGTTTTAGGAGAGACATTGAACTCACAATGCTAGATGATATATATATATATATATATATGTTTGGGACATGATCAATGTAAGAATTCATTTTGCTTGATTCTGAATATTTATAACAAACGTTTTGATTTGCTTTGTTTTTCTTACTTAGATGGGCAGGAAAGAAATATATGATATGTTAATTGGATAAAAAATTAAGGGAACAATAAAAAGGGAACAGGATCCAACAGAAGAAAAGTAAAAACCCTGCTAAAAATGTAAGTAGGAAGTTGACATTTTGGACCCGAAATTATAAATTCATAAATTTAAAATAGAAAAACAACCTGCAAGTGCTGTATCATATAACAGAAAGAAAACTGATTTTGTTGCCAAAGGTTTAGTTCAAATCCTGTCACAGATGTTTATAATGTTTATGACCTTGGGCAATTAAGTTAAATTCTTTGTGCCTCTTTTCTTATTTTTAAAATGGGGGAGTTGAAGTAGATAGCCTCTGAGATCCCCTTGTGCTCAAAAATATATGATCTTATGATGCATTTATCCATACCTGGTATTTTTATAAATGAGGAGTGTAACCAATTAGTTACAGCAACTGACTTAGCCAAGGTCACATTGATTATCAATAAAAGAGCTAAGATATGAACCTAGGTTTTCTGATTCCACATATTGTGCTCTTTGTCGGGGGCACTATATTACTTTGGAGATCCAATATATACATAACCCTACTTTATCGAAATACTGAGAAGCATCAGCCCGTACTATAGAGAAAAATCTCTCCTCCTCTGATTTTCAGCTTCAGGACTTTTCACTACCCTTCATCCCAAGTTACTTCACCCTATCTCAGAGATAGAATCACACTTTGAGTGGATTAGTAAGTAGCTAATCAGAGTTAGCATTGATATTTTCTCCCAATTGGCCCTACTCATATCTCCTGAAATTCAGAATACAATTTTGGAAATTTTGCTTTCAATTTAAAAAAATCTCTCTGGATGCAGCTGAAAGTCATTCTTTATTTAAGTAGTGTCCTAGAGACCTATGTATAATGAGTTCTATAAGTTTCCATGAAAGGAAAACCCCAACAGATCTCGCCTCAGAAAATAAACACAGATAAAGAACAGTGGGCGTCTTGATTTCTCTTGGAGGGAATGCTGTATTATCAGAAATAGCTTCTTTGTTGTTTGTGTTCTTTGACAGTTGTACTTTATTATGATTTTAATGAAAACATAATGGATTTCTTATTGTAAATACTTCAAAACTGTTTATTTGTTTGTCAGGGACTAAACAAAGGGAAGCTACTATAAGAATCAATGATTCAAATGTATTGTCCAAAAGTATTATCATCTTTGGTCCAAAGGTCAGTAGATGACTATATTCAGGAAATGGCAACTGAGAATAAAAGGACTTTAAATCATATCACAGGAGCAATGGTTCTTTGCATTCTGAATGGGATTCATCATCATTAATCCAATTCTGTCCCTTCTCTAAATCTATTTCTTTTTAGGGTACCAAGATCCTCAAAATCATTAACTTTCATAACCCCAGAATTATCCTGAATTCTTTTCTCTTCTTAATGTCCTATATTCCATTAATTTTTAAATCTCATTGATTCTACATTTATTATATTTCTGAAACCTGCCTCCTTTGTTCCCATTAGCCACCACATTGGCTTATGTCTTCAGCATCTTGTTCTTTAGATTATTGTAAAAGTTTTTCAATATATATGCCTGATTCTGTTCTCTTCTTTGTTCTCTCACTTCCCAGAAATTTTCCAAAATATTTTTACCCCTTCAAATGCAAATCTTACAGTGTCTCTCATTTAATAAAGAAACTTCAAGGGCCCCTTATTGCTTATAAAATGTAATTGTCATTTAAGTTCTTCCTCAATATGTTTCCAACTTACATCTCTAATTTTATTTGATATTCTTCTTTTTCATATAGTATATAATTCCAGCCAAATTGAATTGCTATCTACTCCCTTGAATTCAACAATCCACTTTTCTCTCTAAGCAATCACAGAAGCTACTCCTCAGCCTGCAATTCTCTCTATTCCCAACTTTGCCTTTCCTAAAGCTTTATCTTTCTTCAAAAGATTTCTGCATTAGAAGGAAGTTGAAATAGAGTACATAGCCACTAAAATCCTTTCCAACTATAAAAAGGATCAATAAATTGATTTGAAAATAGTTTTGAAAGTAAGAATCCAATTTCTCATAAAGAAGGGACTATCCTACAATATTTTCTTGTTTGACTTTTAAATCATTTTTAAATTCTATTTTTAGAAATTGTATTTTTATTTAAATTTCAGTTTTTTGACCTTAAATAACTTTTATTGCCAAGTATATCTCTCCATCCTCCAATAATCAAGGAGTTAAGCTTTATAACAAAGAATTGAGAAAGACAAAGAGAAAGATAAAAAAAAAACTGACAGTCAGATGGGAGAATGAATAAAGTTCAGAAAAAATAAAGAATAAATCAACTGAGTCTGAAAGTATGTACAACATTCCACATCTTCCCCACTTCCCCACTTCTGGATGAAGGAAAAGAACTTGATATTTTTATTTTTCTTTGGGGACAAGATTGGTCATTATCCTGCTGAGGCATTCAGTTTCTTTTCTTATTTTTGATCACCCATTTTATTTACATTGATGTAATCTACATATATATCTATAACCATATACCTATATGTATATATGTTACACACACACACATACACACACACACATACACACACACACATACACACACACATATACACACACACAACTGGTTCTCCTCATAATAATAAGCTAGGTAGATAGAGATTTTAACATAGAGTCAGGAAGATCTAAATTCAAATCTGTCCCTATATATATATATATATATATATATATATATTTGTTGTGTGATTCTGGGCAAGTCACTAAACCTCTGTTTACCTCAGAATACTCATCTATAAAATAAGGATGATAATAGCACCAACCCCAGTGGTTTTCATGAAGAGCAAATAAAATAATATTTATTAAGCACTTTGCAACTTCAAAGCATTATATATATGTTAGTTGTTAGTATTATTATTATTATAATTAACTCATTTTATATCACTTTGTATGTATTTTTCTTCTTTTCAGTATATATCATTAATCATTTCCACAGTATAATGCCATTACATTATAGTAATATAGAAGAATTTGTTTTGTTCAATCATTTCAGTCATATCTGACTTTTGTAACCTCATTTGATATTTTCTTAGCAAAGATACTAGTGTAGTTCGTCATTTCCTTCTCCAGCTCACTTCACAGATGAAGAAAATGAGACATTCAGAGTTAATGACTTGCCCAGAGTTATAGAGCTAGTAAGTACATGAGGCCAGATTTGAACTCAGCTTTTCCTGACTCCAGCACACTATGTAGTGTGCTTCCTAGAAGCACAAATTCCTAGAATTTGTTTAGTTAAACCCCATTTTACAAATCATTTCCCCCCTTTTTTCAACTCATTATTTGCTATCAACTCCCCCCCCACACACACACACACACCAGCACTGTGCTATTTTTGTTTTTGGAGTATATGGGACCTCTCTTATTGGGTCTTTGTTTGGCAGTCTTTTTCAGCTCCAATGAAATATGCCTGGCAGTATGACTTCTGGGCCAAAGGATAAACCTACTTTTATTTGTTGGTTGATTGGTTTCTGTTGATTTAAATCCACTGTAGGTTTCCAAAAACAAGGATAGATTCCAAAGAATATAGCCAAGCAGAATGTGACCCTGGCTTTATCATTGTATTAAGATGAAATATTTGTAAGGCATTTGCAAAAAAGAAGGAGGTAGAATTTAAGGAAAATGTAATTTGTAAATTTAAACATAAAGGTAAAACCCAAAATATGAATGCCAGATTGTCCTGTTGTCTAATAGGGTTAGCATAGGATTTAGACCTTTTAGCTGATAAATGTGTCAATAATACAAATTCCCTATTTCTTTAAAGAAGTAGTAACACTCTCTGATTATAATTGATGTTTAATGACAAGGAATAATTTAATATTTTGTGTAATCCCATTCAGACAAACTTTCTATTAGTTCTATCTTTTAAATCAAAATATGTACATGCTATATCCATCAGTAAGCATATACTGTTATCACCTACCATCAATAGAGAATTCACTTTTGTTTTCTCTACAGGGAATAGAGATTTCTCCTTTAGGATAGATCTAATTTCCTTTGACATTCATATCATGCTTTGGGTTTGATCACAATGCTTTGTGAGATAGATAGTTTAAGAATCATGGCATTATATGTATAACAGATACATGTTCTCTCTTGTTCACAGACTATTCCAGGTTCAGGGGATTCTTTGTGTCCACATGAACACAAAACTGCAGTTCATGAGCTTTTGCTGATGTTTTGTTTAGCATACAAACAAGAAGTCTGCTTGTATAAAAGTAGAATATCTAAACAGTATAGTAAAATAAATTAAAAGGGAAATCTCTACTAACCCCACATTCTCCATACACCCAGGGGTGAGTACCCACTTTCACAGATTCCCCCATCACTAGTGGGAGAGAGACACATTCATAGAGAACATGTTCAAAAGAATCTCATGCTTATAGGTTGCATCCCAATTGGGAACTCTATATACCTGTCTTATGCTGTTGACTCAGAGTGAATCTCAGAATCTCAGAAGCTATTTGTTTCAAACCCATCATTTTGCTGTTAGGAGAACTGAAGTCCAGGAATGTGAAGTGTTTGGCTCAAGATCACAAAGACAATGACTTTTTAGGAGAACTTGAACCCTGGACTTTTGCCAGAAAAAGCTAAGTTATAAGTGACTAAACAGTCTTTGCTCCCTGTGGCCCTTCACCAGCAGGTAGCTCTCTGCTGCTCTCTACTTCCATCTGATGGTCTTCAGAAGCTATATAATGTCTTCTCCCATGGGGCTAGGTCTAACATATTTTGGTTTCTATTGATATACTGGCTCTGCAGTTTATGATTTAGACCCAAGTCAAAGAAGTCCTTAGGTATTAAGTTTGTCATTTTAGCTCTTTTTCTTCTGCCTTTTTGCCACTCTCTGATCCTCAGGCTACAATCTGTCTTAGGGCTCAAAAATCCCTTTAAAATCCTCTCCATGTTCATGCTGCCAATCTTGATCCATCTAAGTGTCTCCAAAGGATCAAGATTGAAAGCATTTGCTTGTAGCTGGCAACCTTTGTCCCACTTTCCTGCCACTACCATAGAAGTAATTTTTTGCTGCTGCTGTTATTTAATATTTTACAAAACGCATTCTACATTTTATCTCACTTGAGGACCATGATAGACCTGTGAGGTACATATTATAAATATTTTATCTATTTTACAAAAAATACCAAAAAACCGAAAAACAAATCTGAGAAAAATTAAATGATTTGCCCATGGTCCTAGAGTACATACGTGTAAGAAGCAAGTTTTGAATCCAGATTTTCCAGACTCTAAGATAAGGACAATATCAGTATTATACCACACTTCTCTTCTTATATGTATTTTCCAAATGAAGAAATGAAATTTCACAGAGAAAATGTGATTTATTCCATCATCACAGAAGTAAGTCAAGATTCAATTTGTTTCCAAATTTCCCATCACCAAGTTAAATAACCTTTGAATTGATATTGTTTTTCCCATAAACTTAATTCTAACCGTTGAAACAGAAAAAACAAAACCTGAAAACAATTAAGCATTTTACAGTTGAAGCATTCAAATTTTTATTATGTTACCAAAGGGACAGATAACTGCCACTAGTTTACCCTTTCCAAGAATCATTTCTTCTATATCAACAATTCAAAAACACCTTTAGATCACTAAGAGAGGATGTTCTATTAGTTAACTATTATGCTGCTTTATTTTCACTACAATACCTTGAGTTATAATTATTTTTGTGTTTTTTTTCCTACTATTGCAGATATCTCTTAGATTCTCTCCCTCTCTACCTGTTTTAGAAATTCCTAAATAATGAAAGACTCCAATAGCTAAGTTCTCTAGCAGGTTTTGTTATCAAGGGAGAAACTCTCATCTTTGGCTCATAATAAAAATTAGAATGAATTTCCCTCAGATTTTCTTTTCTTCTCAATAAACTGAATATCCTACCTCCAACAGTAACTACAAAGCAAGGAGTAGAATAGAACTAAAATTGATATTTAACATTTTTAAGCATGAAAAATACTCTCTAATCAAGTATACCAGGGAATTGTTAATGCCCCTGTGCTGCTTATTTTTTAATCAGGTTGAAAAAAATGCATAAATGATACCCCTAACTAATTCATATGGAGGTACAGATTCTATGTTGGATGACAAAGCCAATAACCTAAAATTCCAATAGGCTAAATCATTGGGCTGAATCAAAAAAGTTGACATTTAATGGGAATACAATTAAATCCGTATTTATAAATTCCACGAGTTAACTTCACAATTTCAGGTTGAAAAATTCAGACTTCCCAATTAAAGATTTCAAAGAATGGAAGAGACTAAATCAAAATATATTGGTTCTCCTTTCCCCAAAGGGGATCTTTAATCTTTAAATCTTCAAAGAAAGATTAAATAACCACTTGCCAGAAAGAGATTGAATTATATAAAGTTGGAGGTCACTTTTAGCTCCCCAAACCTAAGATTCTTTGATCAGTGAGGAGCTCTGAAGAAGGATCAATTTCATCAAAGTTCTGTTTAACAAAAAAAGATGAGCTATTTGTCTGGCAAGAATGAGAAATAACAGGTATACTCTGTTGATACCCAGGTGAAGGCAGGTGGAAATGAAGACAGCATCTAGACTGTTTTGGTCACTCTGTGGGGCAAGCTTTCAGGAAGACATGCACAAGAGTTCCACAGAATGGGCAGGTAAGGAAGGATATGCTTTCCAGGAAGGAAAGGAAATAAAATAGCACAAAGGAGTCAGTCACCCATTTTACATAAAACTCAATTTCAGTTTAGCAATTCATGAGTTGCTCCAACTCTTTCTAGCTCCTTGGACAACCAGAAGGTCCTTCAATCATCGTTCATGTTCACAAGTAACCTCACAAGTAACCTTTTTACACTGTATCGGAATCAGGCAGGAAATATCTATGCTAATGATCTATAATACCTCCTAGAAAAGGCAGACAATTATAATCTAAGGATTGGGGTCTCACTTCTCATTCCCCTGACATGTGCTTTTTTGTTTTTTAAATAAAGATTTGTGGACTTTTTAGGGACTGCAAGTTCAATGTCAATAAAAAATGTGATGTCAGTCAAAAAATCAATACAAACTTTTTTGTATTAGTAGAGTTTTCAACTTAAAGGAAGCAAAAGTAGTGGTGTTTTAGAGTCAGCTCATGCTGACTACCATGTTATGGTAGAGTTTAATAGGAGCATTTATATTTGGGAATTGAAAAATACAAATAAAAGGGCTTAATTTATTGTTTTGCTAATTCTTTAGATTTAAAAATATGATGGAGAAAATGTTAATATTGCAAATTAAACTTTCAAATATGTCATGTGTGCATATTTTTGTCCAGGATAAACATTTACCAGTAAATCCCTGGGAAATAACATGCCATTCTGTTCCCTGTTCAGCCAATATCTATTGAACAACATGTTGTTTTGGAAAATATATTTTAGGAGACACTCTTAGCAATTGTTGTCAATTCATATCTAAGTGAGGATAGGAGAAGATTCAAAATCATAAAACAAAAAGATAGATGGAAAAAAGTGGAGATGATTATCCCAGAGGGAATAAAGATGACCTAGAAAGAGACAAAAACTGAGTAAAAGTTTTAAAGAGTGGAAATATAGATATAAAACTTTACATATACATATATATATGTAAGTGTGTGTGTGTACATACATATATAAAATATAATTAACTTCTTTATTTATTATATATGTATAGACATGTATAATTAACTTCTTTTTAAATGTTATTTTATTGCAACATTAAACTCTATTTTTATATGATTAGTCTCCATATTTTTTATTCACATACCAAGAGTACCTATCTACCATTTAAATTAAGAACATTGCTTCTGGCCAAGGGCACTTGCAAAACAGCCTCCCAAGATTAAGTTAATCTGTGGCTACAAAGTGGAGGTGAAACTGCTTGGTCCTTATAGAGAGCAAACCCATGACCCTAGCCTCATTAACCTAGTGCTCCAAACAACTTTACCTCATTTACAATTGCTTGTGGAATGGTATCATGTAGCAACATGTCAAATAAGCAGCAAAGGAGAGCAACTGGATGAGATTAGATTAAAATTTATTCTTAGATGGGTCTTGGATTTAGGTCATATTGAAAACAGATAGGTCGGAGTAATGGATAATTTATTATACTTCCCACTTCAATATTGGTTTATCTTGAGGCTTCAATACATTTTATACATATTAACAAAGGCTTATTTCAAAGAATTACTTTAGAAGGTACATGAGGAGAAAAAGAAGTTCATGTCTTAATGAAATACAGCCATATGTTATATAGAAGAGCACTGTATCCATGTCATAGAGGGTTTTAGTTACTTATTTTTAAATACAGAAGGTAAAGAAAATTCAGCATAGTTTTTATTAAAGCAAAATAACTGGAAATATCATATAATAATTATACTTTGACTAAAGTCTAGTAAATAGAACTCTAGGATGAGAATCTTCTTAGTTATTTTGATTAGCATATATTAGCTATCAGGAGCTGCACCCAGATTTATAAGGTTTAAAGCACAATTAGTATAGTTAAGTAACCTTAGGCTCCACCCAAAATAAAAAGAAGGAATGCAAATAGAGATTGGTAGAGTTACTGCAAACCTTAACTACAAAGGAATTCTACCCACCCTAGGGGTTAACCTTATCTGACCTATTCATCATTGGTGATTAGGATTTATATACCTCAGAGGGAATTGTTTTATCTGCCTCAGGATAAAATTACAAGGCCTCTGGTATCTGTGACAATTCAGAATCATTTAGTATTCAGCTATTTGCATATTCAGCTTTATAAGCCTGAAGCAGAAAAAGCAGGTGAATAGAATGTTATTGATTAGAGAGTTTACACATCCAGTATCTTTCATTCATGACTTAATTTGTCTACTAAATCATTTGGCAGGTTGTCAATAAACATATAGTAAGGTAGGCTGATGTGAGTATACTTCTGTTGTCCTAAACATGACTGTTAAAATTGTAAGTGGAATTGTGATATTTATGACTCTTTGTGAACTTGTTTGGGGTTTTCTTGGCAAAGATGCTGGAATGATTTGCTATTTCCTTTTTTCAGCTCATTTTTATACAGATGAAGAACTAAAGCCTACAAGGTTAAGTCAAATCAAGTCTTTCTGATTCCAGGATTCTCTCCACTTCACCCCCTAAGTGCCTAAAGTGAGCAAATCTCCTAAGAGTATTAGATCTGTGGAGATTCAAATACCAATTTTCTTTAGTCAAAGGATTGTACAGAAGGAAAAATGAAGTTTCTTCAATATAATTTAAAACGTTTGCCAAGAATTCATTAAGCATCTATTATTAAATGGTATCTGTGATAGATGGAGATTTAAAAAAAAAGACTTCAGGAGGTTACACTCTACTAAAAATTTATTGGTCAAGATTTTGAATTTCTTCCCCCGAAAATGAATCTCTTATTTACTTTAAATTTATGGTTTTTACTTTAAATTTATGGTTTTAGGCACAAACTTATTTAAAAAGAAAAAGAATTTGGAATATTCTAAAAGAAACAGTAGACTTCAAATCAGAAGACATCCCAGTTCTATCATTAACAATGTTTATAAACTTGTGGAAATTACTTAATTTTTCCTATTGGTCTTCAAGATCTTCAACTCTTAATAAAATGGTTGGAATACCCAGCCTCTAGAATCCATTCTAGGTTTAGCCTTTTACCTAACTAGATATCTCAGTGGATACAGTACTGAGTTTGGAGGCTCTATGGTCTGAGCAAATTATTTAACATTTGTTTACCTTAGTATCCTCAACTGTAAAATGAATTAGTGAACAAACAGCACCTATATTGTAGGCAAATACAATAAAATAGAAAGATTGGTACTCTTCCCTTTCTTATTTATGCACTGCATAGAACTAGGATTCAGGTTTGTTATTTCACTGACATGGGAAACTTCCAGGTGAGAAGACTCCCTTTACCACAATAGATTTGCAATTGCAAAAAAAAAAAAAAAAAAAAAAAAAAAAAAAAAAATCATGGTTTTCAAGAGCTGCCTGTAGTACAAAGAGCCTAAGTAATTTACCCATACAATTAGTGTATGGCAGAGTTGGTATTTTAAAGCCAGGATCCAGAAACTCAACATAGATCTACATCTCACACTCTAAACAAAAAAGGTCAAAATAGGTACCTGATTTAAGCCTGAAGGGTGGTACCATAAGCAAATTAGGAAAGCAAGGGATAGAATATCTATTAGATCTTTGGAGAAAGGAGGAATTTATTACCAAAGAAGAACTAGAGAACATTATGAAAGGCAAAATGGACAACTTTGATTACATTAAATTAAAAATGTTTTGCACAAACAAAAACAATGCAAAAAAAGATTAGAAAGGAAGCACAAAGCTAGGAAAACATTTATAGCCAGTGTTTCTGACAAAGACTTCATTTCTAAAATATATAAAGAACTGTGTCAAATTGATAAGAATACAAGTCATCACCCAATTGATAAATGGTAAAAGGATATGAACAGAGAGACCTCAGATGAAGAGATTAAAGCCATCTATAGTCATACAAAAACATGCTCTAAATCACTAGTGATTTAGAAATGCAAATTAAAAGCAATTGCCAATTAGAACAACTCTGAGGTAGCACCTCACATGCTCAGATTAACCAAGATGACAGGAAAAGATAATCATAAATGTTGGAGGGGAAGTGGGAAAACTGGACACTAATGCATTGTTGGTGGAGTTCTGAAATGATCCAAAGCATTCTGGAGAGTAATTTGGAACCATACCCAAAGGCATGGTTCAAATTGTGCATATCCTTTCACCTAACAGTTCTAGTACTGGATCTGTATCCCAAGGAAATCATAAGAGACAAAAAAAAGACCCACAAGAGCAAAAATGTTTATAGCAGATCTTTCATGTGGTGGCAAAGAATTGGAAAAATGAGTAGATACCCATCAATTGGGGAACAGCTGAATAAGTTATGGTATGTGAAAGTAATGCAATATTATTGTTCTATAAAAATGGTGAATAAGCTGATTTTAGAAAGGCTTGGAAAGATTTACATAAATTGATGCTGAATAAAACAAGTAGAACCAGGAATACATTGTACTATAATAGCCAGATTGTACTATGATTAGCTCTGAAAGACTTGAAGCTCTTCTTAGAGGTTCAAAGATCCAAAGTAATTCCAATAAACTTTGGATAGAAAATGCCATCTGCATTCAGAGAGGGAATTATGGCAACTTAATGTAAGTGAACATATGATATATATTTTTTCTTTTTCTTTTGCTTTTTTTTTCTTCTTTTAATTTTTCCTTTTTTTGTTTTTTTCTCTCAACATAATTCACCAAAAATAATGTGTATTAAAAAACTAATGTACATGTATAACCAGAAAAAAAAAAAAAAAAAAAAAAAAAAAAAAACTAAAACCAGTCTCTCCTGGACTTGAGACTGTTTTTTTTACCTATTACACACTACTTTCTCTTCCCTACAAAATATTGGTGAGAATTGGCTACATGTGAATTGAGAAAATCTTTGGAAAAGGGTATATAATAGGAACAAACAGATTTTTGAAAATCTTATTCTCTTATATGTCACATCTTTACAGTCAAATGAATGACTGAAAGATATAGAGATTGTTAAGATCCCCATGGATTTATTGTTTGTTGACTATAAAAAATAATTTTATTCCATACAGCAAAATGTCACCTTAAACACTTTCCTCTGACAAAATGTTCCCATGCATATGTTAAAATTATATGATTCTTTCAAAAATGTAACACAGATTGCTTTCTTCAATCCTCTGATGATTCAAGGCATAACATTGGTTTATTCTTAACAAAACTCTTCATCACTGTCAGGGACAATGTTTGTGTGAGTGGAAGAAAGATTCTGAATAGATGATGTATTCTCCCAGGTACATTATGCCAATCAGGTCAGCTCTCTTCAGAACCTCTTAAATAAGGTCCACAATCACTGGAGTGTTCAATCTGTTCTCATAAGAATAGCCATGTAAATTGAAAATATCTGGGTTCAGATTTTACTATGTAGCTTGATGGGCATTACAAGTAAATATATTTTGGATATACTGAGGATTGACTTGAGTATGGGAATGGGCTAGATTTTCTTTGAGAATTTATACTGTACTTTTAATAATCCAAATTTTGACAACCCCTGTTGTTGCTATTTTTTAGATCCACTATGATATACATAAGGTTTTTTGGCCTATATTTTAAATAAAAGTACTACTTAAAGCTTTGAGTCTTGTGGAAAATGGTTTTCCATTTTCCAACTTCAAACAAACTGTCAGAATAAATCTCATAAATAAATTGGATGTTGCCAATAATGGATTTTTTACTTTCTATTCTAAATGCATACTTCTTTTTTAAATTCATCACTGGAGGTGAAGAAAAAGTTCGCTGGACAAAAGAAAGAAATTCAATCTGAAATACATAAGGAAACACTCAGATTTTTCAAGTGTTAGAAGCCCTTAAACAACACACATAATCAATATAATACAGCTTTTTAACAATGTGAAATAAATATTTTCAAAAAAAAATTCTTTGGAGAGTTATGAACACTCTTATTCTTATTCTTATTATTAAAGAACTACTAAAACCTATACTGCTCATTGATGCCTTCCCAAGGAACACTTGTCACTCATCCTGATATGTGAAATCTGTTGAAGAAGAGAAATATATAAATTCATCTAGTAGCTGTCATTATTCAATACTAGTTTCAATTACAATATAATTTATTTTGTCCCCAGCTAATGTACATGTAGGTGTGTGTGTCTGTGTATATGTTTGTGTGTATGTGTGTATGAGTGTATGTATATATGAATGCATGAGTGTGTGTGTAGACAGGGAGGAGGAAATATAGACAAATACAAGCAGAGACTATAATTAATATAACAATTAGATGTCTGCTTAATTGAGAAGACTACCTATAATTCTTTAAACTCATTGCTTCTCCATATGAATCTACACTATGCATATATGCATGTATTCATATATGTATAGAAATATATATATGCACATACATATATATTCATGTATAAAAGAGAGTAGGCTAATCCTCATGTGTAAAAGCATTATGCAAAATTCATCAACCTCATTTGTAAGTTATTCAGTCTTTTATGTCATTTGTTCCCATATAATATTCATTGTTCTGAGTTCTAAGGTAATCCATAGGACTGTTTGGATATTTCTTCATTAAATTACATGGACTAGATCTGTTTTTTTTTTTAATTTTTAAAAATTTTTGTTTAGTTTTTCATTTAATATAGATATCTGTGAAGCAAGAACTCCTAAAAATGCAGGATAATATTCTCTGAAACTTACAATTTTAAAGAATGACCTAGAACATTGAAAATGTTAACATTATGTTAATTGCCCAAAATATTACAAACAATGTATGTTTGAAGAGAGAATTGAAAGCAGATCTTCCTGCCTTCAAGACTAGCTATGTATATACTATTCCATAATATTTCTATTTAATTTCCTCATTAATTATTAAAATGCCAAAATCCCTCGACTAATCAACTCAACTTCAGGTCCCCATCTCAGTACACTGGTTATTATTCAGTTCATGAATTAGAGAAATTTCCTTTCCCATAAATAGGTGCTAATTTTACTGTATATTTTGAGAATCTAATCTCCTGATATTAAATTAATTTCAAGTTATTTAATATATAATTTATTATTAACAATTAAATCAATAACAAGGACATACATAATTATTTAGATTATGAGGATGATTATAACCAGTCACCTCATACCAATATTGTAATTTCTTCCACCTCAGAAAAATAGTCTTGCCCTAGTTTATTTATTCAAAATACCAAATATATGTTCTTTATATATTTCTCTTCATTATATTCAAAAGATAAAGGCTACAATAGTTTCATAAAAAATGATTCCTCCATCATCACTGTTTTCAGCAGTTTAACTCCAATCTCTGTAGAAGAGGTATTTGAACAGATTGCATACATATATACTCACGTATGTATACACATATACTTACATATACACATATGTATTTGTTTATGCATATAAACCCGTGCATAGATATAATTAGTATTTTTGTGATAGATGGAAGGGATGATATGGGCACAGATGAGTCAAAAATAATTCAAAACTTTCTCACCTGAGTGATTGGGAAGCAATTACCTCAAAAATAACATAGTAAAGAAAATAAAACTAAACAACTCTGGACTTAGAATCAAAAGACCTGGATTTGTATTGACTAAGTCATTATCTCAGATAATGGGATCAGAATAAATATATAATTGTAATTATATGTATGAAGATACATATGACATATATATGTATTGCATATGCATATATATCACAACAGTCAAACAAAAAGCTGATATTTGAAACTATAAGACTAGATAAGCTAATCACAAAAGTCACTATAATGAAAGAAGAACCTAGAGGAATGAAATGATCCTTTGTGCCTGTCAAGAAAGGGAAGGAGGACGAAGGGTTAGTCAAGGAAGAAGTAAAGGAGTAGCACATTAGAAGGGAAGAAAAATGTTTAGGAGGACAAAAAAGGCTTGTACAAAGAAGACATATCATTAGATTTTGTTGTGATCTGAGATCCATAAAACATAAATTGACTTTTCAATCAATTCAGGCTTGTCTACAAATGACAGCATTAGATATTATACCTATGATGTATTCAGTTTTCTCATTGGGGGAACGCTTCTGGATATTAGGTAGTTATCTGACCAGTTACTATTAACTTAAGTATCATAATGCATAATCTTAAATGGGATGGAATAGTAGGCAAATGTAATTTGAATAATAGCAAACTATGAAATATGTCCTGGAAAGATATTTTACAAATATAAATGACAGAATATATCATGTAACCTAAAATCTAAATTAGAGAAAGGGCCATAGAAGAGCGCTAAAATGTCTCCAGACCACATGGGATAACTCTGTCCTTCAAAAAACATCTTTAAAGATTTATTCAATTTTATTTCCTATGTATTATATTCTATGCCTCTGGTTTATCACCACAGATCTAAAAATATTTTCTCTGGTGCCAGAAATGTTAAATGAAAATAACACTTTCAAAAATATAGACAAAAGGTAGAAGTAGGATTCAAATTTAAGTATAGAAATAAAGTGGATGTGTGCTCAGTGGAATTCATGCTTTTTAGGAAGGAAATAAACTGCCATACATATTGATGCAGGTCAATGTCCTAGGACTACTTATATACCTTACCCACTCTGAAATCTCTATTCACCAGTGGAAGAGAGAAATAATTGAAAGGGACATTAAATATCACTTAAAGCCAACATTCAATTTGATTCAATATGCTTTTATTAAGTAATGGCTATGTGCAAACTAATACAACATTCTTTCCCCAATATAAATGATTATTCTATTTTTCCCTTTCCTGTATGAGATAATATGTGTGTGATTAGTATCACCTTGATTCTCACAAATTGCGTGAAAGTACAAGCCAGCCCTACAACATAGAGCAGTCTCTCCCCACCATGATGCCATTCATTCTCACTCTATGGCAATATCCAAGTATTCCTGGAAATGCTGGACCACATCACTCCTTTCCATGTAACATCCTATTTCATATCCCTCCTATTCTTCATCTTTTTACTTATTCTTCAGGCAAATTGCACACAGCCTTAGGTTAGTTTCTTCATTCTTTCTATACCAGCCTCAAGGGCATGTCACAATGTGTTTAAAATTGTCTTAGGGAATAATAGGTAATTGCAAGCAGATTTTTGTTTCTGCAGTCTGAGATGCACAGCTGTGTTCCCTTTTGCCTGAATTCTCAGATTCTAAAGTCGTTCAGGTCTGGAGAATAATCTCTGCCAAACTACAAAGTTATTGTGGGGATGGACCTATTATAAATATACATGTAACAATACATAGCTATAGATTATGTCTTCCACATGTAAAAAGCAAAAGCATATATTGCCAATATTATGACATGTAGTTTATACACAAATATGTATCAAAGTATATACATATATAGCATTAAAAGGTATTGATTAGAGAAATAAATTGGTATATATGTACATATATAATTATAGATACAAATGATATTGATATAGATATAGTTAAGCCTCAACACTCTGCCAGGCAATGAATTGTTTTCACCATCAAATAGGAGGACAGTCAGTCTAGATCATATCTTTCAGGACACTATATGTACACTGCTTTACTCATTCCTCAAATGTTCATTATTTTTAGTGTCAACATTCACACAAAAAAAGGATGCCTATGAATCATGGAAATTTATGATCTAAGAGGCAGTAGAATTACACATCATCAAAAGGATTAAAAATGTGATGAGCATGAGAATGTGCAGTGCTAATGCACATACATGCACCCACACTGGCCCAGAATTATGAGACATTATCAGGGAGATATTAGACTACATAATGCTTTTATAGGAAAAGTCAGAAGTGGAGGTAGACAGCCAAAATCCTACAATGATATCTGTGAAACTTAAAAAGAATCCAGCAAATTGTTTAGATTCTCTATGGAGGATACATAGAGAAAAGCAAGAATTATTCTAAATGAGAATTGGATTTACACGTGTGGAAGTGTTCCTTGAAAGCTACACTAATGGAGCAAATGTTCAAACCAATGATATCAGAGATCTATCAACATTACAAAGAATTATGCCATATGGATTTGCTATTCACTTTTGAGGAAATTATAGAAAGCCTTAATCAAGGAGCCAACTTGTAAAATAATGTGTAACTGCCTCATTTCTCTTCCCTTCCCCCCCACCCTGGTGACAATAAAAAGGCTTGCATAAAAATGTTCACTCAACAAATATCACAAGTTACAGTAAGATTTCCTTTGGGAAAAAGATATGATTATATCAAAAATGTCCTATGTTCTTAATAGCTTGAGTTTAATTCACAGACACATGTAAGAATTCCCAGTGGTGCTTCCAGCACTTTGAACAAATGCTAAAGAAGTGATTTGCTAATGTCAAAAGTCACTTCACTTTCACTACCTATAATACAAGTTCTCTGAAGCTAAATGCTTTCAAGTTATTGGAACTTAGTGCACAAAATAAATAAGGAAATGATTTTAAGAGAAAAAAAAAGATTTATAGTAAATTACAGGAAAGAAAAGGATCTGTTTCAAAGCATGGAAATTAAGAATAAAATTATTAAGTAGTTTGGAATAGAATTTAAGTTAATTTCCCAGATTGAAACTGGAGTATTAGAATAGTACACAGTTGTGTGTGTGTATGTGTGTGTGTACATAGAGCTAGAAGGGAACTCACAGACCGTTTAATCAAACAGCCTCATTTTATAGATGAGGCAACTGAGTTTGAAAGAGAAGGCAGCAATCTACAGCTGTGTTTAATTCCATATGGGTAAGATATATCCATTTGTTGTACTTATCCCAGGCTTATTTGAGGAGAAGAGTCATAAACCATTATTCAAATCTATCATGAGACTCACTGACTTTAATGGGATATACATGAGTAAAGTGTACTGCAAACATGCAAACATTTGCAAATTTACCTTTTTTGGATGAAAAAAAAATCCTTCTTTCATTATTATTAATCTCTTGACATTAAATATGTGTTGTACCAGAAATGAAGAATTGATTATTTGGCTCAACTTCAGAAAAGCTCTTAGCATAATAAAAAATAAAGAGAAGAAGCTGAGATGTGGCAGATTAATCTCAGTTTTATCTTTTTGTCAGAAGTTTGTTGTTTTTAATTTCTCTGAACTGGAACATGTCACATAAATTTTTATAGTCAATGGTAATGTGACATATCTCAGAATGAGGAACTCACAGGGCGATTTATCCCTGAGAGATGTGAGTCTGCGGGCAATGGTTTGCATTGTCATAACAGAGAAAGAGACACAGTGGTCTGGATTGTGTGAGTCATTGGACATTGAGCTACCAATGTCAGTCTAACCCTTGCTTTCAGCGACTTTAAGCTTTGATGAATATTCTACTGATCTGTGCTTCTTACATGAATGCTTTCATGTCATATGTCTGCTATTCAAACTCACCAGAGTGAATGCTTTTTGAAGAGTGAATGAGAAACAGTCAAGTGAGAAGGAATAGAGTCCTTTATGGATGCTTTATTGGGCAATGTTCTGTCAACAGGAAGTTCTTGTGATCAGCCATGTAAACTTTCAATATGGTTTTCCTCACAAAATGGTATTCTAATAGTGGCAGCCCAGTGATGCAATGGATAGAATACTGAGCCTGGAGTCAGGAAGATCTTAGTTCAAATTCATTCAGTTCAAATTCAGTCTTAGACACTTACTATGTGATACTCAGCAAGTCATTTTTTTTAACTCAGTTTCTTCATCTGTAAAATAAGGATTCCTGCCTCATGAGTTTGACATGAGAATCAAATGAGATAATAATTATAAGTTTTGCCCTTAGTGCAGTGCTCAGTATATAGGAAGGATAATAGTACATAAATGCGTTAACTATCTATCTCCTGTGTCTAGTACTTTGCACAAGTGGTTCTTCATGTCTGGAATATAATCCCTCCTAAAAATCCACTTTTATGTTGTAGAATTTTGTGCTTCCATTAAAGACTGCCTCAGGTATCACTTTGTACACATACACACACACACACACACACACACACACACACACACAAAATTAACTTTTTTAACCCTTCTCTCCTTTCACATATACTTTCATAACTTTTTAGCACTTTTTCACTCTTGAAGTTATTTTGAATATACTTTGTATTTTCTTAACTGTGCATATGTAAATTCCTCCCAGAAGAATGTAAATTCCTGGAGAGCAAGTGTTATTTCATTTGGGCCTTTGCATCAACCTGCATAGTGCTTTGCACATAGTAGTGATTTAGTGACTATTTACTGAATTACATTGAATGTTTATTCCTCATGAGGAATATAAAGCAGTTGAAATAAATAACATATTTGATAGCATGATTGCTGTTGTTTTTCAGACCTGTCCAGCTCTTTATGACCTCATTTGGGATTTTCTTGGCAAACATACTGGAATGATTTGCCAATTACTTTTCTAAGTCATTTTATGGATGAGGAACTAAGGCAAAGATGTTTAACAGACTTGCCCAGGATCACACAACTAGTAAGTGTCTGAGGCTGAGTTTGAACTCAGGAAGATAAGCCTTCCTTATCTAAGGCCCAGGGCTACATTCACTGTGTCACCTAGATGCTACTTCATCATTTCTTATAGAACAATAATATTCTATTATCTTCATATATCACAACATGTTCAGCCATTCCTCATTGATGGGAATCTACTTATTTTCCAATTCTTTGCTACCACAAAAAACGAGCTGCTGCAAAACACTTTTGCACATGTGGCTCCTTTAGCTTCTTTTATGATTTTCTTGGGATACAGACCCAGTAATGGCACTGCTGGGTCAAAGGGCATCCACATTTGGATCATTTCACAACTCCACCAACAATGCATTTAGTGTCCCAGTTTTCCCACATCCCCTCCAACATTTATCAGTATCTTTTCCTGTCATCTTTGCCAATCCGAGAGATGAGGTGGTACCTCAGTTGTTTTAATGTGCATTTCTCTAATCAAGAGTGATATAGAAATTTTTTTTCATATGACTACAGGTGGCTTTAATAAGGAAGGTTACTTTTCCTAATACAATAAGAATATAATGCACTTAGGATCTCTTTATAGGCCCTCCCTTTCTCCATATTAAAGCTGCTTAGACTTGGGATAGAAAGTCAGACATAATTCTTACCTATAAAAACCCAGAGAAATCTATGGAGAAATCTCCAAGACAGCACATATTCAAAAATTTTAACTATTTAAAGTACAGACTGTCCCAAGTTTTCATAATTATGTAAATCTAACCTGGATTTTCAATTCCTCTAAATCATCATGCTGCAACATTTACAGTACTCAAAATAAGAAAAAAAAAAACAAAAACAAAAAAGAAAAAAAAACCCTTTAGCTCACTAAACCAGCCAGCACATACTGTGTTGAAGCAGACACAATCATTCCATGACACTGAGCAATGATATAGCTGAGATATTATTAAGTTATTTCAAGTAAGCCCTTTTAAAAAATCCCCTTTGACTGTGGGGGAATGCTAACATTGTACAAGTCATTTTTACTTGGAGTATAGTAAGGCTAAGTCAGTGGTGTGTAGCAGTCAGGAAATCAGCCATTTTAAACACATCTAGCATCTCAGTTACACTACCTGCTGACAAAGGAATAAGTGTTAGTTCAAAAGCAGAAATTTCCTCACATTTCATGTGAAATGAAATAAAGACTAGCCAGTCACGTATGTGTATTTTTTTCATGTTTTCTAGGCTCCGAACTTTTATTTTGCACATTACTCACACTAAAATAGTTACTCAAAAAATAAAGAAAGCAAATGTATATTTTGTAATAAAAAAAATCATGAAACTCCATCAACATTATATTGATATTGCCAATCTCCTGAATCCTCTGGGGGAAAAAAAAGTACTCAGTGTCTCTTTTTAGATATTGGTTAGACTCATTGACAAAACTACTTTCCTTTGGGCATTAATTCTATTTGAATAGAGATACAAGCAGGCTCATCTCTTGTAAACTCCATTCAACAAAATGGTGTTAAAATCAGGTGCTAGGATTTGAGGATTTATGAGTTTTTAAAATTTTATTTTTGAAAATAACTTATTGTGATAATAATGTTTAATGTTAATTTTGATTTTTAGGGTTGCTTTATTCATTCTATGATGAAAATATAATTGAGAATTTACACGACTTCAAAGTTTTCAAAGAACTTTATGCAAAGAATCACAGAGAAGGAGCCAGTAGTAAAACCAATGGTCTCAAATAGTTATTTTAAATGTCCTCTATTTAGGCCAGAAACAAAAGGTATGTACTCAGTGAGATTTTATCATATGAAACCCATGACAGAAATCAGCTTTTGGATAATTATATATTATCAAAAACATAAAGAAATAAAAAGATGAAAATAGGTATATCACCTATTTAGAAGGCAAACACATATGAAACAATGTAGTTAGCATAAGAGGATAGCATGATGGAGATTATTTGAGCAAAAATCAGTGGAGGAAGAAATGGAACTGATTTTATTATTGGAATCTACACTGCATCTTTGATCCAACTCTAGTGGCAGAAATGTTGATATATAATCATCAAGTTACCACACAATTTTAATTCTTCTCCTAGGTTGGTTGGTGATAAAATGCTTTTTGTTCCACATAGCATCAGTATTATGAGTATTAGTTATGCTGATGTTTATTAGAAACATAGTTCTTAAATGCAGGCTTTTATGCCACACTAATCATTCCCTTCCTAGTCATGCTTTTGACTTTCTGGGCTTTGCCAACCTACTTAAGCTGCCATTGCACCCTGGAGCTTTCCTCGGTACCCAGAACCTCTTCACACTGGAAAGTATATTACTCCATCATTCCTGCTCCCCTCTCTAATGTTGACTTCCATTCTGGGGAGGGACCTACACTGACCAACCTAGTGTGTGGGATTCACACCTTCCTCCTCATCCAACACACACATATCCATACATACATCCCATTAGTCTTCCATATGTTTTTAACTACCTTTCAAATGGTTGGTTCTTTTCCTTTGTACTTGAAGTGGACCAAAATGACATCACTTACTGATGGTCAAGGTACAGTGTACTTACCTATGACTAATCAATCCAAATCAAATCAAAGCTCTACTACAAATCAGGCACAAATAGACCATATGAACATTTGCAGTGGAGATGACTAAATTTACACAACTCATGTCTCTTTTGGGGTACTCATATTTCTTCTTTGCTCATAAGAGCACAATGTCTTATTTAATGCAGGTGTACAAGGCTGGGTGGTCCTGTGCTCATGTCTTCCATGTCACACAATAAAGTCCAAATTTCTTCAGAGAAATCTTGAGAGCATCTCTGTATTGCTTCTGCTGATTTCCACGTGATCACTTGTTTGCTATGAGTTCTCTGTGATAGACTTTTAGACAAATGCACATTTGACACATGGTCAGAATGCTTGATAATACAGCTCAAGAAAAGACATCAGTGTCTTATCTTGACAGATTCTTTTCAGAATCTTTTTTTAAGAAGAGTTAAATGTGTGTGATTCAGTTTCCTGGCGCTGATATTCTGTTTCACAGGCAGACAACAATGGGATCAGCACCATGGCTCAGTGAACCTTACATTTGGTAGACAGTCTAGTACCCTTTCTCTCCAGAACCCTTTCTGTCAAAACTTCTCTTACTCTGAGCTAACTGACAATGCATGCAACAGCCTCATCATCAAGGAAGGGAACTTACCCACAGCATTCAAACTTTCTCCCTTTGCTGTAACCAGTGGTTTCCTGTATGGATGCTACAGGGCTGTTTGATGGAGAACCTTTGTTTTCTTAGTTTTTATGCCAAAATAAGAACAAGCAGTAGAACATCAATTCATACCTTGTCGCATCTCAGGCTCAGAGTCTGCGTTGAATACAAAACCATATGTGAACAAAAAGTCATAACTCTGCCTTCAATTTGGTCTTGGCTTGTAGATTTTACAAATAAAATTGTTTGCCTCATTTTGGCAAGATGTTCATTCTCATTGAAGGTACTTGATAGCATTGCTGAAAATATCATGTAAGAAAACCATGAGAAAAGCCCACCAACACACAGGCCTGCTTTATTCAATTTTTGACTTGGAAAGCACGAGAGTATCATTCATGTAAGCATGCCATCATAAAACATATAATATTTAAGGACTTCTCTGGGCAACACATTTTCCTATGATTTTCCAAAGGATTTGTGACTGTCAATATCAAAGGCCTTGGGCAGTTTGATGAGCACTATATGTATAACTTTGTTTTATTCCTGTAATTTTCCCTGAAGTTGTCGAGCAGCAAACATTGCATCAACCATTCCTCAGCCCATTCTGAAGCCATATTGGCTTTTATATAGATGACTTTCCATCTTCCAAGTGACAGATCAGCCTAATAAAGAAAATTCTGGCAAGAATCTTGTTGGCACTGAAAAAGAGAGGGACTTACACTGTGACAATGTATTTCCTTTTCCTTCATGGAGATGGAAAATGGGGCATCCTTGAAGTCCTAGGGGATAACTTTCTCTTGCCAGTCAGCTTTTGTATAAATAGTGGAATCTCCAACTCCCCCATACAATTTTAAATCTCCACTGGAGCAGTCAGCATCAGGTGCTTCACCACACAAGAGGAACCTAATAACATTCAAAACATCTTCTTCAGTTGGAAGTTTTACTAGAGGGGAATTGACTTCAACATGAAATACAAGATTAATGGCTTCAGCATTGATTGATGTTTGGAACATTATGAAATATTGTGCCCATCATTCCAGAATTATGTCTTTATCACTAATCAATGTGGCTCCATCTGCACTTAATTATAAGTGGAGATGTACTATAGGTTTTTGGCTCATAAATTGTCTTCAGGTCTTCATGAAAATGTTTTGGATTTGTATTATCAATATAAAACTGGATTTCATCTGCCTTTGTACTGAGCCAAAAAGTTTTCATTTCTCCACGCTTCACTTTCATTTTACTTTTTGTTACAGTTAAATTTTCTTCCTTGTTGTTTGTCCTTCATTCTTGAAGAGGACCATGACATTGGGGAGGTTATGCCATAACCTACACCATCTTCATGGCACATCCATCACTGCAGCCACTCCAGAAAAACACGTTATGTTATTCTAGCTGTGGTGAAATGGCCTTACTTTGTCGACCTTGTTTCACTTAAGTCTGTTATTTGGATGTAATCCCTGCTGAGTTCTCTTGCAGCAAGAGTAGTTCATTTTTCATGTGTCCTGAATTTCATGTTGTCAATAAATGCGCACACATTCCATCTACAAATAGTGAATGGAACCATCTTTGCAAAAGTTTTTGGACATGTTTTTGTATTTTGATTACAAGATAGGATCCTTTTTGCCAGGGTAAACAGTCCAGGATTAGATCAGGTGAAGCATACAAATTTTTTGGCACCTTTTCTAATCCCTTCCTAATGCCAAGAGATAAGAAATGCAGTTTTCAAAAGAAGGCTGTTCAGATGCTCAGGTAACTACCAAATCCAGCTACTGCTTCATTTCAGGGAGAAGATGACCCTCTGGCTTGGGCTATCTATGTGCAGGGCAAGGATAATGGTCCCCATTGCATCACACCTGCTGCTTCATTATTTGCCTGTCATTACAGGACTTTAAGATAAATAAAAATGATAAAATGGCATGGGTAATAAATCTTTTGATTTATGCATAGATTGTATTTAAGTGAGTCAGAGAGCCACAAAGTCCTTTGCCTTTTTCTCTATTCATTAAAGTCACTGAAGTACAGTGTAAGGGAAAAAAATGTTTATAGCAGCTTTTTTGTGTTGGCAAAGAATTGGAAAATGAGTAGGTGCACATTAATTAATGTGCACTGAATAAGTTGTAATATACTAAGGTAATAGGATATTATTGTTCTATAAAAATGATGAATGCTCTGATTTCAGAAAAATATAGAAAGATTTACATGAACTACTGCTGAGTGAAATAAGCAGAACCAGAAATACATTATACACAGTAACAGGAAGGTTGTAGAATGATCAACTACTAAAGACTTAGTTCTTCTCAGTGCTTCAGTGATCCAAGGCAATCCCAATAAACTTTGGATAGGAAATGCCATCTGCAAACAGAAAAAGAACTATGGAGATTGAATGTAAATCAAGACATGCTATCTTTAATTCTTTTTTCTGTTCTTTTTGTTTTTTTTTCTTTTTTGATTTTTCCCTTTTGTTATTTTTCTCTCCCAATATGATTCATAAAGAAATGTATATTTAAAAAGTTAATATACATATATAACAAGAAATTTTTTTAAAAAAATTTAAGAAGTAAGTACATTGCAAGACAAAAATCAAGATAATTGCCAATGGCAGTGGGTGGTCTTGGTCTCTTCAATATCTTCCCATGCTCTAAGCACTCACAGAATCTTCTTCAGCCTCCTTCAGAACTGCTGGAATAAATTGCTCTCATCTTCCCATTCAGCCTAGAAGTTGTCATGTACTTGGGGTAGACACCCACCTAACTCACTGACATGATTACTTTCAACCTGGATGGACACTAGAGGTAAATGACTGAACCTGAAAAGGGCTTGGCAGACTTCCATAAACAACTATACACACTGCCCTTTGATTATAAGTATTTTTGACCCAGATAGTATTTTGAGAAATTGCTTAATTCTTATTGTGTTACCTTATAGGCAATTTGGAGCATCTATTCTATTGTTAATGGTACAGTTCCAGTTCAGTATATTTAATTTCTTTAAACTATATTGAGATCTGTCTCTATGCATGGAGACCTGTTAATTTTCACTTATGAACAGTGGGCTTCTAATAAATAATTTTGCCTTTTAGATCAAGTCTTGTTTGGTATTCAGTAGGTGTTAAGTTTTTTGCAGCCTGAAATGATGTACACATTTTACCATTTTAATACATAATGTGAACTGATTAATAAGCTTGGGGTTTGGGTAGGAACAGTATCTACTATAGAATCATTTAGTATAGCTTAGGTAGTTTTTAAAAATTAGTCCATATATATATATTTTGTTTAAAAAAAAAAGGGAAAAAAAGACAAACTGTTCTTCTGTTTAGACATTATTATGAATTAATGGGAGGATAATTCACAGTTTTTTTTTTTCTGAGTAGATAAATAAAGGAGTTGGAGGAGTTGCTTTTATTGTGTATCTATAATTTTATGGAACATTTGATAATCTCATATTGTAGTGCTTATAAGTATTTACAAAAAGAATACTAAGAAAATAATTACAGTTCATGTCAACATCAGTTGCAGAGCGTATGGAAAAAGAGAATTTCTACATGAAAACTATATAAACATGTATTTTATTGCTTGGTGACTTCAATATGAAGGTAAGACTACAGGAGTATCGTCAAACAATTGAAAAAAATGTGTTTCAGAAGTTGGAAATGATAGAGGTCACATTATTATAGAATATGCTGAGGAGTTGTGCCTATAAATCATAAATACTTTCTTAAGAAAACCCTAAAAGACCGGATAGGATATATACCAAAATACAAGAATATTTTAAATGTTGTCATCTGTAAAATGATGAAATTGGACTCTGAGGATTCTTCCAAATCTAGAGTTATAATGTCCTATTTTAAATTTGTGTATGTATATACAGTGTGTACTACACAAACATATTTATATCCTCACAAACATATATGAACATGTATGTAAATACTCTATGAGATAACACATGTATGCATATAAAACAATACACATGCATACATATACAATTACACAGACATGTGCATTGTTATCTACATGTACATGTATATGTTTTGTCCAGACCTATTTTCAGTGATAAAGGGAGCTCTAAATAAGAAACTTTCTCAATAAATACAAATTTATGCCTGCTTTGTCACTTACAGTGTTACAAGGTTGCCTGGAATGCTAAAAGGCAAAAGCAAAATGCCTAAGTTAGTTGAACTTATATGTTCTATATTACACAACTCCTATGATCAGGCATTCACATATTATTCTGAACATGAATATATAATGTTCTCTCAGTCTATGTACATAAATATTTTTAAACAAAGCTTTTTCTTAACATTCAAGTAATTAAAAATTATACTATCCAAATATCCAAAAATCCAAATCCATATTCAAACAACTTAGCAATGAAAATGCATGATTGGGTTCATTAATAGAAAGATAGGAAACCACAATTCTGAGGTCAATTCAATTCAATAAACATTCATTAAGCAGCTACTATCTTCAAAGTACTGTTCCTTGAAGGACAAAAATGAAATATTTCCTGACAGGTGGGAACTTTAACATAATAAAGTGTATTTATAATCCTTTTAAACAGAAAAAAAGGTTGCCAAACAATAGGTGCTTTATAAATTTATGATATGTGACATACACATGTGCATATATGTATATATATAATTATCCATTTGTATGTGCATATATTCATATTTGCATATAAAATTCTGTGTGTATATGTCCACATTTAATCTATAGAAATACAAGCACATGTAACAAAGGAATTTATTTAGATCATGATAATTCAGTATTCCCCTTTATTTTTTGTAAGTTAAGTCTTAAAAAACTGTACAGCTTTTGGTCCTTTCCACTTTTAGTTTGTCTTTGGTCTTTCACTTATATCATAGATCAGTCCTTTCTTTAAAAGAAAGCTATAAAGATGAGTTCGAAATAATGTATTGCTTAATAACATTGATTATTATACCTGTTTAACTTTCTGTGGTTTGATGTTTACAAATTAAATAATCTGCTCATCCTTAGTTATTTTCTTAAATATCTATTTTGCCAACAGTCTCAAATATCTCTTGTCATGTGTAGAAATACTTATTTTCATTGATTATTACACTTAATATTGCTTATATTTATTTACTTACTTTTTATTTAGGGGTGGAATTTGAATTCTTTTGGTTCTTGGAATAAATTACTCCACTCCTTTGAGAACTGTCTTATATCTGTAGAATAATCCTGTTACACTTGAATTACCCTTCTTATAATACAAAGGTATCTCCCCCCTCTCTATCCTGGCTACTTGTAAAATTTACTATATGTCATCAAAATTGTCACTATACATTTTGGAGTTTAAAAAATTTTTTTTGGTTTATTTTTCTTGACAGTGAATTGTGAAGTTTCTCAATAAAGCTCTTTTTTTTTTTTAAACAGTATCGAATAACTTTACACAGTTTTCCTGAGTTATTTTCTAAATTTATGTTCTTTTGGAAAACTAATAATTTTGAAATTATCTCCTTTAAAATGATTAGTATATTTGGCCTTTGTAGAATTCCTATGCTATCTTTTTTTTTAACATGTTGATTTTTTCTTTACTTCTACAAAATTTTCTCTATTACAATGTTTGTTGTATTTTAAATCTATCCTCTCTGAAGCAGTTTTTTACTTATTTGAAGAGAATCTTAATCATGTATTCATATATTTTTCTATAACTTATGATATTTGTTTTTAAATTCTATTTTATTTTATTTTTTAAATTTATTTATTTTTATTTATTATAATAACTTTTTATTGACAGAACCCATGCCAGGGTAATTTTTTACAACATTATCCCTTGAACTCACTTCTATTCTGATATTTTCCCTCTCTCCCTCTACTCCCTCCCCTAGATGTCAAGCAGTCCTACATATGTTAAATATGCCACAATATATCCTAGATACGATATATGTGTGCAGAACCAAACAGTTTTCTTGTTGCACAGGGAGAATTGGAGGAAGAAAAACAAAAATGCAAACAGTTTACATTCATTTCCCAGTGTTCTTTCTTTGGGTGTAGCTGCTTCTGTCCATCATTGATCAATTGAAAATAAATTAGGTCTCTTTGTCAAAGAAATCCACTTCCATCAGAATACATCTTCATACAGTATCATTGTTGACATATATAATGATCTCCTGGTTCTGCTCATTTCACTTAGCCTCAATTCATGTAAGTCTCTCCAAGTCTCTCTGTATTCATCCTGCTGGTCATTTCTTACAGAACAATAATATTCCATAACATTCATATACCACAATTTACCCAACCATTCTCTAATTGATGGGCATCCATTCATTTTCCAGTTACTACCACTACAAACAGGGCTGCCACAAACATTAAATTCTATTTCAAGAGCTTTAATTTATATTTTAAAATCGTTCTTAATATTTTGTCTTTTAGCAATTTTATTTCTCTTTGTTACTATTTTGGAAGTTCTTGCTATTGTTCTATAATTTCTAAAGTCTAAAATTAAGTAATTTTTTCATCAGATATTATGTTTATCTTCCTTTCTATCACACACAGACGCACACATTCATATGTTCATTTTCATAACTCACATCCTACTGGCTTCTTAAATCCCAAGATTCTTGGATTTTGGCACACACAGTAGCTAGGAGCAATACTTTGGGTGGATATCATCCTAAACGCTAACTTGTGAACTCCTACCAGCAGGCTTTCCTTTAACAATCAGACCAAAAACATAGTTCTGTATTTAAACTCTATATTCAAATGGAAAAACAATTGTAATTATAAAGTCTTTTCCCCAATATTAAGGACACATTCTTCTATTAGTATGTCAAAAGTTTAAGAAAGGAAAAAAGTAGAAATGAACTTAAATTATAATTGTTGTTAGGCACATATATAGGAAATACATGTGGCTAAAGCAATTAATTCCTAATTCTAGAAACCTAGGACCCCAGGACTATTTCTCTATCTAGAGAGTCCTCATGAAATTTATCAAAAATTGAGTAACAAACCACTCTCAAAGTCTTTCTTTACTAAGGATGCAAAATATATACACATATACATTTTTGATGGTCATACATTTCTTTTGCTTTTTCTCCCATTTAGCTTCCCTGCTGTAGAAAAAAAAAAAGTGCCAATGGGAAAGGAAAAATGAAGAAAATAAAACCCTTGTGATAAATAGTCCAGCAAAACTAATTCCTATACTGGTCATGTTAAAAATGTGTCTCATTCTGCATATTTTGCTTATTATCTTCCTGTCAGGAGGGAATAGGTCATACCTTATCAATAGTCTTCTGGGAATTGTATTTAGTGAATGCACTGATCACAATTCATAATTCCAAAGTCATTTATCTTTAGGATGTTTTTGTTTGTTTGCTTTTTATTGTACAATTTTTTCTTCACATTCTGAACACTTTGACCTATATCAGTTCACTAAAGTCTTTCTAGGTTTCCCAGAAATTATCTCTTTCATTATTTATTATGGCACAGGTTCAAGCTTAAATCCAAATCATTCTGGCTTTCATTGATTGACAAATGACAGATCCCAAACCAAGCACAACCCCTTATTAACTCAAAGAGAATGTAAATAGCAATTGTTTCTGTTTTGGCCAGAAATCCTGAGGGGCTTCTCCTTCCCAGTGGATTTTTTTTTTGACTAGATAAAAGAGAGCATTTTTAGCCTCATTTCTTATCTAGCTTTAATTACTTATTGGAGTTAACTTATGCAAACTAAGACCTTTTAAAGAGCTTAGCTTAAAAAGTCCCAGGTGTTTCACTGCATCTCCATCTCTTGATCTTGATCTATATCTTGCCACTGGAACCAAATGATTTCAGAGGAGCAAGTTAGCCTGATGAGTTTGTACAACCCTCTCTCACTTAAATTCAATTCACTTGAATTTTATCGCATGAGTTCACTAATATCATGGTCCTCTTTGAGAATGAAGGACAAATAACAGTTTTTAGTCATAATTTCAATCTGCCATAATTTATTTATCCATTTTGAAATTGATGGGAGGTTCTAGATTTTTTGTTTGTTTTGTTTTTCTCTCTTTCTTTTGATTTTATTACTGCTGGGTCAAAAGGTATCAGTTTTAGTTGTTTTTAGGGTATGTTGCCAAACATTTCCAGAAGGACTGTTCCAATTCACATGTCCTCTAGCAGTCTGTTGATGTAACTGATTTCCCACAATCATCCAAACTAGTTATTTTCTTTAGGTTAACTTTGCCAAGTTGATGAGTATGAAACAGGACCTCAAAGTTGTATTAATTTGCTCTTCTCTAATTATTAGTGATTTGGAGAATTTTCTTTTCATGTTCCTGCTCTTGAGAATTGCCTCTTTCTATCCTTTGGATATTTATCAGTTGGGAAAGCCACCACCATTCTTGAAGACCTTCTATTGAATTGTAGACTTATTGAAATGTGTCAGTAGGCAGCATAATGACATTTATAAAATCAGAATTTCCTGGAGTATTTAAGTCCTATGTCATATGATGCTGAAATCAGTTTGATTAATTAAATACAAGAGGATTTTATTGCAATTGTCATGGATAGATAAGAGAAAGGGTGAGATACATTGGAATAATAATGTTCACCTTAGAATAAGAAAGGTGCAGGTTTAAGTGAGTTTTGCTCTGACACTGTTATCAAAGGAAATTTAATTAAGTTTTGTATACTTCAGGAAATGCCCAGAGACTTTTCTAAGTTACAGATGAATCTCAATATGTATACTGGAGAAAATCACATTTTGCAAGTTTCTTATATTGACAAAAATCACAGAACATGGAGTATGTGGGTTTGTGAATGTTTATACATCCTTAAATGCAGTGTGTGTGTGTGTGTGTGTGTGTGTGTGTGTGTGTGCAGCCCAGGAGAACTTGCCATTTTATCTCACTGAGTTACTGTTTTCCTGTGGGCATTAGGAAATGATTCATAGAGATAGAACTAGTGGAAAACGATTTAAGATTTTGTCATGGGAAAAAGAGTAAACTTCTTTCTTCTCTGAACAGAATGCTCCTCTTTTTGCTAAAGAAACGAAAGGAACTCACTGGGATGAAAGGAATGGCATTCTTGTGTTGTTTCTTCCAGTCTAGGATATCATTGATATGAGCAGCAACTGCCACTGAGATATGGAATCAGTGAGGATCTCCAAAGACAATGATGATCAGGATTACAATCAGCATTTCCCAGAGCCTGATAAGGACTGTTAAGTATTTAGACTCTGTATGCAGGCCAGAAAACAGAATCTTTCCTGTCTTACCTGGAATCAGTGAGCCTAAGAAAAAAAGAAGTGAACATTTTTTCTCTTTGAGAGCTTCAGGCATGTCATGAGAGGTGTTAAGGAAGCAGACTCAGTAGGTGTTCAGTAGAATGAGTGTATATTTTTCTTTAACATTCTATTCCATATTACCAAAAAAAAAAAATCACATTATGCTTACTATCTAAATCTATGAGTGCTATGGGAAGTGATCTGAGAGAGAAATTTCTCCTAAGAGGCAGGGGCATGTGTAAAAATAAAAAGTAGACTTTACATTTTAGTAAGCAATGGATTTTTTAAAAATTCACCCCCTACTGAATTAGAACTCAATCAGAAACATTTTAAAAATTATTCCTGAATTGAGCACTCAAATGCAGCAAAAACATTTTGCTTCCCATTTTCCCAGGTTCTTGTAACCAAATAGATCTAATGCATGGCAGACCAAAAGGAACAATTTATGTAGATTGCCACATGTTAGCTAATTAAAATATATGAGGAAGTTCATTTTAAACTTCCCAGAATGGATCATATCAGCAACACAGACAACAAGCATTTATGAAGTGCTTACTATATGCCAGACACGGATGGGACAAGAAAAACAATACTAAATCAAAGAGCTTAGGATCCTTGATGTATTCTTTGTTCCTAGGAGACATCAAGTCTGTGTGTTTTTGAATCCCTTGTTCTTTACCATATGCTATACACACTAACTGTCATATTCTTGCTGCCTTGGGATGGATCTGAGATTCAAGGGACCCACCTCTTTGGCTGAGGTGGATATACCTGTATAAATTAAAATTACCTAATAAAAACTGTCCCCACCTTAAAATCATTACTGATCTTTAGTGATCAGAT
This sequence comes from Sarcophilus harrisii, assembly GCF_902635505.1. NCBI lineage: Eukaryota > Metazoa > Chordata > Mammalia > Dasyuromorphia > Dasyuridae > Sarcophilus > Sarcophilus harrisii. The sequence goes on from NC_045427.1 coordinate 602,211,065, forward strand.
CATCAATATATTGCTACCTTGATATATTTATAATAAAATCTCTTAATTTTCTTTGTCCTGAGTTTTAAACAAAGAAGTTTCCTTTCTACACATCTATAATTATGTCTGATCTACATTGAATTTATGTCTATCAATATCTATTTACCAACCATTTTTATGTAATATATATACAAATATATAAAGATATATATATATCCATTTCTATCTATCTATAGATATATATTATATATGTGTATATATATGGATAGTTATTATATATCTATGACATTATATATACATATTCACCTAATTTATTTTTTAAACCAGTGATTTTGTGTGTATAGAGAATTCTCTGGTGTGTAAACTTCCTCCATCAATGAGTGTTGAATAATCATTTCTAAATTATACTCATAGAGAGTTTCCCAGGAAGCTGAGAGGTTACATGTTTTGTCCATGAATCATACTTAGTCTATGTTCCAGGCAGCATTTGAAACTAGTCTTTCTGAGGTCATTATCCATTTAGTTATGATTCCTTTGTTCTGTATATACAATCACAAATACAAACACACTCCCCATATATATTTATATGAGTGTGTAAATATCTGAATGTATGTTTATTGATTCAATAAGCATTTATTAAACCCAAATAAATATAATTAACTCTGCTAGCAAATAGGAGAGAAATAAAAGACATATCCCTGAGTGCAAGGAAATTTCAATTCTGTTGTCATGTGTGTGTGTGTATGTATGTGTGTGTGTGTGTGTGTGTGTGTGTGTTCTCTCAATATAGTACAATAATTTGGAGAAGAAAGCTATCTGTAAAAATTTGTTCTGAGTGAAGTTAATTGCATGCAAAGTGATATAATGAGGTCGTTGGTCACAAATATATTTTCCTTCTACAAATGAAACATACACACCCGTGCACACAAGCACACAGAGGCAGGTCAATTCATCTTTCAGACTCTCTGGATAAAGACAAGCTAATGAGGCTCATCAAACATTTACTTGCCCAGTCCCACATCAACATCTGGGAAATAGGGGTTACCATATGTATTATCAGGGTCAGGTTGAAGCTGGTCGAACTAATACTCCAGGTGATTTTTTAAAGCTTTTAAATCAGAATGATTTCCTGTCACTCCAGATGAGGCAGGTACTAAAATCACTTTCCATCACTTAGTGCTTGGGTGCATAAAAGGACAGGACACTAATCTACTTTGTCACTAAATCCACTCAATTACTTTTTCTAATCTTTTCAACATTAAGGTTTGGGAACAAAGGAGAACAGGCACCTACTTACTTGGGGCACAAATATCAAGAAGAACACAATGGGGGAAATTGTTTTTGTTTTTTTTTTTTCCTCCTTAAACAGAACATTTGTTTGGTTCTGATCATTATCCAAATCTTTAAAGCCTAAAGACAGACAAGGAAGCCTCCAAAAGCTTGTGTATTCAAAATTCTGTAGGAAGCTGTTATTTAAGATATTATCAGATGCTATGAATAACAAAGAAATCCTTGTGAAGAATTGCTATCCAGGAGGGAGCTCAACTTAGAATTGACAAAGAAATAGTATATTCACTCAAGACAAAGCCTATGATAATGAATACATGCTGCTAAAATTTTAAAAACATGGTTTTTAATCACTTAATTCAGTGAGATGCTATTGCCAAAAATTATGTATTTATCACCTTTATTTTTTTAATCATGCTTTTTTTTGGGGGGGTGTAGAAGAAAGGTGATTTTTCTGGGGTGAACCTAATTTTCATTGTATCCTACTTAAAAGTAAGAGTAAACTAATTTGATTTGAGATTTGGAAGAAATTCAGGCATTATATGGGACAGTCAAGTTTTGGAGTCAGCAGTGTTTGTAGTAGAGAAGCTTAGATACCAAACTTGCACTCTCATGGGATGCAGAGTTCACTCCACAGATTACTTCTCCTCAGTCAACACTATTTTCTATTCTTGCTGGCTGAAGGAGAGGAGGCTGGTGGAGTTTAGAAGGAGTCTGAAAAATAGCCCCAGAAATTCTTAACCTGGAATCTGTGAATCCATGTTCTGAGCACTTTGATACCTCCAAGGGTGTTCTGCAGGCAATTCACACACCTTATGATAGAAGTTTTTCACAAATTTGAAGAAAGAATTACTAAGCAACTGAAGTCTTGCTCATCTCCATAGTTGGCTTAAAAGATCCAATTGTTAAATTTTCAGCATGACCATTTACAACTCAGAAATCAGCAGTTCCATGAATCCAGACTGGATTAATTTATTTTTTGATTGTCCAGACTTCAGAGAGTATTAAAATGAAGATTAAAAATAAAAATTAAATCAGTATGTTTTCCCTAGAGAACTTCATTGTTAAAACACTTACCAACACACCTGTGTTTTGTTCTATAAACATTGCTTGAGCACAGAAGCAATTAGAGAAAGGTTCATAGAATGAAATCATGGAGATGGTGACTAGAGACTAGTAGTTGTAGGAGTGGTGATAAAAGCAGTGGTATTATATACACCTCTCAGATTGGCTAAGATGAAAGGAAAAGACAAGGATGAATGTTGGAGGGGATGTGGGAAAACAGGGACACAGATACATTGTTGGTGGAGTTGTGAACGAATCCAACCATTCTGAAGAGCAGTTTGGAACTATGCCCCAAAAGTTATCAAACTGTTCATGCCCTTTGACTCAGCAGTTTCTCTGCTGGGCTTATATTACAAAGAGATCTAAAAGAAGATAAAGGGACTCACATGTGCAAAAATATTTGTGGCAGCCCTTTTTGTAGTGGCAAGAAAATGGAAACTGAGTGGATGCTCATCTGTTGGGGAATAGCTGAATAAATTGTGTTTTTATTGTTCTGTAAGAAATACAGAGGCTTGGGGAGACTTATATGAACTGATGCTAAGTGAAATGAACAGTAAGATTGATGAAGTTTAGGTTTTGGGGTTCCCTTTCATAGGGAACCAAATGATGAGGTTTATATTTAGGGAACAAAAATGAGATTAGGGTTCCTGGTGATCAGGGAGTTAAATGATAAGGTCTAGTGGCAAGTTCAGGGTTCAGGGAACCAAATGGAGGGATTTGGCTCCCCTGTACCCCCTTGGGATGCAGTGCTTGGGTAGGGAATTTTGGGGAACCCCCTTCTGGCAGCTCAGAGATTCTCTGTAAAGGCATTTACAAACCTGAAAACTTAGATTGATAAAAAAGGTTTAATATAGGGATTGGGAAGTAAGCTAAGACATCCGGACAGAGAGGCATAAAGTCTCATTAGGGAAATAGAGAGGGTAGCACTGGAAAAGAATATTATCTAGTGGGCAGAGGCTTCCTTGGCATGGCATGGCATGGCATGTTTAGAACTTCTGCAAAGAAATGAGTTTTTAATTACTATTTTTATAAGGAAGTCTTTGGATGCAAGGGAGGCTTGCTCCCCCTTCCATTGAAGCTGGTGGGTAGAACTGAATTGAATAGAAGATCTTTAATTGAATAGGGTTGGAATTCTTTTAGCTCAGGACTGAACCAATCCCTCCTAGATAACAGAATGAAACTCGGGTAGGGTCCCTCACTGAGGCAGAGTCCAAGGAGAATTTCTACTTCAAGGAGTTTTATAGTTTTGGGGTCCCTTCTTCAAGATTATAGGATGATCAATGCTGATGCACATGGCTCTCTTTAACAAGAGAAAATTCAGACCAGTTCGAATAGCATTGTGATTAAGAGAGCCATCTACACTCAGAGAGAGGGCTGTGGGAATTGAGTGTGTATCATAACATTCTCCCTCTTTTTGTTGTTTTTCATTTGCATTTTTTCTTACTCATTTTTCTTTCCTTTTTGATCTGATTTTTCTTCTGCAGAAAGAGAATTGTCTAAATATGTTTATACATATTGGATTTAACATATATTTTAACATGTTTAACACATATTGATTGCTGTCTAGGGGTGAAAGTGAGGAAGGAGGAGAAAATCTGAAACATAAGGCCCAATGTTGTCAAATTATCCATGCATATGTTTTGAAAATAAAAAGCTTTATAGAAAAAAAAGATAAGAACTAGTGTTAATAGTGGCTGTGGTGATGGTAGTCATAGTAGTAGTAATTATTATAACTAGAATTTATAGTCATGTGAGTTTTCCATGTTCTTTACATTCACTATCTCATTTGAGCTTCATAATACCTATGTCCTTGCCCTAAGAAATCATAGATAACTCTGTTTCAACATAATAACTTTTATTTGTTTATATCTATAATTATTAATACATATTTATATATGAGTTTATATAATAAAGATATAATAAAATAATAAATATGTAAATATTTAACATTTTATATTTATATTATATATAATAAATATTTTATATTTATATTATATATATAATACACAAAGGAAACTAATTTTTGTGTGTGTATGCATTTTATGTCTTTAAAAACATTATTCTAATAAATCCATCAACTTCACTTGTCAAAGGGACATATCACACACACACACACACACACAATATATGACCTAATCTGAGAGTGGTAATGCAGCAAAATGATGAAAGTCAGCAATTGTATTGAGGAATTATAAAAGAAATGGAAACAATGGTTAAAAAAGGTTCAGCATTCCAAATTGAACAAACAGTATCAGATATAGGGGAAAGAGGCAGCAGAGTTGACATGGCAAGAAAAAATGGAAAACATCATCTTGTATTTCAAGACTAAAGTGGATGAGACTGAAGTCAGAGGTGTTCTAAGATGTGTCAATTACTCTAAAGTGAAATATTACCTACAAGAGAAATAGTTCCCCTATGCTATAGGTTTTTCTCAAATTTAAGGAAGAATTGTAAAGGCACTTCAGTCTTGCTAATCTCCATAATTAAAGGAAAAAGGGGACTTTTCTTAGTTCCAGGATTAGTTCTTTATAATCTGAGTGAGAAAAGAATAGTAAACACCTAAGAGAGTTGAGGACAAGGTGACTAAAGTCTTATTACTCTGAAAAAAATGGGGGGAAATCTGGAATGAGTGTTTCATGCCCTGGAAAAACAATTGTATAATTCACACACTTCTACTTGTAAACACACACACATGTATACTTATATATATACAAGATGTCATGAGGAAGACCCATACTAGTATTTTCTATATTACAATCAAAAACATAGATACCTAGTACCCATGTTAGTCTTCTTGATCATATTGTTTTGAAAATAGGAGATAATGAGTTCTCCCTGCCATTTGTGGTAACTTGTACCTCAAATTCCTCTTAATCCTACACCAATTTAATTCAAGAAATAATTCTTAATTAAGTATCTACAATATTTCAAGACCTATGTAAGACAAGGAGAATATCAAAAATAAATAAATGGATGAATGAGTTAAGGAATGAATAACCAAACAATAAATAAATAAATAAATGGTCCCTATTCTCAAGAACTTTTATTCTTATCAGGAGAGACAACAAATGCACGAGTAATAGAAAATATAAACAAAATGAACATGAGGTTTTGGGGGGGAGTTGTTTTGTTTTGTGGGGAAGAGTTACTCATGGATCAGGAAAGTGCTTTATCTGTTTCCAAGGAAACTCAGTTTTTAGTACAAATTTATTAAGTATCTACTATATGCAAGGAATTGAGCTATGTTCTGGAAGTACAAAGAAAAACAAACCAATATCTGATTTTAAAGAGCTTATATTCTATCTCTTACCAGCATGAAATGTTGGTATGAGGTTGTTATATTTTCAAGTTGAGATTCAGGTGGGGAAATTTCCAACAGAGCAGATAGCGGTGACTTGGGGAGGTGGAGATTGGTTAGATCATATATGTGCAATATGTACAATCAGGCTTCTAACCAAGTCTGGGGCTTTTATAATGCTGCTGCATTCATGCAGACATATATGACTTCTACTTGGTCAATTCAAAGTTAACATGACTCTATGGACCTCATTGAAAGCCAGAATTTCTCCACAACTTCTTGGGACAGAAACAAATTCCAAAAAATTCTTTAAGATATGTGAAAAAGAAAAGAAAAAGACTTTGGAAGTTATGAACATGGTAGAGGAAACTGGTTCCTCAATATGTTCTTGATTTCTGTTTTACTTTTTTAAAGACTTGAGAAAATTTCTCCTTAGGTGATATTGGTGACTCTGGATAAACTGAATTGATATCTTCTTTAGCTTCTATTTAATAATATATTCATTTTTATCTTGAATCTAGTATCTTCTAATATGTATAACTTCTCTGATTTTTATTTGCTATTTACTTGGATAAATGAATCTTCCCTATTTATGAAGATCTTTTGTATATACTAAGTATGTTAATTTTTTTTTTCTTTTGGGGAGAAGAGTTACTTGGGGATCAAGTAAGTGGATTTAGCTGAGTTTTCAAAGGAACTCAATGCTTAATTAACATTTATTATTAATGTGGAGAAGACCAAGACAATATGTATAAATTTGGGATTACTCTCCTCTCTTTTAAGAATGACTTGGCCAAAACATTATTTTGCTGTACAAAAAGAATCAGACTCTGAAATATTGTACAATTAGCTTGTGAAGGAAATCAAAAATGCAGGTGGGCATAAATATAGGGATTGGGAATTCAATGTAATGGTTTTTAATCATCTCCCAGAGTTCTTTCTCTGGGCATAGCTGGTTCAGTTCATTACTGCTCCATTGGAAATGATTTAGTTGATCTCGTTGCTGAGGATGGCCAGGTCCATCAGAACTGGTCATCATATACTATTGTTGTTGAAGTATATAATGATCTCCTGGTCCTGCTCATTTCACTCAGCATCAGTTCGTGTAAGTCTCTCCAGGCCTTTCTGAAATTATGTCATGTATACTTATTGTGTATCTAATTTATATTTTAATATATTTAACATCTACTGGTCATCCTGCCATCTAGGGGAGGGGGTAGGGGGTAAGAGGTGAAAAATTGGAACAAGAGGTTTGGCAATTGTTAATGCTGTAAAGTTACCCATGCATATATCCTGTAAATAAAAAGCTATTAAAAAAAAAAAAGAATGACTTGGAAAGTGTCTTTGTTTTGAAACAATCTTAGTCTTAGATCAGCAATTTGTTAAACAGAAGATCTATATTAATCTAGACTGGCACTACTCGTGGGGATAGGCAAGGAAAGAAACAAATGTCAAATCATGCATTTCTTCTCTCACAAGAGAAATTTTAGTCTCCCTTGGAGAGGGATGGACCAAATTCCCCCACCAGCCTCATTTATACATTAAGGCAGTCTCTCTGTCTCTGTCTCTCTCTCTGTGTCTCTCTAAAGATAGCCAGATAGATTACATATATACATACATATATATGTATCTATCTATATCTATATCTATCTATCTATCTATCTATCTATCTATATCTATCTATCTATATAAGCTTTTGGTGTAGGGGAAGAAGAAATAAGCATTTATCAAGCACCTACCATGTAACAAAGGGACAGCTAGGTGGTATGGTGAATAGAGTGTTGGGCCCAAAATGAAGAAAAAAGACAATCTATATTGACAAACATATTGTGTATGAGCAGACACATATAATAGTAATGAATTAATTATGTTTGTAATGGGAATGGCATCTTGTTGATGGGGTACATTAATACAGTTTTAATGTACCTGAGAATTTGTCTAATTATTCTGAAAAGCATTTTGGAAGTATGCTAAGGCAATGTCTAAATTATTCATATCCTTTGAGCCAAAGATCCTCCTGCTAGGCATATGTCCTAAGGAGGTCAAAATTCGAAAGAAAAGTTCCAAATATATCGAAATATTTATAGCAGCACTTTTTACTGGCAATGAATTGGAAACAAAGTAGGTGTGCATTGGCTGGGAAATAACTAAATAAATTTAATTGTCTTGCAAGAATATAATAGAATATTATTTTGCTCTCATGGCATAGTAAACAGACATTGGATATGAGGCCCCAGATACCTAGATTTATTTATTTTTGTATTTATTTTTTATTAAAGCTTTTTATTTACAAAACATACATGAGTATTTTTTTTCAACTTTGACCTTGCAAAACCTTTTGTTCCAAATTTTCCCCTTCTTCCCCCCACTCCCTCCCCTAGCTAGTAGGTAGTCATGTTTAACATACTTAATATGTTAAAATACATGTTGAATCCAATATTTGTATACATATTTATGCAGTTACCTTGCTGCACAAGAAAAATAAGATCAAGAAGGAAGAAAAAAAAACTAAGAAAATGCAATCAAATAATAACAAAGTGAGAATCCTCTACTGTGGTCCACACTCAGTTCCCATAGTCCTCTCTCTGGATGTAAATGGCTCTCTTCATTCCTGAACAATTGAAACTGGTTTGAATCATCCCATTTTGAAGAGAGCCACACGCCTTAGAATTGATCATCATATAATCTTGTTGTTGCTGTGTATAATGATCTCCAGCAGATACCTACATTTAAATCTTTTTCTTCTGATACTTACTAGGGACACATACAAATGTGTCCAGTTAATGCAATGCAATGCAAGCTGATTAACCTTTTGCTGCCTAAGAGTTTTGAACTGTAAAATTAGTAAGTTGAACTACATAGCCTTTTCAGGACCTTACACTAAGATTCTATAATACTACAAAGTTGATGAATATAGAGAATCATGGGAAGATTTATTTGCAGTGAGGTAAAGTGTATATAATTCAAGAAAAATAATATTCACAATGCTTACTGCAACTTAAATGGAAAAAAAAAACAGCAATGGGAGCAAAACTGAATGTTGTGTCATAATGACCCAATGTGGACCCCAAGAAGGGATGTGGAAATGTACCTCCTTTTCTTTGCAGTGGTGAGAAATATTTTGTATAAAACATGGCATATACTCTGAGACTTCATTCTTTTTGTACTATACATTGCTCAGAGAGAAGATTCCTTCAGTCATGGGCAAAACTAAGTGGAGGACTATGAGTTTCAACTTACCACATAGCTTCCTCTATGGATGATCCCAAAAAATTATTAAAGGAAATCTTTTTAGCCATAGTAATAGAGTAGATTTAGTAGAAAGTCAAGCACATAAGTTTGTCAGAAAATGGAGCTCAGCAAGCAGTAGATTTTTGATATAAAGACCAAAGGGAAAAGAGTAATTGGTAAATGCTGTGCAGACTCAGTTTAGTGAAAATCCACAAATGCTCCAATGATAATTAATTGAAATGATAATTTTATGTTTTTATAATTATGAACATCATAATAATATGGTGTGATATATAATCCAATGATAACTATTTAAAATATTTGAAAATTCACTGAATTATCAGTCCATGTTATACACATTTCACATAATGTTATGTAGTTTCAAATATCACTTTGATGATCAAAGCCATTCTCTCAATCAATAAATCTCCCAGCACTTATTAAACATCTATTTTATACAAAGAATAAATCAATAAGTATGTTCCAGCTATAGTGGTATGCACCAATCATAAAGACAAAAGTCAAACAGTTCCTGGACTCAAGGTGGATAAGATTCTTTTGGGCAAAGCAATATATACATGCATAAATACTTACAAAATATAAAAAATGCATGATAATTTTGAAGGATTGACTTTCCATTAACAATAGGGACTAGAATAGTTCTAATAGTAAAGAGGTTTCTCGATTTGAGCTTTGAGGAGATCTAGGGTTTCAAAGAGGATGAGAAGAAGAGAGTGAATTATAAGCATGGGAGACATTATGTTCAAAGACTCTGAGATATGGCTTTACATGTCATCTCTGAAGAATATAAAGAAAAACAAATTGTTTGGCTAGTAAATAGTGTGAAGTCCAGGAATATGTGTAGGTCCTTTTAAAGGCCCCTGGGGGAGATGATTGATTTGTCTCAGAAAATTGACCTCCTCAAAATTGAAAATGAGCTTCTGCAGCTTCCCACAGAGTTGTTATTGCCAGAAACAGGCAGAGATAGTCTGGATGGGTACTGTGTGGTTTCCTGTGTATGTATAACCATCTTGAGGATTATTAAAATTAACTCAACACTCTCTCCTCAGGTACATTTAAAAAAAACTGTAGGTGATTTGGGGTGGTCTTACTATAAGGCAGAATAATAAACCAAATCAACTCCGGTGGTCCTTTGTCCCAACTCTAAACAGCTAGGATCCTCAAAAGGAGGGTTTGCATAGCCCCTACTCAAGCCCAGAGTCTTTTATAAGTAAAGATCCAAGAAAGTTTAACCTTTTTTCTATTCCAGAGGTATTTTCAGATCACAAGAATGGATCCTCAGTAGATCTTCTTCCTTTTCGCATTCCCTTTGACTTTCCTCTTTTCACATTATCTATTAGGTAATGGGTAAATTTGACATCACTGCCTAAGATTCAGAAAGACCAAGTGCTTTGTCCATGGCTACTCAGCCAGTTTAGGCTTCAGAATTTGAATTTAGATCTTCCTCACTTGAGGCCCAATACTTTTTCATCATTCTCATTTCTCTCTCTCTCTCTCTCTCTCTCTCTCTCTCTCTCTCTCTCTCTCTCTCTTTTTTTTTTTTTTTTTTTTTTTTTGCAGTACTAATATTAAAAAGAAACTTCTGTATTAGGATATATTGACCTTCTTCTCCTCAAAGCCAAATCTGTTTTTTTTTTCCCCTAGGAAAGATTAAAATTAATCCCAGTTTACAGGGACAACCCCTTCATAAATTCTGGAATGAGTGCTGTCCTTAGGCAGAGACAATGTAAATAGCATTAACTCTTTTTGTTCACTGATTCAGTATTGAATCAGACTTGTTCCTTTTCTTTGGGCAGACCTAGGGGATTCAGTTTCTCATTTGCTACCTCTTGCTTTTTTCAACAGACTTGTATGCTCTTGCTTTCTTTCTCTCTGTCTCTGTCTCTGTCTCTTGGCTCTTTTTCTCTCTGCATCTCTGTCTCTCTCTCTCTGTCTCTCTCTTTCTGTCTGTCTCTCTCTGTGTGTCTCTGTATATGTTTTTATGGTGATGACACAGATGATTATTATAAAGGATCAGTCTTGGGGATAAAAAGGTTAGAAAGCAGTATGCTGTAACAATTTAGGTATGAGATAAGGATGCTAATCAATCCATTAACAGTGGGAATAAAAAAAAAGTGTGGATGTGAAAGGCATTGATTAAGAATTAACAGGCTATGACAACCCATCAAATCTGATAGTTTTAATGGAAAGAGACCAGGCAAAGTTTTTAATTTGGGTGACTGTCAGCTGTTCATGACTAGAATTTAGTCCTACCATCCCCACCCAAAGAAGTGAACAAGTCAATATGTATTTCCTGAAAGTCATGCCCACCATTCAGTCTCATGAAAAAACAGTTAACTCTCAAACATGGAGATTGAGAGCCCTGGCAGACAGGCACACAACAATAATTACTTGGCAAGCACAGCTAAGGCATCTCCTTAGCTACTGTTTTTATTGATAGCAATTAGTTAATCCATTAAAAAATTAAAAGCAATTCCACACTAAAGTGTCTGCTCTCAGACAGGAAGCTTGAACAGGTCCCTCTGACCCAGAGACTTTTTCCCCATACAATATTAGGGGATCTCATCTGTCACCCATCTGTGGTGTGAACTTCTGTGTCTTCCTTGAGATTTACCAGAGAGATATCCAGTGTCATAATGTTTCCACATTAGCACAAGACAGAGGACTATGGTACTCCACAGATATCAGAAATTAATTGGGAAATTGTTGGAACTCTTCAAATTATTAGCAGCCATTGGTGAGAACTCTGAGGATCCTGAAGTTTTTCCTCTTGTCATTTTGTTCTCAAAGAGGACCAGAATGATATCACTGTTAGAGTTAAGCACAGTGAGTTACAGTCTCACAGCGGCTGATCTGACCAATATGAGCTCAAAATGTTCTGCCCTAGGTTGGGCACAAATAGTTCAGATGAACATTTGGGGTAATTTCTCTGACTTTGCTCATCTCGAGTCCCATCTGAGCTAATTTAATTCTGTTTTGCTCATAAAGCACCATGCCTTTTCTGATGAGGGCACACCATTCTAAGCAATCCTATGCTAGTCTCCTATGCCATGCAATCAGTTCTAAAGTTCCAAAGGGAAACTTTGCCTTGCATTGCTTTTTCTGACCATCAAGTGAATGTTTGCCCTGAGTGAATTCTCCACAAAATACTCTTTTTGGCAAGTGTACCTTTGGCATTTGAACATTGTGGCCAGCCCAGTGGAGTTGTACTCTCTGCAGTAGAGTTGGACTTCTTAGCAGATTAGAGCAAGGACTTCAGTTTCTAGTATCTTATCTTGCCAGGTGATCCTCAAAATTTTCCTAAGACAATTCAAATAGAAGTGATTCTATTTCCAAGGTGGCACTGGTATACTGTCCAGGTTTACCTGGCATAAAAAATGAGCTCAGCACAACAGCCCTGTAGACCTTCAGAATGGAAGTCAGTCTAATACTTCTCTCCCACACTTTCCTTAGGAGCCTGCCAAACACTGAGTTAGCTCTGGCAATGTGTTTGTAAATCTAATTATCAGCATAGATATCCTTGGAAAGTATACTGTCAAAATAAGTGAACTTATCCACAGCTTTCAAAACTTCATCATTTGCTGTGACTGATGGCTCGACATATATCTAGAAGGTGTGGTGCTGGCTGATGGAGCACCTGTGTTTTCTTGGTGTTAATTGTTAGGCCCAAATTAGCACAAGCAGCAGAGAATAGATCCATACTTTTTGCATCTCAGTTTCAGAGACTGCAATGGGTGAATGATAATCTGCAAACAAAACAAGTATGCACCAACAATCCTTTTGAATTGTAGCTTTTTCAAGTTTAAAAAGTCACACAATATTTGCAGATCTGATTGCTTCTGATACTGTCAGTCATGAAGGCAATATCAAAAGCACTGATCAGATCAAAAAATGTGTGAATTGTTAAGCTGGAATTTTTTTTCAGTTTTGTTATTTTAACATTTTTTCAATTGGAAACTTTTTCAAAGTGTATTTGCCCAGAAAAGTTGATAAGTATTATACATCCATTTCTCAGTATATGCTTGCCTAGGTTCTGTGCAACGAACAATGCTTTTGCACTTTCCCAGTCACAGAGGGGCTTGTTCCTATTCTTTTCAGCATGATGAAGATTAATACAATATCAAGGTCAGCTCCTCTAACCCAATTCTTAAGGGAGAAGAAGAAACTAAACAATAAAGTCATAGTAGGAATATATTATTTGAGAGTTTGTAGACAAAGTGATTTAGTGGGTAGAATATTGGACCTAGAGTCAATAGAACACATCTTCCCAAGTTCAAATTTAACACAAGATATTTAGTGACTATGTCACCCTCGGCAAGTCACTTCATCCTGTTAGCCTGTTTCCTCATCTGTAAAATGTAAGAAAATGGAAAACCACTCCAGTATTTTTTGCCAAGAAAACCCCAAATGAGGTAATAAAGAATTGAACACAATTGAAAAAATGAATCAACAACAATATATATGGTTCAAAAACCTTAACTAGACCATGGTGACCATGGCTTTACACCCAAGAAAACTTGGTAGCCAATATGAGGTTAGTTTCATGATGGTCCTTTAGTTTACTGAATCTATGTCTTATGGTCTTATACTATTCCAGAGGCAATCACCTCCCCACTCCCCCACCCTCCAAGGCTGCCTCCTGCCACCACGTTCTACCATCTCTTGGGGAAATCAGTCTTAAAGGACTGTCATATCCACACATACTCCCCCCTTTCATCCATTCAAAAAGTACTGTGGCTGCTTCAAATACCATAATTTCTCCTAATGTGTGAATGAGAGTACAACTAAGAAAAGGTCCAGATGTGAGGAACAAAGCAAGGGTCCTGTAGCACAATTAAACTGTACGAATCAATTATATAAATTCCTCTCAGATGTGCTATAGTGTAGAAATTATTAAGCTGAGTTCTATTAACTTTTTTAAAAAATTCATATTAGTCTTTAATATAATTGGATTTCTATGTTATTCTCTATATTTTAGTTTATGCATTTATAAATATTATTCTAGAAAAGATCTATTAGCTTTACCATAAAGACTCTTTCCCTCCCTCCCTCTCCTCTCTCTGTCTCTGTCTCTCTCTCTGTCTCTCTCTCTCTCTCTCTGTCTCTCTGTCTCTCTCTGTGTCTTTCTCTGTCTCTCTGTCTCTGTCTCTCTCTGTCTCTCTCTCTCTCTCTCTCTCTCTCTCTCACACACACACACACACACACACACACACATACAAAGAGAGGGAATATTTCAACTATGCTTATTCTGTCTTCAGTGCTGTTACACGCTTGTCAGATCAGACCAGCCTCTGTAAGACTCATAGTACAATGTGAAAGAGACTGAGGAAATAAAAGGCAAAAAAGGCTATGATAAAATGATAGATATTCAGCTATGATGACCCAGATTTTCACTGCTCTCTAACCAATCAATCAATCCACAATCATTTATTAAACAGTTTTTATGAGCTAAATACTACACTTCCTTGTATACTGTGGTGGTCAGCCGTTTTCCAACATTCCTCTGAGCATCTCATATGGTCTCAAGTGAAGCTCTGTGGTTTTCTGATACCAGAACACACAGCATATTTGAGGCATATTAATGAACAGTGGTGATGAACCTTGCTAAATTGGCCTTAGAGATACATACATATCTGATCTACCACAGTGAGTCCAATCACCCACCACTGGGAAAAATTGCCCAAAGCAGTGGACATCTATATGACAGTGATAAGTCCCATATGAGGAAAAATCTGGGTATAAATAGGAAGGAGAAAAGAAATGTTATAATAGAAAAATTTCAAAAGTGATCTTGTTAAGAAAAGAGAGCCCAGGTACCAAAAGCTAAGGTATGATAGCTAAGGCAAAAGGACTAGGTTCAAGTGGACATGTCACTGAATAAATTCAAGAAGTTCAGTAATTTTATAAAAGGGAACTCTAGATTATAGACAAGCATGTCACAAAATGAATTTTCAAACCTATTGCAGAGTAAATATTTGGCTATACCCCAGCTATATTTGTCTGGGCCAGAGTTGCTAGAATAAGCACATCATAGAATGAAGGCTGTCAGTAAAAACTGATTATCTCTTAACAACTATAACCCACAGAGTGTAACACAATTCTGACTGGACCACTTTACGGAACAGTGATATAGGTTGACAGCTCAACCAGGGTGTGAGTGATATCCTGTGATTAGAAAATCAACTTTTACAAAGCTTGTAGGGAGAGGGCCCTAAGGCTAGCTACAGGTCAAAAGATCAAATTAAGAGTTGAAAGAAAATAAAATGAAACTCTTCTGAAGTAAACACATGGCTTACTCTCTGAATTATATTTTCACCCTGAGTGCTTAATATTTGGAAGCAGGACCAGAATCAGAAATCCTAAGTCCTCATCTCTGTAGTAAATCTATCAATCAATTAATTAATTAGCAATCCTTTTTTAACTTCTTACTATATTCTAGGCATTACCAAGCTATGTGACTACTAGCAAGTTCTTATCTTCTTCAGTTTTTAGTTTTTTTATTTTATAGAAAAGATCTCTTAGTACCCTTTCAGCTCTGATATTCCAGGCCTTTATCATAAAAAAGGACACTCTATGATGCTGGAACCAAGCACTGTGTTGAGTCAGGAGACCTAAATTTTAGGCCAGATTTTACCAATAGCTAGGTGACGACTATAGACCCCATCTGCCATATGAAGGAACTAGACTAGAGGGTCTCTAAGGTCTCTTCCAGCTCTGAAATGTGGTGATTTTGTAATTAGAAACACTGAAGGTTGTGGCCAATTCTGAGCTTGAAGGTTACCTTATAAAGAAATAAAATTATGCCTGACACATTCTTGGGAATGTGTCAGGGAATATTAGGATTGTGAGCAAGAACTAATTTGAAATCCCTTACATATCTATGACCCAGTCTGTCCTTCAGAGCACTGGATAATATTAATGGTTGGTAGGTAAGAATAAAAATGACTCCCAAAGCCACAAGGAGTTCTTGTGGCAGGCAGCATTCTAAAGGCCTATGTGCTTATCAAAAGGACAAATAGTCATTAAAACAGGAAATATTTAAAAGAGGTTTATTTTACATTGCCTTGAGTCTCATGTAGGTAAAATGCTTATATAAATCTTCCAAGGAGAAGGGAACCAAAGGACCCACTGTGTTTATGTTTATGTATGTATGTATATGTTTAATTCTATCCATCTGGTGATACATACATATATGCACATACACATATATGCAAGCATGCACACACATACATAAAGACAGACAGATAGGCAGAAAGACAGACAGATGGTAGATAAATATTTCTTTCTTGTTGCTATCCTTAATCTGATTACTCAGTTGATAGGTCTCTGATACCCCACATCTGTGTTGAAAGAAATAAAATTCACTTTAGTTTTGATATTAATTTCTATTCCTTGTTCAAAAATAGAAACACTGCTTCAAAAGAGGAACAATAGTAATCACATTCATGTCTCTTTATGAAAAAAAGAGAATGAATATTATCATTACTCTTTAGCTCATTCTAAAGCTCATTGGGACACTATAAGGTGTCCCAAAAGTCTCAGTGTAGTTTCAGGTTATTAAAGCTTAAAGCTCCTCTAAGAATTATTGAGCACCCTGTATAATGGTGGCATTTAAGATAGCTCATGTTTACCACAATATACATTAAAAAGGGGAAAAATTATTCTTTAATCATTCATTTTCTACATCTCAAAAATGAAAGGTTGAATTTCAGTGTCATGTACTTTAAAAAAAAATGTACACTACACTCCCTGGGAAAGTCCCATAACCTACATATATTATGAATCTTCAAAACAAAAGGTTTCTTCAAATAACTATAGAAAACAATGATTTAAAGAATCATATTCTAATTATTTCCTATGCATGTTGAATACCTACCAATTATTCCAATAAACAGAGGAATGAAATACATATCTTGTAAAGAAATAACTCCAAAGAAGAAAGTTATGGGTCTTTAAAAGGGAAAAGCCCAGGCTAAGCCCTCCTTTAGGTTTTATTTACTCTTCAATGAGCCATATCCTTTAGTTAATAGAATAGCAGTGCATATGCTCTTTGTAAATCAATTAAATCAACAGCATTTGAGTTTCTATAATGTGCCAGGTGTGCTAAACTTTGGGGATATAGACAAAAGTGAAATAGTTCTTGTCTTCAGATTACCTTCTAATTGGAAAGGATGGGAAAATTGTGTGTGTGTGTGTGTGTGTGTGTGTAAGTACATAAAATGAATGTAAGAGAGTTTTGAGTACGTTCCCATTGAGACCATGATGGCCAGAAAAGGATGGATGTAAAAGATGGTCCTTGAGCAGAGTCATAAAGTAAATGAAGGAAGAAAACTTGTCTTGAAAGTGTTAAGAGGAGAGAGAAAATTCTTGCCATTGGATCCAGACAGGCACAAGAAAACTAGGTAATATCTTTTTTGTCACTTCTTGAACATAGGACATCATTGGAAATACATGTCCTACTAATATGCTCCATGCAACTCTATGCCTTTTGAATCAAAGTAATTTTGATTCATTAGAAATAATGGTGCTTCAAGACACAATATTAATGGGAGAATATTGCTATTAGAAAGAGAATTGGTTTGTATCAAGGAGCAACTTCAAATTATGTTGAGATTAGAAACACTGTGAACTTAAGTTGGTCACAAATACTTTTAGTTGATAAATGTTCAACAACAATGCCCTAGTTGAACAATGTTCAACTTGTGTCCATCAGGTTCTTGCCTAACATTTGGTGTTAAATGTCATTTTAATCTAGCTTATGTTACAAGCAATCAATCATTACATTGCTTAATATCCTATTATATGAATATCCCAATATTTTTTTCTTAATAATCATGTTCCTAGCATTTTTATTAGCAAAATTGTCATCATTTTACTTGTTCTTATCACCAGTAGTAGCAGCAGCAGCATTACCTTTCTTGGGTTTAAATTTAATAGTAGTAGTAAATGAATGAATTGACATTTATATGGTATTTTGTGATTTACAAAACTTATTTCAACAAAAAATGAAATAATTCCTTTTCCTATTTTAAAATTAGAAAAATGAGGATTCAAGTAAGTGACTGGTTTTCCCAAGGGCTCATAGACTTGTTAGCAACAGATCTAAGGCTTAAAACTAGGTCTTATGTCTTCATTATTATTTTTCCTCTACTATGCAAATTAACCTTGCTACAAAATATGCATTAAAATATTTATGAGTTGACATTATCTTTAGTAAACTTTTTGATGTTAACTACTATCATGTTAATGATACATGGCAATTTGACCTAAAAAAGGACAATATATGGATTGTAGATTTTCTTCTTGAATTTTTGGTATTTAAAAAAATATATTTTCAAAGTTTTATCTTAAACTTAATCAATTTAGTGCTCAGATCCATGGGCATATAACAATGTAAACAAGATGGTTTGGAAGAGGGGCAAAATAATTTCTAAATTATTCCAACTATAATGTGGGACTCTGATAATTTTTCTGTTATGTTGATAGACTGGGGATAATCAATTCATACAAGAGGCATTCTGGTTTTTTTTTAGGTAAATAACATTTTCCCCAATTATAGATGAATATAGTTTTACATATTAAGTTTATAAGATTTTGATTTCCAAACTTTTTTTTCCTTCCTCCCCTCATAATACCTCCCTAAGAGAGTAAGCAATCATATATACATGAACAATCATGTAAACATATTTCTACATCAGGCATGTTGTGAAAGAAGAAACAAAAGGAAAAAGCCACCAAAAACCAACCAAACATAAAAGTGAAAACAGTATACTTTGATCTGCATTCAGACTTCATAATTCTTTTTCAGAATGTAGAAATAATTTTCTATCATGAGATTTTCATATATGATCATCACACAATGTTGCTATTATTGTATACAGTGGTCTCCTGGTTCTGCTCACTTTACTTAGTGTCCATTCATTTAAGTCTTTCCAGGTTTTCTTTTGTTTTGTTTTGTTTTTCAGAAATCCATCTGTTCATTATTTCTTCTACCACAGTAGTATTTGAATACATATATTATATTTGAATATATTTTATATACTCATACATATATATTTGAATATATAATACATGTTATATTTTAAGATATAATGAAATACCATTCTTTCAAATCCAAAATTTTTGTCACCACAAAAGAACTGCTAAAAATATTTTTGTACACATGGGTCCTTTTCCATTTTTTATGATCTCTTTGGGATATAAACCTAGTAGTAGTACTGCTGGATCAAAAGGTATGTGAACAGTTGATTGTCCTTTGGGCATAGTTCCAAATTATTTCCCAGAATGATTAGATCATTTCAAACAACTGACAGTGCATCAGTGTGACAATTTTTCTACATCTTTTCTTTTCTTTAAGAGTGAAAATGCTATGTTGTGAACCATACTCAGTTCCCACGGTCCTCTCTTTGGGTGTAGTTGGCTCTCTTCATCACAAGATCATTGGAACTAGTCTGGATCTTCTCTTGTTGAAGAGAGCCATGTCCATCAGAATTGATCATCATATAATCTTGTTTTTGCTGTGTATAATGATCTCCTGGTTCTGCTCATTTCACTCAGAATCAGTTCATGTAAGTCTCTCCAGGTCTCTCTGAAATTATCCTGTTGGGCATTTCTTACAGAACAATAATATTCCATAACATTCATATTCCATAACTTATCCAGCCATTCCCCAACTGATGGACATCCATTCAGTTTCCAGTGTCTTGCCATTACAAAAAGAGCTCCCACAAACATTTTTGCATATATGGGTCCCTTTCCCTCTTTTAAGATCTCTTTGGGATGTAAGCCCAGTAGAAACACTGCTGGGTCAAAAAGTACGCACCACTCAATAACTTTATGAGCATAGTTCACAAAGTCTCTGCATGTATATCAGCAAGCAAACTTCCAAATATTTTATATCATTCATAGTTATTTTAAATGGAATTTATCTTTTTATCTCTTGCTTTTGGGCTTTGTTAATAATATGTAGAATTTCTAATAATTTGTGTGGGTTTATTTAATATGATGTGACTTTTATTAAAGTTGATAATTGTTTCAATGAGTTTTTTAATAAATTCTCTTGAATTTTCTAAGGATAACATCAGATTATTTGTAAAGAGTGACAGTTTTGTTTCCTTGTTTCTTCTGCTAATTCCTTTATTTTTCTACTCAGTGCTAAAGTTAACATTTTCTAACAGTTTTGTTTCCTTGTTTCTTCTGTTAATTCCTTTATTTTCCTACTCATATTGCTAAAGTTAACATCCTCAGTATTATACTGAATTATAGTGCTGATAATTGGTATCTATGTTACCCCAATTTTACTGAGAAGGCATGTAACATCCTCATTGCAGATATTGCTGCCTGATAGTTTAAGATATACAATATAAATCATTTTAAGGAAAACTTTATTTATTCCTATGCTTTCTATGTTTTTTTTTTTTAATAGGAATGGATGTTTTTTTCCTTTGGAAAAGTGTTTTTCTGCATCTATTGAAATCATACAATTTCTGTTAGTTTTGTTATTAATATAGTCAGTTATGCTCATAATTTTATAATATTGAACCACTCTTAAAATCCTGCTATAAATCCCTCTGTGGTCTTAGTGTATTACCCAGCAAATAAATTATTGTAATTTCTTTCTTAATATTTTATTTTGAAATTTTGTTTCAATATTAATTCAAGAAATTGACATAATTTTTTTCTCTATTCTGGGTTTTACTAGTTTAGATATCAGCTCAATATTTGAATTACAAAAAAAGATTTTAGTAGGACTCTTTCTTTGCCTAGTTTTCCAAATAGTTTATATAATATTAAAATTAATTATTATTTAAATGTTTACTAATAATTTGCATTATATTATATATAGTTATATATATTATATAATATATATTATATGCTAAATATTCACATTTGACTTTGAAGATTTTTTCTTAGGTAGTATATGGATAGCTTTTTCAATTTATTTTTTTCTAAAATGGGGTAAAGTATTTCATTTCCTCTTCTGTTAATCCAGGTGATTTATATTTTTGTAAATATCCATCCATATTATTTGGATGGTTATATTTTTTGGCATACAATTGGACAAAAATGTTCATCATCATTGTTTTAATTCTCTCTTCATTTATGGTGAATAAACCCTTTTCATTTTTGATACTATTAATTTGGTTAACTTCTTTTTTTACTCAAATTAACCAAACATTTTTATTGTTATTTTTAATAAATTGAGCCCTTAGTTTTACTTATGAGTTCAAAAGCTATTTTTTAACTTTCAATTTTATTAATCTCTTCTTTGATTTTCAAAGTTTCTAATTTGTGATGTTTAATTAAGAATTTTAATTTTCCCCAAGCTCTTTTAGTTGAATGTTCAATTTATGAATCTGTTCTTTTTCTGTTTTATTTACGTAAGCATTTAGAGATATAAAATTTCCCCTCAATACTTTTTTTGGCATTATTCCCAAAATTTTGGTATGTTGTCTCCTTATTGTCATTCTCTTGGGTGAAGTTATTGATTGTTTCTATTATTTATTATTTGACTTATTCATTCTTTAAGATTACATTATTATTTTTTCAATTACATTTCAATCTATCTTTCCAGTCCTTTTATTACATGTAATCTTTATTACATCATGATCTATTGAGGATGCAATTAATATTTCTGTCTTTCTGTATTTGATTGTGAGGTTTTTTTGTGTCCTAATACATGATCATTGCTTGCATAGGTGCCTTGCTGTTGTAAGAAAAACGTATTACTTCATATTCCCATTCAATTTTTTTCAAGAGGTCTATCATATGTAACATTTAAAAATTCTATTTGCCGCTTTACTTTTTTTTTCATTCATGTTTGGTTAGATTTATTGAGTTCTGAGAGGAGAATGACGTCCACCCGAAATTACAGTAATTTCTATTTCTATTTCTTTTTTTCTAATTCCTTTAAATTCTTCTCTAGGAATTTGGATGCTATTCCACTTGTTGCATATATGTTTACTACTGTTATTAATTTATTGTCTGTGGTACCTTTTAGAAAGATGTAGGTCCTTTTCTTCTTTCTTTAAATTAGATCTATTTTTGTTTTGCTTTGTCTCAGCACAAGATTGCTACCCTTGTTTTTTTTTTTTTAACTTCAGCTGAAGTATAATAGATTTTTCTCTAGCATTTTACTTTTAATCTCTGTGTGCCTTTTCACTTCATTTGAAAAAAAAAATAACATATTGAAGAATTCTCCTTTATAATCCATCCTTAATTTTATGGGAGAATTCATTCCATTAGCATTCATTTCATGATAATGACTGTGTATTTTCTTTCATCCTATTTTCCTCCGTTTATACTTTTCTCCCCCTCCCATGTTCTTTCTCACCAGTCTTTTGCTTCTAACTACTGCCACCCTTAGTCTAGCTTTCCTTCTCTCGCTTCACCCCTTTTCTTTTCTTGCTGCCCCTCCTACTTACCTATATGATAAGGTAGGTTTCTTTTCCTGATTAAGTATGTATGTTATTCCCTCTCTTAGCCAATTAAAGTAAGGTACAACAAGGCTTACCCTCTTTCTTCTTTTCTTCTACTGTAATAGGTCTTTCATTACTCTTCATGTGGTATAATTTACTCCCTTCTGCCTCCCACTTTTCTCTTTTTCCATTATAACCTTTTTTTCAACCATTAATTAATTTTTTATCATAACAATGCATTACCCACATCCTCTAAGTATATTCCTTCTAATTGCCAAGGCTTCATATACTTTAAGGTAGAGGCTGCAAAGTTCTATGTAATCCTGACTGTGGCGCTGTAATATTTGAATTGTTTTCAATGGCTATTTTGCCCTCTAATTCTAGAATATTTAGGGGAGTTCTCTTTGATCATTTCTTGAAAGGTGCTGTCCAGGTTCTTTTTTTTTTTTTTTTTTTTGATCATGACTTTCATATTCTCTAATAATCCTTAAATTATCTCTCCTGGTCCATTTCTCAGGTGAGTTGTTTTTCCAAAGAGATAATGTTGATTTCTTCTACTTTTTTCATTCTTTTGAATGTTTTTGATTAATTTTTGCTGTTTTATAGAGTTTTAGCTTCCTTTTACATAATCCTAATTGTTAAGGAGTTATTTTCTTCAGTTATATTTTCTACCTCCTTTTCTATTTTGTAATGGTAGAAAACTAATCTATTTATACCTTCCTTTTTCTAATGACAAGAAAAATAAGCAATACATATTTGATTATTAAGATGTATTTAATGGATATATTATTTGTTTTCAAGATGGACTATAAAAGAAATTAAAATTACACTCATAAGGATATACTAATCAAACTCTTCCTTTTTCTGTTGCTTTTAGAAATTAAATACTCAGTCTGAAAATCGTGTTTTGTGTAAATACATACTAGCATTGCCATCACTTTAAAATATTATTTTCATTTTTTTACATAAAGGTGGTTCAGATCTTAAATTTGTATGACATGATACATGGCAACTGTTATATTTCTGTATGGGGTAAGAGGGTGAACTAGATGACTCTTACGGTTGATTTCCATTTTGAAATTCATTGATTCCATGAATCAAATATGAGAAAAAAACACAAAGATGAATCAATACATTGAAGAATTAATGTGCCATACTACATCAAAAGCTGAGCAATTTGAAGTAATTTTTGAGACTTCTGATGCATTAATCATTTGTTGACCTAGACCATTGGAATGAACATGGTCTATTTCCTTAATAGAAAGTGATGGTCAATGCTAGACTAACTTTGGTTCTTGAGTTGCATAGGGAATTTCGTAGAACTGGGATAGGAATTTTTAGTTGTACATATATTTATCATAGGAATTTTTGAAAAATATATAGAAAGCAAAATTAACTCATCTTCTATAGATTGTGCTATGTGTATGATGTTCTAATACTGTATGGTCAACTGGATTGCTGCCATTTTACTGCTTTTTTTGGATGAAGCAAGTTACTATAATTTTTTTTACAAAGTCATTAAATGCTAAAGGATACAAATGAAAAATGTCCAAGAATGATTCATAGACTGAAGCATGAAAGAGACTTTACCCTTAAACTTTCTTATCTAATGCAAAAAAATAATAAAAATATACAATGCATGTAGAAAAAAATCCAATTATGGTATACTCTCTGTTCCTATAAGGTATACCATCATACATAACTAGCATTATGTGAATCTTACTCTCATCAAATTTGGCTCAAATAGAAAATATCAGACATATTTAGTTTCACAGAGAAATTGGTCTCATCTTATAGGAAAGTGGGAGGGGAAAGGGGAAAAGAAAGTGAAAGCCTAATAGAAAGGAAAACAAGTAGTAGGGGAAAGAGGTGCTCATGGGTAGGCTGAGTGAATATAATAAAAATAACAATACTAACTAATTTAACCTATTTATTTAGTGCCATGCTAATCAAACTTTTGATTTGAAATTTTACAGATCTAGAAAAAATAATAACAAATTTCATCTGGAAGAATAAAAGATCAAGAATTTCAAGGGAATAAATGAAAAAAAAAATTCCAATGAAGGTGGCCTAGCTGTGCCAGACCTAAAACTATATTATAAAGCAGCAGTCACCAAAACCATTTGGTACTGGCTAAGAAATAGAATAGTCGCTGTATAGAATAGATTAGGTTCACAGGACAAAATAGTCAATAACTATAGCAATTTAATGTTTGACAAATCCAAAGACCCCAGCTTCTGGGATAAGAACTCACCATTTGACAAAAACTGCTGGGAAAATTGAAAACTATTATGGCAGAAACTAGGCATTGACCCACATTTAATACCATATACCAAGATAAGAATGAAATGGGTTCATGATTTAGACAAAAAAGAGTGGTATTATAAGCAAATTGGAAGATCATAGGATAGTTTACCTCTCAGATCTGTGGAGAAAGAAAGAATTTGTGTCCAAAGAACAACTGGAACTCATAATTGAACACTAAACAAATAAATTTGATTTTATCAAGCTAAAAAAAAGTTTTTGTACAAATAAAAGTAACGTAGACAAGATTAGAAGGGAAGTAATAAATTGGGAATACATTTTTACATTTAAAGGTTCTGATGAAGGCCTTTTTTCTAAAATATATAGAGAATTGGCTCAAATTTATAAGAATTCAAGCTATTCTCCAATTGTAAATGGTCAAAGGATCTGAACAATTTTCAGATAAAGAAATTAAACCATTTATACTCATATGAAAAGATACTCTAAATCACTATTGACTAGAGAAATGCAAATTAACACAATTCTGAGATAATACTACACACATCATATTATTTCAGGAAAAGATAATGACAATGTTGGAGGGATTGTGGGAAAACTGTTAAAACTAATACATTGTTATTGAAGTTGTGAACTGATCCAACCATTCTGGAGAGCAATTTGGAATTACACTCAAAAAGTTTAAAAAAAAAACCAAAACTGTGCCTACCCTTCTTTATTTATTTATTTATTTATTTATTTATTTATTTATTTAATAGCCTTTTATTTACAGGATATATACATGGGTAACTTTACAGCATTAACAATTGCCAAACCTCTTGTTCCAATTTTTTACCTCTTACGCCCCCACCCCCTCCCCCAGATGACAGGATGACCAGTAGATGTTAAATACATTAAAATATAAATTAGATACACAATAAGTATACATGACCAAAACGTTATTTTGCTGTACAAAAAGAATCAGACTCTGAAATATTGTACAATTAGCTTGTGAAGGAAATCAAAAATGCAGGTGTGCATAAATATAGGGATTGGGAATTCAATGTAATGGTTTTTAGTCATCTCCCAGAGTTCTTTTTCTGGGTATAGCTAGTTCAGTTCATTACTGCTCCATTAGAAATGATTTGGTTGATCTCGTTGCTGAGGATGGCCTGATCCATCAGAACTGGTCATCATGTAGTATTGTTGTTGAAGTATATAATGATCTCCTGGTCCTGCTCATTTCACTCAGCATCAGTTCGTGTAAGTCTCTCCAGGCCTTTCTGAAATCATCCTGTTGGTCATTTCTTACAGAACAGTAATATTCCATAATATTCATATACCACAATTTATTCAGCCATTCTCCAACTGATGGGCATCCATTCAGTTTCCAGTTTTTAGTGTGCCTACCCTTCTATTTAGCAGTGTTTCTACTGGGCTTATATCCCAAAGAGATCTTAAAAGACCGAAAGGGACCCCACATGTGCAAAAAATGTTTGTGGCAAGAAACTGGAAACTGAATGGATGCCCATCAGCTAGAGAATGGCTGAATAAGTTTTGGCATATGAATGTTATGGAATATTATTGTTCTGTAAGAAATGACCAGCAGGATGATTACAGAGAGGCCTGGAGAGACTTACATGAACTGATGCTGAGTGAAATGAGCAGAATCAGGAGATCATTGTACAAAGCATCAAGAAGAATATACAGTGAAAAATTCTGATGAATATGACTCTTTCCAACAGTGAGATGATTGATACCAATTTCAATGATATTATAATGAAGAGATCCATCTATCCCTAGAGAAAGGACTGTAGGAACTAAGTATGGATCATAACATAACATTGTCACTCTTTTTGTTGTTTTTATTTGCTTTTGATATTCTTATACATTTTCTTTCCTTTTTGATCTGATCTTTCTTGTGCAACAAAATAATTGTACAAATATGTGAACTCAACAAATAAATAGCATTAAGATTGGCTTATTTTTGCAGACAGAACTATTGCCCACCATCCTTCAGACATAAACTCAATATACAAAAAGTTAACAAGTAAATTTTAATGAATAATCTTATTTATTTTTATTAAACCAGAACAAATAATCTTAATCTTCAAGTAATACTGAATAAAAATCTTTTGAAATATTAACAGCTAGCAGATGTTTTAGCTTAAGACTTTATCCAGTCATTCAGACAGATCATCTCAACATCTGCTTGCTGCCCCTCACCTCTATGTTGTTTCTCTCCCAGAAGAAAACTTCTTCAGTAATCTGCTGCAATATGCGTAGCATCCCCCATTAGATACAAACTTTTTAAGGCAAAGTCCTATCTCTGGGTTTGTTATTGTTGTTGTTGGATTTGTTTTTGTTTCTGTTTTTCTTAATTTTTTTTTGTTCTAAGTGCTTATCTCAATGTTTGGCATATATACACTTAATTGATGTTTATTTTTTATTATTCATTATTTATTATCTTATTATTATTAATGAATATGCATATTCATTATATTTTATTATACATTTAATATTCATATATTATTATATATCATTCACATGAAAGATATCTCAAAAAGTATAATCAAGTTCTCAAGATGTTTGATTCTTATCTAAAGCATTGCCATCAATACATTCCCAGCTGACAATTTAAGAAGCTTATAGGTCCTTCATTAATATATCTTGCTATAAATTTCTGCTCCTTAAACCCAAATAAAAGTACCTGAATTTAGCAGAAGTGCAGGATAATAGTGAATGTAGGCATATACTACTTGCATCCTATCTTTCTTTCATGTATTTGAATATATCCATGGATTCATGGTCTTATTGAAAGGAATACTTCTTTCAATGTTGAGTACCATAGTTGGGGATCTTCTCATTTTATGCAACTCTTGCTCATGTCCTTCAATAATCTATAAAAGACCCACCCAACCTAGCATTTTTAAAGTCGTTCTTCTTGATAAAAAATATTAATATTAAAAAGATGTCTTTTCTGATACTGGGAAAGTTGATTGAACTGTTTTTTGTTAGTTTGTTTGTTTTGATATTGCCATAATTATATTGCCATAAGACTTGTATCCATGCAAAGATGATGTCCCTGTTAAGTAGGTCAAGGGTATAATCTTAATTGTGATATATAGAAAGCAAGGCCATCTGATCCTAATAAAGATATTTGGCAAATCCTAATATTGCAATCATATGGGTGGAAGGATAGGAAGAGAGGAAATAAGAATTTAATAAGCACTTTATATGTACTAGGCACTGGCACATAATAATAGATATCACATAATAGTTGATATTTATACAAATAATTTCATTTACAAAGCTGTACCTTTACTCATTTTTGTCTCATTAGAGCCTTACAATAACCCTGTGAAGTCCATGCCATTATAATCTTCATTTTACAGTTGAGGAAACTGAGGCAGAAGTTAAATGACTTACTGAAAGTCACACAGCTACTATCTGAGACTGTGTTAGGACTTAAGTCTTCCTGGTTCTGGAACCATAAACTCTATACACTGTGTCACCAAAGCTGCTTCTCATCCCAAGTAACACTATTCCATGAAACTAAATCTTCTGATCTTCCGAAAGTCATGGCCAGGAGATAGCTCAAAGAGGGAAATGACAGTTAACCTCACAGTCACAAAAAAAGTAAAGATTATAACTCAATTTCTTGATTTCTAATTAAGCCCACTTTCTACTTTCTCTCACTGCTTCACTCATTTTCCCCCCAACTATTCCTTTTCTATGTTCCCAAATCTGATTCCATCCTCTCTTTGTGTGCAATGGATTATAAAATCGATCACTGAATTAAAAAACTCTGATTACAAAATGTTCTACTAGCCAATTGTCACTCAATGCCTTACAAAGCATCACTCCACCAAAACTGTTTATAGTGTAACAAGTCTTTTGTTCATGTTTATTATGAGAGTTGAGCAAACTAAGACAGAGGCCCATTTTGATATATACATCCATCCTATTGATTATGAGATAGTTTATTACATGCAACATTATATAATTCATATTATCCCAAAATTCTCCCTAAGGCTTCATCTATACCAGACATTCCAGGAAGATAGAGAAAAAAGTAGGATTTTGATTAGATGGAACTACTATGTGTTGGGCTTTTAAGTTATCTGCAGTTTGTAGGGGAGAATTTGAGACACATAGAGACTCTATCATCACTGCCCAATATTTGAAAACATTTTCCCAAATATAAACAGCCACAGTCCGCAAGTTTCCCAGGAAAAGGAAACATAAAGATAAACTCATTCCATTAGGATGCAAGTTCCTCGAGTGTAGGGACTATTTGTATTGTTTATTGTTTATTCTTGTACACTTGGTCCCTAGTAGAATAACTGGCTCAGTGCTCATTTTCCTTGTATTCTCTGTGGCTTTTGACACTGTGGCTCATTCTAATCTCTCCTCCTTGCTACTTTCTTCTTGTTAAGTTTTCTGGACACCACTATGTTCTGGTTTCCTAGTACCTATTTGATCACAATTTCTCTGTCTTTTCTATTGGATCCTAATCTAAATTATGCCCTTTAATTTAATTAGATATGTTCCATAGGATTTTGTCTTAGATCCTACCCCCACCTCTCTCTATGTGTCTCTATCTCACCTCCCTTCTCTCTGTCTCTCTCTCTCTTCTACTTTTTTCTCTCTATCCTTGTCCCTCTGTTTCTGCTTCTCTCTTCCCCTTCCGTTCTGTTTTTCTCTGTTTTTGACTCTGTCTGTCTCACTGTCTCTCTGGGTTTCTTTATGTTTCTGCCTCTGTATGTGTCTCTCTCTCTGTTTCTTTATCTCTATGTGTGTCTCTCTCTCCTCATACTACTTTTCTTGGTAATCTCATGGACTTTAATAGATTTAATTATCATCTGTGCTGGTTATTCTCAGATCTTCGTTCCTGCCCTAACCTGTCAGCAGAACTCCAGTCTTGCAGTTGTAATTGGAATTCTAGAACTTACAATTCTAATTCAAACATTGGAACTGGATGTCCAGTAAACAGCTTAAACTCAAGATGTCTAAAATCCATTTCGCCCCATTAGATCCTCCTAATCCCTATAGCTTCCCTCTTCCTGCTCTTACTATCCAGAATAGTACTTTAACACAGCTGAGTAAAGAAAATCTCAGAGAATTACCTTGCAAAGCACTGATTCAAAACAATAATTCTCAACTTTCCTATCATCTCCCACCAGAATACAGAAATTCAGGTCTCTCCCATCTAGCACATGTAGAGTAATATAGGATAGCAATATACTGCAATGAAAATGTTCTGTTTTGGAACAAGCTTTTCCAGTAAACCTGCCTTTGTGATTAATCACCACCACAGACATCAGTACTAAAATAGCGTCACTCAGTCAATTGTACTTAGATTCTCTACTCATCCATCTGCTGACTAGAAATGCGTGCATATTTTTCACTTATGACAAATGATCAGTCACTGAAAAGAGTAAAGACTTAGCTAACCTTCCTGAGACAAATACCTGCTCTACAGATGAAATGCAAGAAGAGACTGTGTGGTATGTTAGCCAAGGAAACAGACCCTTGTTCCTTTTCCCCATCTCTTGAATGAAAAGTAGAAAAAACACAGAATAATCTATATATCATTCAATGTCAGTGGCAGCATGGAATGTCATCAACAGGTTATAAAAGAGGTGAAATTAACTTCAGAATTAACACATATTTCATCCTTCTGAGATTGCAGAAGTGAAGGAATTTAACATATATCAGTAAAGTGTAATATGGGCCAACAGCTAAAGTAGGGCAGCTTGGTGAATAAGATATGGAGATGGAATAGGGTAGCCTAGGTACTTGGCTCTTAATGATTCTGAATTTAAGAGCTAGTTTTTAAATGAATATTCAATTTATTCAATTAGCACCTTAGAAAGAAATCATTACTGGATAGAACAGAAGATATCTCTCCGTACTTTATATCTTACTGTTCTCAAACACATAAACACATATTAGCCCAAAATATATCTTTTTTTGTTTGTTTGTTTTGGAAGCCAGAAACTGACACTCTTTTATGACAGCTTACAATTTGTATAGCTGGTGGCTAATGTTCTGTAAGGTACAGTTTTTCTTGTTCTTCTAAAAGCTTTATCTGGCTTGTCTCTTGGTTCTTTCTCAAAATAGCATCACACTCTTCATTTTGCCAAGATCTTCATCTTTTCTAAGATCTAAAAAGAGAGAAGCAAGGGAAAAACATCTAAAGTGAATTCCTTTTAAACCAGATTTGAGAGATTTTATTTTTAAGAAAGCTGGAGAAATACAATATTCAAATAACTTCTTCCACTCTTCCCCACTATCATAAATAAACAGCAGGAAGCCAAGAATTGTTTTTATGTTAATATTTTCTGTTTTCCTTTGTGCTTTATTTTTCATTTCTAAGAAACACTATTGCCTTTCAAGTAAAATACACCAAAGGTAGGAAAAAAATGTCAACAAAGGATAGTTCCAAGTAAATAAAAGAAGTTTCCTACAGATCTCCTGCTAGGAAAGACACTCCTTACATGCCCTGTGAAGGGGATAGTTTTCTGGTCCACATGAAAGAAATGTGCTAGCCTAGAAGCCATTGAGGTCTTTTGAAGTTCATTTGAAGATAACCTAAGGGTGTTAGTGAGTCATGCATGAGACATGAGTTAGCAGGATGCTCATGTCAGTCAAAACAGCTCATGCAATCTTTAGTTTCAGTAACAGAAGTACAGTGTTAGAGATAGGAACTCAAAAATCCTGGTACTCTCTGATCTGGTCACACTTCAACTATCATACTATTTTGAAAGTGACATTGCGAAGCTGGAGCATTTCACAGGAGTGTGATGAGACTGGAAGCTATGCCATATGAAAAACAGCTAAAGGAATTAAGACTAGTTCAGAAAGTGTTTAGGAAACATGATACTTCAACAAATAGTCATCAAATATTTAAAGACTAGGTTTTCTAAAAGAGAAAATGGATTAAAATTTTTTCTTAACATTCTAGTCACTCAATCTTCATTTTGAATCTTACTTATTAGAAAATTAGAAATAAACAAAACTATCCAATATAGAGATTATATATAACAAATACATATTTTGTTCTAATAGTCCATTCTTCCTTGTCCCTTCCTCTATCTAAGGTCATAATATGATTCACTTTTTCTTTTCTAGGACTGTCATTGCTTTCTAATTGCTTAGTGTTCCACTTACTTTTAGTGATCTTTTTTATGTTTTTGCAGTGGCATATATTACCTTTTTAGTTCTGCTTATTTTCCTCTACATAAATACATATTTCTCCAGGTAATCTGAATTCTTACAGTTGTAATTTCTTATGTATAACATTGCATTGCATTCATATACTACAGAGATTTTTTAGTCATTTCCTAATCAATAAGTATTCCCTTTTTTCCAGTTTTATTACACTTATCATACCCCTTTTATAGATTAAGAACCTGAGGTTTTGTGAGAAATTAAGTAATTACACAGCTAGTAAAGTACCTGAAATATAAGTTGAATTCTCATCTCCTGACTCTAAATTTAACACTCTATACTTTATGTGACACTGCTTCTCAAATTGCTCAAAACAATAATTTTTAAATGAAATTTTCAAATTTTTAATAGTCATGCAAAAGCCTTTTGCTTGTATTCTTTATTTTAAAAATCAGATACAATTTGAAGAAAATAGAAAAATAAAAACAAGTATAGCCTGGCTTAACTAATTTAATCATGTAATATATGAGTGATTAATCTGATAATTCATTATTTCAAATATATTAAGATTGTGTACTTTTTTTTCTGAGGCAATTGGGAGTAAGTGATTTGCCCAGGGTCACACAGCTAGGAAGTGTTAAGTGTCTGAGACCAGATTCTAACTCAGGTCCTCCTGACTTCAGGGCTGATGAAGATTTTGTATCAAAGCAAGCTAACATTAAAAATGATTAAATGTTATAAAATCAATATAATTCAAGAAATAGAACTTCATAGTTTTGTCTTTGAGCATACCTTTTTTATGAACTGATGAATTTTAAAATTTTGCTTGACTGCCTGCTAGAAGAAATTAAAATATATTTCAATTTAAAACAAAATAACAGATGCCTATACTCCTAAATTAATCTGATTTAAGAGAGTCTCTGTCACCTGCTGCTTGTGTGAACTTACAGACACAAATCTGGCAAATTTCAAGTGGTAGAAGAATTTCATCATCAAAGGGAATATTAATATTAATATTATTTCCTATAGAAATAAAGGCACAAGTACAGTTCTAAAAGAGAGGCTGCCTATTGAAATGGGAAAAGCACTAACTTTATAGTAAGAAGACCTTGGTTTGGTGCCATTTGAAACATGGGGAGGCAGTTCAGTCAGTTACTGACTCCAATTTTACTACTATTAGGCACTTTACCACCACTGCCTTAAACTTAAAGCACTGTATTAATATCAGTTATTAGGATCAGGATTGATATGTTCCTGCAATCAGGAATAGTTTTCCCATAACAAATGAAGCTGAACTGGTGGTTAGGATCTTTGTTCTGAACTGGATATAAGGAATTCTTGCCATTTTTATGGAATTTCAGACAAAAGTAAAGTCCATAATACCTCAGTTATTTTTCAGGAGACTCAGAGTGATTTCACATTTTTTACCTGAAAAGTAACAAAGATTGAATACCACAAAACCGAGTATTGTAAATTGAAGCTCAAATACAGTCTAATAAGTCAAGTTAAGATTTGCAGGGTTGGAGAAAGAATAAGAAGTATGAAAAGTAGCATAAAAATAAAGAACTTAGTGTCCAATGCTATTTTATTTTACTAAGTATCTTCCACAACTTCAATTTTCATGATTCAATATGGCATCTATAGCTCTACTAAGTTAGTGAGGGTGGTACTGGAGTTAGAGATGCTGATCACATTAGAACACCAGCTGGTACCCATTTCTCAATACTTTTGCCTACATTATCCCCACAACCGACAATCGGAATTCTGTTGCTGGCAGCCGTACAGCACTGAATTTCATAATGATCTGCCAGACCATTGTGGTGGGCACCTGCAGCTTTCAAGAAGTTGTCATTTAGAATCATCATAGGGACAGACAATGGGTAGCAAAGGAATGCAGTGAAATGGGATACAAAGGGTCTGTGAAAGTACGAAGAAAAAATGAGTGGGCAATCAAGAGAAAGACAAAAAGGATTTGATGTTCCCTAAATATTTTGGAGAAACAAAAGATCCCTTAAGGCTATAACCTTCCAGGAATCAGAGAGAGTACATGTGAAGTACTTTGTAAACTTTAAGTCTCTGTGTAAACTACTATATTCTCTCTTGACTTTTTGCATGGTTAGAAAGCAAAAGCTTAGAAGAGATTTGTTCATAGGCAAGCTGAAGACATAAGAAGATGAGATCCCAAGGGTTATGATTGGATCACTATGTTGACACTATTCAGAATGCAGTAAGGATCTAAGCATAATCCAGCATATGTATACAAGGGTTTGCTTGTAAATGTACATATTTGACTGATCAGGGTGAGGGGTGGTGGAGGGTACTGTATGTCCAATACCCATTTATGTTTAGTCTGTGTTAGCATTTCTTCCCAACACTTTTTAAAATCTAGACAAGACACAAATTTATCAATCATACACTGATTTGTAGTTTGCTAATTTCTAATGTATACATGTTCCCAATGAAAATTTAACAACCAGTTCTTTTATTTTATTTTATTTTTATTTTTGCTGATACAATTGAGATTAAGTGACTTTCCCAGCGTCACATAACTGGGAATTGTTAAGTGTCTGAGGTCAAATTTGAACTCAGGTCCTCCTGACTTCAGGGCTCCTGCTCTATCCACTGCATCATCTAACTGCCCCCCCCAACCAGTATGAACATATATTAATCACCTTCATTTCAATAAGGAATTAGTCTCTGAGTGACATTTTAGTTAAATGTAATCCTGTAGGCATGGGGAAATTTTGGAGTATTGGGCCCTCCCCATCTCTTTTCCCTTAACTAGATTTTTTTCCTATATACAATTTACTCATAATTCCTTTGTCACTTTCTCTATTCTCATAAACTAAGACAGAGAAACTACAAGTTAAGGATTAGAATTTCATATTCTCTCATGAGACTTCCCATGTCTTCTCAATCTCTGCTATTTCAGTACTTATGAAAATAGAAAAATAGTCAAATTGGGCTTTATGTGTTTTCCTTTAAAATATGTCTTTTAATAAAGCCACCATGGGGAGATCTACAACTGTATTTTGATTTTCACACTGTACTAGGAAATCCAGAAGTTGAAAACAATTAGTAATGGTATATAATCAAGGGACTTGGGGTGCAATGGAAAGAATGACAGTTTTGGAGTCAAAGGATCTGAGTTCAGTGCTTAACTTTCCTAATTACTTCTTATGTTACTTGGGGCAAGTGACAGATCTGTTCTAAGCCCCAGTTTCTTCATCTCTAAAATGAAGAAATTAAAATAGATTGACTCCAAGATCCCCTTGAGATTTAGCTCTGTTTAATAAGATCTCTATGATATCTCTAGAAAAAGAGAACCAGATATCTCTTTATGATATTTAGCTTGCTTGAATCTGGGTAATTGACAATTTAGTATGAACTTGAGGATCACCTTCAAATATTTGAAATGTTGACAGAGGAGAAGATAGTGATTTATCTTCCTTGGTCCCAGAGGACAAAACTAGGACCACTACACAGAAGTTAAAGTAAAGGGATAGAGCTTTTGTCTCAATGTAAGGAATGTAAGGAAGAACTTCATAACAAAAATAGTAAAGGCTGCCTCAAGAAAAGCTTGAAGATCTCATTAAAGGTCATGCAGGTTCTTGTCAGTATTGTATGTAAATGAGATCTAGGTTATAGGCACTAGTTATTTCAGATGGACTCTGAGCTTTCTATGAATCTGAAATTCTATGATTTGAATGAATACTCCATTACTGCAGATATAAAAGTTGAAGTAGGAAGATTAATTGCTAGATGTGCTATGTTTAGGATTCTTGCTCCAAACACAAGTTATATTAGATAACTTCTCAAGAGGCTTCTCTAAAATTGGATAATTTCTGTTATAGTCATCCTCACACAGAATCCTCATCTATAAATATTTTACTCTCCTAAGAGATCTTGATACATGGAGCATACATGCTATGATCCAAAAAATACCCAATTCTATATTAAGGAATTTTGTTGTTGATGATGTTGTTCATTCTTTCTTTTCTTTTCTTTTTTTTTTAATTAAGAGGACCAATGACACTACAGGTTCTGATTTGTGTGTATATGTGAGTTAAGTGAATCAGAATTGCACTAAGTCATCATCCTCACTAATCCTGAGTGTCAAAGTTCAGTGACAAAACAAATGTGAGAATTACTGGTGATGGCCCAGGAAGTGGTGGATGACCTTTCTATTTTCAATGTCTGACCAAATTTTCAGCACTTGACAGCCACCCATTCTGGTGGGGGGAGTTTTCACATGCTTATGGTAGACACTCCTCTAAGTCGCTAAGGGGTCTGAAGCCCATTAGTTCCTCTCGACCTGATTTAGTCCATCTGCCAAGTTGATTTTACTAGGTTCTGGCTGCTGTGCCCTCTACAGCTTGAAATTACAGGTGAGATCAAACCTATGTCTTAACCCTCACCATTGCTATGTAATAATGAGAGATCACAATAATTACATATCCAAAGATGATGGTAGAGATTGTAGTGAATCATATCATAGAATAATTATCAAACTGAATAAGATAAAGTTGTGTAGTATACAGCTATTGGGACAGAATTGCCAAACTGGAAAAACTCTAGTGAATCTAGATCAATCTCAGGCTGAGATTAATTTATCACTCTAGCATTTATTGACTGTGCTGTTTTGTGCTCTGAGCAAGTGACAGTCTGCCTCAATTTCCTTAACTATAAAAGGAAGATTAATAATATCACCTTGTTTGTCAAATTGTTTTGAGGATCAAATAAGTTAATATTTGCAAAAGCACTTAGCAAACTATCTACTACATAGTAGGCTTTTAATAAATACTTATGTCCTCTCTTCTAATTTTGCTCTAAATTCCCTCTAAAAATTTTGGCTTGAAAACCATGTGAACATGTAAAAACTCTTGTAAATAATGTGAAACTGGAAGTTTTTTTGAATAAAGAATCTATAAGATGGGAACGTGTCAGTCATTCCAGAAAAGACAAGCAGATGAAATGAGAGGATCATTGCAAAGGGCTAACTACCAACAAAAGATTTTGTGTTCATTTGTTTGTTTCTGCGGTTGGTTTGGGGGGTGGCTTTTGGTAGATCATAATGTTATGTTAATTTTATTTTGCTTTTTGATACAAAAGATTGTGAAGATTTCTGAAGTATGCAACAAAAATTGTTTACTTTCTAGTAGAGGGGGTGCCCATGTTAATTAAATTATGTGTCTTTGAAATATTGAAATAGAATTACCAGTACTGGACTAGGAAATCCAGAAGCTGAAAACATTCAATAATGATATAATCTGAAGCAAGTATCAAAGGACAATATCTTTCATGGGAGAAGAGTGACAACTTTAAAGTCATAGGATCTGAGTTTAGTTCCTGGGTCTCCTACTTACTACTTATGCTATATGGGGCAAGTCATGTATTCTCTCTAAACCCCAGTTTCTTTATCTGTAAAATGAAGAACTTAAAATAGATTTGCCTCTAAGATTAAGAATAGAGGATTGTGGGAACCCAGTATGGTTCACAGCATAGCTTTTTCACTCTTTTTGTTGTTGTTTGCTTGCAATTAATTTTTTCTCATTTTTTCTTGTTTACTTTGATTTTCCTTGTGTAGAAAGATAATTGTATAAATATGTATGCATATATTGGATTTAGCATATATTTGTACCATGTTTAACATATATTGGACTACTTGCCATCTAGAGGAAGGGATGAGGGAAGAGGGGAAATGGGAGCACAAAGTTTTGCATGTGTTAATCTCAAAGAATTATCCAAGCAGATGTTTTGGAAAAAAAAAAAAAACTTTAATGAAAAAAAAGTTAAGTGTAGGTTGTACAGTAGACAAGATGAAAGACATGGAGTCAGGGAGACTCATCTTCCTGAGTTCAAATCTGGTCCAAAATATTTAGTATTTTGGTGACCCTGTGTAAGTCTCTTAACCCTGTTTACCTCAGTTTTTCATCTATAAAATGAGATAGAGAAGGAAATAACAAACCACTGTGGTATTTGCCAAGAAAGCACCAAATGAGGTAATAAAGAATCACATGTAACTAAAAATAACTAAACAACAAATCCTCAGTATGCTTGTCTTAGTAATGCTAGGCCATATCAAAATAGGGTGTATAATTCCTGCCCTTGATAGCTTTTGTTTTTGTCTTAGGAAATCTTATTTTATTGAGCAGATAATTATTTGCAATTTACACAGTAACTGCAGTCAAGATAAAAATTAACTATTAGCTATGAGGGGGTAAATGATCTTGCTTA
This sequence comes from Sarcophilus harrisii, assembly GCF_902635505.1. Lineage (NCBI taxonomy): Eukaryota > Metazoa > Chordata > Mammalia > Dasyuromorphia > Dasyuridae > Sarcophilus > Sarcophilus harrisii. The sequence continues at coordinate 602,249,018 of NC_045427.1, forward strand.
GAAAACAGAAACAAGAGAAAAAGGGTAGTTTAGCTCATTGGAGTAAATAATCCCCCCATTTTATTTCTGCCAAGATCATTGGAGTTAAGTGACTTGTCCAGATTCACACAGCTAGTAAGTGTTAAGTGCCTGAGGGTAGATTTGAACTCAGGTCCTCTGATTTCAGGGCTAATGCTCTATTCACTGCACCATTTAGCTGCTTCCTACCCATGATATCCTTAACATATAAGGTATAGATGAAAACAATATATACATGCAAACATATATATATATATATATATATATATGTATGTATCAAACAACTGAACAAGATAGATGATCTCTGAGGTCTCTTGGGAGTTTATAAAATTACATATTTTGTTTAGAGATTAATTAAATAGAGAAGTGTGACACTGATCATATAGTCTCTAGGATTTTGTGGGAAATGATAGAATGTATTGAAATAGAATGTGGTAAGAGCTAAGATAGAGGAGAAAATAAGCATGGTATTAAATAGACAAAATGGACTGTATATTCTGGGGAGTAGTCCAATCATAATTTATAAACATAGGGCAGAGCTAGATCATGGGAAGCCTTGAAGACCAGTGAGAGAGATATTTTACATGATCCTAGAAGTCCATAAGGAATCATCATTGTTTCTTGAGCAGCAAAAAAAAAAAAAAAAAAAAAAAAAAAATACAGTGAAAGAAAAGTTTCAGAACAAAGAGACTTTATTTAAGAAAAAGGGACTTTAATTAATCACAGTGCTTGAAAAAGTATATAAGGTTGCTAAATTTCAAAGTACTAAATGAAAACACAAATATGTACATATATAAACACGTCTAAATATTATGTATGCTTTATATGTATTGCATATATTTATATATACATTTATGCATACTGATATAGATATATAGTATTAATACATACATATGTATATATAGACCATTATAAGCATATATAGGGTTTTATACGTTATTGTGTTAATAGTATGTATTTATGTGGCAAAACAATGCTTATATGTATATTTATAATATATATGAGTATATTCCAAGTTTTAAAACAATTCTAAGATTTTAAAGTTTATATATGCACTGGATACATATACATGTATAGGTATATACATATATAGATATGCTTGTATACATACATGTGTATGTTTATATGGACTTGTGTGTTTGTGCATATGCATTATATGTATATATACATACATGTGTATGTATATACATACATGCTTTCTTCTTTCTATATAGGTTCCTGAACTCTAAAAAATGTAAATATATAATATATATATAATTAAGATAATATCTCAATATAAAAATCTCTTATAACTACTGTTATCAAGAAATATATGTCCCAGGTTGAGCATCAAATTATGCAGTTTGATAATTGCCTTAATTAAAATATCCCTTCCTATTAATTACCAATTGCTTATTTCAACCCAATACAAAATTGTTTTATTTGTCTGAACAACTAGTTTTTATACCTATGAATTTCCCATTTGCAGTGTATTGAATGGAAAAAAAACATTTATCTAAGAATTAAATCCATGTAAGTTTAAAAAGTATATATTGTATTTGAAATTATTGTAGTAATATGCCCTAAGCTAAACCAAAAATTTCATTCTCATCCTTTTTATGTAAAGGAATATTATGTGTTTTTGTTCCTTCTTAATTAAAATAAAACTATATTTTTTCTACTCCTTTAAGGCCTGATTTTTCTATAAATATAATTCATGAAAATGTGCTTTTGGTATATTCCAAACAAAATCTTTATAGTTTTTTTTTTTCTTATAACATGATACTGTGTATAACTCTGTATATAAAGAGACAATTTATGAAATACCAAATGGGAGCAGGAAGAAAAAAACTGTTGTCCCCTATTCTTCCAAGGCCCAGAACTGGAAAGTTTTTGTTTTGTTTTGCTTTTTTTTTATTTTGTTTTGAATCCTAAATGTATTCCAGGGAGAAAAATAATTTGGAAAGCTTCAAAAATAAGAAAATGTTTGCCAATCCTAGTAGCATAAGTGATCTATTTCATATACTGTTTTATTATGTTTCTTCATTGAAGTCTACTCTCAAGTCTCAATGCAGCATAGATATGATTTTTGGCTCTTAAAGACTGTTATATTAGTATACTGCAAATTCTGGAAAGTTCCTATAAGCTGCAAAACCTAGTGAAAGAATATCAGTCCTTTCAGGATCATCAAGAAAATCTAGATAGACTCATTACACAGAAGATGGTTATCATTTGGCAATGCATTCATTTTGATCATACAACTCACAGATCTACTAAGATGTGAAGGGTTATGATTTATGGTGAGAGTACCCTCCACATTAGAAAACCATGAAAAAAAGCAGAAAAGCATGCCAAAAGTTTTATAAACTGACCCACAGCAAAGGAAGCAGGGCCATGAAAACAATATACTCTATGACTACATAAAAATAAATAGAAGTAATTAGAAAAAAAATCAAAAGTTAGTAAAATTAGTAAGAACTAGTATAACTGCAACAAATGAATATGAAGAAAAACACCCATCCTTTTTTTTTTTTTTGCATGTGAATGGTTTACAAATATTATATATTGGTAAGTTTTCCCTTTTTTTCTTTTCCTTTGATTTTTGTCTTAAAATATTATTTATTAATTTACTTGACTCTCTGGGAAGTGAAGGAAGAAGGATACTAGGAAAAAAGTCTTAGTGTAAATAAAAAAAAAAAGATAACTTTATTTAAAGGGCATGAATTACAACCAAAGAGAAAAGAATAACAGAGAATATATCAGAAACTACAAACCCATATATCTACTTTCTCATCTCTATAAAATATGAACATGCATCAAAGTTATGCTTTGTAAAAACATAAGAAGGGAAAAGGCAGGTTTTCACACTCAATTTTCTGTAATAGATCATGTGTACACAGCAACACAACTACAAAGGTGTAGATAAAATAAGATATTGCGGCATCCATTTTTTCTTGTAAAATTTTGACCTGATAGAAGAAAATTCAATCTTAAAGGTTCTTCTGAAAATTGTATTTTCATTCATGTAGATTAAAATCATAAAATATAAAATTCCAAGATGTTTTTGATGAATTTAATTTCATAAAATAATTTATCCTTAAATATAATATCATCAGAATATACAGAAAATAAGAAGAAATCATACTACTGCATATGTTTGAAAAAATCATGGAAGACACCCAGCACTAACTTAAAGCAGAAAAAGAATCAGAACATTTAGATATTAGATTTAGTGTTAGATTAATGGAACAGTTCTTCAAAAGACTTTTAAATCTAGGTCCCTCAACTATTTGAAGCTTGCCTTGGTTTAAATTGTGAGATGTTGGTGTATCTCTGATATGACATATATATACATACATATACATATTATATATATAATATATATATATATATATATATATATAATATAGTTATACAATTATTTTTGGAACAGGTTTTTATTTTTATTAAGCTTTTTTATTTTTCAAAATACATGCATGGAAAATTCGTTAAGATTAGCCCTTGCAAAATCTTCTATTCTAATTCTCCCTCCTTTCCCCACACCATTCCCTAAATTGCATGTAGTTCAATGTATGTTAAACATGGTAGAAATATATGGTAAATCCAACATATGCATAGATATTTATACAATTACTATGCTGCATAAAAAAATCAAATCAAACCAGTTAAAAAAAAAGAGTAGCAAAATAAAATGCAAGCAAGCAACAACAAAAAGAGTGAGAATATTATATTGGGGTCCACACTCAGTTCTCATAGTGCTCTCTCTGGGAGCAGATGAGTCTCTTCATCACTAAACAATTGGAATTGATTTGAATCATCTTATTGTTGAAGAGAATCACATCCATCAGAATTAATCATATAATTTTTCAGTTACAATGTACAATGATCTCCTGACTCTTTTCATTTCACTCAGCATCAGTTCATGTGAATCTCTCCAGGCCTCTCTGAAATCATACTGCTGATCATTTCTTATAGAACAATAATATTCCATAACATTCATATACCATAATTTATTCATCCATTCCCCAGCTGATGGGCATCCACTCAGTTTCCAGTTTCTGGCTACTACAAAAAGGTCTGCTACAAACATTTTTGCACATGTGGGTCCCTTTCCATCCTTTAAACTCTCTTGGAATATAATCCCAGTAGTAACACTGTTGGATCAAAGAGTATGCACAGTTTGATAACTTTTTCAGCATAGTTCCAAATTGCTCCCCAGAATGGTTGGATTTGTTCACAGTTCCACCAACAATGTATCACTGTCCCAGTTTTCCAACATCTTCTCCAACAATCACCATTATCTTTTCCTGTCATCTTAATCCAGGTGTGTAGAGGTATTTCAAAGTTGTCTTAATTTATATTTCTCTGATCAATGGTGATTTAGAGCACCTTTTCATATCACTAAAAAAGCTTTTAATTTCTTCATCTGAAAATTTTCTGTTCATAACCTTTGACTATCAATTGGAAAATGACTTGAATTCTTATAAATTTGAGTCAATTCTGTATAGATTTTAGAAATAAGGCTTTTATCAAAACCTTTGCATGTAAAAATGTTTTCACAGCTTATTGTTTCCTTCAATAGTTTTCTTTATACAAAAACTTTTAACTTAATATAATCAAAATTACCTATGTGTGTTCAGTAATGAGCTCTAGTTTTTCTTTGGTCACAAATTCCTTTCTCCTCCACTAGATATGAGAGGTAGACTATCTAATGTTCTTCTAATCTGTTTATAATATCATTCTTTATGTCTAGATCATGAACTCATTTTGACCTTATCTTGGTTTACAGTGTTAGGTATGGTTCAATGCATAGTTCCTGCCATACTAGATGTAACAGATTTTTTAGAAAGAAATAATGACCCAATAAGATCAGGGGTGAAACAAGGATGCCCATTATGACCACTATCATTCAACATTGTATTAAGAATGTTTGCTTTACCAATAAGAAAATAAAAAGAAATCAAAGAAATTAGAATAGGCAACGAGGAAATAAGACTATTACTCTTTGCAGATGATATGATGATATATATAGAGAATCCTAGAAAAATCATCTAAAAACCTACTATAAACAATTTATAGCTTTAGCAAAGTTGCAGGATATAAAATTAACCCATCCAAGTCATCAACAATTCTATATATTTTTGACAAAACCCATCAGTAAGAGATAGAAAGAAAAATTCCATTTACAATAACTGTAGACAAAATAAAATACTTGAGGATCTACCTGGGGTAGGTATGTCTGCAAACCCAAGAATAATATGAAGACAATTACAAAACACTTCTCACACAAATAAAGTCAAATCTAAACAATTGGAAATATATTAATTGATCCTGGGTAGACCTAGTTAATGTCATTAAAATTGATGATTCTGCCTAAATTGGTCTACTAGTTCAAGTGCCATATCAATCTAATTGCCAAAAAATTATTTTATAGAAGTAGAAGAAAGTAACAAAATTCATCTGGAAGAATAAAAGATGAAGAATATCAAGAGAATTAATGAAAAAAATACAGAGAATGATGACTTAACAGTACCAAACCTAAAACTATATTATAAAGCAGCAGTCATCAAAACCATATGGTACTGTCTAAGAAATAGAGTTATGGATCAGTAGAATAGAATAGATACATATGACACAATAATCAAGGTCTATAGTTATCTAATTTTTGATAAATCCCCAACTCCAGATTCTATCATAAGAACTCAATATTTTATAAAAAATTTTTGGGAAAACTGGAAAATGATATGTCAGAAATATGCCATAGACCTACATCTCACACCCCATATCAAAATAAGGTCAAAATGGGTACATGGTTGGAGTATAAAGGATGACACCAAAGGATAATTAACTTATCATCCACTTTGGAGAAGGGAGAAATTTATGACAAAGAAGAACTAGACAACATTTTAAAAGGCAAAATGGATAGCTTTGATTAAATTAAATTTTAAAGGTTTTGCACAAACAAAGCCAACAAAAACAAGATTAAAAGGAAATCATAAAACTGAGGAAAATCTTTAGAATCAGTGTTTCTGATAAAGGTCTCATTTCTAAAATATAAAAACAACTATGTCAAATGTATAACAATACAAGTCATTCCCCAATTGATAAATAGTCAAAAGATATCAAAAATTTTCAGATAATGAAATTAAAGTCATCTGTAGTCATTTGAAAAATGCTCTAAATCATTATTGATTAGAGAAATACAAATTACTCTGAGGTACTATCTCATAACTCTCAGATTAGTTAAAGTGAAAGGAAAATATAATAAATGTCGGAGGGAGTGTGGGAAAAATAGGACACTAATGCACTGTTGGTGGAGTTGTTAAATGATCCAACTATTCTGGAGAACAATCTGGACCTATGCCCAAAGGGCTATAAAACTGTTTATACCCTTTGATCCAGCAATAGCATTACTACATCTGTATCTCAAATAAATCATTAAGAAAGGAAAAGGCCCAACATCTGCAAAAATATTTGCAGCAACTCTTTTTTGTTATAGCAAAAAAAAAAAAATGGAAAGTGAAATGGAGGGACTAAACAAGTTATGGAATATGAAGATAATGGAAGACCTTAAATTTCTGAAATAAAGCATGTTGTTGATTTAAAAAATATATAGAAATAATGAATCCCTATCCTAATAAATTAGGTTGAGCTTTATACAGAAGTCTATTTTTCCCTCTTAAAAATTTCTTTTTTTAATATTTAGTTTAACGAAATCAATTTTCTTTCCTCTCCTCACCCACCCCACTCCACAGGGAAAAGAAAAGAGGAACAATAATCCTTGTAACTAGTTTAAAAAATTAGTTAGTTTAACTTAGTTAATTTAGTTAAATTTTAACTAGTTAGTTTAAAAAATTACTTAAGCAATATGTGGAGAATCAAAAATAATCAATTGAAATGATAATTAAATATAGCATAGACAGAAGATAATAATAGATAAAATGAATAATTGGATTGCATTAAATTTTTAAAAATTACCACAAGCAAATACAATAAAGCTATGTTTAAAAAGAAAATAAGAAAGCGGCAGCTAATTGGTACAGTGGATAGAGCACCAGCCCTGAATTCTGGAGGACCCATATTCAAATCTGGCCTCAGACATTTAACACTTCCTACCTATGTGACCTTTGGCAAGTCACTTAGTCACTTAACCCCAACTGCCTGAGGAAAAAATAAATAAATAAATGGAAACATGTAAGAAAAACATCTTCCTAGCAAGTTTCTGTGATAAAGGTCTCAATTCGAAATCATATGAGAAAGTGATTCGTTTTTTTAAATAAATAAAACCTACTCCCACTTACTAAATGATTATGGATATGAATAGTCAGTTTTCAAGCCATTCATATGGCTACCTATAGTATGCAGGTTAAAGAACACATTGATGTATTATTGGCAGACCTGTGAATTGGTATAATTTTGAAATACAATATGGAATTACATGCAAAACACAGTATTGCTAAGTCAAAAGAGAGTGAAGAAGAGTACATCCTTTATATGAAGGCAGATTTACTGGCCTTTTTGTGGTAGTAAAAATTTGTAGACTAATAGGATGTCAGTAAATTGGGGATGGCTGAACCATTTGTGGTATATGAATAATGGAATGCTATTTTTCTGTAAGAAATAAGGAAAGAGATGATTTTGAAAAGAAAATAACTTTTATTAACTGAAGCAGAACTGGCACCAATTAAGCACAACCAGAAGAACAATTTAGACAATAAAAATGACCATCTTGAAGACTCTTATAAATTGATGAAGAATTAAATGATCAAAATCAGAACAATTTATACAACATTGCAATGACAAACAATTTAAATGCTATAAGAATCTGAACAATTCAGTGATAGCCCATGATTTCAGAAGACAGAGGAGAAAGTGTAATTTCTATCTTTTGACAGACAGATGATGGATGCTGGGTATAAAAGGAGACTTTTTATTAAATATAACCAGTGAAATAAATTATTTTGTTCTACTATGCACGTTAGTTACAAGGATTATTGTTCCTCTTTTCTTTTCCCTGTGGAGTGGGGTGGGTGAGGAGAGGAAAGAAAATTGATTTCGGTAAACTAAATATTAAAAAAAGAAATTTTTAAGAGAGAAAAATAGACTTCTGTATAAAGCTTAACCTACAAATTGTACAAAGTTCTGGAGAATTATAACGATGATATCTGTTACTGGCTGCTGGCCTCTGGACTTCTCCACCATGCAGCAGAGTGAGGAACCTTTCCTTTCCTCTCTATCTTTTCAATTATCTTGACTCATTAGGTTGCAAATTCTTTGAAAGAAGGGTTATCATTCATATATATATATATATATATATATATATATATATATATATATGTATGTATGTATTTGTAATCCCTAGACTTAACACAGTATCTGGCATATAGTAGGTGCTTATATAAATGGTTATTGAAGAGAGTATTCTGGAAAGATGCCAGAGTACTTGAGAAAACTTTCAGCTTTCCTAATTTTCTTAAAACAAAAAGACAGGTAAAACAGCAGATATAAACATGGAGTAAGGCAGTTGTCCTCCTGAGACAATTTGAGAAGATTGTAGGAAAGAATGACCTGCAGGACAGGCCGAATGAAGTACAATCACCTCCCAATTGACTCTGGTAGCTTTAGCCTTACAAACATTCATCTTTCATATGGAGATTCATCTTCAGAGAAGATTGAAGGATGGGTGGTGATCAGAGGGAGATCCCTTTGTGGATTCCAAGGAGAAAGAACAAGCATAAATCTGGTGGATACTTTAATGAAGAGGAGGAACTCTGTTGGCTTTGCACCCTTGCAGAAAGAACAATCCTTGCTTTCAATACTGGCCAGAGAAGATAGCTGAATGATAGAGGAATGGCAGGGAAACAGATTGTGTATAGGATGATATGGCTGAGGGACTTGACTGAGGTTTACAAGTGGAGAAGAGAGCCCCAAACATTGAGTCCAAAGACAGACCTCAGAAAATGAACAATAAGAAGCACCTGGAGATTGGGGCATCATTCCCCAGACCTTGCAACTACAACTTGATTACTCTAATAGCCACTAAAACCAAAATAAAAAATGAGTAAGTGAAGGAAAAAGAAGGCAATTATAGAGATAGAGACGATCTGGGTTCATATTCAGTAAAAGATAATAAAGCCAAAAAAGTCACTCCTTTTCCAAACAGAAAAATCAAATGGTCCCAAACACAAAGTGAGTTCTTGAAAGAAGTTAAAAAGAACTTTAAAAATTATATAAGGGAGTTGGAGAAAAAACAGAAAAATAATTAATAACAATCCAAGAATATCAAGAATATTGTAAAAAGAAGTCAACCAACCAGAAAATAGAAAATCAAAAACTTAAAGAAGAAAATAATTCCTTATAAACTAGAACTGGCAAAGGAAAGCTAATGATTTTCTAAGACACTAAGAAATCATAAAAAAAAAGAAAAAGCAGAAATAAAAAAAAAAAAACAAAAACTACTAATCATCACTTGAAAAAGATCCCAGAAGAAAGATTAAAGGAATATCATACCCAATTTATAGAGCTCCCAGTTTAAGGAGAAACTCTGAGACTCTGAGAGCGTGCTGAGACGCTGTGCGGTCTCAAGGAACTCCAGCTGTTTGGGGTTGTATTCTTCACCCCTGGTGTTTTTAGCTTCTCTGCTGGGCTACTGACTTGCTGCCAGAGCAAAATATCCAATCCTGTGGTGAAGCTCTCCCCACAGAGATGGCTGAGATCACACCCCAACCCCCTCCAGTCTGCTCGGCTGTGAGCTGCCTGCCGAGCTCTCACTGCTGCTGCCTGCCCTCAGCCTGTGCCCGATCTAAAACCTTCCCGCCCTTGAGCAAAAACAGACCTTTGCTGGCAAATCTCAAGGATGTCTTCTCTTGGTACTGTTTGTGGGTTTTTTTCAGTCAGGCATTAATTCAGAGGCTTGTAATGAGATGGATTCTGAGAGAAAACATGGAGCTTACACAGCTGTGTGCCTCCTCGCCGCCATCTTGGCTGGAAGTCCCCTTTAAAAGTTAAAAAGATTTTATTTCTACATCGGAAGATGATTTGTTTAGCTCTTGAGATCTGTATCTCTGTTATGGGTATACTTAGAGGGTGCAGGTGTAATTGATGATTTACAAAAGAAACTAAGGAGGTACAATGATTCTACTGGAAGAAGAGGAAATGGAATTAAAATGAGGTTAATAAATTACATCTCATAAGGAGGCAAAAAAAGACTTGTTGCAATTGAGGGAAAGAGGGGAGGGGATGAACATTGTACAAATCTTACTCCCTGAGATTTGGCACAAAGTGAGAATGTCAGACACTTTTAGCTTCACAGAGAAGCATGTATCACCCTACAGGGAAGTTAGAAGGGAAGGAGGAAAGGAAAGGAGAAGGCTAATTAAAGGGAGAACAGAAGTAGAAAGGGAAAGGTATACTAAAGGGGGAGCAGTTGTAAAAGAGGAGAGTTGTTGGAGGGAAGGGTTGATCAGTGACAAAATACTGGGGATGAGGAAGAGGAAGAAAGGGAAGAGAATAATATAACTGAAGGTAAACAAGATAGGAGAAAATACAGTTAGTAATTTTATCTGTGAATGTGAATGGGATGAACTCTCTCCCATAAAATGGAAGCTGGTAGCAGACTAGATTAAAAAGCAGAATTCTACAATTTATTGTTTACAAAAAATTCATTTGAAGGAGAGGGATACATTTAGAGTAAAGGTAAAAGGCTGGAGCAGAATCTATTATTCTTCAGGTGAAGTAAAAAAACAAAGCAGGGGTAGCAATCCTGATTTGAGATCAAAGAAAAGCAAAAAATAGATCTAATTAAAAGAGATAAAGAAGGTAACTACATCTTACTTAAAGGTACCATAGATGATGAAGTAATATCAATACTAAGCATATATACACCAAGTGGTATAGCATCTGAATTCCTAGAGAAGTTAAAAGAGCTGCAAGAAGAATTAGACAGCAAAAATATACTAGTGGGGGATCTCAACTTTGTTCTCTCAGAACTAAATAAATTGAACCGCAGAATAAATAAGAAAGAAATTAAGGAAATTAGTAGAATCTTAGAATAGTGATGGGTGACATACCTTTGGACAAAATTGAATGGAGACAGAAAGGAATATACTTTTTCTCAGTAGTATATGGAACCTCTACAAAAACTGACCATGTATTAAAGTATAAAACCTCATCATCAAATGCAGAAAGGCAGAAATACTAAATGCATTTCTCTCAGATCATATTGCAATAAAAATACCATGCAATCAAAGGCCAAGGGAAAATAGACCAAAAACAAACTGGAAATTAAATAATCTGATCCTAAAGAATGAGTGGGTGCAACAGCAAATCATAGGAACAATCAATAATTTCATCCAAAAGAATGGCAACAATGAGATTACATACCAAAATTTGTAGAATACAATCAAAGCTGATGTTAGGTGAAATTTACTCTAGATGTTTACTTGCATAAAATTGAGTAAGAAAAGATCATTGAATTGGACTTACAACTAAAAAAGATAGAAAAGAACAAATTAAAAACCCTCAATTAAATATCAAATTTGAAATTCTGAAAATAAGAGAGATTAGTGAAATTGAAAGTAAGAAAATTCTTTAATTAACAAATAAAACTGAGTTGGTTTTATGAAAAATCATCAAAATAGATGAGCCTTTAGTTAAATTGATTAGAAAAATAAAAGAAGAAAATCAAATTGTTAGTATCAAAAATGAAAAGGGAGAATTTTCCACCAAGGAAGAGGCAATTAGAGCAATAATTAGGAGTCATTTTGTCCAACTATATGTCAATAAATTTGATAATCTAAATGAAATGGAAAAATACCTCCAAAAATATGCATTGCCCAGATTAACAGAAGAGGAAATAAAGTATTTAAATAGTCCCAGTTTAGAAAAAAGAAATAGAAAATGCTATTAATCAGCTCCCTAAGAAAAAAATCTCCAAGGCCAGATGGATTTACATGTGAATTCTACCAAACATTTAAAGAACAATTAATTCCAATACTATTCAAAATCTTTGGAAAAGTTAGGAAAAAGGAATCCTACCAAATTCCTTTTATGACAAAGGTATGATACTGATATCTAAACCAGGTAGGCTGAAAACAGGGAAAGAAAATTATAAAAAAATTTCTCTAACGAATAATGAGGCAACCATCTTAAATAAAATATACGCAAAGAGATTACAGAAAGTCATCCCCCAGGTAATACACTAGTAATGCAGGCCTGGTTCAATATTAGGAAAACTATTAGCATAATCGACTATATCAATCACCAAACTAACAAAAATCATATGATTATTGCAATAGATGCAGAAAAAGCATTTGATAAAATCCAACACGCATCCCTATCAAAAATACTAGGGAGTATAGAAATAAATGGAGATTTCCTTAAAATGATCAGTAGCATTTATCTAAAACCATTAGCAAGCATCATATATAATTGGGAAAAACTAGAACCATTCCCTCAAAAAATCAGGGGTGAAACAACATTCCTAGTATCACCATTACTATTGAATTTTGTATTAGAAATGTTAGCTTTGGCAATAAGGATAAAAATAAATTAAAGTAGGTAATGAGGAAACAAAATTACCACTCTTTTTAGATGATATGATGGTATACTTTGGAAACTCTAGAGAGTCAACTGAAAAACTGCTGAAAACAATTCCCAACTTTAGTAAAGTTTCAGGATACAAAATAAATCCACATAAATCATCACCATTTTTTATATTTCCAACAAAGTCCAAAGTAAGAGATACAAAGAGAAATTATATTTAAAATATACTTACCAAGGCAAGGGCAGAAACTATATGAACACAATTACAAAACACTTTCCACACAAATAAAGTCATATCTAATCAATTGGAAAAACATTGCATGTTTATGGGTAGGCTGAACAAATATAACAAAAATGAAAATATTACCTAAATTAATCTACTTATTCAGTGCCATACCAATCAAATTCCCAAGAAATTATTTTACACATCTAGAAAAAATAATAAAAAAGTTTATCTGGAAGAACATAAGGTTTAAAATTTTGAGGTAATTAATGAGAAAAATGCAAATGAAGGTAACCTAGCTTTGCTAGCCCTAAAATGATTTTACAAAGCAGCAGTTAGCAAAACCAATTGGTACTAACTAAGCAATAGAATAGTTGATCAGTGGAATAGATTAGGTTCCCAGGACAACATAGTCAGTCATTAGAAAGATTGACTCTAGTCACTCTAGACTAGAGTCTATATCTAGTGTTTGACAAACCCAAAAATTCCAGCTTTTGCAATAAAAACTTACTATTTGAAAAAAAATGTTGGGAAAATTGAAAACTATTATGGCAGAAACAAGGCACTGATCCACATCAAATATCCTATACTAATATAGGTCAAAATGGGTTCAAGATTTAGACATAAAGAGTCATATTATAAGCAAATTAGAAGAATATAGGATAGTTTATCTCTCAGATCTGTGAAGAAGGAAGGGATTTGTGGTCAAAGAATTGGAATTCATTACTGAATACAAAATAGGTAATTTTGATTATATTAAGTTAAAAAGTTCTTGTACAAACAAAACTAATGCAGACAAGATTAGACAGGAAACAATAAACTGGGAAAACATTTTTACATTCAAAAGTTCTGATAAAGACCTCATTTCAAAAATATATAGAGAATCAATTTAAATTTCTAAGAATTCAAGCCATTCTCCACTTGATGAATGGTTAAAGGATATGACCAGAACATTTTCAGATGAAGAAATTAAAACCATTTCTAGTTATATGAAAAGATATTCTAAATCTCTATTGATCAGAGAAATGCAATTCAAAAGAACACTGAGATATCACTACACACTGCTCATATTGGCTAAGATGCCAGGAAAAGATAATGATGAATGTTGGAGGGAATGTGGGAAAATTGGGACACTAATACATCGTTGGTGGAACTGTGAATGGATCCCAGCCATTCTGGAGAAAAATTTGGAATTATGCCCAAAAGGCAAAATGTGCAAACCCTTTGATCCAGCAGTGTTTCTACTGGACATATGAGATCTTAAATGAGAGGACCCACATGTACAAAAATGCTTGTAGCAGCTATTTTTGTAGTTGCAACAAACTGGAAACTGAGTTTATACCCATCAGTTGGAGCATGACTAAATACATTATAGTATATGAATGTTATGGAATATTATTGTTTCATAAGAAACGATCAGCAGGATGATATGAGAGAGCCCTGGAGAGACTTACATGAACTTATGGCAAGCGAAATGATCATAAACAGGAGATCATTGTACATGTCAATAACAATATTATACAATAACCAATTAGAAGGGATGTGGCTGTTTTCAGCATTAAGATGATGTAGGCCAGTTTCAATTATTTTTGATAAAGAGAGCCATCTATACCTATAGAGAGAACTATGGGAACTGACTGGATTATAACATAATTCACTCTTTTTGTTGTTGTTTGCTTGCATTTTATTTTCTTTTTCAGTTTTTTTCTTTTTGATTTGATTTTTCTTTTGCAGCAAGATAATTTATTGAATTTAACATATATATTTACCGTGTTTAACATATATTGGATAACTTTCCATCCAGGGGACAGGATGGGGAAAAAGGGGGAGAATTGGAATGCAATGTTTTGCAAGGGTAAATGTTAAAAATCATCCATGAATGGTTTTAAAAATAAAAAGCTTTAATTAAAGAACAAAAAGTAAGGAGAGATAAAAAAGGAGCAATTATCTCATGCAAATGAGGCATAAAGGAAAAACTGATACAGCAGAAATTAGTTGGAGCTCCCTCCCAGTGGGTAATACTGGACCCTCACTTTCATCAGGAATAGGCTAATGAGGGAACACCATATGTATCCATGAGATAATAAAAGTCTTTTAAATTCAGAAAGAAATAAGAGGGTACAAGGAGAGAGACAGTAAGGGAGGGAGTCTTGGATGGGTAAGTTAAGGAACAGAAGTAAAGTTGAGTAGGGAGGAGATAGGGTGACTAGATAAGAAGGATTGAGAAAAAAAATAGAAAGGAAAATACAAATAAATGTCTAGATCATGAATCCATTTTGACCTTATCTTGGTACATAGTGTTAAGTGTGGGTCAATACCTAGTTTCTACCATACTAGTTTCCAATTTCCCCAGCAGTTTTTGTCAAACAGTGGCAATTCTAACATTTAAGGAGCTATTTTCTTCACTTAACTTTTGGATTGACTTTCCCATTTGGCCTGTTTTACTTCTTAAACAGTTGCTTTCTTTTTCCAAACTGTTTACTCATTTTTTTTTTTACTTTTCTTTCATCACTCTCCTTTTCTCAACTTTTCTTCCATTTATTTCTATACATGATTTTTAAACTCATTTTTTATGTCTTCTATGAGGTGTTTTTTTTCCCATTTTTCTTTAGGCTCTGATAATAGGGATTTTGATATTGTTGTGCTCTTCTAAGTTTGTGTCTTGATATTCCCTAACACCATAATAACTTCCTGTGTTCATATTCTTCTTTTGTTGGTTTTTTTTAACACTTTTTGGTGTCTTTTTTATTTCTGTACATTTGAGCTCTGTTCTCAAGGTGGGAGGTGCTCAGTCTTAAGATTCTTGTACCTGAGCATGTAAGCCTTGGTTGTTTACTAGTTATTGCCATGATTTTGTCCTAGGATCCATAGGGACACCTCATATCTTATGATACAATGAAGGAATGGCATAGGGAGCGAGACAGAGCTGCTGGAGATTATAATGGGGCTGACAGCTTACCTAATCCTGAGCTGGGGTCCTAGTGCTGGTGTCTGTCATGTGCTGAGAATGGTGGGCTGTTTCTTCATTTCCCTGGGTTTATACTGAAGCCCGGGAACCCAGCACTGGTGGATGCTATTTGCTAAGGCACCTGTGTGGTTGATGTTTACCTGTTAGTGCAGGCCTTTGCTGAAGCATGTGGAGATCTGGCCAATGTAGGTTAACTATTTGCTCAAAGTTATGTAGAAGCGCATGGTGTTTCTAAGAACTGGAGTCTGCCCAATACCTTATGAGGTACATGGAGGATCCAGGTCCTATCTGTTGCCTTCTCTACATTCTATGCCTCAGAAAATCCTGCTGGATTACTTAGGAAGAGATTGCTGCTGGTTGGCTAGGATACCTCCTGTTCTATATCATGCTCTCCTCTTACCCAATGAGACAGATTTCCTCCCAAGTTTCCAAGTTTCTTGGGCTAAAAAATGTTTCACCCCATGTTTTACTGGCTCTGTTATTTCAGGATTTGTTTGGGAGTACTGTTTTATATTTGTTTGAGATAAATATGGGAAAATCATTGTGATTTACAACTTTCTCATCTAGGCTTCATGAAGTATTTCCTTTCTTTTTCATTATTGGTCACAGAATAAATTTATCTTTATTAATTGTAATCATCATGGAAAAGTGCAAAGAAAACTGAACTTAGAGTAAAAGATCTGTAAATGAAAGTTTGACTCTGATAATTAAATTAATTATGATATGTGAATGAGCAGGTAATTTGATCTCTCACAAACATATTAAAAAGAGGAATTTGGACCAGATGAAGTCTGAGATCTATTTTAGTTCTAATTTTATAATAATAAACTGCTTTATTCCTTTCATCAACAAGAACATTATAGATATCTTTCTATTTTAGGTGTAATTTTTAAAAGTATCACCTTTTTATTTATTTTTTCAGTCAATACTATTTTATTCTCCCAAATCCAGGTAAAGATAGTTTTCAGCTTGTAAGACTTTGTGTTCCAAATTTTTCTACTTCCCTCTTATCTCCCCCTTCCCCAACACAGCAAATAATCTGATGTAAGTTAAACATGTACAATCCTTTTAAACATATTTCCATATTTGTCAGGTTGATCATCATGTTTTTTATTTAGAATAACTATATATATATATATATATATATATGACTTTACCGAAATTATTTTTTGTTATTATTGTTCAGATGTTCAGTTGGATCTAACTATGTACAGCTCCATGGAATGAGATCTTCTTATCAAAAATATGAGAATTGTTAGCTATTTTCTTCTTTATTGTGTCCCCATTTTAAAGAAGAGAAACTGAGTTAAATATCAGCTAAATGACTTGTCCAGAGTCACACAGCTAATAAGTCTCTGAGGCTGGATATTAACTCAGAGTTTTACTGACTCCAGACCCATTGCTCTATCCATTATGCTGCCTACAATGCACCTGTTTATTGGTGCTTGGAACAACATTGCACATTGGACATGAAAGATTAAATTATATATGTGAATAGCCTATAAATCAAATGATTCTTAGCAGATGTAATCTTATTTTGGTCACTTGGTCATAATCTAGATGTAAGCACAAAAAAACTCACAAAATAAAAGAAGAATGATGAGCTTCTCCATATTTAATTTGACTAGATGTTAGACAGTAAATCAAATTTTTCTTTGTATCTGTACATCAGGAATTTATAATTTGCTGCAATTATTCAAGAGCTTGGTTTATGCTGTCATGCCTTTAATTAAACAGGGTCACTTCCATATTTTGCTGAGGCTTTCAAGTAGAGTAAATTTCTGCATATTATATATATATGTGTATGTATACACATCATTTTAGCCAAGTTCATAAAAAATAATTATGTTGCATCACAAATGAAAGAAAGATCCAGTTAAAACACAGTGTAATGAATAAGACATTTCCCTCTGGAACTTTACATTTATATTTATATTTTATTTTTTTTATTTTTCACTGAATATTTCCCAATTCAAAACAAGATTTATTACAGACTCTTTGTTAAATTGCGTTTGGGAACTGAAAATTGTGGTGTAACATGAAAATACTTCCTTAAGTAAATCTATTTTCAAGTCCTAAATAGATAACAGAATATGAAATATTGGCATGTTTGAGGATTTATAAGGATGTCAAACTCCACAATTTAAATACAGGGGGGGAAAAGGATGAGAACCAACATGCACACACACACACACACACACTCCTAAACAAAACAAATATAAAAGAGTCACTTGAACACATACAAGAAAATTTCAGTATGTACCACCTACACAGTTGTTCAAAATAATCACATGAGACTTATAAACAAGTCAGGATGCACAATTCAATCTCTAAAGAAGGGATAATAACAAATAAAGCAAAGTAACTTTTAGATACAATTAAACACATAATCATTATAGAGGTTTAGTTATACTGCTGGTTGAATTCTTCAGCAAAAACACAAATAATTTGCAAAAAAAATCCAATTCAATAAACATTCAGTTTTCTCAGTTACTGGCATCATGGTGGAATGGAAAAATAAAAATGAAATTTTCCTTGACCTCAAAGAGCTGACATTCTACCAAAATTAATGAAATCAAATCCACTTAAAGCTATAATTACTTCAAAGTACTTTGTGGGAAAAAATCTTTTATCACCAAATAAATACTTATGACCATAGATGTTGGTCTTTCATTAAATAAAATTATGTGCACTTAAAAATTAAAATATTAGTCATTTAAAATTAATGATATAGTTCCCAGGGTTGAAACAGGATGGAAGAGTGAAGGTAGCAAGCTACTCAAGCTCTCCCAATTTCCCTCCCACACCTCAGAACAGAGTCAGCACAAAATCGTCAGTTTAAGATAGATTGGAAAAAACTTCAGGGTTGGTGGAGCTAAGATGGCGGAGAAGGCACACATGGCTTTTTAAGCTCCATTCTTACCCTCAATATAAATATTATATCCAGCCTCAAAAATAGGGCTTGACTGCTACAACTCATAAAGATTAGCAGCACAACAACTCACCAGCCGAAGATTATCTGAAGTCCCAACAGAAAAGGTTTGCTCTGAAAGGCTTGGAAGAAGATTAGTATGGGAAGGAGAGAACTAGAGGCTTCGAGTGGAGCCCCAAACCGGAAATGAGAGCACAGAGCACAGCACAAGCTCACAGCTCCAACCCGCAGTGCGGGGCTTTTACTTGGGGCAGTTGTGAACCTGCATGGGAGGGGAGTACAGCCCAGGTTAGTCTCTAATCTGCACAGTCAGGTGCTTGGCTTGGGGCAATAGAACTTTTGCAGGGCGATTTGCTTCCCGTAGAAACTTCCAGGCAGAGACTTCCAGTCCAATCCAGGCTGTTTGCTGGTCAGCTGCTAATACCCACAACCACACAAGGGGCTCTGTCCTGGGGCAGTAACACCTTCACCCCTTACTCTCTGGCCTTAGGGCAGTTACTAAACCACACAGCTAAACTGAGCACTTTGATAGCTCAGCCAATGCTAAATCCACCTCCTGTAGGGGAAGGGGAAACTGTCACTCAAAACACTCCAGAAGCCAGTTTACATCTCTTGCTCTGCAGAGGAAGCTGGTAACCCCCTTACCCTGAAGGCATACCTCCAAAGGCTTTAAAAAATGAATAAAAAAATGAAAAGGATTGTCTATAGCTTCTGTACAGAAAAAGAGCAGGTCTGCAAACCCAAAGAGACGAATAGCAGTCACCAGATAATACCCCAAAGGAGAATGTTACCTGTTCCTTTTTACATAATACTCTCATAGAAGAGACCATTAAAGTTTCAAAAGAGAGTTAGAAGAAAAATGGAGAAAGAGAAGCTTTGAAATATGAATTGGAAAAGGTAAAAAAAAATTCTGAAAAGTAAGATTTGTAAACAAGAAAGAATTGTGGATTGGAAAAGACAAAGAACATGCAAGAAAGTAGGATCTTTGAATTGGAAAAAGAAAATAATTCACTAAAAAAAAATAATTAGTGAATTGGAAAAAACTCCATAGAGTAAAACAATTCATTTAAAAACTTAATTGGAAATATGCAGAAAGAAGTAAAAAAAAAGCTAATAAAATTCATTAAAAATCAGAACTGAACAAATAGAGACTAATGATTTATTAAGACAGCAAGAATCAGTCAAGCAAAACCAAAAAAATGATAAATGGAAAAAAACATGAAATATCTACTTGGAAAAATGACAGATCTGGAAAATAGATCTAGGAGAGATAATATGAGGATTATTGGACGTTCTGAAAATTATGATGAAAAAAGAGCCTAGATACTATTTTACAAGAAATCATCTTTTTTTTTTTTTAATAGCCTTTTATTTACAGGATATATGCATGGTAACTTTACAGATTAAAATTGCTAAACCTCTTGTTCCAATTTTCACCTCTTACCACACCCCTCCCTAGATGGGGATGAGAGTAGATGTTAAATATATTAAAATATAAATTAGATACACAATAAGTATACATGACCAAAAGTTATTTTGCTGTAGAAAAGAATCAGACTTGAAATATTTTACAATTAGCTTGTGAAGGAAATCAAAAATGCAGGTGTGCATAAATATAGGGATTGGGAATTCAATGTAATGGTTTTAGTCATCTCCCAGAGTTCGTTCTCTGGGCATGCTGTTCAGTTCATTACTGCTCCATTGGAAATGATTTGGTTGATCTCGTTGCTGAGGATGGCCTGGTCCATCAAAACTGGTCATCATATAGGATTGTTGTTGAAGTATATAATGATCTCCTGGTCCTACTCATTTCACTCAGCATCAGTTCGTGTAAGTCTCTCCAGGCCTTTCTGAAATTATCCTGTTGGTCATTTCTTACAGAAGAGTAATATTCCATAATATTCATATACCACAATTTATTCAGCCATTCTCCAACTGATGGACATCCATTCAGTTTCAGTTTTAGCCACTACAAAAGGGCTGCCACAAACATTCTTGCACAGACAGGTCCCTTTCCTTCTTTATAATCTTTTGGGATATAATCCCAGTAGTAACACTGTTGGATCAAAGGGTATGCAAGTTTGATAACTTTTTGAGCATAGTTCCAAACTACTCTCCAAAATGGATGGATTCGTTCACAACTCCACCAACAATGCATCAATGTCCCAGTTTTCCCATCCCCTCCAACAATCATTATTTTGTTCCTGTCATTTTAGTAATCGACAGGTGTGTAGTGGTATCTTAGAGTTGTCTTTAATTTGCATTTCTCTGATTAATAATGACTTGGAGCATCTTTTCATATGACTAGAAATAGTTTCAATTTCTTCATCTGAGAATTGTCTGTTCATATCCTTTGACCATTTTTCAATTGGAGAATGGCTTGATTTTTTATAAATTAGAGTTAATTCTCTATATATTTTGGAAATGAGGCCTTTATCAGAACCTTTGACTGTAAAAATATTTTCGCAGTTTATTGCTTCCCTTCTAATCTTGTCCGCATTAGTTTTGTTTGCACAAAAACATTTCAGTTTGGTATAATTGAAATTTTCTTTTGTGATCAGTAATGATCTCTAGTTCTGCTTTGTCATAAAGACCTTCCCCTTCCACAGGTCTGAGAGGTAAACTATCCTGTGTTCCTCTAATTATTAATAATTTCATTCTTTATGCCCTAGGTCTTGAACCCATTTTAACCTTATCTTGGTGTACGGCGTTAGTATGGATCAATGTCTAGTTTCTGCCATATTGGTTTCAATTTTCCCAGCAATTTTTATCAAACAGTAAGGTTCTTATCCCAAAAGCTGGATCTTTGGGTTTGCGGACTAGGTTGCTATATTTGTTGACTGTTTTACCTTGAACCTAATCTATTCCACTGATCAACTAATCTGTTCCTTAGCAATACCAAATAGTTTTGGTAATTCTCTATAATATAATTTTAGATCTGTACAGCTAAGCCACCTTCATTTGATTTTTTTTTCATTAATCCCTTAAATTCTTGACCTTTTGTTTTCCATATGAACTTTGTTGTTATTTTTTCTAGGACATTAAAATAGTTTGTTGGGACTCTGATTGATATAGCGCTAAATAAATAGATTAGTTTAGGTAATATTGTCATCTTTATTATATTTGCTCACCCTTTCCAAGAGCATTTAATATTTTTCCAATTGGTTACATCAGACTTAATTTGTGTGAAAAGTGGTCTGTACTTTTGCTCATAAAGTTTCTGATTTTCCCTTGGCAGATAGATTCCAAAATATTTTATATTATCAGTAGTTACTTTAAATGGAATTTCTCTTTGTAACTCTGTTGGGTTTTGTTAGTCATATATAAGAATGCTGATGACTTATGTGGGTTTATTTTATAACCCGCAACTTTGCTAAAGTTGTGATTATTTCTAACAACTTTTAGCAGAATTCTGGGTTCTCTAAGTATACCATCATGTCATCACCAAAGAGTGATAATTTGGTTTCCTCATTGCTTATTCTTATTCCTTTAATCTTTTCAGCTCTTATTCTAAAGCTAGATTTCTATACAATATTAAATAGTAATGGTGAGAGTGGGCAAGCTTGTTTCACTCCAGATCTTATTGGGAATGGTTGCAGTTTGTCTCCATTACATATGATGCTTACTGATGGTTTTAAATAGATGCTGCTGATTATTTTAAAAAAGAGTCCATTTATTCCTATACTCTCAAGTGGTTTTAATAGGAATGGATGTTGGATTTTATCAAATGCTTTTTCTGCATCTATTGAGATGATCATATGGTTTTTGTTAGTTTGCTTATTGATATAGTCAATTATGTTAATAGTTTTTCTAATATTGAACCAGCCCTGCATTCCTGGTATAAATCCTACTTGATCAAGTGTATTATCTTGGAGATGATTTTCTGTAGTCTTTTTGCTAATATCTTATTTAAGATTTTAGCATCAATATTCATTAGGGAGATTGGTCTATAATTTTCTTTCTCTGTAATCAGCCTACCTGGTTTAGGTATCAGTACCATGTCTGTGTCATAGAAGGAATTTGGTAGGACTCCTTCATTCCCTATTTTATCAAACAATTTATATAGCATTGGTGCCAATTGTTCTTTAAATGTTTGGTAAAATTCACATGTAAATCCATCTGGTCCTGGGGATTTTTTCTTAGGGAGTTGTTTAATTGCCTGTTCTTTTCTTTTTCTGAAATGGGACTATTCAAGCAATTTACTTCCTCCTCTGTTAAGTCTGGGAAGTCTATATTTTTGGAGGTAGTCCCATTTCACGTAGGTTATCAAATTTATTGGCATAAAGTTGAGCAAAATAACTCTTATTATTTCTCTAATTTCCTCTTCATTGGTGGAAAGTTCTCCTTTTCATTTTTAAGATTACTAATTTCATTTTCCTCCTTTTCCTAATAGATTTACCAAAGGCTTATCTATTTTATTGGCTTTTTCTAGAACCGACTCTTAGTTTTATTAATTAGTTCAATAGTTTTTTACTTTCAATATTTTTAATTTCTCCTTTTAATTTTAGAATTTCCAATTTAGTATTTATTGGGGTTTTTAATTTGGTCTTTTTTTTTAGTTGCAAGCCCAATTCATTAATCTTTTCTTTCTCTATTTTATTCAAGTAAGCCTCTAAGGATATAAAATTCCCTCTTATTACGCTTTGGCTGCATCCCACAAATTTGGTATGATGTCTCATCATTGTCATTATCTTGAGGAAATTAGAATTGTATCTATAATTTGCTGTTTCACCAATCATTCCTCAAGATGACTTTTGGTCTATTTCTAACTTTTGTTGAATGTAGTTTTTATTGCATCATGATCTGAAAAGAAAGCATTTGCTATTTCTCTTTCTTGCATTTAATTTTAGGTCTTCATCTAATATATGGTCAATTTTGAATAGGTTCCATGAACTGCTGAGAAGAAAGTATATTCCTTTCTATCTCCATTCAATTTTCTCAAAGATCCAACATACCTAATTTTTCTAATATTCTATTTACTTTTTAATTTCTGTCTTATTTGTTTTGTGGTTTGATTTGTCTAATTTAGAGTGCAAGGTTGAGATTCCTATATTACAGTTTTGTTGTTTTCCTTCTTGAACTCTCTTAACTTCTCCTTTGGAAGTTGGATGACCCTTGGTATATATGTTTTTGATATTTTGTTGTTTATTACCTTTAGCAGGATGAGTTTTTCCTTATCTCTTTTAATTGACAATTTTACTTTTGCTTGATCTGAGATAAGGACTACCCTCTTTTTGATTCACCTGAAGATAAATGATTTTTGCTCCAGCCTTTTACCTTTACCTATATGTATTCCCTGCTTTAAATGTGTTTCTTTAAACAACATATTGTGGGTTCGACTTTTGATCCAGTCTGTATCTGCTCTCTTTATGGGGAGTTCTCCCATTCAATTTATTAAATTACTAAATCTGTATTTCCTGCCATCCTAATAACCCAGATTATTTTCATTTATTTTGCCTCCCCAACACTCTTTTCCCCTTTTAAACTTATTACCCTTTTATCAGTGCACCCTTTTATAATCCCTCCCTTCCCCGAGTCTTTTTCCCATTTCCCCTTATTACTCTTTTCTTTTCCTTTTTCCCTCCCGGTTTTAATGGGCGGAGAATTTTCTAAAACAAATGTCAATTATTTTTTCTTTGAGCAACTCTGTAGAGTAAGATTCACACAATGTTCCTCCCCCTCTCTAAATTCCCTCAGATATGATAAGTTTCCTTTTGTTTCGTGGGATGGGTTTCTTTTTATTCCTCCTTCCCACCTTATTCTGCCATCATCCCTTTTCCATATCTATTTTTTTTATGTTATATCACTAAAAAAATTATAATGTATTCTTTTTGTATATCCACAACAAAATACAACTGAGTTCTTTTACATTTTCTACATCTTTGGAGTTCTATGGTTGAGATCAAATTTTTGTTTGTTCTTTTTTTTTCAGAAACAAATGGAATTATTTGTTTCATTAAATTCCATCTTCCCCAAGAAAATTTCAGCTTAATGGGTAGTTTATTCTTCGATCCCGCTTGTGCCTTTCGGAATATCAATTTCCAGGCCCTTTCTTTCCTTTAATGTAGAGGCAGCCAGATCTTGGGTGGTCCTTATTGTGGCACCTCGGTATTTAAATGGTTTTTTTTTTTGCCTTGTAAAATTTTTTTCCTTAATCTGATAGTTCTGAAATTTGGCCACAATATTCCTTGGGGTTTTTATTTTAGGTTTTTTCAGGGTGTTGATAATTCTTTCCATCCTATTTTCCTTCTGACTATTACATTCAGTTCTTTGATGATTTCTTGTAAAATAGTATCAAGGCTCTTTTTTCATCATAGTTTTCAGAAAGTCCAAAATCCTCAGATTATTCTTAGATTATTTTCCAAGTCTGTCTTTTGCAAGTAGATAATTTGGTTTTTTCAGTTTGTTTTTTTTGTTTTTGTTGATGATTCTTGCTGTCTAATGAATCATTAGTTTTTTTTTCAGTTCTAATTTTTAAAGAATTATTTTCTTTCTTAGTTTTTTTTACTTTTTCTGTATATGTCAATTGGTTTTAAATGTATTGTTTTGGTCTGTGGAATTTTTTTCCATTTCACTAATTTTTTTTTTTTTAGTGAATTATTTTCTTTTTCCGATTCACAGATGCTACTTTCTTTCAAGTTCTTTGTCTTTTCCAATTCGCAAATCCTACTTTCTTGTGAGTTCTTTATTTTTTCCAATTCACCAATTTTTTTCCTGCACTTCCTGGGAATTTTTTATTTTTCCAATTGTATTTAGGGTTGTTGTTTTCCTTTAAGGCTTTCTTCCTTTCCCCATTTATCTTCTAACTTTTTTGGCCTTTTTAATGGTTCTTCTGGAGAGCTTTTAAAGGAAGCTGATGATTTTGCGTTTGAGGTCCTTCAGGTTTCTGACTTGCTCTTTTTTCGAAGAAGCTGTCAATCGTTCTTTCATCTTTTTATTCATGTTTTCCCTTTGGTATGTCTCCAGGCAAGGGGATTACCAGCCCTCTGAGGCAGGGAGATGTAAACCGATTTCCGGCCCATTGGGAGTGCTCTGAGTAAGAGTCTTCTTTCCCCAACAGGAAGTGGTTCAGCACTGGCCGAGCTATCAAAGTGCCCAGTTGGGCTGTTTGGGTGAGGATTGCCCTCGGCTAGAGACTAAAGGGGGAAAGTGTCACCCCGGCCGGAGCCTCTTGTGGGACTGTGAGATTAGGTACCGGCCGGCCCGCCGCAGCAACTCTCCAGGGAACCCTGTCCAGTGCTTGCCTGTGCAACGGCCCTGGGTTAGGCCCCAACCACTCCCCCCTGCCAGATTGGGGCAACCCGGTTGGTCCTTCCGGAGGATCCCGTTTGCTCAAGGAAAAACCGTATAGGGGGTGGGACTTGGTAAGGTCTTTTTGGTTTGGGCTTCCGGAACCCAAATTTTTGCTGAGATCTCCCCCTGGCCCAAAATTTTTTTAGAAATTTTCTTTCCTGGGATTTTCCCAATTTTAGAATTTAGCGCCAAAACTTTTCTGATAAATAGAAAAGAAAGAAAGACTTAAAAGTCAGATGTTTTAGTATCGGCTCCGCCCCCCCATTTAAAGGGGAAGGAAGGAAAGAAAAAGAAAAAGGATGAAAGAATTATCTAAAGAAAAAGGCCCTAAAAAGAAATTTAAAAATTTGGGCCAAATTTAAACTTGGGAAAAAAATTGGGGAAAAAAAAAAAAATACCGGGGGAAAAAGGAGGTAGGGAAACATTTGTTGAATTTTACTCCATAAAGCCAAAAAGAAAATAATTCAAATTTTTACAGAAAATTTCTTTCCCTCATTAAAAAAGGGGATAGGAAAAGGGAAAAGAAAAAGAGTAATAAGGGAAGAGTGCAAGAAAGGGAAAGAGATTCAAAGGGGGGAGGGAGAGATCCTAAAGAGGGTGAGTAGTGTGGTACAAGTGGGGTGCATAAGTTTAAAACTGGGAAAGAGAGTTGGGGGGGCAAGTAAAAGAAAAACATAATCTGGGGATAATAAGACAGCAGGAAAGACAGAATTAGTCATTTTAACCGTAAATGAATGGGATAAACTCTCCCATAAAGCAGAGGCGGATAACAGACTGGATCAAAAGTCAGAACCCTACAATATGTTGTTTACAGGAAACACATTTAAAGCATGGAGGCACATACAGAGTAAAGGTAAAAGGCTGGATCAGAATGTATTATGCTTCAGGTGAAGTCACAAAAGCAGGGGTAACCATCCTTATCTCAGAACAAGCAAATGCAAAAATTGATCTAATCAAAAGAGATAAGGAAGGAAACTATATCTTGCTAAAGGGTAGCATAGACAATGAAGCAATATCAATACTATACATATATGCACCAAGTGGTATAGCATCTAACTTCCTAAAGGAGAAGTTAAGAGAGTTGCAAGAAGAAATAGACAACAAAACTGTAATAGTGGGAGATCTCAACCTTGCACTCTCAGACTTAGACAAATCAAACCACAAAACAAATAAGAAAGAAATTAAAGAAGTAAATATAAAGTTAGAAAAATTAGGTATGATAGATCTTTGGAAAAAACTGAATGGAGACAGAAAGGAATATACTTCCTTCTCAGCAGTCCATGGAACCTATTCAAAAATTGACCATATATTAGGACATAAAGACCTCAAAATTAAATGTAGGAAGGCAGAAATAGTAAATGCTTTCTTTTCAGACCACAGTGCAATAAAAACTACATTCAACAAAAAGTTAGGGATAAATAGTCCAAAAAGTAATTGGAAACTAAACAATCTTATCTTAAAGAATGATTTGGTGAAACAGCAAATTATAGACACAATAATTTTACTCAAGATAATGACAACGATGAGACATCATACCAAAATTTGTGGGATGCAGCCAAAGTGGTAATAAGAGGAAATTTTAATCTGTAGGGGCTTACTTGAATAAAATAGAAAAAAAAAAAAGATCAATGAATTGGGCTTGCAACTAAAAAAGCTAAAAAAAAGACCAAATTAAAAACCCCCAATCAAATACTAAATTTGAAATTCTAAAATACAAAGGAGAAATTAATAATATTGAAAGTAAAAAAAAACTATTGAACTAATAAATTAAACTAAGAGTTGGTTCTATGAAAAAACCAATAAAATAGATAAGCTTTTGGTAAATTTGATTAGAAAAAGGAGGGAGGAAAATCAAATTAGTAGTCTTAAAAATGAGAAGGGAGAACTTTCCACCAATGAAGAGGAAATTAAAGAATTAATAAGGGGAAAAATTGGAACAAAAGGTTTGGCAATTGTCAGTGTTGTAAAATTACCCATACATATAACTTGTAAATAAAAAAAAAAACTATGAAATAAATAAAAAAGAAAAAACTTCAAGAAAGGTCAGTATCACTGGGGTAAAAAGGATGTTCAGCCCAGCTCAGACAGACTCTGGGAAAGCTGGTGACAGGTCTTAATTACAGTGAATCATTAACTGAGTCACTCAGGCCTGGATCAGGGAGAAGCAGATCAGTGGGGAAGCCTCCAATCCCAACTCAGAAAGCAAACTGTGGGTAACTAAGTTGTTTCCTGAAAAGAGATAGCAAAGCTACCCCTGCAAACACAAGGTATCCCTCTATTCAAAGCCAAGATTCAAAGCTGCACAGGAAGCTTGGGACCATGCCCTCTTTGCCCGAGGAGCAAAGTTGAACCAAAAAAGTTTTTAAAAAAAGATGAAATACCAAAAGAAAATGAGCAAGAAACAGAAAAGAACCTGACAGAGAAAGTACTATGGTGACAGGGAATATCAATACACTAACTCAGAGAAGAATAAAAATGTCCACAGAGAAAATCTCAGTGATATAAATTAGTCTGAAGCTCAAAGAGGCTTCTTGGAAATACTCATAAAACATTTTAAAAGGAAAATAAGAGGAATAGAAAAAAATGAGAAAAGAAATGAGAGTTATATAAGGGAGAATCAACAGCTTGGAAAAGGAAGGTAATTCTTTAAAAAATACAATTGGCCAAATGCAAAAACAAACAAACAAATAAATAAATCCAGTGAAGAAACAACCACCAAAAATAGGATTAATCAAATGGAAAAAGAAAAACAAAAGATAACTGGAAAAAATACACATTAAAAATCAGAACAGGGCAAATGGAAGCAAATGACTTTGTGAGACAGCAAAAATCAGTCTAACTAAAAAGAATGAAAAAATGGAAGAAAATGTGAAACAACTCATTGACAAAACAGCTGTACAATAAAGTAGTGCCATCATTGGGTCTATCTCCCAAGGAAATGATAAAATAGGGAAAATAACCCCCTGTGCAAAATATTTTATAGCAGCTCTTTTTATGGTAGCTAAAGAATTGGAAAAGGAATAGATGTCCATCAATTGGGAATGGCTGAACAAGTTGTGACACATGAAGGTAATGGAATATTATTGTTCTTAAAAAAATGATGAATAAGCTAATTATAGAAAGACCTTGAACTATTTACATGAATTTCTTATGAGCAAAAAAACAAAATCAGGAATATATTATACACAATAAAAGCAAGAATGTGGGATGATAAACTATAAAAGGCTTGGTTCTTCTGAATAGTTCAGTGATTCAAAGCATTTACAATAAACTTTGGACAGAAAATGCCACCTGCATCCAGTAAAAGAACTAAAGTAATTGAATGTAAACCAACATATGCTATGTTCACTTCTTTTTTCTGTTTTTCTTATGTCTCCCATGGTTTTTCCCTTTTGCTCTGATTTTTCTTTATCAACATGAATCATAAACTTACTACAAGAATTATGCATTAAAATATGTATGTATTAAAAATAAATAAACTTACTACAAGAAAAGAAAATAAAAAAATAGGAACTTAGAAAATCTGGACCTCTGGAGAAAATGGATTAGAGACAGATATCTTTCTAAGAAATGTTCTTCCAATGATTATGTATTGGCAAAACCAGGAATTAATCTTTCTAGAAAGCAATACATAGTATCTTCCTTTCAAACAATGATAATATGTATAGTCAATAAAAGACTCAGGAATTAAATTGCAGACAATGAAAATTAAACTATCTAATTCTAAAATGAATGGAAACACAAATTGAGTAAAATCAAATTCATCAAGATACAATAATGATAGATCAAAACATAGGATAAACCAAAGTACTCATTAGAAAATTAATACTAATTCTAAAATATGCAAGTGAATACAAATTACAGAAAAAGTCCAATATTGCATCCAAGAATGACAATAACTGAATATAAAACCTATGGAATGCACAAGTACTCAATTAGAGTGACAATTTATATCTCTATAACTCAGCGAAAGATTGAAAAAATGAGAACAAGAAACGTTGACTAATAAATGAATGACATTGCAAATTAAAAAATCACAATGGATAATAGAATATAAATTAAGAAAACCCCAATTAAATAACGCAAATGTAGAAATAATCTATACACTTTCAAGGAAATGATAAGAATAACTGAAACTAAAGATCCAAAACTTTGAACTAATAAATCAAACTTTAGATTGTTACTGAAATAAAAAATCAACAAAATGATACATAGATATTACTTAGCAATAAGCAAAAGAATGAAAAGAATTATGAATAGTAGACAATGAAAAATATTAGCTATCACTTTTCAACAGATGATATGCATGAACTATACTTAGAGAATCCTAGAAATTCATCCAAAAACCTATTCAAAACAATTCATGGCTTTAGCAAAATTGCAGAATATTAAATAAAGTCCCACAAATCAGCATTTCATTATATTACTAACAAAGCCCAGCAGCAAGAGATAGAAAAAGAAATTCCATTTAAATTACTGTAGACAAAATAAAATATTTGGGCGTCCACCTTCCAAGACAAATACAGGAACTATATGAACACAATTACAAATCACTTCTCACAAAAGTCAGATCTTAACAAATGGAAAAGTATCAATTGCTCATGGGTAGAACAAGCTAATATAATAAAAATTACAATTATACCTAAATTGATCTACTTATGCAGTGCCATACCAAATAAACTGCCAAAAAAATTTTTTTATAGAACTAGAAAAAAAATAATAAAAAATTCGCCTGGAAGAACAAAAGATTAAGAATATCAAGGGAATTAACGTGAAAAAAGATGCTAAGTCCTAAAATTTTATTATAAGGCAGCAGTCACCAAAACCATTGAGTACTGGCTAAGAAATAGCATGGTGGATTAGTAGAAATGATTAGATACACATGACACAATAATCAATGTCTATAATAATCTATAATTCAATAATCCCCCAAACTCCAACTTCTAGGATAAGTCTTCACTATTTAATAAAAATTTCTGGGAAATAATATATCAGAAACTTGGTAGAGACTTACATCTTATACACCATATCAAAATAAGTTCAAAATGGGTAGGTACATGATTTGGGCATAAAGGATGATAACATAACCAAATTGGGAGAGCAAGAAATAATTTGATTACATTAAATTTAAAAGTTTCTGCGCAAACAAAACCAAAACAAACAAGTTAAAAAAATAAGTATAAAGCTCAGAAAAAATAATTTACAACCAGTGTTTCTAATAAAGGTTTCATTTCTAAATTATATAAAGGACTGTGTCAAATATATGATGGGTGATTTCAGATGATGAAATTAAAGCCATCAATAGTCATATGAAAAATGCTCTATCATAACTGATTACAGAAAGACAAATTAAAACATCCCTGAGATATCACACCTCTCAAATTGACTAAGATGACAGGAAAAGATAAGTGTTGCCGGGAATGAGGGAAAACTGGGGCACTAATGCGTTTTTGGTGGAATTGTAGATTATCCAACCATTCTGGTGAGCAATCTGGAACTATGCCCAAAGTGCTATTCAATTGTTCATAACACTATCGATTTATAGCCCAAGG
This sequence comes from Sarcophilus harrisii, assembly GCF_902635505.1. Taxonomy (NCBI): domain Eukaryota; kingdom Metazoa; phylum Chordata; class Mammalia; order Dasyuromorphia; family Dasyuridae; genus Sarcophilus; species Sarcophilus harrisii. The sequence continues at coordinate 602,280,526 of NC_045427.1, forward strand.
AAATGATAAAGCAAGGAAAAGGAGCCACATGTGCAAAAATGTTTGTAACAGCTCTTTTTGTGATAAAGAGCTGGAAAATAAGTAGATACCCACCAATTGGAGAGTGGCTGAATAAGCTGTGGTATATGAATATAATGGAAGTGTAACAGTGATGATCCATTATAAATGACTTAGATTTTCTCAATGGTTCAGTGCTTCAAAGCAATCCCAATAGACTTTGAATAGAAAATGGCATCTGCATCCAGAAAAAGAACTGTGGAGATTGAATGTAAATCAATACATGTTATGTTCACTTCATATTTATGTTTTATTTTGTTTTCTCTCCCATGGCTTTTCCCTTTTCTCATTTTTTCTCTCCCAATTTGATTCATAAAGCAATATGTATTTAAATAAATAATGTAAAAAACAAAAAAATAATTAATGATATGATATATGATGTAGCAGTTCCAAAAACTTCTTAAAGTACCAAAGATAATGAGCAATTGCCTGAAATAGGTCTCATGGTAGTCATATACACAATATTGTGATAATATTTCCTTATGAATATAGGGAAGTGGTGAAGCTCATGTGATAAACTGATGGAGAGTTCTTCCTGACCAAAGTCTACTGTTGAAACAGAACAGAATCTTTTCCTCATTGAACAGGTTTTATTACCAATGTCCATCATAAAATTGTCTGTGATCCCAAAATTATAGTTTTTCTTAATAATCTATGTAGGAGAGCTTATCCAGATATCTAATTCATTTCAAATTCTATATCTGAATTGTTCCTCACTAACAAGTGACTATCATTACCTTTAGATGCTACAGATGCATAAAGGAGTGGCAATTAGTCATTTGAAGCTTAATATCCAAATATTGACCTTTTCAGGAACTGAACTAAATAACTCAAAGCAGAATAACAAAATGAAAAAAATGCAATGAAAAGATGAATGGTGATAAAAAAAATTTGAAGTGAGAATACGGAAGCAAGATATTTGGCATTTTGAGTCTTTAAAATGTAAAAAATCAAGCACATTGAGAAGTAAAACTTTAAAAACTGTGTGATTCTTATCTAACTATACTATCACATAAATGTTCTAAAAAACTGAAGTGAAATAAGCTTCTAACTCACCACCCAAGGTTCAGTTATAGAAAGAAAGCAGAAGAAAGAACCATAGCTATAGATAATCCCTTTCAAAAGGGGGGAAATAAATGAAAGATTTGTTATCCTTTATATATATATATATATATATATATATATATATATATATATATATATTTGTTATCCTTCTATACTCAACATTTCTCCTGTGAGGAAGGAAAGCAGTGTGATAAACTAAATCTCACAAAGGTAACAGCATTGGATGATAATATCTACATTTCAAAAGGAAGCACAAAAAGAAGGCATAATCACCTACTGAAATGAAACTATAAGACTAAAATTGCAGACACCATGGCAGCCGAAAGTTGGAAACATTTAGAGACAGGAAATACCATGTATTTGATTACCACTTTCTTAAAGATAAGAGTGTGTCCCATTTTTGTCTATATCCAATACCCATCATACCCAATACCTAGCACTCAGTGAATGCAATACTTTACCAACTAATGCTTGTTGAATAAGTTTAAATTGTTGCCTAACTTCAGTCACACCACAGATAATGTATAGAGAGACCTTGGCTTTTTAGAATACTCAATTATAACATCTTTATTTTTAAAAGCCTGGAAAAATCACTTCATAAGATTATCAAATCAAATTAACAAGTATTCATTTTGTTCTTATAACATGCAACACAATGTACTAGGAGTAAAATTCTATTATTTTCTTAAACATCAATTGAAAGTTGGTTTTCTCAAATTACCTTTTATCCAGTACTTCAAGTTTAACTGTGACAGTTAGCAAAGCTGTGAACACATCCCTCTTAGAGATAAAACTTGTTCTTCAATTGTGGCAACCTGTGAAAGAAAGAAAATTGTATGTTCCTCAGTCCTGGTGGCTTCCCTTAATTTTAATAGTGGCTCTTATTTATATGGTAGAAGAAACAGAAAGCATTGAGAATCAAAGGGCTTTCAGAATATCTGTACATTTTAAGCGATGGCATTATAAATCTTAATGATCACTGTGAAATCTTTAGCCAATGAAGAAGGAATCAGGGAAGCATCTAAGAATGATAATACTGATCATTTAGTGGTTTAAGAAAAGTAGATGGTTACAGGTCTCTTTCTATAGGAAATAAAGAATTTAAATAATATAATATCTGAAGAAGATGAATAAAAAATACAAGTTGGGAAAAAAAAAACAAGTGTTTTGTGTGAATTCTATCATTTAAATAACTAATTCTAATTATATGAATTGTTTTTAAAAATAAGAAATGGAGATCATCCCAAATTCCTTTTTTGACACAAATGAAGTTCTGATAACTAAACCTAGGAGAGCCAAATCAGGAAAGAAAATTATAGAATAATATCCCTAATGAAAAATTATGTGAAAAATTTAAATAAAAAGTTAGCAAAGATACTACAGCAATCTAGCTAGCTAGCTAGTTCCATACACTAGGACCATATTCAATTCTAGTAATACAAGATAGGTCCAATATTAAGAAATAGTTCATGTTAAATAACAAATATCATATGATCCTATCATAAAAATACCTTTGTCAAGGCAGAGCAATTTTTAACAGAGCAACTCTTAAAAGCATTAGAAATCATAGTAATAAATGGAATATTCCTAAATAGTACTCAGTATTTATGTAAAACCAAAAGGTGAAGGAATTTCCATAATATTAGGAATTTCTCATAATGTTAGTAAAGGAAAGAGGTCCATTATTATCATTACTACTTGATATAGAGTTAGAAAATTCCAGCTAAGGTAATGACAGAACAAAACAAAACAAAATAAAAACCCTTGAAATTGAGGGAACAAGCATAGTCAAAAAAAAGAAAAATACTGTTTTACATTTGATATTATGGTTTATTTAGAGAAATCTAAAGCTTCAAATAAACACTAATTTAATTTAATATTAATTTAAGAAATCAATTTGTTCAAGAAACTTGGAGAAGATAAAATAAAGCAGCATTAATCAATATTTCTATATATTAATAACAAAATTAATTGAAAGGAAGAGCAACAGAAATTCCATTTAAGGTATCAATGAAATATATATAATAAACAGAAATCTATCTATCTAGCAAGATACAAACAAGAATGACATGAACACAAATAAAAATACTCTATATAAATAAAAACTGAATTAAATACTTGGAGAAATATCAATTATTCATGAATGGGACAAACAAATATAATACATTTGACCTTACTAGATAAAATTTAGATCCTAAAGTATTTTTCTTTACCCAACTATAGTTAAAGTGCTATACCAATCAAACTCTTGGAGAGTTATTCAATGAGGAAAAGTCAAAAATCTCAAATGAAACAATATTTTTAAAAAATTAGAAAGTACCCTAGCCATACCAGATCACAAGTTATACAATAAAAAAACAGTAATTGTGCAAACACTTTTGCATTGCTGAAAAAATATATAAATAGAATTAGTAAAACAAATTAGACACATACACACACACCCCTCAAAAGCTAAAGAAACTAGTAGCTTAGTGATGGATTAAAAGAAGGACCCAAGCTACTCTTATTTTAATTCACTATTTCAGAAAAACTTTAAAATTTTGGAAAACAATATAGTAGAAATTTTATTACCCCCAAAATGCATACCATATACCAAGATAAGTTCTATCCAAGATATTGCTTGGATATAAAAGATCATATCATAAACAAATTACAGGAGCAAAGAAGAAATTATTTTTATGTATCTGGATAGGGAAAAAATCATAAGAAAGGTATAGAGAATATCACAAAAGATATAATCAACAGTTTCAAGTATATACAATTAAAAACAAATAAAATTTATACACCAAAATTAAAAGGAAAGTAAGTGTTTTAGTAAATATGTTTGCCGCAAATCTCTGCTACAGATCTCATTGCCAAGATAAATGAAGAAAAGATTAAAATTTAATAACAAGACCCATCGCCCAAAATCTTCAATAAATATTTACTAACACCTTCTATGAGCTGAACAACAACAAAAAAAAGATGCAAAAAATCCTTCCTGGACTCAAAAAGTTCACTATCTAATGGTGTAGATAAGAAAACAAATATATACAAACAAGCAATGTGCAGGATAAAGAGGAAAAAATAGAGAGAGAAAAGACTCCAGAATTAAAAAGTACTGGAACAGATACAATTTTAGCCAGGACTAAAAGCAAGTCAAGGTTGACTGTAGGTAGTTATGAGGATAGTCAGAGAAAATTCCTGGAGCTCAGAGATGGAGTGTCTGGTTCATGAAATAGTCAGGAGTCAGTGCTTTTGGATCAAAGAGTCTGTGATAGAGAGTAAAGTATGAGAAGACTGGAAAAATAGGAAGATGGTAAATTATGGGATGGTATTGCCCTTACAAGTAATAGCAAAGATATTCAGGAAAGGTAGAGAATTTCAGGGAAAAGATAATGAGTTTGGTTTGGAATATATATAAAATATCTACTGGAAATCTAATTTGAGATGTCTGAAATGCAGTTGGAGATGAGAGATTAAAGATCCAGAGAGATTAAGGAAGGATAGTTTTGAGAATCATTAGCATAGATGTGATAATTAAATCTAATTGAACTGATGAGATCATCAAGTAAAGCAGCATATTGTCTGCAATTCTTACAAATAGAACATATATTTCTATCTACCTTCTAGATTTTGTTGATAATATATAAAAATGCTAGTGATTTATGTAGTGTTTATTTTATATCCAGAAGCTTTGCAAAAGTCATTAATTGTTTTAACTAGGTTTTAGCTGATTCTCTAGAGTTCTCTAAGTTTACCATCATATCAATCTGCAAAAACTGTAGTTTTTATTTTTTGTTGCCTATCCTAAGTTGTCAATTTATTTTTCTTATTTAATTGTTATAGGTAGCATTTCCATTACAACATTGATTATGGACATCTTTATTTCACTCCAGATCTTATAAGAATGGAAACCTTCTAGATAATCTTGAGTACGAATAATGTTTGATCTTAGTTTTAGGTAGATATTCCTCATCATTTTTGGAAAAGCTACATTTATTCTTGTGCTTTCTAGTGTTTTTAATAGGAATTTTTTTTAATTTTTAATTTTGTCAAATTTTTTTTCTGCATCTATGCAATCATGATTTTGTTTTTATTATTGATATGGCAACTTATTCTTATCATTTTCCTTATTGTCAATCAGTCCTATATCAATGATATAAATCCAACCTAGTCATAGTGTATGGTTTTGTAATAAGTTGTTGTAATGATCTTCTTAATATTTAATTTAAAAATTTTGCAACAATATTGATTGGAGAATTTGATTTATATTTGCTTTCACTGTGTTTGCTCTCTTTAAATATTAAAATCTTAAGTGTGCCATAAACAAAATTTGGTAAGACTCCTTTATTTTTTCTCAAATATTTTATGTGATATTGGAATTATATATATAAAATCTGGGGGAGAACAGAGTTGTAAAATCATCAAGGCTTGTTCAATTTATTTTTTTCTGAGATATGATTAATTAAGCATTCTGTTTCCTCTTCTCTTTATCCAGGCAATTCATATTTTTGTAATTGATCAAGGTCATTTAGATTATCTGTTTATTGACATATATTTGGGCAAAATAGTTCCCAATAAAATCTTTACATTCCCTTCATTGATAGTTAATTCCCATTTTTTTCATTTTAGATACTAATGATTTTTACTTTTTAAAAATATTGAAATCAACCAATGGATTATCTATTTTATTATTTTTTTGTTTTGATTTGTTTTGTTTTCTTATAAAACCAGCTTCCCTCCCCTCTTTTTTTAAAATTGGTGTTTTGGGTTACTGTTCAGATGTTCTTCATGATTCCTTTGGAGTTTTTTTGGTAAAGATACTGAAATGGTATGTAATTTCATCTCCAGCTCATTTTAAGGATGAAGAAATCAAGACAAACAGTGTTAAGTGACTTGCCCAGGATCACTTAAGTGTCCATGACTTTACCTGAAGTTATCTTAAGCTGGATTACTGTTTCACTCCATTCTTTACTGGGTTCCATTCCTCCAGAATTATTTTAGAGTCCTGGTTTAATGTTGTATCAAAGGGAAAATGGGGAGAGTTCAGGAAGCTTCATCCCTTCTTTCTACCATTTTGACTCTATCCCTCCAGTTCTAATTTTCAAGAAATTATTTTCTTCTGTAAAGTTTTGTATGTCTTTTTTTCCATTTGACTGATTCTGCTTTTTAAGGGCTTCTTTTCTTCAGTGAAGTTCTGTATCTGTTTTATCATCTGACCAATTATTTTGTTTTTAGTGTTTTTTACCAAATATTAATTCTATTTTGATAATTTTCTTGTATTGATTTCATTTTTTTGGTCATTTTTTCCTCTGCCACGGTTATTTGATTTACTTGATCAATTCTTTCAAGAATTGTTGTAAGGCTTTTATCAATCTTCACTTTACTTTAAGGACTTGGTTTTACATGTTTTCATAGCACTTTGTTACTAGTTTGTGTCTCGTTCTTTTCTGTTATCATACTAGAATTTTATGATAACTCTGGAGAGAATAGTTTGGTAGAATCTAAGGTCAGAAATTAGATTGTAAAAGACTATGAAGAAAGTGATAGGAAAAAAAGTGGGTGCACCCATTCTAGATGATTTACAAGGAGTTTAGCTATAAGATGCAAAAGAGATATAGGATGGTAGCACTGATGGAAGCATCAAGTGAAAGTTATTTTTCTTTCCCTTAGATGGAGGTGATATAGATATATTCTTAGAAAATAAGATGATAAAAAAGTATAGATTTAAAATCATAAGTAGACTAGAGATGACCAAGAGGATAATATATTGGAGGAGATAGGAAAGAATGATAATTCTTGAACAGTAAAAAGAATTAGTCTTGATAAGGAATAAAGTCACCTTATGAGATAGAGAAACAAAAGAGGAGATAATGGCACATGATTTATAATTATATGAGTGGAGGAAAGGGGGAGAAGAAAGAGCTCCCTATACATAGCCTTTATTTTTTTTTTCTGTAAAATATGAGGCAAGGTTTTCAACTGAAAAGGTGGGGGTAGTAGGAACCATGGGAAATTTGGGGAAGATGAAAAGGTTTAGAAGAGCCTCTATAGAGAGTGGGACAGTGATAAATTGATGAGACAGGTTTAGAAGAATTTCCTATCAACAGTATGGGCCCAATTGAGGTTGTGTAATTCAAATTTATAGAAACCTAGTTAGAATGGCTGCATGAATTTTTATTACTTAATTCCACAAACTGCATGGTGGTAGTTATTCACAGTTTAAGCTTAGTAAGGTGTAATCCTCAAATTAATAGAGTAGGTAGAGACTCAAGAGAAGAGGACAGTGATGATTTGAATTGATTCACCAAGGGGACAAGATGAGGAAAACAAGAGAGAGTAGCTAGTGCAGGGGAAATAACCTGAAATGGAATGGAAGGGTCAAAGCTACTGAGGTCATGATGCAGATAGAGTTGAATTTTATAAAGTATGTTAGAGGGAGAAGTGGGGAAAATAGATTTAATTGTATAAGAGAATTTTAAAATTCTTGTATGTTGAGATATTATATTTGTGGGTGATGTCAAGATCAAGATTATGAAATACTTTGTGTTATGGCTGAGATGGTGTGGAAGAGTAAGTCCTGGGAGACTAGTATGTTGAGAAACTAAATGTTTGTACACAAACACACAAACACATATGAGAAAGAAATGTTTAAATCCTTTTTTTGGGTGCAGAAGTTGGAGAAAAAAAAAGAATAGTTGTGAGCCATGGTCTAAATTTATTAAAGAAGGAAGAAAAGTAACTTGGAAGTTGGTAGACAACAGCTATCAGGATTTTGATTTGGGTAGCAAATATAAATAGCACAAATCTAAAAGAAAGAACTGAGTAATATAAAGAATGGGGGCAAGAAGAGAATGAGGAGCAAGGAGTATTCCATCACCCCTACCTCAACTGATGAACTGAGGGGAATGAGTGTGAAAGGCAACTGGTACTGGAAAAGGTGGCCAATAGGTATATATTATTAAGGGGGATGCAGATATTAGCTATAACTAATAAATGGAAAGATTAGGAAAGGAAAATACTTAAGATAAAGGGTAATTTGCTGCCTATGAAATAGTCACTCTATAAGGCACATTGTAAAGGATGTGTGATTTGTTTAGGTCTTTTTGGTTGTTTGTTGTTGTGAATGTTGCTGGAATTTTTGGTTAGAAGAGTTGAGTGAGATGGGAATAAAGTAATTAAGCGGTTGAAAATAGAAAATGTGGTTTGAATTATGACCTACAGGATGTTTAGGATATTTGGGATGTATAGGAAATAATCAGTAGATTAATTTTCAAAAGATTTGAATACACAGTCTCATGCTAAAAATAGCCATATGAAAAGTTCAAACTACATAATTAGGCCAAATTAAATCAAATCTGAGGCTCAACATCAAATCATGAAATTGAATGGAAGAATAATACATTGAAAATTTTTCATGGAATTATTAGAATATAAAGAGCAAGGAATTAGTACATTCATTCTGAAAAGCAATTTATAACTATTCCAAATGTTACTAAATTCTGTAGAACATTTTAGACCACAGGGATTACTGCCAAATTTATGCCACCAAGAATTCAAAGAACAAGGAAAAGGATTTATATGCACAAACATATTTATACCACTTCTTTCTACTATGACCAAAAAAAAAAAAAAAGAACTGAAGCCTAAGGAAATATCTATCATTTGGGGAAGTGCTAAACAAATCATATCAAATGAATATAATGGAAAATGATAATACTAAGAAATGACAAAAAGGATGTTTTTAAACATCCTTTAAACGTTGGAGAAAATGGAGAATACTGATATGAACAAATTCATAGTGAATGAGCAAATCAATAACATTATACATTATACAAAAACTATAAACTCCCTTTAAGTCTCACTTGAAGTCCCCCTTTCTACAAGAAACCTTTCCTAGACTTCTTTAAACATAGTTCCTTTACTATGAGATTATCTCCAATGTTTTTTATATCTATAGAAAGCTTGACATGAACCCCTAACATGCCATATCATCCTAATAGTATTCTTACCTCAGACTATCAGGGAAAAAAAAAAGAAATAAAAAAATGGAACCATTTTTCCAGGAAGAAAGAATGTATTTATATTTCATTAAGGTATCAAAGAAAAAAAAAAAAGAATAAGACTGAACTGCTAGCCACAAGTCTGCCAGAAATAACTTTATATAATTCAATATTATTCTAAATCTAATCATATCTAGCCTAAAGAGAGAAATGTCCAATTTAGATAATTCTTAACTACCCCACTCACCATTTCATCAGGCATTTGTCTTTCTGAATCTGAATTGGTCTGATCAACTACAGCTGAACACATTCTACCTTCATTACAACATTGTTATATCATTTCTTTTCTATTAAATCAAGTGACAAACAATTCCTTGCATGGGGTCTAAAACTATTTTTTTAACTAAATGATGATTTACTATCTAAAGGCATATTAAGAAAATATTTATAAAACTCCTGAACAAAGAAATCTTAATAGATTAAAATTCAGTTTGGCTTTAACATTCCATAATAGTAGTGATTACTATTAGTCATTATTACTATTATTAGTGACTACTAAATTCCTTTGGTCACCATTCATACCTCAATCAAGTGATGTCTAGGAGTAGTCAAAAAGAATCCCACTCTGATTAATATCTTAATTTTTAATGAATGAAAAAGAAGATGCTGCCCTTAGGTGGTTATAGGGCAAACATTTCAGGGGAAGAGAAGGTTAAAAAAAATAAGGTAGTCTTCGAAAACTATGATTTTCACCTTTAATCTAGTTCCCTGTAACAGTCTTTTTGTTCTTGACTTTCTGTGTACTATCAAACAAGGGAAAGATTTGAAAGGGATTTTTTTTAATTAGAAAAATATTTTTCAATTGAATGAAAAATGAGATTTTCTAATATGTTTCCACAGAAGCAAAGATATCACAAGAATTTAAAAAAATGAAAAGAAACATTATGATGAAAAAAGAATAGTCAAGAGGACATCAACAACTAACAAGCAAGACATTGAACTGTTTTCTATAAAAGATCACATCTTTACAACCCAGCAGTTAACTCAATCCAGGCTTCATATAGCTGCCAAAATAATTTTCCTAAAGCACAGGTCTTATCTTGTCACTGAATCTCCAGTAGCTTCCTATTGCCTCCAAGGTAAAATACAAATTTCTTAGCTTGATAGTTAAATTCTTTTCAAACTTGCTTCATTCTATCTCTATTTGTTTTTCTCCATACATTGTACTTTTGAACTTCATCTGTATCACATGGGTGCAATTCATGGTCATTTCCTACTGTAGATCTTTCATGAAAGCTCCAGTATTATTAGCACTTTCTAGAATTATATACATTTACTTACCTATGCCATTTATAAAATGTAAATTCCTAGAGGATCTGGCTGTTTTTCATTTGTCTATAGATTCAAAGTACCTAACACAGTGTTTTGCACAAAATAGGCATTTAATACAATTTGTTTAAATTGGATTGCACAAAAACTACATGATGTTACTGTAATCATTATTTGATGATATTAAAAAAATTACTAATTGACTCAGTAGAGCAAAAACCACATATTAAGGCTGTGAAAAGGAAATTATCAAATATAAATATCCTAAAAGTTTCATTGAGAAATGCTATCACAAATAATTGTATTCAACAACCCATGGGTTATAAATGTGAAATGAGATATAAAATTAGAATATATATGCTCGATATATATGTTTCTGACTATCATGAAGGATATCCTGATCAAGGATTAAATAAGAAAGGGATTCCATAAGATGGTAGAGACTTCCAAATAATTCTGTTTGAAGATTGCATTGTTATTTACTTTATCAGTAACATTAGAGGCCTTTCTCACACCTGATTTTTTTTTTTGGGGGGGGGAGGGAAAGTCATTTGGGGTTAAGTGACTTACCCATAGTCACACAGCTGGTAAATCTCAAATGTCTGAGGCAGGATTTGAATTAAGGTCTTCCTGAGTTCAGGGCTGTTGCTCTACCAAATGTGTCATCTAGCTATCCCTAGAGGCCCTTCTTAATAAGAACTATGGTTTCTGAACAGTAGCTATCTTAACAACAAAAGTAAAAAAAATTACATTTATATAGTACTATATAAGTGTTTTATAAATTTTAAAATATATTTATAAAATATAAAGCAAAGTGCTTTATAAATATTATTACTTTATAAATATTAGTGAACATATTATACTCACAATATTTCTGGGAAATATAATAATATATAATCCTCCTCCTTCACTAAGGTGAAGGGACCTGTCCAAGATTACATAGAAGCAAGTGTCTGAGGCTGGATTTGAACTGGTGATTTTCTCATTTCAGATCTAGAACTCTATTCACTGAGTTATCCAGCTACCAGTTTCCTAATGGAAAGCTAATGGATAAAAAAACCCTTATTGTCAAGAGGTGTATGGTTACAAGGACAATTTATTGAATATTCATATCAGGATGTAGGTTTATATACGCATGTTTGCATGTACATACATATATATATATATATATATATATACACACGTGAGCATGCATGGATGCACACATGTACACACACAGAGCACAGGTACTTCAAATGGACAATAAACTGAGCCTAGAATTATATAAGCAGAACAAATTAAAATACTTTGGGGAAATTGCCTAATGCTTTTAATTATACCAAGTAGCTCTGGCACAAAGGTGCAGTTTTCCAGCACAAATGTTTTTCCCATTGTTATGTGTTTTCTAATCTTGGAACACTACAATCTCTGAAGAATAATAGCTATGTGTGACCTTGAGTTAAAAGGAAAAATGCATTATTTGTTAAAGTGAAAAACAAAAACAGACATCTATATAGACACTTAAGCTTTGAAAATGCTTATATTATCTCATTTGAGATTCACAACAACCTTGTAAAGTAGGTACCATTGGTATTATCCCATTCTGCGTAAACAAGATAACAGACAAAGTGAGGTTAAGTCCCTCACTTGTATACAGCTAGGTAATTCTTAATGTAAAAGTGAACTGAACTTGGATTCCTTATTCTTTAAATTCATCACTCTTCCATTACACTCCCTATGCAACCATATATTTCTAATGATTTTCAGTATTAAAGAAGTGGCATAAGGACCAATGACTAGGTAATGAATTATACAGAAGGAGGTGGGCTGATCTTAATGTGAGATAAAAGGAAAACAGGTACATAGGAAGAATAATTATCTGGTGACACAAATCCATTTGAATTAGAGGGCATTCTCTCTGGTTCTGAGTAAAATCCCTATTGAAGATCCAAAAGATAACATGGACAGGACTTCCTAAACATGTGGTGGTAGTACAGAGAGTACTACTCTCTGTAGCACTGGGTCCATATTTGTCAGATTATTGATCTGTTAAGCCATTTCAATATTAATAGAAAATGTTTTGAAGTTCCCAGCAATGGCGAAATTACAGAACCACATTAGAGTTTAAATTTCTTCCTATTGACAAATGAATACTCCTAAAATTTGCAACCATTTTCTTTCTTGGGTTAAGTATATGTCTGATAATTTTCAACACATTCTGTTTCGGTTGCAAATTACTCTACAACAGAGTTGTACTTTCAAAAGGACTTGGAAGATGTTTTAAATACCTTTAAAAAGGTGAAGAAAATTAATATAGCAGTTGAAGGTTTCAGGGATGGTGGAGTTTCTCCTTTATTAATTATTATTCATTATATCACATAATACACATTTATCATAGAGGTTTAATAAAATGGAATTATATTTAATCTTTGTAAACAGGCTCTCTAGGAGTTTATGATTGTGTTTAGTTCCCAATATCCTAAACTAGGACATGGGAAGGCATGTGGAGATGATTGTCTGATGTGCTGCCCATCACTCCATCCTTACAAAGTTATTCTTGGAATTTCCTTTGGAAAATGTGAATAATAACAGTACCTATTTCCCATGATTTTTGTAAAAACTAAAATTAGATTATATTTGTAAAACACTTTGTAAAATATATTTTAAATGCTATTAATATCATTTTGAAAGTATATAATGTTAGCATATAACAAAAAGAATCAATAATTATAATATAAACTACTGAACTTACAACTAGTTATCAAGAATAATTGAGTAAATGTGTAGTTTAATGATTGGTTAAAATGTAGAGTTGCCAAATGGCATCTTCTCTCCATGGAAGTATATTCATAGTGTCTCATCCATAGAATGAATCCATCCGTAGAATGGAGTGCCCTACTAGAGTCTGTCTTCTTGCCTGGGACATCTGTTTATCCTTTCCTCTGAGAGCACCTTTCCTACTCCTTAACTTTGGTGTAATTTGTAGAGCTGTACTTGTGTGTCTCCCTTCCCAAATTTAAAAATTCCTGATGACAACTCTGCCCATTGATGCCCATTAAAACCCTTGAATATTATTATTAGCCATTGAGTTACAGCCTAATCTAAACCCTGATTATTTATAGTCATAAAATAATTCATTCCTACCTCACAAATTCACTGAAATAATTTTTATTCCTATGTAAGGGAAGCAGAGATTAAGGCCATAATTTAAATATAAATAGTATAGGAAATGCTTGTCTTCTCTTCCTTGAGGGCAATTTATAGAGCTTATTAAAAACATCCAACCTCAAGAAATTCTACCAGTAGGCTTGTGTTTTAATTTAAGAAATACTCATTTTGTGATCTTGGGCAATCTAATTCATTTCCTTGAACTTCTGTTTTCCCAAACTGAAAGAGCAGTGTAATGCTCGCACCAGCTTTCTGGAGGACCTCAGGATCACCCCCAGTCCTTGGTCTTAGTGGAGAAGTTATGAAGGCAGAAGCCCCAGGAGGATGGTCAAAGATGGAATGTCTCATTTCCAGTCCTTCTCAGCTCTTAAATACCCTATTACAATTACATCATTAGAGCAGACTGATTATGTGTGAACTAAAGAGACATTATATCACCATGCTAAGTACTAAGTATATGTATACTAAAGAATTATCATCTCATCAGTTCCACTGTTAACATCTTGTTTAGGTATCCTTATTTGAAGTATACTTCTCCAGAGTTCTGACCCATTACAGAGTAGAAGATTGTCCTAGATGGCATCTGAGTTTACATGCAGTTCTAACCCTCCATGGTTCTGTGATTTTAATTCCTAGAGGGACAAGTCTTTGGGTTTTTTAGAACAGGAACCCTAAGTCCTTGTCCACTATTTCCTAGATGTATGAGTTTAAGTCATTTTATTTCTGTGGACTTCAATTTTCTCTTGTGTAAAATGAAGAGATTGTATTAGATGACCTCTAATGACCCTTATAGAAACTTCATTTTTTGAAGACTTTATTCCAAGACTGTTAAATTATATATCACCATTTTCTGAACATGAGAATAAATAGCAAAATTAGTAGTAAGGATTAATTTTTCTAAAAGTTCTAAAAGTATCAATAAATCAGTCAAAATAATCTGCATTTAAGAATTTATGCAATCTGCCAGGTATGGTGCTAAGTGCCAGGTTACAAAAAGGATCAAAAGCCTTGAGGAGCTCATTGTCACAGTGGGATAGGAGACAACAAATAACACTATATGAGATGGAATGATAGATAGAGTAAAAAAACCAGAATCCTCTGTGCTATAGATAAAAAACATCATCAGCTCCCTGCTTCACAGTACTACTTTGCCTGTAATTTCAAGGAGCCCATATCATTTGAGAAATATATTAATTCCTCAGAGGCTGAAGACTTTTCCTTGAGAAAGAATATATCTTCCACAGGATTGAAACAAAGGATCAATTAGTAATTCCCAGAATTTAAAAATGAGTATCTAAAGGAGAAATTTTAGTAACAGTGATTCTTAAGCAGTTGCAGCTTTCTGCTGCCACACTGTAATGTATGACTTTCTCATTTGGGTAGCTCAAATAGAGAATTACCAATATCAATTAATTACATGGACTCTGATGTTAATAAGGATTGTTTCAAAGGAGCCATGATCTGTCATTAACTCAGCATGAAAGAACCCATTTTAGGCAATATCTTGCTGGGGAGAAAAGAAAAGGCAAAATTTTAAAACTCTTAGGGGGAGGGGAGTAGAAGAGAAAAAGAAATCTCTACTTGAAATTCAGAAATCCTGGAATTGTCCTCTGAATGAAAGGAGTCAAAATGTTGTAGGTCAATTTCATTTTGGTCTTCTGATTTACTATTAAAAAAAATTACAGTTGTGTGTGTGTGAGAGAGAGATGAATGATTATGCAAAAGAAATTTCAATGTGTGTTCATGAGGATGGAAAATAATGGATGACATTATTACCTTTAAAAAAAAAAAAAAGAACCTTTGCACCGAAGTAGAATTCAGCCTTGATCTGTAGTTGCCTTTTTTAATCCCTCAAACTTTCCAGAACGACAACTACTTTGAGAATCTATAGTTAAGTGCCCTTTAGGGATTGGCCAAGGTCAGCTCCAATCACTGGGAACTTAACACTATCATTTAGCATTTAGTGTCCAAGGGAGGAAGGTTAAACATATTAGCCTGAGTCCTTTAGGGCCCAAAACATTTACAGGCTATATGAATGTATAATCTGCAACTGGAAATTTCCCCCCCCCCCATTGGTGCAGCTCAGACAAAGCAATGTTGATGGTTATAATAATGTTACAGTAAAAGGCTCCCAGACTAAATCAGAGTTTATATATGGTTTATTTTTTCCTCCTTTTCTGCCACTGGAGATTCCCCCTCCCCCATTGGTATAGCTCAAAGTAGTGTTGATGATTTTAATAATGTTACAATAAGGGGCTTCCAACTAAAACAGAGTTTATACATTTTATTTTGTTCTTTTCAGTGCCATCAATATGCCCAGGCCTATATAACTGTTAGGTGTGAAACAAAATGCTTTGGGGGCACATCCATTCTTCAAAATACTGCTTTTTGTGATTAGATAAAGCTCTTGTTTAGTCCAAAGTACTGATTTGGTCATTGGAAAGAGGGAAGTTCCTATATTACAGTAAGAGTTGTGACTTCTCATTGTTATTATTTCTAAACTCCTTCCCCCCTCTTGTATTTTGTTGTTCAATTATTATGCAGATATATCTCACTTTTCATGATCCCATTTTGAGTTTTCTTGGAAAACATACTGGAGTAATTTGCCCTATCTCTCTCTAGTTCATTTTACAAATGAGGAACTAAGGCAAAAAGGGTTAAATGATTCATATAGCTAGTAAGTGTTCTAAGGCCAGATTTGAATTCATATAGATGAGCCTTCCGGATTCCAGGTCCAATGCTGTAGCCTCTGCACTATCTATTTACCCAGTCTTATTGATTTTGTTTCTTTTTTGCTTATATTTATCAGTGTACTTGGTATTAAGTAGAACTTTGTATCCCAGTCATCTAGTATAGTGTACTTAATTTTGTTGATGTATATATAGTATGTATGTTGTACATATAGTAAAAACAAATACGTTAATGAACAATTAATACATATGCTCTCCAAATTAATTTTATTATTATTTATAATATATATTATATAGTATATATTATATAATTATATATAATATAAATTAATAAATATGCATTTTTGCTGCCATTGTAAAGGGTCTATTATATAGTCTCAATACTGTGGTATCCAAGATGCAAAGACAAAAGTAAAATCATTCTTGCCTTCAAAACGCTTAAACCTACTGATACAGACTTTGCTTTTAATGAATTTCCATAAGAAGTAAGAAATACAGAAAAAAAAGATAATACAAGATAAAAGTGAAATAAGAGATATAAAATATACTATTCTTGCCTTATGTTGGGAGTAAGAGCTGCTGGGAAGTAGTTTTCACAGATGGAAAAAGAAATTCAACAGCCAAGTTGTGTGAAAATCTATATTGAAAGAATATAGCAATGAGATGTGCCTACCAAGGAAAAAGGGTGCTGATCCCAAGGACTGACTATAATCATGAGCTTTTATATTGTTCTCTGGCTCACTAATCCTCTTAGAAAGAAATCTCCCAGAACATACTTGCAGTTTGTCTTACTATATACCCTACCTCATGAGAATGCTGGGACTACTTTCACTTTTTATCCTTTGACTTCAAAACTAAGCAGGTAATTGAAGAATATCTCCTCCTTCTCTCTCCTTCCCTCTCTCCCTCCCTCCCCTTCCCCCTTTCGCCATCTCTCTCTCTCTCTCTCTCTCTCTCTCTCTCTCTCTCTCTCTCTCTCCCCACCCTCTCTCTCTTTCTTCTCTTCCTCCATTTAGGTAGAGTTGATTTATATTTCTCTCTTCCATGGCTGATAGTACTTTGTAAGCCTTATTCCCTTTTACGAGTGAATAGGGTCCAGTTGTCTATTTTCCTGACAGGTCATCACTTGAAATTAGAGTTTGAATAGGTTGAGGAGAATAGACAGGTAATGGTCTCATGAAGTTTTACTTTTCACACACTTTCTCTGCTAGGTCTTAGCTGCTTTGGCATAAGAAGTTGTAATAACTCCTTGGGGTCTACTAATTCACAGTTTAATGAGTGGTTCTGTAACTCTCCCAAAAGGAACCCTGTATCTTGGGCTTGAGGATCTCTTACATTTTCCCTAGTGAGCTATTTGGAGCTATGTTGCATCTGGAAATTTAAGTGCTAGTCCTTAAGGCAAAATGCAGCCCCTTTACCAGATGAAAGAAGGAAGATAGGAGAAAACTCCAAATCTGTGCTAATCTAATAGAAAGAGGCTATAAAGATTTTGACTACACCCCCTTCTGTCTTGGAAGGAAAAGTGAAGAAAAACTGAGATCTTTACAATCCACATAGACTGCATTTTAAACTGTGTTATTTTAGAACAGTGGTCTCTAAAATGAAAATTATGAGATGATTAAACCAAGGGTAGGAAGAAATACAGTACCAAAAATGTTTCTGCAAAACTATGGGAGTTTCACAGAGTTTGAAATCTGAGCAATCATTAAGTAAATCTAAAGATATGATAGAGGAAGACCTTGATGACTGTCTCAACACCAAGATTTTCTAAAGGAGAACAAAAAGGCAGGTAAGGTTATGATGAATTGTGCTTTCCTTGTTATTTATAGAGTGCTTGTAGGGAGAGGCATAATAATAAGTAATTCTCAAGGAATTGGTATATAAACATATATTATTCAGTCTTCCAGCATGGCCACTCCAACATGACTATTTCTGTAATTCACGCGAGAGATGAATTAAAGAAAATTCCATCTACTAATCAATATTCTTACCCTAGATTCTAATAATTTGACTTCCTTATAAGTAGAATGCAATGCACAAAGTGTACACAACCCTGAGCTCCACACTGATCAAAAGTGAAAAATATAAGTTCCACTTAGCCCTTAGTATTTGATTAAGTAGCAAATGAAATATTGCTGATTAGGATGTGAGAAGAACAAGGTTAAAACATGAGGCAAACATGCTAGTGAAATAATTTTAAAAAATAAATGCAGTTTTAATAATATTTAATTTATGGATTAACACTGATATTTTAATTTATTCAGTATGACAGATGGACACAGTAACATATGATATTCATGGTACACTCAAGGAAGAGCAGGAGTACTACATTAAAAAAAGAAAAAAAGGATTCACCAGAGGCACATAATTTCAAATGGCTTAACTTGACCAGAGTAGAATGTGAGTGAAATTGAACAGTGAAAGAGAGGTTTGGAAATATAGGTTGGGATCAAATTGTGTAATGCAGGATAGAGGAGTTTGGACTTTGCCTTTGGGTTAAATGATAAATGCTAGTTTTTAAAGTTCTACATAATCTTGCTCTGATCTCTCTTTCCAGTTTTATTGGACTTGACTCTTCCTCCCATACTCTGTGATCCAGCCAAACTGTAGCACTTAATCTTTCATCCCCATATCTTTTCATTGGCATCCCCCAAGCCTAGAATGCATTCCTTTCTACATTATCTATCTCATAGAGTCCACCACTTGTTTTAAGATGAGGCTTAGGCATCATGTGCAGGAAGATTTCAAACTAGCAATGACTAGTGTCCTCCCTTCTTCCCCCCCTCCACTATCTTATTTTTAATCCTTTATTTTTATTTTCATCTATAATTTTACATTTATGAAGATTATCTATATCGAGCTAAATAGCTATATATATGTATAATTTTATATATAATATCCATCATATATGCATATATAAATGTGCATATATTTAGCTATAGGAATAAGGATGGATAAATAAATGATAGATAGATAGATAGATGATAGATAAATCTTTGCTGTTGTCTCTTTGATTGTGAGCAGGGATGGTTTTATTCTTTTATCTATAACCCCAGAACCTTACAAATTTCCTAACTTAATAGGTCCTTAATAAATATCTGTTGACTGGCTAATTAATTTGACAAAGAGTGGGAAAAAGCTGATTTTCTTAAAACTTGAAGTAAGAATTTATGAAGATGTTTTAGTATCAGTTTATAGCATAGATAAGAATGGAGGAAAATTGTAGGTAGGGAGATCAGATCAGCAGTTATCACAATACTACATGTGAAGAGAAAAGTCTATTTCCCTGCTTTCAAATAAATACCAAGAAGATGAGAAAAAATTGAGGCAAATAGAATCGAAAGTGGCATCATTTGATATAACTAATAAAACAAGTTGTCTCTGACTTCTCAGGAGTGCAAAAGGCTGATGGAGATCTGAGTGACCTTATTCAAAGACAATTTTCAGAACTTCAATCACAGAACATGAATGATTTGACAATTTCTTGAGTAATCCACACTGAATTTTTCAGTTTTGATTCACAATCACAGTTCTCTATCTCTCCAAATGATGGTCTAAGGAAAAATAATACAAGATTAAACTTGTTTTTCTTGAGACTCATCCATCCTCTACAGCAAGATGAGGATCTTGGAATATATTTTGTTTGGGATGAAATTTTCAGTGTGGTTTATTATTCTAGTTAACACAATACTAAATAAATAGTGAGAATAAATAGAATGCAGTGTCATTTTCTAACTCTAAATAGTATGGCTGAAAAAGGCCTTGATTTCAAAAGAAGGAAAAGAGGAAAGGGAAAGAGTGAGAAAGGAAGGGAGCAAGGAGGGAAGGAAGGAGGGAAAGAAGGAGGGAAGGAAGGAGGAAAGGAAGGAAGGAAGGAAGAAAAGAAGGAAATGAGAAGGAGGGATGACATGGGAGGAATGGAGGGAGGAGTGAGGAAGAAAAGGGAAAAGGAAAAGTAAGGAAAAAAGAGAGGGAGAAAAAAAGAATTATATGTTTGTGGTTATTTGTAAAGGCATTCTGACCCTCCTGGTTAATACACACTGGGAAGCATGATGTCTTACCTTTTTTTGTCATAAGGCATTGTTAGCTTCTTCCCATTCTGCAGTGACAAAGTGAATTCTTAATACCAACCTAATAACACATATACTTATTTAAAGGAATATAAGTGAAATATAGTGATGTATATGAATAAAATTACTTAATGAATATATATTAAGTATCTACTATGGCCAAAGTACAACATAAAACAATGGGAAGAAGAAGAAAAAACCCAAACATTCCATGTTCTCAATGAGCATAAACAACAATTGTGGAAATAAATACAGAATATATACAAAATATGAGGAAATTATTTTTTGCTGATGGACAGGAATGACTGGGAGAACAGATATCTCTTAAAAAGATACCACCTGAATTGAGCTCTAAAAGAAGCTATGGATTCTAAGAGGTAGAAAGTATGAAGGAAAAACATTCTAGGAAAAAGAGAAAATCTAGGCAAAAGTATGAAGACAGGAAATGGAATATTGTTGATGAGATACAGGGAACATGTCAGATTTTTTGAAATTTAGATTAAAAGAAGAGAAATATCGGCAGGTTTGTCTGAAAGATAGGTTAAAGGCAGACTGTGAACAGCTTTAAATCATAGTGTACATGTAGCATAATAACTGGAACTTCATAAAAAATGTTCAAATAATATATCTGTGAAAGTGGGGTACTAAAGTAGCCATTATTTAAATTGTATAATGTATAATATATTTCCAGTTAGAAATTCCATCTTCTTACTCAGTATATTCATCAGTCAATCAACAAATGAATGTTCATTATGTTTCAGTCTCTGTAGTAGGCACCACAACTGATAAGGAGAGTAGGGGTGGATAGAAATAGAGCTGAATAAGACAATTACTCTCTAAGAAACAGATGGACATCACAATTACATAAAAACATTTAAAAACCACATGAATATTTTATATGTGATCTAAATCCACTAACATTTCAAAAAGTCATTAAGCAAAGAAAAGTTTTCAAAAACCATTTGTATTAAGGATTTAATACCATACTGTGTAAGGATAAAGAATGTTCAATTGAAATTTTTAAAAAGTCAGTTAATATATGAATTTTAATTGGTGTTCTGCATCAATTCAGAGTATGCTAGAGCTTTTAAAAACTTGTTGAGGCTGCGTTATTTGTAATTTGCCAGGAATTAAGTAATGTCAAAAGCAAGAAAAATTGGATTTATTCTGAAAAGTTAAAGTGAATAGAATTGAAAATGTAAAAATGCCATAATTAAAAAGTTTATAAGTAATTGCTACAGTTCAAAGTATAATTGAGTCATATTGTAATTGAAGGCATTGCTAATCATTTTTTTTCCCCTGGGAGGGAAAATGTTTCATGATAATAAGTAAAAAAAAAAAAAAAAACAAAAAAAACACTTTTTATCAGAGAATCTCAAAAGTGATTCTCCATTAGTTGATATTCATAAGACTCTTCTGGTTCACAATAGCTAAATTGAATTTGTGCATTTTAAAGAGAAATAAAGAGGTCAGAAAAAAAGATGACGATAAGGAGATGAGAGGGTTGATATAGGCAATTAGTAATTTTTTTCCCCTAGTTATCTCGCATGGTCTGGCACTCACCATTAGGCTGTATCTCTACCTTAATGTTTATAATGACTATTATGAACTTTAATGTAAAACTAAATAAAATGAAATTAAAGGACTATTCAGCCCCACTTGATGAAATCAGACATCAAAATTATTTTACTAAATTTTGACAAATGTAAAGTATACCAATGTATACAGTTCAAATGTGACATTTCTTGCCACCCCATTGTTGTTGGGTGTTTTTGTTTTTGTTTTTGTTTTTGTTTTGTTTGTTTGTTTTAAAATTTTTTTATCATTAAATGTTTTTATTTTCATAATATATGTATAGATATTTTTCAACATTCATCTTTGAAAAACCATGTTCCAAACTTTTTCCCTTCTTTCCTCCCACTCCCTCTCCTAGATGGCAATAATCTAAGAAAAGTTAAACATGCACAATACCCCTATATATATTTCCACAATTATCATACTACACAAGAAAAATCAGATCAAAAAGTAAAAAATGAGAAAGTAAAACAAAAGCAAGCAAACAACAACAAAACAACAAAAAGAGTGAAAATACTATGTTGTGATCCACACTCAGTTCTCAGGTGTGCATAAAAGGAAAGATTAAAAGGAATAAAAGGAACTCCGCAAACATGAGCCCCGCCTGTTTACCAAAAACATCACCTCTAGCATTAGAGGCACTGCCTGCCAGGTGAGTTGTGACTTTAACAGCTGTGGTATCTTCTCTCTCTGGATGCAAAAGGCTCTCTCCATCACAAGACCATCGAAACTGGTCTCAGTCATCTCATTGTTGAAAAGAGCCATGTCCATCAGAATTTGTCATTGTATAAACTTGTAGTTAACGTGCACAATGATCTTCTGGTTCAGCTCACTTCACTTAGCATCAGATCATATAAGTCTCTCCAGGCCTCTTTGAAATCATCCTGCTGGTCATTTCTTATAGAACAATAACATTCCAATACATTCATGTACCATAACTTACTCAGCTATTCTCCAACTGGTGAGCATCTATTCAATTTCCAGTTTTTTGCTACTACAAAAAAGTTGCCACAAACATTTTTGCACCTTTGGGTCTCTTTCTCTCCTTTATGATGTCTTTGGGATATAAGACCAGTAGAGGTACTGCTGAATCAAAGGGTATGTATAGTTTGAAAGCTTTTTTGGGCATAGTTCCAAATTGCTCTCCAGAATGGTTGAATCAGTTCACAGTTCCACCAAAAAAGCATTAGTCATTCGTCAATATTTTTTCCTGTCATCTTAGCCAATCTGAGAGATACTTAAATGTACCTCAGAGTTGTTTTAATTTCTATTTCTTTGATCAATAGTAATTTAGAAGACCTTTTCCTATGACTAGAAATCATTTTAGTTTTTTCATCTGAAAATTGTCTGTTCCTATCCTTTAACTATCAACTGGATCATGGCTTATATTTTTTTAAATAAATTTGAGTCAACTCTCTATATATTTTAGAAATGAGGCCTTTATCAAAACTCTTAAATGTAATTTTTTTCACAATTTATTACTTCCTTTCTAAACTTGTCTGCATTGGTTTTATTTGTAAAACAAACAAACAAACAAAGCAAAAACACTTTAAACTTAATATCATCAAAATTATCCATTTTGCATTCCATGATGTACTCCAGGTATTCTTTGGCCACAAATGCCTTTTTTCTCCACTTATCTGAGAAGTAAACTACCCTTTGTTCTTCTGATTCACTTATAATATCACCCTTTATATGTAAATTATATCTAAATCATGAACCCTTTTTGACCTTATGGTGGTATAGGGTATGAGGTGTGTGTCATTACTTAGTTTCTGCCATACTAATTTCCAAATTAGTAATTAGTAATTTTTATCAAATGGTTTGTAAAAAAGCTTTTAGGTAAGGAAGAAGTCACTCAAACAAAAAGAAAATTGGGACATAGGGAAGACTTTAACAAAAATTCCTATTAGAAATTACAAAAAAGATAAAGATGATATACTTGTCAGATTTGCAGATGATACAAAAAGGGGAAAATTATATACTTCAACAACAACACTATATGATGATCAATTCTGATGGATGTGGCCCTCTTCAACAATGAGATGAAACAAATCAGCTCTAATAGAACAGTAATAAATTGAATCAGCTACAGCCAACTACACCCAGGGAAATGAGTGTGAACCACTACATAGAATTCCCAATTCCTCTATTTTTGTCCGCCTGCATTTTTTATTTCCTTCACAGGTTAATTGTATATTATTTCAAAGTTCAATTCTTTTTGTGCAGCAAAATAACTGTATGGACTTGTATACATATATTGTATTTAACATATGCTTTAATATATTTAACATATATTGGTCTACCTGCCAACTGAGGGAGAGGGTGGAGGGAAGGAGGGAAAAATTGGAACAAAAGATTTTTCAACTGTCAGTGCTGAAAAATTACCCATGCATACATCCTTCCTCCTCCACAAGTCTGAGAGGTAAATTATCCTATGTTCTTATAATCTCATTCTTTATTCCTAGATCACGAACCCATTTTGACCTTATCTTGGTGTATGGTGTTAAGTGGGCGTCAATGACTAGTTTCTGCCATACTAATTTCCAATTTTCCCAGCAGATTTTGTCAAACAGTGAATTCTTATCCCAAAAGCTGGAGTCTTTGGGTTTGTCAAACACCAGATTACTATTGACTATTTTGTCCTGTGAACCTAACCTATTCCACTGATCAACTAGTCTATTTTTTAGCCAATACTAAATGGTTGTGATGACAGTTGCTTTATAATATAATTTTAACTCTGGTACACCTAGGCCACCTTTATTTGATTTTTTTTTTTTCATCAGATTCCTTGAAATTCTTGACCTTTTGTTTTCCATATAAACTTTGTTATTATATTTTCTACGTCATTAAAATAGTTTTTTGGGAGTCTGACTGGTATAGTGCCAAGTAAATAGATTAGTTTAGGTAGCATTGTCATCTTTATTATATTTGCTAGCCCTATCAAAGAGTATTTAATCTTTTTTTCCAATTGGTTAGATCTGACTTTATTTGTGTGGAAAGTGTTTTGTAGTTTTGCTCATATACTTCCTAATTTTCCCTTGGCAGATAAATTCCCAAATATTTTATACTATCGATAGTTACTTTAAATGGAATTTCTCTTTGTAACTCTAACTCTTGGAATTTGTTAGTGATTTATAAGAATGGTGATGCCTTATGTGGGTTTTTTTAGTGTCCTGCAACTTTGCTAAAGGTGTGGATTATTTCTAATAGCTTTTTAGTAGAATTTCTGGGGTTCTCTAAGTATACCATCATATTATCATCAAAGAATGATAATTTGGTTTCCTCATTATCCACTCTAATTCCTTTAATTTCTTTCTCAACTCTTATTGACAAAACTAGCAATTCTAATACAATACTGAATAGTAATAGTGATAATGGGCAACCTTGTTTCATTCCTGTAATGGAATATTATTGTTCAGTAAGAAATGATGAGGGGGCAGGAGGTGGTGCAGTAGATAGAGCACTAGCCCTGAAGTCAGGAGGACCCGAGTTCAAATCTGGTCTCAGACATTTAACACTTCCTAGTTGTATGACCCTGGGCAAGACACTTAATCCATTGCCTCAGAGGGAAAAAAAATAAATGATGAGCAACCTCATTTTTGAAAGGCCTAGAAAGACTTACATGAAATGATGCTGAATTGAGCAAAACCAAAATAATATTGTATACAGTAACATCAAGATTATATATGATTGATTGTTATTGACTTGGTGTTTTCTTTTTTTTTTTTTTTTTTTTATTTAATAGCCTTTAATTTACAGGATATATACATGGGTAACTTTACAGCATTAACAATTGCCAAACCTCTTGTTCCAATTTTTCACCTCTTACCCCCACCCCTCCCTAAATGGCAGGATGACCAGTAGATGTTAAATATATTAAAATATAACTTAGATACACAATAAGTATACATGACCAAAACATTATTTTGCTGTACAAAAGAATCAGACTCTGAATTATTGTACAATTAGCTTGTGAAGGAAATCAAAGATGCAGGTGTGCATAAATATAGGGACTGGGAATTCAATGTAATGGTTTTAGTCATCTCCCAGAGTTCTTTTCTGGGTATAGCTAGTTCAGTTCATTATGCTCCATTAGAAATGATTTGGTTGATCTCGTTGCTGAGGATGGCCTGATCCATCAGGACTGGTCATCATCTAGTATTGTTGTTGAAGTATATAATGATCTCCTGGTCCTGCTCATTTCACTTAGCATCAGTTCTTGTAAGTCTCTCAGGCCTTTCTGAAATCATCCTGTTGGTCATTTCTTACAGAACAGTAATATTCCATAATTTTCATATACCACAATTTATTCAGCCATTCTCAACTGATGGACATCCATTCAGTTTCCAGTTTCTAGCCACTACAAAAGGGCTGCCACAAACATTCGTGCACATACAGGTCCCTTTCCTTCTTTATAATCTCTTTGGGATATAATCCAGTAGTAACACTGCTGGATCAAAGGGTATGCACAGTTTGATAACTTTTGAGCATAGTTCCAAACTACTCTCCAAAATGGTTGGATTCGTTCACAACTCCACCAACAATGAATCAATGTCCCAGTTTTCCCACATCCCCTCAACAATCATCATTATTTTTCCTGTCATCTTAGCCAATCTGACAGGTGTGTAGTAGTATCTTAGAGTTGTCTTAATTTGCATTTCTCTGATTAATAATGACTTGGAGCATCTTTTCATATGACTAGAAATAGTTTCAATGTCTTCATCTAGAATTGTCTGTTCATATCCTTTGACCATTTTCAATTGGAGAATGGCTTGATTTTTTATAAATTAGAGTTAATTCTCTATATATTTTGGAAATGAGGCCTTTATCAGAACCTTTGACTGTAAAAATATTTTCCCAGTTTATTGCTTCCCTTCTAATCTTGTCTGCATTAGTTTTGTTTGTACAAAAACTTTTCAGTTTGGTATAATCAGAAATTTTCTATTTTGTGATCAGTAATGATCTCTAGTTCTGCTTTGGTCATAAAAACCTTCCCTTCCACAGGTCTGGAGGTAAACTATCCTATGTTCCTCTAATTTATTAATAATTTCATTCTTTATGCCTAGGTCATGAACCCATTTTGACCTTATCTTGGTGTACGGCGTTAAGTATGGATCAATGCCTAGTTTCTGCCATATTAGTTTCCAATTTTCCCAGCAATTTTTATCAAACAGTAAGTTCTTATCCCAAAAGCTGGGATCTTTGGGTTTGTCAAAGACTAGGTTGCTATATTTGTTGACTGTTTATCCCTTGAACCTAATCTATTCCACTGATCAACTAATCTATTCCTTAGCCAATACCAAATAGTTTTGGTAACTGCTGCTCTATAGTATAGTTTTAGATCTGGTACAGCTAAGCCACCATCATTTGATTTTTTTTCATTAATTCCTTGAAATTCTTGACCTTTTGTTTTCCATATGAACTTTGTTGTTATTTTTCTAGGTCATTAAAATAGTTTTTGGGAGTCTGATTGGTATAGCGCTAAATAAATAGATTAGTTTAGGTAATATTGTCATCTTTATTATATTTGCTCGCCCTATCCAAGAGCATTTAATATTTTCAATAAGGTTAGATCAGACTTAATTTGTGTGAAAAGTGGTCTGTAATTTTGCTCATAAAGTTTCTGATTTTCCCTTGGCAGATAGATTCCTAAATATTTTATATTATCAGTAGTTACTTTAAATGGAATTTCTCTTTGTAACTCTGACTGTTGGATTTTAGTTAGTGATATATAAGAATGCTGATGACTTATGTGGGTTTATTTTATAACCAGCAACTTTGCTAAAGTTGTGGATTATTTCTAATAACTTTTAGCAGAATCTCTGGGGTTCTCTAAGTATACCATCATGTCATCGGCAAAGGTGATAATTTGCTTCCTCATTGCCTATTCTTATTCCTTTAATCTCTTTCTCAGCTCTTATTGCTATAGCTAGCGTTTCTAATACAATATTAAATAGTAACGGTGATAGTGGGCAACCTTGTTTCCTCCAGATCTTATTGGGAATGGTTGCGTTTGTCTCCATTACATATGATGCTTACTGATGGTTTTAAATAGATGCTGCTGATTATTTTAAGGAAAAGTCCATTTATTCCTATACTCTCAAGTGTTTTTAATAGGAATGGATGCTGGATTTTATCAAATGCTTTTTCTGCATCTATTGAGATGATCATATGGTTTTTGTTAATTTGGTTATTGACATGGCCAATTATATTGATAGTTTTCCTAATATTGAACCAGCCCTGCATTCCTGGTATAAATCCTACTTGATCATAGTGTATTATCTTGGAGATGATTTTCTGTAGTCTTTTTGCTAATATCTTATTTAAGATTTTAGCATCAATTTTCATTAGGGAGATTGGTCTATAATTTTCTTTCTCTGTTTTCAGCCTACCTGGTTTAGGTATCAGTACCATGTCTGTGTCATAGAAGGAATTTGGTAGGACTCCTTCATTCCCTATTTTATCAAATAATTTATATAGCATTGGGGCCAATTGTTCTTTAAATGTTTGGTAAAATTCACATGTAAATCCATCTGGTCCTGGGGATTTTTTCTTAGGGAGTTGTTTAATTGCCTGTTCTATTTCTTTTTCTGAAATGGGACTATTCAAGCAATTTACTTCTTCCTCTGTTAGTCTAGGAAGTCTGTATTTTGGAGGTAGTCATCCATTTCAGTTAGGTTATCAAATTTATTGGCATAAAGTTGAGCAAAATAACTCCTTATTATTTCTCTAATTTCCTCTTCACTTGGTGGAAAGTTCTCCCTTTTCATTTTAAGACTACTAATTTCATTTTCCTCCCTCCTTTTTCTAATCAGATTTACCAAAGGCTTATCTATTTTATTGGCTTTTTCATAGAACCAACTCTTAGTTTTATTAATTAATTCAATATTTTTTTACTTTCAATAATTTTAATTTCTCCTTTTAATTTTAGAATTTCCAATTTAGTATTTGATTGGGGTTTTTAATTTGGTCTTTCTTTAGTTTTTTAGTTGCAAGCCCAATTCATTAATCTTTTCTTTCTCTGTTTTATTCAAGTAAGCCTCTAAGGATATAAAATTCCCTCTTATTACCGCTTTGGCTGCATCCCACAAATTTTGGTATGATGTCTCATCATTGTCATTATCTTGAGTGAAATTATTAATTGTATCTATAATTTGCTGCTTCACCCAATCATTCTTTAAGATGAGATTGTTTAGTTTCCAATTACTTTTGGTCTATTTCCCCTAACTTTTTGTTGAATGTAGTTTTATTGCATCATGATCTGAAAAGAAAGCATTTACTATTTCTGCTTTCTTCCATTTAATTTTGAGGTCTTTATGTCCTAATATATGGTCAATTTTTGAATAGGTTCCATGAACTGCTGAGAAGAAAGTATATTCCCTTCTATCTCCATTCAATTTTCTCCAAAGATCCAACATACCTAATTTTTCTAATATTCTATTTACTTCTTTAATTTCTTTCTTATTTGTTTTGTGGTTTGATTTGTCTAATTCTGAGAGTGCAAGGTTGAGATCTCCCTACTATTACAGTTTTGTTGTCTATTTCTTCTTGCAACTCTCTTAACTTCTCCTTTAGGAAGTTGAGTGCCATACCACTTGGTACATATATGTTTAATATGGATATTGCTTCGTTGTTTATGCTACCCTTTAGCAGGATGTAGTTACCTTCCTTATCTCTTTTAATTAGATCAATTTTTACTTTTGCTTGATCTGAGATAAGGATGGCTACCCTTTTTTGACTTCACCTGAAGCATAATAGATTTTGCTCCAGCCTTTTACTTTTACTCTATATGCGTCCCCTGCTTTAAATGTGTTTCTTGTAAACAACATATTGTAGGGTTCTGACTTTTGATCCAGTCTGCTATCTGCCTCCTCTTTATGGGGAGTTCATCCCATTTACATTTACGGTTAGAATTACTAAATCTGTATTTCCTGCCATCCTAATAACCCCAGATTGTGCTTTACTTATTCTTGCCTCCCCAACCCTCTTTCCCCTTTTAAACTTATGTACCCCTCTTGTATCACGATACTTATCCTCTTTATAATCCCTCCCTCCCCCTTTGAGTCTTTCCCCTTCCTTCCCTTATTACTCTTTTCTTTTCCCTTTTCCTCTCCCCGTTTTTAATGAGGCGAGAGAAATTTTCTCTAAAACAAATGTCAATTATTTTTTTCTTTGAGCCAACTCTGATGAGAGTAAGATTCACACAATGTTCCTCCCCTCTCTAAATTCCCTCAGATATGATAAGTTTCCTTAGCCTCTTTGTGGGATGTGGTTCCCTCTTTTATCCCTCCTTCCCACCTTATTCTGCCATCATCCCTTTTCCATATCTACTTCCCTTTTTATGTTATATCAGTACAATCAAATTATACATGTATTCTTTTTGTATATCCACAACAGAAATACAATTCTCAAGAGTTATTTTACCTTTTCTGCATCTCTTGAGTTCTATTCTTGGAGATCAAATTTTTGTTTAGTTCTGGTTTTTCTTCAGAAACAAATGGAATTCATTTGTTTCATTAAATTCCATCTTCTTCCTGGAAGAAAATGCTCAGCTTAGCTGGGTAGTTTATTCTTGGCTGCATCTCAAGTTCTTGTGCCTTTCGGAATATCATATTCCAGGCCCTTCTTTCCTTTAATGTAGAGGCAGCCAGATCTTGGGTGATCCTTATTGTGGCACCTCGGTATTTAAATGGTTTTTTGGCTGCTTGTAAAATTTTTCCTTAATCTTATAGTTCTGAAATTTTGCCACAATATTCCTTAGGGGTTTTATTTTGGGTTTCTTTCAGAAGGTGTTCGATGAATTCTTTCAATGCCTATTTTACCTTCTGATTCTATTACATCTGGGCAGTTCTCTTTGATGATTTCTTGTAAAATAGTATCTAGGCTCTTTTTTCATCATAGTTTTCAGAAAGTCCAATAATCCTCAGATTATCTCTCCTAGATCTATTTTCCAAGTCTGTCGTTTTGCAAGTAGATAATTCGTGGTTTTTCCAGTTTGTCATTTTTTGTTTTTGCTTGACTGATTCTTGCTGTCTCAATGAATCATTAGTTTCAATTTGTTCAGTTCTAATTTTTAAAGAATTATTTTCTTCAATAGCTTTTTTACTTCTTTCTGTATATGTCCAATTGAGTTTTTGAATGTATTGTTTTGGTCTGTGGAATTTTTTCCAATTCACTAATTTTTTTTTTAGTGAATTATTTTCTTTTCAATTCACAGATCCTACTTTCTTACGTGTTCTTTGTCTTTTCAATTCATGGATCCTACTTTCTTGCGAGTTCTTTGTCTTTTCCAAATTACAAATCCTACTTTGTAGTGAATTCTTTACTTTTTCCAATTCGTATTTCAGGAAGTTGTTGCTCTCTTGTAAGGCTTCTCTTTCCTTTCCCCATTTATCTTCTAACTCTCTTTTGAGACTTTTAATGGCCTCTTCATGAGAGCATTATGTAAGGAGGACAGATCTGATGCATTTTGCTGTTTGAGGTCTCTTCAGGTTTGCTGACCTGCTCTTTTTCTGCATAGAAGCTGTCGATTGTTCTTTTCATCTTTTTATTCATGTTTTAAAGCCTTTAGGGTAGGTCTCCTAGGCAAGGGGGTTACCAGCTTCCTCTGCAGAATAGGGAGAGATGTAAACCGATTTCCGGCTCCAAGGTATGGGAGTGCTCTGTGTGAGAGTTTTCCCTTCCCCCAACAGGAGGTGGATTCAGCACTGGCAGAGCTATCAAACTGCTTAGTAGGGCTGAGTGGATTATCGATTGCCCTCGGCTAGAGACTAAGTGGTGAAAGTGTCACCGCCCAGGCCGGAGCCTCTTGTGGGACTGTGAGTATTAGCAGCTGAGCGCAGACCGCAGAACGCAGACAGCCACAAACTCTGCCCAGCGTCTCTGCCTGATGCAAATCGGCCCTGGAAAAAAAAGCTCTATGGCCCCAAGCCGAGCTCCCCCCTGCGCAGATTGGAGGCTAACCCGGGCTGCGTCCTCCTGCCGTGCAGGATCACAACTGCCCCAAGGAAAAGCCCGTAGTGCGGGTTGGGGCTGCATGCTTGTGCTGAGATCTGTGCCTTCACCCTCGGTTTGAGACTCTCCTTGGAACCTAATTTCTCTCCCAGTCTGCGCCGATCTCCCCCCTGGCCCCGGAACCAACCTTTTTTGGCGAGACTGCAGATTTTTTTCGGCTGGTGAGTTGTTCTACTTCTTATCTTTACGAATTGTAGCAGTCAAGACTATTTTTGAGGCTTGATATATTATTGATAAAGAGGGTAAGAGAGGAGCTTAGAAAGACGCGTGTGTCTTCTCTGCCATCTTGGCTCCGCCCCCCGACTTGGGTGTTTTCAACAGTGAGATGATTCACTAATAGTCTTGTGATGGAAAGTACCATCCACATTCAGAGAGAGAGCTATGGAGACTAAATAAGGATCAAAACAGTATTTTCACCGTTTTTTTCCTTGCTGTTTATTTATTTGGCTTTTTTACTGTTCTTGTGTTATTTCCCATGTGATCTGATTTTTTTGTACAGCATGACAAATTTAAAAGTATGTTTAGAACAATTACACATGTTTTACCTATATCAGATTCCATGTTGTCTTGATGAGGGTGGAGGGAGAAGGAAAAATAGAAAAATTTGGAACACAAGGTTTTGCAAAGGTGATTATTGAAAGTTATCTTTGAATCTATTTGGAAAAATAAAATGCTACTAATAGTATAAAGAAGAAAAGGAAAAGAAAAAAGGAAAGATTCCATGACTAGGTAGTGCAAGACTCTGAGCTAGAATCCATCTCCTCTTTCTTGGTTCAGTTCTTTTTTTGCTACATTATTCTGTCTATTTTCACTTTTTAAAAATGTAGGAAACTGGAAGTCAATGGTAAGAAACTGATATTTATTTGATTGATTGCTTTGGATTCTTTATCTGAAAATTAAGATGGTAACAGTTTTGCTGTGATATATGTAATACAGTTCTGGGAAGGGTAAAATCTTTGGGAGAAGAGAAAAGGAATAGAGGACCTTAAGAAAGCCTTTGCAGTAAGCCTCTCTCTCTTCTTTTTTCCCAAGAGTCTAGCTTGCTAATAACAGTAGTTTGGGAAAAGTATGATTTTATATTAAAATATGTTTCTGCTCTTATTTGTTACCCTGCTCATCATCTAAAACTGTCTTAGAAGTTTATCACAGACAACATTATCAGGATTGCAAATTCCCAGGGAGAATCCACTTTCCCTACTGCTTCTTAGTCTATTACCTGCTTCTACAATGGGTACTCAGTGGTTAGCCACCTTACCCACACTTGCTTTTTCTTCCCTACATTATATCATCCAAATCAATAGACATAAATAAAGTTAACATGCTAATTTTTTTTGTTTCATGATAGTTTTTCTGTGGGAAAGACAGGAGAGGAGAGGGGAGGAGGAATGAAAATAGGAATTCTGCAGGGCCTAAACATTTAAGTACTGTAAGAAAAAGAACTATTTTTCTTTTTTCTCCCAGACTTAGCCACAGAAAAGGAGGCAATCAACACAGTGACTGTCATCTGTAGTTAAGAGTTTAAAATGAAGGAGAATATATGTAAGAAACAGTGTCACAGAACCAGATCCATTCAACATTATGGCCCCTCATCTGAACCAATTACAATATCAGTTATTCTCAATAGTTTCTTTAAATGAAATAACCAGTGTATGTGATTATCTGACTCTCCTCATATATTCTCAAGATGGACAATGTACCTTCATCCATTGAACTCCACCTCCTTCTCTTTCTTGATTGGTATATTTCCCTTAGGGTTCTTCACCAAATAACCATTATGTCCATACATAATCTATAACCTCAGTGGCCAGTAAAATCCTGGGAAAAGTCCTATATCTCCATGGTTAGATACAGGGGTAGATTCCCATACCAGGTAAAGGTATGAGCCTTTTTGAAGGAAACAGAAATAAAGTGAAGCCCTAAAAGATGAGTGGCTGAAAAAGAGGAAGAAAATATTTCGGAGGGGCAGAGCCAAGATGGAGGAGAAGGCACACGCGACTTTCTAAGCTCCTCTCTTACCCTCTTTATCAATATTATATCGAGCCTCAAAAATAGTCTTGACTGCTACAATTCATAAAGATAAAAAGTATAACAACTCACCAGCCGAAGAAAATCTGCAGTCTTGCCAAAAAAGGTTTGTTCTGGGGCCATGGGGGAGATCAGCATAGACTGGGAGAGAAATTAGTTTCTGAGAAGAGCCTCAAACCAAAAGTGAGAGCACAGATCTCAGCACAATCTCGCAGCCCCAACCCCCAGTATGGGGTTTTCCCTGGGGCAGTTGCGAACCTGCACAGCAGGAGGGCACAGCCCAGGTTATCCTCTAATCTGCTCAGTTTGGGGCCATAGAGCTTTTGCAAGGCCGATTTGTCGGGCAGAGATGTTAGGGCAGAGTTCTGGGCAGAGTTCTGGTAGAATCGGTGGTCTGAGGTCAGCTGCTAATACCCACAGCCCCACAAGAGGCTCCGGCCTGGGGCAGTGACACTTTCACCCATTAGTCTCTAGCCTAGGGCAATTGCTAACCCAAACAGCCCAAATAGGCACTTTGATAGCTCACCCAGTGCTGAATCCACTTCCTGTTGGGGGAAAGGAAAACTCTCACTCAGAGCATTCCCATACCTCAGAGCCAGAAACTGGTTTACATCTCTCCTGTTCTGCAGAGGGCTGGAACCCCTGCTAGGGAGGCCCCCAAAATTAAAAACATGAATAAAAAGATGAAAAGAACAGGACAGCTTCTTGCAGAAAAGAGCAGGTCAGCAAACCTGAAGAGACTAACAAAACCAAACAGGCTAGAAATACCTTCCCTTTTTAATGATGCTCTCATAGAAGAGACCATTTGTCCAAAAGAGAATTAAAAGATAAATGGGGAAAGGAAAGAGAAGCCTTTCAAAGAGAGCAACAACTTCCTGAAATAGAATTGAAAAAGATAAAAATTCCCAGGAAGTAGGGAACAAAATTTGTGAATTGAAAAAGAAAAAAAACTTTAGGAAAGAAGAATTGTGAATTGAAAAAAAAGAATTCTAGAAAGTAGGATTTGTGAATTGAAAGACAAAGAACTTGAAGAAAGAGGATCTGTGGGAATTGAAAAGAAAACAACACTAAAAAAAAATAGGAATTGAAAAAATTCCACAGAGCAAAAATACATTTAAAAACCAATTGGACATATACAGAAAAAGAAAAGAAGGAAAAAATTTTAAAATTAGGAATGAAAAATAGAAACTAATGATTCATTGAGACAAAGACTATAAAAACCAAAAGAATGACAAACTGGAAAAACATGAATTATCTACTTGCAAAACGAAGACTTGGAAAATAGATTAGGAGAACGAGGATTATTGACTTTTGAAAATTATGATGAAAAAAGAGCCAGATACTATTTTACAAAAACTCAAAGAGAACGCCCAGATGTAAAAATCAGAATAAAAAGGAATTGAAAGAAACCCATCGAACACCTTCTGAAAGAGACCCCAAAATAAAAACCCCAAGGAATATTTAGCCAAATTTCAGAACTATCAGATTAAGGAAAAAAATTTTACAAGCAGCCAAAACAAACAAAACAAAAACAAAACAAAACAAAAAAAAAACCACAATTTAAATACTGAGGTGCCCAAATAAGGATCACCCAAGACCTCGCCCACATTAAAGGATCAAGGGCCTGAAATGATATTCTGAAAGGCAAAAAGAACTTGGGATGCAGCCAAGAATAAACACCCATCTAAGCTGAGCATTTTCTTCCAGGGAAGAAGATGGATTTTAAATGAAACAAATGAATTCCATTTGTTTCAAGAAAAACCAGAATAAACAAAAAATTTGATTCCAACCAAGAACTCAAGAGATGCAGAAAAGGTAAAAAAGAACTTTGAGAATTGTATTTGTGTTGTGATATAAAAAAATAATGTAAATTTGTTTTACTGATATAAATAAAAAAAAGGGAAATAGATATGGGAAAAGGGATGATGGCAGAAAAGGTGGAAGGAGGGATAAAAAAGGGAAACCAATCCAGAAGAGGAAAGGAAATTTATCAATTGAGGGAATTTAGAGGGGAGGAACATTTGGTAACTTATTTCATCAGAGTTGGTCAAAGAAAAATAATTGACATTTGTTTTGAGAAAATTTTCTCACCTCATTAAAAAGGGGGAGAGGAAAGGGAAAAGAAAAAAGAGTAATAAGGGAAGGAAGGGGAAAAGATTCGGGGGGAGGGATGGATTCTAAAGAGGGTAAGCATCATACAAGGGAAAAGGAAAGTTCAAAAGGAGAAAGAGGGTTGGGGAAGAAGAAAAGAAAGATAATTAAGGTTATTGGGATGGCAGGAAATACAGATTTAGAATTCTAACCGTAAATGTAATGGAGAACCTAAAAGAAGGAAAAAGATGGACTGAACCCAAAAGTTTTCAAGAAACCCTAAAAAAAAAAAAAAAATTTTTATGGTTGGGGGGTTTAAACCCAAGAAAAGCAAAAGGCTAATTAAAAAAAAAGGAAAGAAAACTACATCCCATGTATAAAACAAGAAGCAATATCTATTAAAAAAAATAAAATGGTTTCCAATTTAAAGGAGAAAGGAAAAAGAAAAACAACCTGTAAATGTAAATTAACCCAATTTCAATTAAAATAAACCACAAAAAAAATAAAAAGAAATTAAAGAAGTAAAAAAATTTGAAAATAAAACTTGGGAAAGTGAGAATTTTTCCTGCATCCTGGAATACAAAAACCAAAAAGAATAAAGAAAAATTAAAGAAGAAAAGAAAATAGAAATGTTTTCAGAATGATGAATAAAAAATACTTCAACAAAAAAAAATACCAAAAATTGGAAACAAAAATCCTTTAAAATAGGGAAAGCAGAAATTAAAATCTTTCTCATCAAATAAAAATAATTCAACCCAAAATTTAGGGAACCAAACTTAATAAAGGGGAATTTAATCCAGAGGTTTACTGAAAAAAAGAAAAAATTAATTTCAAACCAAAAAAAAAAAACCAATTAAAAACCTTCAAAATTTGAATTTAAAATTAAAAGGAGAAATTAAAAATATTGAAAGAAAAAAATTGAACTAATTAATAAAACTAAGAGTTTTTATGAAAAGCCAATAAAATAGATAAACCTTTGGTAAACTGATTAGAAAAGGAGGGAGGAAAATGAAATTTAGTCTTAAAAAAAAGGGAACTTTTCCACCAATGAAGAGGAAATTAGAGAAATAATAAGAGTTATTTTGCTCAACTTTATGCCAATAAATTTGATAACCTAAGTGGAAATGGAACACCCCAAAAAAGACACCCAGACTAACAGAGGAGGAAGTAAAATACCTTTAGAAAAAGAAATAGAACAGGTAATTAAACAATCCCAAGAAAAAATCCCCAGGACCAGATGGATTTATTTGGAATTCTACAAACATTTAAAGAACAATTCCCTAATGCTATATAAATTATTTGATAAAATAGGGAATGAAGGAGTCCTACCAAATTCCTTCTATGACACAAACATGGTACTGATACCAAACCAGGTAGGTTGAAAACAGAGAAAGAAAATTATAGACCAATTTAATGAATATTGATTTAAAATCTTAAATAAGATATTAAAAAATAAGAAAATCATCCCCAGGAAATAACTATGATCAAGTAGGATTTATACCAGGAATGCAGGGTTGGTTAATATTTAAAACATCAAATAATTGGCCATATTAATAACCAAATTAACAAAACCATATGATCATCTCAATAGATGGTAAAGATTTGCAAACCAACAGCCATTCCTTTAAAAACACTTGAGAGTATAGGAATAAATGGACTTTTCCAAAATAATCCAGCATCTATTTAAAACCATCGCATCAATGTAAGGAGAAAACTGCAACCATTCCCAATAAGATTGGGGAAAAAGGTTGCCCACTATCACCGTTACTATTTATTATTGTATTAGAAACATTTGGGCAAAGACTAAAAGAGATCAAAGGAAAAGAAAGGAATGAGGAACCAAATTATCAAAATATGATGGTATACTTAGGAATCCAGAGATTCTACTAAAAAAATTATTAGAAATAATCCACAATTTAGTAAAAGTTGTGGTTAAAAATAAAACCCACATAAATAATTTTAAATCACTAAAAAACCAACAGTTAAATTTTTAAAAAAGAAATCCTAAATAACTCCGGATAATATAAAATATTTAAATCTATTCCAAGGGAAAACCCAAAAACTTTTATGACAAAAATTCAAATTTTAAACACAAAAAGTCGATTAAAAATAGAAAAATTTTGTTTGGTAGGGCGACAACAAAATAAAGAGACAAATTTACCAAACTAATTTAAATTTATTTAGCGATAAATAGCTTAAAAAACTATTTTAAGACCTGAAAAAATACCAAAAAATTCAATGGAAAAAAAAAAGGTCAAAATTTCAAAAATTAATAAAAAAATCAAATGGGTGGCTTAGCTTAAGATTAAAATTATATTAAGCAGAGTTACCCCATTTTATTGGCAAAGGAATAGATTTATTACTGGACAAAAAGAACAACTACAAACTAGTTTTTTGCAAACCCAAAGACCCCAGTTTTGGGATAAGAAATTATTTTATAAAACTGGGAAAATTGAAAATATGGCAGAAAAGGATTATCCAATTAAACCACCCAAGATAAGGTCAAAGGGTTAAAGACCTAATAAAGAATGAAATTATTTAAATTAGAAAAAGGGTAGTTTATTCAGAAAGCAAAAAGAACTAGAATCATTATGAACACAAAAAATAGAAAATTTAAATCCAAACTGAAAAGTTTTTAAAAAAACAAATTAATCAGCAAATTAGAAAAGCCATAAACTGGGAAAAAATTACTTTTCCCAAAAGGCCCATTTAAAAAAATGTAGGAATTAAACCTTTTATAAAAAATGATCCCAATTGAAAATGGTAAAGGATATGAAAGAAATTTGGAAGAAATTAAACTATTTCAGAAAGGGAAAAGATTCCAATATTATTAATAGAGAAAGAAATTAAAAACCAAATACCCAAAACCGCGATTGGCCCCTAAGATGGGGAAAAAAATTATGAGAGTTGGAACCGGGAAAACTGGGCCCAGATATTATTGGTGGAGTGACAAAACCACTGAATTTTAATCCATGCCTCAAAATTTTCAAACGTACATATTTTCCAGAGTGTT
Organism: Sarcophilus harrisii; assembly: GCF_902635505.1. Taxonomy (NCBI): domain Eukaryota; kingdom Metazoa; phylum Chordata; class Mammalia; order Dasyuromorphia; family Dasyuridae; genus Sarcophilus; species Sarcophilus harrisii. The sequence continues at coordinate 602,319,590 of NC_045427.1, forward strand.
CTTTTTAAAATCAAAAAAAAAAGGGTGGAGTAATTTGGACCCTTTTTATTAAAATAAACTAAATGGATCCCATATGGAGAATGGTGGAAAAATTGTGGTATTGAAATTAGGAATATTATTGTTCTTAAAAAAAGAAAAGGATATTTCAGAAAGGCCGGAGAATTTTCACGAACTGATCTGGGGTGAAATGACAACCAGAGTATTATTCTTAAAAAATATAATGAACGGTTTGTGGATTGGATTGAATGAGATAAAAAAATCATTTCCTGGAGGAATAAGAACTAGTACGCCCAGAGAACAACCTGGGGAGACTAAAAGGAATTTTGAATTTCCAATCCCTATATTTATGCCCACATGCATTTTTGATTTCCTTCACAAGCTAATTGTACAATATTTCAGAGTCTGATTCTTTTTATACTGCAAAATAACGGTTTGGTCATGTATACTTATTGTGTATCTAATTTATATTTAAATATATTTAACATCTACTGGTCATCCTGACATCTGGGGGAGGGGGGGGGTAAGAAGTGAAAAATTGGAACAAGAGGTTTGGCAATTGTTAATGCTGTAAAGTTAGCCATACATATAACCTGTAAATAAAAGGCTATTAAAAAAATTTTTTAAAAAAGAAAAAAAAAAGAAAATATTTCAGAAAAGGACAGCAAGAGCAAAGAAACTAAATAGCAGCAAGAGCAATGGCATATAGTGGTTACTCCCTTGGTTAGGGTGTAATGATCCAACCAGATGGTAATATGTCTTTGAAAAAATATAATGAAATTATGTGAAATGTGGTATTGAAGGATGGATAGAAATGCTTGAAGCATTAAATATAATATGGAAGAATTGCAGGATATTAGCTTCCTGGGAGGAATGAGAGATCATCTCATGGGATAATGTGCTGATCACAGTTAGAATTGACAATTCCCTTATTCTACAGAGAAGAAACTTGAAAGTAGGATTATTTAAGTGATTGATTCCCCCCTCCTGACATGACCACATAAGTAATATGTTGCTTTCTAACCACTTCATTTTATAGAATATATAACTACATCCTAGGAAAAATGAAATAATTTCCCAGGTTCACATAGTTAATAACTATCAGTAACACTAACTCAGGTCAATAGATTCAAAATCTTGGACCCTTTCTACTATAACATATTCCAGGAATATGCTTGTTTTTTTCCTTATCTTTCAGAAACATCCTGAATACTTTCTAAATAGCAAACCTTCTGTGGTTTTCCAAAAAATTTATCAAATACACAATCACTATTGGGAACTTTTATTTAATATTATTTCCAAAGTTAGTTGATTGTGTTTCACAAAATGCTTATTCCTTCAACTTATAATAATAATTATTATATTTTATGGTACTTTAAGGATTAAGGTAAAAGTTTTTATATAATCTTATCTCATTTGGTCCTCACAATAACTGTAAGAAGTGTGTGCAATTATTATTTTCATTATAAGAAAACTAAGGAAGAGACTTTAAGTGACTTGTTTAGAATCACCAGGCTACTATCTCAAGCTAAATTTGAACTCAGGTTTTCATGACTTCAGGTTAGGACTCAACCGCCTCTCTTAGTGCATATTATATTGATTCAATATAATAAACACATTAGGGCTTGGAATCTTATAATTACATTAAAGTAGAACCAATATTCATGTTGCCATTTCTCATTTGATCCTTAAAATAAGCCTGGGGAAATATTGTTAAAAATTTCATTATGGGAAGATTAGAAAGTTTGGTTGGCTTGCCAAGGTTTATGTGTCAGGAGCCAGATCTGAATTCAAGTCTTTCCAGCATTCAACTACTCCATACTGCTATTTCTAGTCATTAGTATATTAGTTTACTATTCTTCATTCTTTCTCCATAGGATATTTCATTTCTGGAACAGCAAATAGTCAATGTTAGATCATAACCTTACATTCCTACTATCTTTGCCCTTCTGGTTTTAACCAGGAATAATTTTCTTTCTTCCCATATAACTTCACGCCCATGCCTTCCTAACTCCTGCTGTTTCTTTCCTTTTGTGATGATGACAGATAGAATTTTCCCCCTACGTATATTTCCTTTATATTGCTCTCTCTCTCTGTTTCTTTCTTTCTTTCTTTCTTTCTTTCTTTCTTTCTTTTCTTTCTCTCTCTTTCTTTCTCTCTCTCTCTCTCTCTCTCTCTCTCTCTCTCTCTCTTCTCTCTCTCGCTTTCTTTCTCTCTCTGTGTCTCTGTGTGTCTCTGTCTGTTTCTCTGTCTCTGTCTCTTTGTGTGTCTCTCTATCTCATAGTCATACACACATACACATAAGCTTCGTAAAGTGCTGAAAATATTTAGCTCTTGGCAGTCTCAACTTAGATTTTTATATCAAATAAAATTAAGTCATACTACATGGCAATTAGTTTCCTCACATACACCTGTACTTGAACTGTTGTAGATAAAACATATATTTGTTCATTGTTCATTTGATTACTAATGGACTGAGTGATTTGCACATATTGCCAAGAACTGCTTATACCTAATGAAAAAATGAGAAAATTATTCTATCTAGAGAAACCTTTTGCATATATAATTATTATGTATTTATTTTCCCCTACAATTTATGCTTATTTCCCTGCAAGAATAGTGAAATACAGCAGGGTGAAGTCACATCCCTGGGATACTGCCATTATCCAGTTCCTACCATTCCTGTTCCAGAGCAGCCGAATACCAATGGAGAATGTCATAACATCCAGCTGATTCTACCCACCATTAATTCACAGTATATAATCACAACTAGGCCTTCCAGAAGCTCAACAATCCTTCTTTTCCACCAACATTATTGAATTGTTCTATCTTACTCCTGCTGTTGACTATTATCTCCTCTCACCACCACCCTCGGCTACAGCCAGAATGTTTATAGCAAATTACCTCATCCCCTTACTTTATTGAAAATAGTGAAACCAGCTCATGTGAAGAATTACAAAAGGTCCTTGTCCCCCTGAAGCCTAATAGGAAAAATAAGACATGTACCAATTATAAGGTGAAGTGTGGGAAGAGCTCTGGGAGAGTACAGAGTACTCTAGAAATTTAAAGGAAGGAAGTAGCAGTTCTATCTGGGGAATATCAAGGTATGGAGGTGATAATATTTGAGCTGGAACATGAAGGAAGAGTAGGAATAGAATAGGCATAGGTGAGAGGAAAGGACCTTTCAAGAAGTAAAATGCTTTGTGCAGTCTAACTATGTTGTAGGCTTTTGAAGATCAGAGTTCCCTACTTCTAGTACATTCTCTCTTCTGTCAAAATAAATTTTTTAAAAAGCTGTTTACAGTACTGTTTTGCTCAGAATCTTTAGAGGATTCTTATTGTCTTAAGCCTCAAGAACAACAACAACAAACAAACAAAAAATCCTCCCCAGTAGTACTCCAGGATATTTTCCCAAGTATACTTCACAGTATTCCAATTCACACACTTTTCATTCTAGCCAAACTGATTTTCTTCTTGCTTTTCCTAGAACTCAGTTCCATCTCCTTTTTTCATACTTTTACCTCAGATGAGTTATCAATTCTGGAATGTACAACCATTTCAGTTTGGATACTCCCTCAAAAGCTTGCTTCAATACAACTAGTTGTGAATGTTCTCTATTTCCTCAAATTACCCTTTCATAGGATGTATGATCCTTCAGGGCAGTTTTGTCTTGGTAATGCTAGAACTTTGAACTTAGATCTAAATGCTTAGTACATACTTAGGAAATTCTTTATTTTTATTATTCTGCTTTCCATCTTGATGGGCATATAGTGGATACTGAATAATATGTTAAAGGTCTAAAGATTGTCTCTCCTCCATTCCCTAGATATTACCACTCCTACAGAGTAAGAAGAAGGAATATTATTATATCTTAGAATTCTAGTTCTTATTTACCATACTTCAATTCCATTCAATACCATTGCTAAATGATAAGCTCATGGCCCCATTGAGTCACCTCTAATACAGTGAGTTAAAATGGGTTTCTTTTTATTATCTGATGGTTCAATGATTTCACCTGTATAGAGAGTCCATTCCATGAAACTTAGTATGCTAAACTATTCTGCACAACTCATCTATATCCTCCCATAAATCCATCATAGGAATATGTTCAATGATTTAAAAGTCTTTTTTTAGTTCTCTTGAAATGACTTCTTATAGCTTACCAGCCATGAAAAGATATTCTTGACTTCCCTAGCTACTTCTGTGTTCAAAAACATGTGAGCAATAGATTTAATGAGAAAAGAAATCAATATCTATTGCTTCTCCTTTTTCCTTTGATTGTCTTGGGAATTTATGTACAGAAGAGGTTAGGTAAATCTAAAGATGTTTGGAACTGGCTAATGTCTTTTGTTTCAATGAAGCTGAGGTAATCCAGGAGTGAGAAAAGTAGGAGAGAAAGAATAGTGGTCCCATTACTGATTTATTGGTCTGAGACCACTGCACATTCTCTATCATTTTGGTAGGTCTAATGATTAAAAAAAACTAGCTATTCAGAAGTTAATTAAATCATTTTAGATGATGATGATGGTAAATGTACAAATAAAAATGACAATTGCTGATTTTTATTGAATAACATTACTCTACAGATCATTAGAGAGCTATCAATCCCAAACCAGAAGGCTTATATTCAAAGTACTTAGTCCAAGATTAATGATTATAATGTACCAATTGACAAATTTAATATAATAATAATAAAAATTATTTTCTGTGTTATAGTTGAAATGACATTTTCTTCCCTTACTCAGTGGTACTTCTCATGAGTTCTTTTACTACAGCCTTTTAATCTACTTCACCCAAGCTTTTATATATTTTGCAAACTAATTTCCAAGCAATTTTAAGAGTTTTCCACCATTACATACTTCAAAAGGAAAATATCTAAAAATCTTGACTGATAACTTGAAAGTCTTATAGTCAAAGTCTGTTCAGAGGAAAGTAATGGAAGAGAATGTTTTGGAATTTCTTAGGACCAAAAAAATGTATTAATAGAGCAATAGAACAATGTACAAGTTTAATGTGCACATATGAAATGTATATGAGATGTGGATTTATGATTAAGAATTTTATATATAAGCTAATCTTAACCTATATAAGGTCTTATTCAATATGCAATGAAAGTAACATTCAGTTCACAAAGTCTACGCTATTTAAGAGCAAGCTATCGCATATTTTATCATGTTGGAAAAGCTTTAACTATATTCCTGGCATTTAATTATGACTGTTTTCTAATAACAAGACTAAATAAATAAGTGGCTCTTAGATAATACCCCAGTGATTTAGTAAGGAAGTCTTTACCCATGATGAATTTTGAAGCAAAGAATCCAAAATGACCCTTAATCTTATTTATGTCCCCTTTTCATCAACAATGCTGGTGGCAAATTGATGGCAAAGTAGGCTAAGAATCATACATTTTTCAGAAGGTTGATAAACAATAATTTAGGCTCTAACTGTGAGATACTAGTGCCATAGTCAGTGAATTAACACTCTAGAAGAGGAACTGAATTTTATCCATCTTGATATTCTTGTTTTCAGTGAAGACCAAAAAGGAAGGTGGCCAAAGTGAAGGATCATAGATGGAGAGCCCACAAGCTCCACTGGAATTTACAAGATGCTGAAATATCAAGGGGAAAACCATCAAAATATCTGATTTGCACTTCCTATGGGGTATCTAGAGTAAGGCACAGTCAAGACCCACCAAAGATGAAAGGCCAGCATGAAGATTTTCTGGAGGCAGCCTTAGTCTCAGTTAAAATAAATAATTACTCCAAAATCGCAGCCAGCTGATAAAAATGCAAACGTTTATTTCTCCTTCCAAAATAGCCTGGTTAGCTGAGGCCTAACTCTCTGCCTGGCTCCAAGAGATCTTGCAGCTTTGTCCTTGGCTTCTGCTTCTGCTTTCTTCAGCCTCCAGCCAGCACCAAGTTGGAAGATATGATGAAATCTCTCTTGCCTCGAAGATACGGCTTGTGGGTTCCAAGAGCTCTCTCTGACTCCAAGTAAAACTCTCTCGAGCTCCCAAGAAACCTCTCTCAAGTAACTACTTAAGTAACTAACTCAAACTCCAAGAGCTTCCTATATATGTGATCTCCCAAAGATTAACTCTGCCTTCTGGAGGGAGAGGGATTCTGGGTTATCTCCCAGAGTGCTCTCTGGCCCTAAGGGAGGTTTGAATTCAGTGTTTCTTTCTAAACCCTGAACTCTCCCAAACATGTGAACTCCATTGAGTACTTAGATACTTATGAGCTCTCTAAAGGTGTGAACACAAGCATTGTTTCCATCAGTATTAGCAACTTACCACCTTGTAAGGATTTGCTCTAAGGTGTGAACCAATAAGCACTGTATCAATTCTATTGAGTTAACATCAGGATGCTGACATCACCCTTGAGTTTTCACCTTGTTTCAAGTTGAGTTGACACTAGGATTCCAACAGGCCAGGATTGATGGTTACTTGCTCTTTTAGGGGAATTAACCTCATTAATGAGATCATAGATCAATTGAAAAATAATTGCAAGGAAAAGGACTGATTTAGTAGTGCCATTATACTTGTATTTTACTACAATGAGGTAAGTTAAAGAGTTCTAAACTAGAGTCTCAAGTTTGTAAGATGAGAAGGGAATAGATTTAATGATTCCTTCTTTATCTTGACTTCAAATGGCAAATTTCTGCTAAAATAACAGTAGACAATGGGACTGCAGGATTTAGAAATATAAGGGATTTTAGAGGAAATTTAGACTAAACACTATATTTTGCAGATAAGGAATCTGAGACCTAGAGCAGTAAAGTCATTTTCGCAAAGGTCACACAAGTAGGAAGCAGTCAATTAAAACCCAGATCTGGTAGTTTTCAAATCAAATCACCATACCGTGTTATTTCTTTATAAATCTCCTTAGTATTCAATACAATTAAAATATCCTAAATTTAGAGAAGAATGAAGGACCATCAGCAGCTTTTTGTAGTTCTAAGTGTCCTTTCTTTCATTCATTTTTTAAGGATATAGCGACCAAAGGTATAAATACCCAGAGAATGGGTCTTATTTCAAAGAAAAGATGACAGGCAATATATACATAGATCAAAACATATGCAAATATATATATATATATATATATGTGTGTGCGTGTATATATATATATATATATATATGTGTGTGTGTGTGTGTGTGTGTTACTTGTATATCAAATTATATCAAGATATATAATTACATGCTAATAATTATATTATTTTAAATCAATAAATAGATAAAATGAAATTTATTCTCACTATAGCACTGGACCTAGAGCCAAGAAGAGGCTGACACTTCCTAGCTATGGGAATCTGGGTGAATCATAGTCTATTAAATTACTATTGAATCAATCAATGAATCAAGGCTTGATACTAGGTTCAAAAAAAAATTGAAAGGAAATTGAATTTAATCTCCTAAGAAACTTCTAATCGATAATCTTAACATAGGGATAGGAACTGGGCTTGAAAATTCATAAATATGGAGAAGTTGGGTCTTTTCTGTGACTTAGAGTGTTCAAAAATTGACTACAACACTGAGAGATCAGGTGACTTCTTGAATTAAGGTCATATAATCAGTATTTAAATTTATTGGGATGGATGGGATGAGGACTAGCACCTTTGGTGGGAGGATTTACTGAGTCATTTTCTAGGCTGTTAATCTACTTTGGGTGTCCATCTAATCTCACTTGTGGCTCCAAGAAGCTGTATTTACCCAGTGTCACATGCCTGGTAAATTATGTCAGCAGAAAGGCTAATCCAGATTGGGGATAACCAAGAGACCTCAAGACTGTAGGTGCATTAGTGGAGAGTCTACATTAAGTATGTGAAGACTTTCCTGGTCAGAATAGATAAGTTTGTTTCAACAGCTTTTGTGGCTGCTGAAGCAGGCTTTATAGTTTATACATCAAGGATACCCAAGTTATCCTTCCCAGGCCGTTATCATTTGTTTTGACCTTTGTCTTGCCTTTGGACTTTAATAATTTAGGAAGAAAGGATAAGTGCTTTTGTGTAGCTCTGCCTCCTTTAAATCTGAATCACAAGCAAGTCCTGATGTCATCTTTAGTGTCATTGGTCCTCTTTGAAAAAGAATGACAAACAGTAATAATAGGGATGAATCACAGGTGGATCCACACCCAGGTATTTCTGGCTTTGATACCAGCTCTCTCTATTCCTCTTGACTCTACATAAGGATAATAGTAATGAGCATAATGGAATACACTTTTTGAATGACTTAAGATTACTTTATCTTTTCCTGACTTTTCTCTAAACCAGTCTCAGAGGTATTCTACTGATTTAGACACCCAGGAGAACTAAGCAGAGCTAGATAAGAATGACTAAATTCAATGCAAAAATATAGCATCCTCTGGGGAGTGAGACAGCAGCTGTTTAATGGTACATACTGGACTTGGACAACAGTTTAAAATGAAAAGGGAAGGGAAAAAAATAACATCTCTAATGAAACTGCAGGGAATATTCAGAAGAGCAGAACCAGTTCAAAATGTGGTCAGTGTTTGAAAAGATAATATTCTACCTAATTTAAAAAATTAATAAAAAGGCAATTATAAATAAGCATTCTTTTTTAGAACCATCTGATTTGGAATTGAGATCATATTGTTTTTCAGGGTATGCTATCCTCAGAGCCATTTGAATGAGGGGACAATAGAGTCAAGCATATGTGAGAATACTGAGCCATACGCTTTGGGTACAAAACCAATCTACCAAGTTGGGGAGGCTGGTGCAACTGAATTTAAGAAAGGGCCTGTAATATTTAAGAATGGGGATATTACTGATTCCAGAAAACTGATAAAGGAGTACATGACCCATTTCCTGCCAGAGAAGGGGTGGACTTAAAATACAGAATTAAACTTAAATGGACTTAAAATACAATCCAAAAATAAATTTTTGAATGTGGCCAAAATAGATTTTTTTAAAAATTATGAATATTTGCTAAGAGGCTTTTCCTTATTACTCAGTTGGAGGGGGAGGAGATGAGAAAGACAAAATAAAGACTCCTTAATAGGAAAAAAATAATCAAACAATGCATAAAAAAATGTGAATATAGGAGGGCAGAGTAGTGGGATAATAGTAAAGGAAACCTAGGGAACACAATGGACTTTTGAATGCTAGAGACTAAGACTGTTTCCCTAAATAAAAGAAACCAGTTGTTTCATTTAATGAAAGGGAAAAAAATATATTGGTTCAGTGTGAGAATTATTTAATACTTTCTGATGGCTTAATGGGAAGTTTAGTCTACCTTAAAGTAAATTTAATGTACCAAAGTACACATAAAAGGTGCTCAATAAATACTACTTGAGTTTGATTATTATTCTATTCAAATCATTCTTGCTATAGGACAAAGCTCCCACTTCAACTATTACTTGTCCTTGAAGTTACCTTCAAGATAAGGAACACAATTACCATAGGGTACTAGAACTGGAGCCAGGAAAATCAGAATTTGAATACCATCTCTTGCACTTGGCCAACTTATGTAAACATATGTAAGACACTAAATTTCGTTCTTTTTCTTCTTCTTTTTTTCTTTTTTTCCTGAGGCAATTAGGGTTAAGTAACTTGCCCAGAGCCACGCAGCTGGGAAGTTTTAAGTGTCTGAGGCCAAATTTGAGCTCAGGTCCTCCTGACTTCAAGACCAGTATTCTATTCATTGTGCCATCTGGCTGCATCCTAAAATACTAAATTTCTTTGGACCCCACTTTCCTTATCTTTGAAATAAAACTAATAATAATCACCATTATTCTAACTCTGTATGAGGGTGTTTTGAGACCCAAATGAAAAAATGTATATAAAGGATTTTGCTATATAAATGTCAGCTATTATTATCGTTAGCAACAATATACAATCACCTACATACATGGTATGACTTCCAGAGCATTAATGAAGGACTTAGTGCTCAAAATATCTTCTCTTACCCTCTATCTGACATCTAAATTCCATTTAGAGCTTAATACATTTAGTGTGAGGCTTCAATCCTTGTTAAATGAAAATATCATTAGAAAGGCTAAAACTTTGAGCAATGACCACTTCTTTACACCTTTAGGTAAATGACATATGTTATAGAAGGTTTATTAGGGTGTTGAGAAAGAAAACATGATGAGACTGGGCTTCTGAAATGCATGTAAGGTAGAAATGGGAAAAGGTGGAGAGTATAGTCTTTCCTGAAGATATCCATTGATAGTCTTTTGCAGTGATGACAAATTGAGTTTAGCTATGAAAAGTCAACTATATAGCACTGTGGCAAAATCAATTAGCTTCATTACTGCTGTTCAAATTCCCACTTTGAAGTATTTTGATCAGGCCCATATAATATCACATAACTCTAATAGAAGCAAAGATCTTATAATCTTCTGGCTGACTTTTTTCCATATTTGGAACAGATAAAACAGGTAGGGCCACACATAATTCAAGGCAGGATGCTAGAGGACAATTTTTAATGGAGAAGGAAGGATGTTGTCTGATGAATCAGTGTATGCATCCAGGGAATTTTTTGCAAATATTTATTTTCTAGTCAACTATAAAGATTATTATTTCATCAATGTTAAAGAACTTAAAACTTAACGAAACTATTTTTATTAGCAACTAAACTAACATAATGAGTCTATTTTAACATAAACTATTTAAAATATCAAAACTGAGTCATAGAATGCCAAATTTCTACTATAGTTATAACCAGGGGTATGAAAACAATATGGCTGATATTAATAAGCTTTCATTTTAACCTGATAATGACCTAGCTTGAATTAAGAAAAAATATATTTGGTTGTCTTCTTCCTATTCTAGAGAATGAAATGTTACAAGTTTATAGAGTCATGAATTTAAATTCCATAATCATATCACTGTAATTAACGGACAAAGCCAATTCTTTGTAATAAATAAAGTCTCTGATATAGCTTATAAAATGATGGGTGGTGATTATATATATATATATATATATATATATTTATATATATGTGTGTGTATACATACATACATATATATACATATATGTACATATATATATATACATATATGTACATATATATATAAAATCTAAATTAGATTATTTGCCATCTCAGATAGGGGATGGGGAGGGAAGAAAATAATTTGAAACTCAATTAAAAAAATGAAAGAAAAATTATTTTACATATAATTAGAAAAAAATTAAAGAATAGAAATGAAATAAAAAATAAAAGGATACATGCATTTTGTTTTATAGTAATCAAATCAATAAACATTTATCAAATACCTATTATGTACAAGGTATAGTGCTAAGCACTGAAGTACAAAAGTGAGCAAAACACAATACCTGTTCTTAAGGAACTTACAATTCAAAGCAGAGACAACATAAAAGCAAATATATAAAACTAAAAACAGGATATACATACAGGCTATTTATAAGCTATGTACAGGATAAATAGGAAATAATTAACAGATGTAAGACATCACAATTAAGGGGATTGGACAAATCTTGCAATAAAAGACAACACATTATCTAGGACTTAAAAAAAAACATTTTATTTAGACTGACTTAGTATGAGAATTCTCAGAAAATCTTTTCCTTTATTGCTTGTTACATAGGACTCCTCCTCATGGAATCATAAAAAGTAAAAATAACAGGAAAAAAATAGTTATCTTATGTCTTTGAAGTTTATGTATCTACTAATAAAAGGTTCAAACATTAGCCAGAATCTCCATGTTTCACTATTTCTTTCCATTTCATTTGATTGCCAAGAGCATTTCAAAGTATAGCATTAGCATTATCACATTCTACAGATATAAGTAAGCATTAGTCAACTTAAAAAATATCAAAGACATTTACTGTAATGGTCAAAAATAGATGGAGCACAATTGTTTATATTATTTGACCAGTTACCAAATATTGAACTGGACAATGATTTTCATTTTGAAAATGTCCATTACTGAAATTGTTTTGCCTTTTAGTGAAGACACAGACTTTTGCTACACACTTGGTTAAGGCGATAATTATCATAATTAAACCATTTTCTATGTGATTATAGAGCAGGGGTAGCTTTCTAAGGAGATTGCTACATATTTTTCATGACAATATTATGATTTTAGAATATAATGGCAAGTTTTAGAAATAATTTTTTCTCAAAATTGTGAAATTTTTGTAATGATCCCTAATGGTCACCAACGTTTTACAAAGCAAAACAAACAAACAAACAAACAAAATAATATTGATTAGATACTCTTCAATCATGGTATTGGCATCAATTGTAAAATCTTATGATCACTTATTAGATTCTAGCCTAAGCATCTATATTTCTCATATTCAATAGATTGTGAATTTGTTTATTTGTCATTTTACTTCTAGGGATCATAGTCGATCTAGGCTACTAAATATTTAATTTTGTATTTGTAATTGTATTTGTATAATTTATAATAAGTATTTTGTTTTGTATAGTATTTGTATAGTAAGTATAGTAAGTATTTAATATTGTTTTGTTTGGTTTTGTTTTTTCATAGAATGAATCATTAGATAGAATGTCTAATGATTTTGGACAGGAGTTGCATTGATTTGACCAAAGAGAAAAATGTGTTTCTACTGCTCTTTAATCAATTTACCACAAAAATTTGTATAGATGACAACTTTAACTTTATTCATCTTCTTAACTAAGGAGTCCAAGATATTAAGAAGTACTAGCTGCTTATTCATTAAAATGTGTACTTTTTTGCTTATTTTAACCAACAAATTCATACATACTAACACTAATTCATACATATATCCTAAGATTAAAAAAAAAAGGCAGGATGATAAAATTAACTCATAAAAGAAACACAGACTTTTGGTGCTATTTCAGTAAGAGTACTTACAAAAAGGATTACTACCATTATAGACATGATGTTGGTTATGCTTGATAAAAGCATTGTTCTGTGTTATTTTATTATTTATATATTTTTGTATGTATATATACATATATATATATATATGTGTGTGTGTGTATTTATTAGAAATGAGAGGTCCAATGATAATGCAGTTCTATAGATGGTGATGTATGCTTCCAGTAAATGTAGCCTTTTTATACATTTCTCCAAAATCTAGGTTATACTCTATGTGCTTTTGTGGATAATATAATAATCAATAATTTGTTGCCAAGTTATTAAATCAAAATAAAAAGACACTTTTTGGAGGGTCACTGGGACATATTTGGAAAACAAATTCTTGAAACCTTAGTCAATCAAACATTTATTAAGCAAGGAGTATAATTGTAGAGATAATATTGATAATCAATGTTCATCCTGTTAAAGGAACATTAAGGTAAATCAGGAAAGACAGAAGGCATAGTTGTAGTTCAGATTTAAATGAGGTCAGAGAAACAAGGACATAAAAATATGGAAGAGAATTCAAGGCATGAAAGACAAAGTATAAAAATGCTCAGTTGAGAGATGTAGTGTCTTGTTTGACAATGCCACTGAATCAGAGTATGTAGAGAAAAGCAAGGTGTGAAAAGATTGGGAAGATTTGAGGGTTGGGAAGGTGACTAATTTAAATGCCAGCACTTTTATATTTAGTCAGGGAGTCACTGGAGATTATTATGTAAGAAAGGTAACATGGTCAGACCTGGGATTTAGGAAGATCAATTTGACAACCAAACGACTTGAGCAGAGAGAAATTTGTGATAGAGACCAACTAGCAGGTTATTGCAATTTTCCAAGATGAAATAATGAGGGTCTATACCCAAATGATGACAGATTGTTAAGGTCTTTCCTAGTCTTGGAAACAGATTGGATATAGCAGGTCAAGAAAGGGAGGATTTAAATATAATAATAAAGTTCTGCTTTGAATATATTAAGTTTAAGATGTCTTTAGCATGTCTGGTTTGAGACTATTTCTGTACTACCTTATTACATTATAACCTTTGAAGATGTTCTTACCAGGATGAGGCTTCTTTGACCAGGTTAAACTAAAGGCAGTGCAGAACCAGCTTCAATAACCTATAGATTTGTTATATTCATCAATAAGAATTTACTAAATATTTGTTTTGTTCCAGATATTGCACTAAAAGGATACAAAGAAAAGGCAAAATCTATCCCTGTTTTAAAGAATTTATAATGGAATACTGGGGTGTAAGACTGGCATGAGCACTTGCCAAACCCTTTTCTACCTTTGGCATCCTCCTGGTTCATACAACTCACAACTGTGGCTCCAGAATGCACAAAGATCTCACCCTGGTAAATTGTCACTGCAGACAGGCTAAATCTGATTGAAATCTTGACCTCAAGACTATTGAGTTAGGGGGATGTTTATCCCAAGTATGTGAAGAATTACCCTGGAGGAATGAGAAGATGAGTACAGTTTGTTCCAAAGGCCATGAAGGAGGCTGAAGTAGGTATTGTGAATAGCTTAGAGCTTGGTCAGACATTGAAGACATCAAGATCATTCAGTCATTCTGCCTTTTGTCTTATACTGGACTTTGATGACTCAGGAAGTGAGTGAGTCTGACAATGCTGTGGAACTGTGCATCATTCTAATCAGCTCACATGCAATTCAAGATATCACTCATTCCTGAAGTCATTAGTCCTTCTTGAAAATGAAATAATACTACTATGCTAGAAGAAATAATAAGCTCAATTATTTTTTTAAAACCTGAATATGAATAGACTTGCATGAGAAAATGAAGAGTGAAATAAGAAGAACCAAGAAAACACTGAATATAGTAGTAGCAATATTATTTTAGGAATGATTAAACAAATAAGTTATTTTGAGTACTATAAATATTCAAAGAAGAAAAACTTTACTACTGACATTCAGAGAAAGGACTAATAAAAAAGATAAATAGGATAATTTTACATATATACAAATGTATATATATGCATATAAATATATACATATATATGCACACATATATACATACATGTATATAAAAATAAGTATGTATATATAAATATATATATATATATATATATATATATATATTTACAAATACTTATGTTAGTGTGTCCAATGGTCACTACCACCAGGGTAGGGATGAAGGGAAGGAAGAAAACAAAGAAATTTGTAAGATAATTTTGTTGTACATTTGAGATGAATAGTAAATTGTGTATAGTAGATTTGCAGTTTAATATGCAATTATTTTTTCTTGCACTGTTATGGAAATGGTTGTTTTATTCCATATTTTTAAATGACAAAATTAAAAAACAACTGGAATGTTGGAGGAAATTTTCGAGCCAAAGGTACCAGCGGTAAGGAAGACTGACAAAGAGCTCTTTCAGATGATATTTGAGCTGAGTCTTAACAGAAATAAGGGAACCTAAGAGCCATTGATGAGAAAGAAAAGTATTTGAAACTTGAGAGGTAATAAGTGGAAAGATATAGAGAGAGGAGATGAAATATTGTATGTGAAGAAAATAATGTAGTTCAATATCAATCATGGTTGGAATATAGAATCCATGGAATTAAAGTAATATATAAGAAGACTTGAAAGCTAAGAAAGGGACAAGCTATGAAGAGCTTAGAATTTCAAAAAAGGGAACTTATATTTGATCCTAGAAGTTGAAAAAAATTGATCTTTATTAATCAGGGGCTGATAGGGTCAGCTTTAGAAAAAAAAAATTATTTCATATATTCTGTGAAGGATGAACTGTAATGAGGGGAGACAAGGCAAGACATTTAGGAAATTAATAATAACCCTATGAACTAGAATGATATCTGTGTGAATAGGAAGGAAAAAAAAAAACCATTACCTGAGAAATGTTTTGAAAATGATACAATGAGTTTTGGCAATTAATCGACTACATGGAATATGTGTGAGAAAGAGGGAGGAGTCAAGCATGACACTAAAATTGTGAGCCTGAGAACCTATAAGGATGGTATTGACCTTAAAAGTAATGTCAATTAAGAAGAAAGAGATTTGGTTTTTTTTTTTTGGGGGGGGCAGTGAGATAATATTATACATTTGGGACAGGTTGATATCCATTTTGAAATGCCCAATAGGCAGTTGAACATGTGAAATTATGACTGGAACAGATTCTAGGACTAGATAGTGATTGATGAATCATTTATATAAAGAAAAAAATAAAATTCTTTGGATGATCAAGTGATGCAATAGGAAGAACTCAAAAGGAAGCTAAGGACAGATACTTGAAGGATACCCATAGTTAATAGGCATAAAACAAATAATGAAAAACCATAGAACATTGAAAAGAAGTAGGATAGACAGGAGAAAAATCAAAAGAGAGCAATGTCACAAAAAGAGAGAAGAGTATCTGTTAGAAGAATGTTAGCTGTATCAGGATAGACCATAATATATCACCTCTTGTATAATTCATTAGTTGAACTTATGAACCCCATTGTCTCTGGTGCTTTCCTCATTCGAGTTCCTCAACAGCACATTGTTGGTCAGGGGCTCAGGGTGAGTGAGAGAGAAAACCACTGAGAAAATGGAAAATGGTATGTACTGAGTGCAGCTTAATCAAATTTATTAATTTTATTTGTTGACTTAAGAATTCCATCTAATTTTTCATATAGATATTGTAACTTAGTAATTTTGTAACTTAATTTAGTATTTAGTAACTTTAATTTAGTAACTTAATATTTACTATTTAGTAACTTAATATGTACTATTTCACTAATTTACATTTTAAATATCAAGGTTTCCAATGGAAATGGTCACTAAATATTTATATGAATGTATCTTATGAAGCAGATTCACAAGCTATTATCATCTAATCTTGCACAACTCTTTTCCATGGCTCCTGGTAACCAATGATGGAAAAAAGTAGATGAAGCATTATCATTTTTTTCAGATTTTGATTTTTATTTGTCTGGATAATCCATCATAACATTTTAGAAATAAAATGTTGCTTATGGATAATTCTTAGAACTGGACAGGAGGAAGAAAATAGGTTAACTTGCTAGTGAGAAGTGATGCATTGTGGATAAAAGTACTGAAGCTCATCATTTAACAGTTGTACTCTTCCAGTGATGTTGTGTCACAAAGGCATAGTCTCCAAAAATTTTAAATCAAAGTTACAATAGAGAGGTATGTGGTAGATTTTAGGTGGGCTATAAATCAATAATGATCAAAAATCACAGAGGAAAATTAGCAGGAA
The DNA here is from genome assembly GCF_902635505.1 of Sarcophilus harrisii. Classification (NCBI taxonomy): domain Eukaryota; kingdom Metazoa; phylum Chordata; class Mammalia; order Dasyuromorphia; family Dasyuridae; genus Sarcophilus; species Sarcophilus harrisii. The sequence goes on from NC_045427.1 coordinate 602,336,651, forward strand.
GTGTTTTTTCAGATAAGAAAAGAAGGAATTTGTTACTTATAATAACTAAGGTGAGGAATATTCTATGTAAAATTCAAGCACTCCACTGATATACAGGCAATGAAAGAAATCTTGCGCTCAACCTTAATATAATGGTTAAGCAATCTGTGAAAAAAGGTCATGACTGGGGGGAACAAATTTACAAATAGAATTTTTTGAATGTCTATAAAAGGGAAGATGTTGGTAGATTTGTCCAATTACAAAAAGCAAGCCAAAAAAAGTTTCTCAATGAATTTAGTAATAATTTGTAAGCTTAAATAAGACAAAGTATGGTAAGAAGTAGTAGCCTACCTTGGAGTAAGGAAGTCCTGTATTCAAATCCCACACTTGACATGTACTAGGCAATGATCAGTGACTGGGCAAGTCACTAAATCACCTCTCAGTTCTCCAAGCAACACTATAAAACTGTATCATTAGAGGGAATTTTCTCACTAGCAATTCTCTTTAGTGATGAAATCACAACTCTAGTACAAAAAAGGAAAAGAAACTAGGGCACCCTTCTTTATAAGAGCTCAAATCTTATTCCTCATACAATTATGCATCTACAGATGACAATGATGGCTCCCAAGCACTTTAATATTTGCAAAGCTCTTTGCAAGCATGGATTTTGCTAGCTAAGGCTGAGAAAAATAAAATGTAATACAGAATGATTCCATTAAGAGCAATCCTATAAGACTAGTTCTTATAGCATGAAATAATGTGATGTTTTCTTCTTTTGGAAAGAAAAATCTTTTTTTTCCAGTTTGAATAGCCTCCTGTCTACAAATATTTAAAGGCCTAAAACATCTTCCCACAATTTCCACCCACCCCCTCCTTTTTTGCATTATACAGTCACTGTCTGGTACATAGGAACAAATATTTTGTTACACCCCCTGTGTTAAACATCCAGAAAATATTCTTATTAAATATCATAGCTACATTTTTCCATACAGTACATTGAGTTCTACTTTGGAATTTACATAATCGAAAGAGTAGAAAAGAAGGGTACAGAAACAACAATGGTAAGAAACATCTTTCAGGCTATCATAAGGAAGGACAATCACAAAGAAAAATTTGGAAATAATGAGGCTAATTAGATGATGTGGAATCAAGCCATGATAAGTGCAGTTGAGGATTATGATGCTATATATGGCTCTATCTAGATTTCTTTTTTCAGAATTATCTTCAGTGATCATTTTGAACAAATGGTTTTGTTGTGCTAGAGGCAACAAGATGGGATGGTGAATTACGTTCTGGTAGTGAAAATAAAAACACCTGAGTTCAAATCTGGCCTTAGACACTTGCTAGCTTTGTCAAGTCACTTAAACTCTGTTACCTCAGTTTCCTCAGACACCAAAAAGGGATTAAATATAATACCTATTGCCCAGAGTTGTTGCAAGGATCAAATGAGAAATATTTATGAAGTATTTGGCAAACCTTGAAAGTAGTATAAAATGCTATTTATTGTAATTGTTACCATTTTCAAGCCACCTAAGTATGTCTTATTGTTTATGTGTCCTTATTCTTGCAAAACACTTTGAACATTCTACTTCCTCACTATATTTTGTTCTAACAAAACTCAAAATTATAAACAAGGATATTCAAAAGAACTGGAGAAGAGGTTCTGAAGGTATTTATAATGAAGATATTGAAAAATGATTTCTGTTATGTAGTAATCTTTGTTACATAGGTAGCTTCGAGATAAGAACACTTTGAAAGGGCATCAGTGTAGTACCATGGAAAGACCACTGGATCATGAGGTTAGAGGTCAGAAATTTAAGTTCTGTCAATGATGTTATTGACAGTCTTTTAGTCATATTTGACTCTACATGATCATATGGACAAAATCCATGGGGTTTTCTTGGCAAAGATACTGAAATAATTTGCCATTTGCTTCTCCAGTATATCTTCATTTTACAGTTGAGGAACTGAGCAAATAGGAGTTAAGTAACTCCAGATCACATAGCTAATAAGTACCTGAGCCCATATTTGAACTCAGTCACATTCCAGGATTAGTGTTCTAACCACTCTACCACCTGGAAGCCCTAGCTTTTGTATTTGTGATCTATATGATCTTAGTTAAGTCTTTTAAATCAATTAATAAATAAAGATTTATTAAGCACTTATTGTGCACTAAGAACTATGTATGCTATAGCAAACACAAAATTTCCCGTTGTCCCCCTTACCCCAAAAAACAGTTGTAAAGTATTGCATCTTATATAAGCAGTTGCACCATGATGTGGTAGCTCACATTCATGTAATATTTTCATCATAAGCACCTTTTGAGGTAGGGAATACAACAATTATTCTCCCGATTTGCCAGATGAGTAAAATGGAGCTTAAAACATTTGTCATTCATTCATATAGAAGCAGCGATAGCTTCTCAATCCAATTCTAGCAGTTCTAATTTCAACAAATATTTAAGTTCCCACTTTGTCCCAGCCTACCCTCAGTAAACATCCATTCTATTGGGAAATTAAATGTAAAGAATACAAATATATCAATTAGATTGGCGCTAAAAGTAGGAAGTAAGATGGATAAGATGTATTTCTTATAGTAACTGGCATTTAAAATGAGATTTAAATGACCTTTGAGATTCTACAAAGTGGTATTGAAGAAGAAATTCATTCCAGGCCTTCTGAGTATAAATTGAATGCTATTTCCAAAATACCATGAAGGGCAATGCATCTTTCCAGTTGCCTTTTGTTGAGTGTATATTATTCAGGATTATTTATTATGCTATAAAATTAAGATGGCTGGAAATTTGCCTTCACTTCTAACAGGTTCGAGGCTCTTTTCTTAGAAATGTCCCCAAATTATTCATAAAGTCACCGTTTCCTTATTCACTTGATACCTCTGCATTTGTCAGCACTTTACCATGATAAAACAAATGTCCATTATCCCCTATTGCCCATCAAAATTATACAGTCCTAGAGTTAGAAGCATATTTAAGGATAGTCCACTCTAATTAATCAATCAATTAACAAATATTCATCAAAGTAGTCTGAGTTTTACTGGATACACAGAATCCATTCTGCAACATCTCTGAAAGGCTGGCTGGTAATCTACTAAAGTCTTTAAAGATATATAGTTTCTGATATTGCAAATTTGGACCTTAACAAGTAGTTATTTTAAGATACAATTGTATTTGACACATTTCTTAAACATAACAATTCTTTATTATTTGTATCAATACAACATTTTACAAAGTGTACATGAATGTCATGGTCCTTCTGAATACTCATCATCCCATGGCCACTTCCAGCAAGTGTTGCTATTGTTAGGGAGGGGGAATGGAATGGGCTCAGCCAGCTGTGGTTTGCCATTTTCTTATCCAGCTTATTTTACACAGGAGGAAATTCTAGGAAATTTTACTTACCCAGGGTCAGACAGGTAGGGTCTGAGGCCAAATGTACATTCAGGAAGATGAGTCTTCTGATTTCAGACCTACCGTTCTTTGCACTATGGCACTATGTTGCTGCCTCATAGATTATTTCCTGAAATTGTTATTATGAGAGAAAGCTTTATTGTAGCAGATAGACATCTGGAAGTAGAGCCATAATGACCTGGGTCCTAGTCTAACACATCCCAACTATATTACTCTTGGCAAGTTTCAATATTCTAGACAACTATTACTATACATTTCAGAGAAGGTGCCAAATAGAATTAGCAAAGAGAATTTTCTCAGTAAGGAATTTCTTATGTGAATGAAATTACAGGTTCCCATAAAATTCTTAATTGCAAAACACACACAGTCCTCCATACATATCCTCTTCTAATTTCAAGACCTCTTGCATTTATGTTTGAAATCCTACAAAGTAGGTTAAGGAAGGTATTATCACCCATGATTCTCAAAGAAGGAAAATAAGGTAAGGAAAAAGTAATGATATATCAGTATGTATGATCAGATGATAAAGTTAACATAATGGATTTCTATGCATAATTTATTTGGGTACATAGTCATAGTATCTCTACTGTGGCTAAAGATTCAAAATTTATCAATGTAGCATTGACCATATTTCTTCTTTTTTCTTTTATCAAAGTTTTTTATTTTTCAAAACATATATGTGGACAATTCTTCAACATTAACCCTTGCAAAATCTTGTGTTCCAATTTTCTCCTTCTTCCCCATGCCCTTCTCTAGATAGCAAGTAGTCCATTATATGTTAAACATGGTAGAAATATATGTTAAATCCAATATATACATACATATTTATACAATTTTACAAATATCAAATCAGAAAAAAAGAGAGAAGCAAACTAAGATGCAAGCAAGCAACAACAACAACAAAAAGAAAATGCTATGTTGTGAACCACAGTCAGTTCCCACAGTCCTCTCTCTGAGTGTAGATGCTCTCTTTATCACTGAACAATTGGAACTAGTTTGAAGCATCTCATTGTTGAAGAGAGTCACGTCCATCAGAATTGATCATCATATAGTCTTGTTGTTGCCATGTACAATGATCTTCTGGTTCTGCTCATTTCACTTAGCACCAGTTCATGTAAGTGTCTTCAGGTTTTAAATCATCATGTTGATTGTTTCTTATAGAACAATAATATTCCATAACATTCATATACCACAATTTATTCAACCATTACCTAGTTGATGGGCATCTAGCCAGTTCCAGTTTATGGCCACTACAAAAAAGGCTGCCTCAAACATTTTTCAATGGTTCCCTTTCCCTCTAAGATCTCTTTGAGATATAAGCCCAGTAGTAACACTGCTGGATCAAAGGGTATGCACAGTTTGATAACTTTTTGAGAATAGTTCCAAAATGCTCTCCAGAATGGTTGAATCCGTTCACAAATCCACCAACAATGTATTATTGTCTCAATTTTCTCACATCCCCTCCAACATTCATCATTATCTTTTCCTGTTTTTAGCCAATCTTAGAGGTGTGTAGTGGTATCTCAGAGTTGTCTTAATTTGCATTTCTCTGATCATTAGTGATTTAGGTACCTTTTCATATGACTAGAAGTCATTTCAATTTCTTCACTTGAAAATTATCTGTTCATATCCTTTGACCATTTATCAGTTGGAGAATGACTTGAATTCTTATAAATTTGAGTCAGTTTTCTCTATCTATTTAGAAATGAGGCCTCTAACAGAACCTTTGAATGTAAAAATGTTTTCCCAATTTATTGCTTCCCTTGTAATCTTGGCATTGATTATATTTCAATCTTAATATCCTTGGGAGCAATGACTCAGGAGAGAGCTGGGGGTATATTACATAATAGTTCTTCTGAATGTTCATCTGCACTAAGAGCCTGATGAACTTAGAGAGAGGCAAGAAACCATTAAGACAGTTCAGCAAGTAGAACAACCTTTCCATAGACATAAAAACTAAGCAAAGTAAACATAAAGGCCATTATAACTATATGCTGTTGAGATTAAAACTAAATCAGCATATGTAGTCTATAAATTGTTGCATATAGATCTGCCATCTTGTGGCCACTGTAGCCATAACCCTACATTAAACTTGTCCACTAAAAAGGTTGTACACACATCCTAATGAGATTAATAATGTAATGATAGTCCTAATAAAATATGGACTCAGCTATGATACTTATAATTATGTATTAACCTATATTATGGAGTTTTAAGTATTTAAATGTTCTATGTCCATGATACCATCATACATGTTCAGAGGGGAGATAAAAGAAGTAGAAGAAGAATCCCTTGCCCTGGGGGACTCTATTATTTAATTAGAAAGAAAATAACTCAAGAACAACTATAAAACAATGTGCTCAATGTGAGCAGTTACTTGACTGTGTAGTATCCATCATAAAACATAAACCATGAAGTAATGATAAAGTCAACATTAGAGTTCAGTCATTCATGGAACGTTTTGTGGAGAAGATGAACTGAACCACATGAAAGAATCTATCAGGAAAGGACTTTTCTTTATAATATAATACATAATCTATCAGGAAAAATGACTATTCAGTGTTGCCTTTGTAACTAAATAATAAAGTGCTACATAGGCTTGAAACATAGACTGATGAATCATTAGAACTAGCAATATTTTTACTAATTGTGATCTTGAATTCAGAACCTAGTTTCAAATACAAATCCTTTCCACTTATTACCTGTATATTTTTGAGTAAGTCACTTAACTCCTCTATGCCTTCTTTAGTTGTTGGTCAAATGGGAGAGGGAACTATACCAGATGATGTATAGGATTCCTTCTATTTCTAAATATATTAAGTGGTTTTTCCCCTTCTTAGTAGAGTGCCAGAATAGAAAACTTTAGTTATGTGATTTGTCTTTTTTCAGTGACGAAGGTTACCATTTAACTCTTCTGTTGTCCAGCTAAGTTAATGATTAACTATAAATCACACTCACCAGGTATTAGTTGAAGTTGCTGATGAGACAAAGGTTTGGTTCTGATTACTAAGTGTTTATCAGATGAGGTTTTCTGATTTCTCCATTTTTTTCTCTTCTATGTCATATTCAAAAATTGGAGGAAAATGTTTTCTTGGGAAGATATTTTAAAAGTAATGAATTTCTCTTTCCCTTGACACAATATGTGACTTCTATGGGAATTGTGATATTGTCTGTTTCTTTTCTAATTCTTCACCTAGAGTGGGTCTATTCTACAAAAGCACATAGAAGATTCCCTGGAGTTATATTGTCTTGAATCTCCATGATAAATATATGTACATATATATTTTTTCTTTAAATAGACTTATTAATGTTTATTTTTCTAAATGATTTGCCATCAAATTCACCTACTGGTGATTTAAACAAAAAAGAATGCTGGAGCTTTGATCATGAATTAACATATGAATGTATGCTAGATGAAAAGATTAACATAAAATAGAACTGAAATGTGGAATGAATGAAAAATAGGTAATCTTAATTCAGTTTTGGTTAACTTGTGGAGAAACAGCTACCCTCCTTCATTGCTGGTAGAGTTGCAAACTAGAATTGCTTTGGAAGGATTTTAATAGTATTCAAGAAATATTTTAAGCACATTTCAGCCTCTAATTCCACCATCAGGAACATATCTCTAAAAGTGTTATCAAAAGAAAAAATAGAGTTATATTTTGTTCAATTATTTTTATAGCAACATTATTTGTAATTGGAAAAAAAATCTACAAGCAACCTAAATGTCCAACAATAAGGGAATGGTTAAATAAATTATGGTACATTAATGTAATGGAATATTATAATGAAATTAAACTTAGCAAGCATAGGGAATATAAATAAGTCTAAAAGGACTTTTAGAAGATAATGCAAATGAAATAAAAATTTGAAAAATAACAGTACACAGTAACTGTAGCCATGTAAAAGGAAAATAAATGTAAATAAAATAACAACAACAAACCCTGTTTGAGATGGAGACTTAAAAGGAGGGAATACATTCATTTAAATTCAGTTTAATAAGCATTTATTAAATATATATATATATATATATTACATTGTTTAGTGCTGTGGATACAAAGGCAAAATAACAACAACATGTTCTTTTAAAAGATGTTTAAAGATCTATGTTGCAACACAGAAAATAAGTAGATATAATTGGGAAAGGGAGAAAATAAATAGATACAAAAAGAAAGGCTTGCCATGGGAAGTATTATCTCCACTGTAACTTAAAGGAAGCTAAAGCAGTTGTGAGAGACAAAGGAGGAAGGACATTCTAGATATATAAGAAAGACACTTAAACAATGGCATGAGGGCCATATGTACAATCATAAATCAGAGGGTTAGCAATTAGGCCAGTTTGATTTGAACATAGGATACATGTGCCAGATTTAGAAGAACTTTAAATGGTTCATTGAGGAATAGGTATTTATCTCCAAGGCAGCGAGGTGACACAGTGGATGGAACAGCAGACCTTTAGTCAAGAAGATCTGAGTTCAAAATTAACCTCAAACACTTACCAGTTGTATGATGCTGAGAAAGTCATTTAACCCTGTTTGCCTCAATTTCCTCATCTGTAAAACGATTAGAAGAAGGTAAAGGCAAACCACTCTGATATTTTTTCTAAGAAAATACCAAAGAATTAGATAGAATTGAAATGACTGAATCTCGAACCATCTTATTTCCAGGCAAAAAAGAATCATTCTTAGAACAGGGGTATATTTTGTAAGTAAAAGAAGAAATTTTGGCAAGCATGTGGAGGATAAATTGAAGAGGTTAGAAATTAGAACTATGAAATCCAATTAGGAAGCTCTTTTGGTAGTACCAATAAGAAGTGATGAGGGCCTAAAACTGCATGGTGACTCTGTGAGGGGAAAGAATGAGATGCATACAAGAAGTGTGAATGAAAAAAAAAAAATATATATATATATATATACTTTATTCACCAAAATTAATGTTTTTAATGTAATAGTTGCAAACAAGTTTAATACGTTTTATTATATATAGATATGGATATTACATTTATATTCTTTTCTAAAAAAAAAAAAAGGATTCTTCTGTTACCTAAGATCTGGAGTGACAGTACAAATTCAATCTACAATATTAGATTCTAATAAAATATAAGCTTTAAGATTCTAAGGATCTAGAGCTAGAGACAGGAAAATGTTAAAAAAGGATCTTCTTTAAATAGTGGGTGCACATACACAAACACACACATATACACCCTGAAAAATATCCTTGTCTTAATAAGATAACTTATTCCTTCCTGAGCACATGCTAATGTGGAAATCAATCTTCAAGCTGTATTTTATTCATCTTTGCTAAAGTTATTCACTATTCTTCCTCCCTGAACAGCTGGAAACTCTCCTTTCACTGAGTCTTTGATTGGCCTATGATCTAGCCTGGGTCGTCTGTCAAATTGTCTATGAGATATAAATTCATAGTAGTTTGCTGCAACTATTTGGTAATATACAGTTAAAGTATAACAGAGTCAATGTAAGGATCATTAGATTACTAATGAAGTTTATTAAAAAATTGTGATTTTCAAGGTCTTTCTTGATCATATCCAGAGAAATTCTAAAGATAGAATAAAAAAGAGACAACCACAGGCCTTGGGCTTTGGTAGCAGTTGGTGTTGGTACAATGACTCAGAGGAAGAGGCCAATGCTGAGAGATAATTCAATCATATGAAAAAGTAAATGAGTTGCAAATAATTGGTATTGATCCATTATAACTGATCTAACACCACCTCTTAACAAAGCTTAGTTATGCTTTCTTATATAATATCCTTTATAATAGCTTCCCATTATGTATAAATAGATAGTAAATGTTTCTATGGCACTGTCCAAACTGTCATATGGACAGAGTATGGAGCTGAATAGCCTCAAAACAGATTTAGATTTGAAGGACCACAATCAGAGGGTCATAAGAGGTCTTAAAGCTCTGGTGGAAACTTCAAAAAAGTGAAGTAGCACTTAATGTCATTTTCCACTGGGAGTGTCATGCAATTGAACTTTCTAGTTCCAAACTTCGTGAACATTTTCCTCTGGCTCTCTGGATTTCATGTAGCATGAAAGAAGAGGAGCAATTCTTGCATCAAAATAGACAGAGAGGAAAAAAATGGCCCAGCACATGAAAGTATTCAATAGTAGGTACAACTTTGGTGTGTTTGCATTCACTGACTAAAATTACTGGGAGATAGATGAAATCTCATGTGAAAATCCAGAAATAAATGGACCCCAATCATTACTGAAACTGGCAGAGACAGCTGATGCCTAAATAAGCTGCCAGCTGGCTAAATGAGAGTCAAAAGAAGATAACTTTTTTATTTGGATTTCTATACAGGAGCAGGAGCACGAGCAGGAGCAAAACTTGTGATTTTGTTAGGGAATATTTAAAAGGATGTCTGTATCACGTATGTCTTGATATGATATTCTCTGTCAAAGTCAGAGAATGCAATAGATGAGGGAAGTTCAATGGACTTTTGCCCCTTTAACAGTTCTATTTTCTTCATTTTAATTTTGTATTATTAAATGAACTTAAGTTACTATGTGAGTGAATAGTTAAAACAGGGTCTTGTGAAATTAGCAAATAGAATGAGTTCCTACAAAGATTTATGGCTACAGTCTTTTGAAAATTATGAGTTATTTAATACATTTTTATGCCTTTATAGTAAACAAAAATTATGGATCTACAATGAAATGAATTGGTGGTCCTCAAAAACTAAAATTTAGAGTTCAATCTTATGTCTTAAATGGATGTTTTGCATCATTTTTCTCTACTCATACTTTCCTGTTATTTCATTCTCTTGTAATGTCAATGAAATCAGTTGCCATGTGAAGAGGATGTGTTCCATTGTATTTATACTTTAAGATAGCATATTGTTCTCTTGTTACATTTATAATGTAGTTCTTCTCCGGAAAACAGAATGCTAAGAAAAAATTCAGATACTTTAGGCTTTAAATTAGTTTAGGTCAGAGGAAGAGGTAGATGGAGAGTGGTGATGTTAGGAGCTGGCAAATAGGCGTACAACATAGGAGGCTCAACTTAATAGAAAATATGAGTCATGTAAGTGCTTCAACCATTCACAATTTATTTAACTATTTCCATATGCTGTTATTTCCAGTTTTTTTAATCACAAACAATTACACTATAAAATAATTGAATAAGTCATTTTTTCCCTTGAATCCTTATGCTTAATCTATGTTTTATCTTTAAATAGACTTATTAATGTTATCTAAATATCTTGCTAGAACATTAATCTAGTGAATCAGTCAGTGCTCCTACTACCTCTTATTGAGAAATAGTGTGATGAATTCCAAATGTTTTGCATTCAGGCAAGAGATACCTATTATAGAATCCTATCTTTTATATTTATAAACTGAGCCCAGGTAAATCACTTAATCTCTATGAAACCTCACTTTTATTATCTGTAAAACTGGAATAATAATAGTACTTGTACTATCTATCTCACATTGTGGTAAAAAGTGACAAAAGTGTTTAAACTATAAAGTACTCCATAAAGGTGAATTTTGAGAAATCAATACAATACAGCAATATTTCTTTTTTTTTGTTTTGTTTTGTTTTGTTTTTTTTTTTTCATTTTTTTTCTTTTTTTTTTTTATTTAATAGCCTTTTATTTACAAGATATATACATGGGTAACTTTACAGCATTAACAATTGCCAAACCTCTTGTTCCAATTTTTCACCTCTTACCCCCCCCACCCCCTCCCCTAAATGGCAGGATGACCAGTAGATGTTAAATATATTAAAATATAACTTAGATACACAATAAGTATACATGACCAAAACATTATTTTGAATACAGCAATATTTCTACTGCAAACTATGTTATCAAAAATTTCCTATTTCAACATTAAATTTGTATTCTTTCCATATCACTGGATATAATCGTTCCAAAAGATACTACCTATCACTTGACAGAGGAATGATGATGCACATAAAAATCAAGTGTATGTGTATATATATATATATTTTTTTTTTCCCTAAAGAGATAATTGCTAAATATTTACCAGCACACTGTTGAATGATATGAGTTTTTGAAGTGGCCATGATTTGTTTGAGGCAATTCGTTGTACTTGACCATGTATATTTGTTGCTAGAATTTTGTTTTGTTTTTCTCTTTTGCTTAATTGGAGAGAGTGAAAAGAGAAATAATAAAGAGAAGCAATGCTCACAAGTTTTAAAATAAGTCAATGAATTTAGAATCACATTTAGATATAATGTAACACTATGACAAGCAGGAAATTTCCAGAAAAATCTATAAAGACTTACATGATCTTATGCTGAATGAAGTAACCTGAAATAAGAGAACATTGTTCACAGTAACAGCAACATTGTGTGAAGATCAACTATGATTGACAACTATTCTCAATAATACAATGGTCTAAGACAATTCCAAAAGTCCCATGATGGAAAATGCAATCCATATCCAAAGAAAGAACTGATGGCATAAGAATGAGATCAAAACATACTATTTTCACTTTACTTTTTTCATATTTTATTTTCCTTTTGCCAGTATTTGTTTTTGCAAACTATTTCTTCTTTCATAATACAACTAATATGAAAATAAGTTTTATATTATTGTCCATATGTAACCTATGGTTACATACATACATACATATGATATATGTAACCTATATCAAATTGATTACCATGTTGGGAAGGAAGAAAGGAAGAAAGGGAGAGAGAAAAGTTGTAAGTCAAATTTTTATTAAAAATGAATGTTAACAATTGTTTTGACATACAGTTTGAAAAATACTATTAAAAAGAATCACACAGTGCAATATGTATGCAAATAACTGCTTGATGCTTGATTCTCAAAGAGGATGAATATGACATCACTCTGTTGGAGGTCAAAGTACAGTGTGTGTGACTGTAAATGATTAGATCAATATGAACTCAGAAAGTCAGGCACAAATAGTCCACATGAATATTTGGAATGAAGATGATTCTAAATTTGTGACTCTCATTTTTCTTTTCACTTTTCAATTCTGTTTTGCTCATATGGCACAGCATCTTTTTTGATGCAGTTACACCATGCTCGGCAACCCTGAACCAATGTCTCATATGTGTCATAATTGATTCCAAAGTTTTTCAAACAGATCTGAGAGTGTGCTTGTATTGCTTCTTCTGACCTCCATGTGAATGTTTTCCTGGTATGAATTTTCGGTAAAAAGCATTATAAGCATTTGAACAATGTGGCTAGCTCATAGGATTTGTGATCTCTGCAGTAGGATTTGAATAGTTGGCAGTTCAGCATGAGAAAGGACCTCAGTGTACCATAACTTATCTTGCTAAGTGATCTTCAGAATCTTCCTTAGATAGTTCAAAGGGAGGTGATTCAGTTTCTTGTCACGGCAATTGTAGTCTGTCCATATTTCACAGGTATACAACAATGAGGTAAACACAACAGCTCAATAGACTTGCAGTTTAGTAGTCAATCTAATATGTCTTCTGTCTCACACTTTCTTTTGGAGACTCCCAAACACAGCTAGCTCTGGCAGTGTAAGCATCAACCTTATTATCTATGTATACATCGCTGGAAAGTATATTGCCAAGGCAAGTATACACATTTACAGCATTCAACATTTCTCCATTTACTGAAACTTGTAGTTCCACATATGGATGGTGTAGTGATGGATGATGAAATTGCCTTTTTTCTTGCTATTAATTATCAGGAAAAAATTAACACAAGCAACATACAATCAATCAATACCTTGCTGTATTTCAGCCTCAGAGACTGCATTGACTGCACAATAATTATGAACTAACTCTCTCTCCACTTTAGTCTTGATTTATATCCTTTTCAATTTAAATAATTTATTATCAGTGCAGTATCTTAACCTGATACTGTTTTCATCCTTATTGTAGGTGTCTGAGAGCATCCTTGAAGACATAATGCTAAAAAACATGGGAACAAGCACATAGCCCTGTGTTATTCCATTGGTCATTAGAAAAACATGAGAGCATCATCCATTATCCGGAACCCAGAAAGGCATTTTGTGATGAAACTAATGTACAATAATGGTGAACTTTTGCAGGCAACTAAATTTTGCTATAATTTTTCACAAGTTCTCTCAACTGGCAGTTCAGTTCAGGCACTAAATAATGTTGACCATTTCACAGTCCTTTCTGAAGCCACTTAGGTTCTTGTATAAATAACTATCTTCCAGATGAAGGATAATTCTACTAAGGCAGAGTCTGGTTAAAATCTTGCCATCAGTGACAGAGAGAGATCCCATTGTGATAACCATAGGATTACTTATTTCCTTTTCCTTTAGAGAGATGAACAATAAAGACATCCTTGAATCCCTGAGGGATAATTTCTTCCTGGGGGATAATTTACCAGGGCTCAGTTTATAATGGATATAACTCAGAAAATTTCATTCAGTTTTTGTAGGAGCAATAGACCCTCCTGCATTGTATATCTCAGCTGGAATAGAATCAGCACCAGGCACTTTGACACATGAGAGGACCCTAATGACATTCAAAATCTCTTCTTCAGTTGGAAGTATGCTTAGAGAGGGACTGACTTCAACCTGAGGTATATGGTCAATGGCTTCAGGATTGATGGATGAGGGCCTGTTGACAACTATCTATTGGCTAAGCTTTTTCTCTAAGTTAGCAATGAAGAGGACTTAGAAAAAACATTCTAATCTTTTAGCATTAAGTTTTCTGGTAATCATTTTGCCTTGGCAGAACCTGCATTTGCACAGTGAGAGTATTTAGCTTATAGAGAATAAATCCATGATTGGTCAAGCACTATGTTCCACACATTACTTTTGTTCTTCTCATATCTTGTCAGTCTCTTATCCTTACATTGACATAATCTAGTATTTTGCCATAAGGTGGTATTCACAAAGTTTTATTGTATTTAAATAAATGGAAAACAGTGTTGGAGTTGAGTTGATGAGACACACATATCTTCTATGGTAAGTGATCATTGCTTGTTGCTGTTTCTTTTCCTCCCAACCTCCTGCCATGTCTGCTAGTTTTTGCCTAGTTATTGCCTAGACTTGGCAATAAAGTCACCAAAAATTACAACTTTGTTCTCTTTCAACATATTAATTATAAGGATCTCCAATTTTCATAAAATTTTTGGGGTCATAGACACTGGTGATATTGGGATAGTGCTTTTTTTTGCAAGTGGTAATCACTTTATCATTAACTTGCTGTTCAACTTTTTTGGTGACCATTCATAATGAGTTTTAGATGCCTTAGTTATCCTCAATCTGGTTTAGGTTTTCTGCCAAAACAGTTTCCTCAGGTGTTGCTTCTATACATGCTATAGCTTCTTGGAGCCCCAGGTAAGGGTTGAGTGAGTCCTATATATATATATATATATATATATATATATATACACATATATATGTATATATGTATATATATATATGTGTATGTGTGTGTGTGTACACATCATATATCTAAGAATGTGTATACATACATATGCATATGTATATAATGTGTTACAATAAAATGTAATAAAAGATGTACATGCATTTGCATATGTGTGGCTGTGTATTAATAAGCAAAGAAACTAAAAAATTCTGCTCCAGTGGTATCAAACTCAAATAGAAAAGATACCTCTAATCTGCACACAAGGAGCTTTGTGATCCACAGATTGATTTAATTTTAAAATGTAATGTTACCAATGATTTATTTTGTTAAATGTTTTCCAGTTACATTTTAATCTGGTTCAGGCCACTCTTGACCATATTGAGCATGTCATGTATGACAGGTAGTATATTTGATTGCTCTGATATAATTCATTCTTTCTCATTTTATAGATATGAAGCCTGAGACTAAAACAGATAAATAAATAGGAATATCAAATAGTTAGTAAGTGATGGAACCAGGGTAAAACCCAAATGTCCTTGAAGTTTTATTATTATTATTGTTTTACTGGCACTCATAGTATTCTCTTCTTCATTCCAGATTTCTATTTATAATAGGGAGGGGAGCCATGCATTAGAGAGAAGGGAATGGAAAGAGAAAGGGGGAAATCTGGGTAGAAAGCTTAATTTTTGAGGAAATCTCTGCCTTTTGAAATACTTGGAATGCTTCTTACACTTCAGTTCTCCTTGTAACAAGATATGCTATTTGTTCTGCTTGAGGGAACACTTCCATATGGTAGATTATGACCCTGCTTCTGGAGGATTCAGTGCTATACTCACACCCAAAGTGAACAGTAAGAACCTGTTAAGACCATCCCTTATAATGACTTTACTGCTTCCTCAAGGCCTGTTTGCTGTTTGCTGTTTGTTCACGAGAGCAAAGTGAAAAGTAAAAAGCTAATAACTAGCAGGAACAAAATAAGTTACATTAGAAAGGAGCTCAGTCATCATTACTGCTGCCTTCTTAATTTTGTCTTCTACCAAGGAAGAGTAAGATGATTTTTTATCCTTCCCAATATACTTACCATGTTGTTATATGTTGTAAAAGCAATCAATCAGCATTTAGTTAGAAGTTATTATATCCCATACCTGAATTTAAGAAGTTTATACTTTTATCAGAGGAAATAGCATAAACACCTGAATGTTTATATCAAAAAAAAATTGAAAGAAGGATTGAAAGAGGTCCAGGAGCTCAGGAAATATGGAAATGTTTCATATATAAGGTGAAGCTTGAGATAGATTAGAAAAATAGATAGGCAATTAAATAGAAAAAAATTTATCAGAGTTAATAGCTAACATTTATATATTGCCAACTATATAAGAACAATGCTAAGTTCTTTACCATTATTATATCACTGGATACTTACAACAACCCTGGGAGGTAAATGTTATTATTTTCATTTTATGAGGAAACTGAGGCAATGTTTGGAATTTTTCAGAAATAATGGCACAGGTATCAAATTCAAAATCATTCAGATGAGGACAAAATTATCCCAATCATACCCAAATCTTTCAGTTTATAGGTGGTGTTTAAAGATAAAAAACAACTACAAATATAATTAAAACACTTCTCATTTATGAAGGTTCCATTTTCACAAAAAAAAAGTGCCTCTATGGTAATAAATTAATTCCTTAATCTGGTCTTTTATGCTCATTACCAAGTAACTCCAATCCAGCATCTCAGTCTTACTACACTTTTCTCATAATACTCAGTTCATGTCAGTCAAACTAAATTAAGAAGAATAGAATTGAAGCTCCTTAAGGACAAGTACTATTTGGCTTTTATTTGTTTATTTTTATATCAGAATCCTACTAGATAGAACCTTTCATTTAGTAAATATAATTGGTTCTGATTGAATAATAATCAATCATAATTGAATTTGTATCTTCCAGATTTCTTACTCTTTTACTTTGTTCCACACACTTTACAATCCAGTTATGCTGGCCTGTTTACAATTTCTTGGCAATCTCCCAACTCCAATCTCCATGCCTTTGCATGATTGTCTCCAGGCTTATAATGCTCTGCTGCTTCAACTCTACCTCATAGCTTCCAGTCTTCCTTCAAAACATAGCTCAAATTCCAACTTTTTCATGAGGCATTTATAAGTCCTGAGAGAATTATTTATATGTTGTATCTCCCATTAGAATGCAAACTTCTTGAGAGTAAAAAGGATTTTTCCTATCTTTTGGTGGGCATGGGGGGGAATACCCCAAGTATCCATACATAGTTATTAATAAATACTGGAGACTAAGTGATATCATCATATACCATGTTATGATATAAATGAGATAGATAGATATGGATTGGTTGGTTTTTTTCTCTCTCTCTCTCTCTCTCTCTGTCTCTCTGTCTCTGTTTCTGTCTCTCTGTCTCTGTTTGTCTGTCTGTCTCTCTCTCTCTCTTTCTTTCCTTCTCTTTGATTATCGGTTTGTTTGTGTGGGGGAGATGGGGATATGGCAGAGATTGTTTTTGAAAATGGAAATTTATTCTCCTCATGATTTATATCTTCTCCGTGTGTGTGTGTGTGTGTGCATGTATGTGTGCATGTATATATGAATGGATATATATATATAAATGTGTATATGTATATTTATATATACTAAATCTATACTTTCATATTTATCACAAAATATTAGGCATATTTCTGTGTATTTCATTTTTCCCTCTTCTGTTTCTCATATATTTTAATACAACAATAGTTTCTTTTTTATTTTCAAATTTATTTATCAGGATCTTTTCTCATAATATAAGTAGGATTATATAGCTTGGGGGAAAGAGTCCTCATTAGCTAACAATATCAACAGTAAATGATCCAAAGGAGCCAAACTATTTAACTCTATTTAAAAAAAAAATCAATGAGAATCTTTCAAAGTCCTTTTTTCATACTTAACTGACCCATAGGGTAGTTTACTTAAGGAGGCTTTAAAGGCCACTTGGCTTTAAAAGGGGCCTTATTTAAAGGGCCCTCTCATTTAGGAAAATCATATTTCTTGGCATTAATATCCTGTTAAACTAACTGAAAGAGATTACCCTAGATAGAAAATCGGCAAATTTTAGACTTATTTGGAACACAAAATGGTTTAATGTGTTAATCACTAAATAGAATTTTAGGACCACTTGGCCTTAACTCTGGCTCTAATGACTAAGATGTAGTGATAGCCAAAAATAAAGAGAATTATATGTAATTAAGAGGGAAAGTTTTTTCAGAGGTTTGGATAGACTATTATGCAGAATGAGAAATGTATTTTTAAACACATGGAGATTTTATTTACTTAGCTCTGCTTTTATATGATATAAGGATACTGTATTTTTTTCCAATGGGAAGGCAGGAAAGAGGAAAAAAAGTACTTGCTAATTTAAAAAAATTAGAAATGTATTTTAATACATTAGTAATCCTAGCTCCATTGCTTTCTGGAATATCATATTCAAAGTTCTCTGATATGTTAATTGAAAAGCAGCTAAATCTTTTGTTAACCTGATTGTAGCTCCACTATACTTGACTTGTTCATTCTGGTTGCTTGTGATATTTTTTTCTTGTCCTAGGAGTTCTGGAATTTGACTATAATATTCCTGAGAGTTTTCATTTTGTATCTCTTTCAGGAAGTTACTAGTGGATTCTTTCAATTTCTATTTTATCTTCTGGTTCAAGAATAACAAGAGAGTTTTTCTTGATAATTTCTTGAAAGATGATTTCTAGGCTCTTTTTTTGATCATGGTTCTTAGGTAGACCAATAATTTTAAAATCATTTATCCTGTATCCATTTTCTAGATTAGTTGCTTTTCCAATGGGCTATTTCACCTTTTTTTCCCCTACTTTTTCATTCTTTTGGTTTTGGTTGACTGCTTTTTCTTATAAAGACATTAGATTCTATTTGCTCAACTCTAATTTTTAAGTAATTATTTTCCTCAGTGAACTTTTGTAACTCCTTTCACATTTTTGCTTTTTAAACCATTCTTCTCATTAGCTTTTTGTATTTACTTTTGTACCAATATCAATTCTTTTCCTAATTTTTCCTTTATCTCTCTTCTTTGATTGTCAAAATCCCTTTTGAACTCTTCCATGGCCTAAGCCTAATTCTTATGGTTTTTTTGGAGGCTTTGAATATAGGAGCTTTAACTTTGTTATCATATTCTGAGTGCATGTTTTGATTTTCATTGTCACCATAGTAACTTTCCATGGTCAGAATCTTTTTCTGTTTGCTCATTTTCCCATCCTATTACTCAGCTTTTTTTTCTTATTTTTTAAAATTTATTTAATAGCCTTTTATTTACAGGTTATATGCATGGGTAACATTACAGCATTAACAATTGTCAAACCTTTTGTTCCAATTTTTCACCTCTTACCCCCCACCCCCTCCTCTAGATGGCAGGATGACCAGTAGATGTTAAATATATTAAAATATAAATTAGATACACAATAAGTATACATGACCAAACCGTTATTTTGCTGTACAAAAAGAATCAGACTCTGAAATATTGTACAATTAGCTTGTGAAGGAAATCAAAAATGCAGGTGGGCATAAATATAGGGATTGGGAATTCAATGTAATGGTTCTCAGTCATCACCCAGAGTTCTTTCTCTGGGCGTAGC
Source organism: Sarcophilus harrisii (assembly GCF_902635505.1). Classification (NCBI taxonomy): domain Eukaryota; kingdom Metazoa; phylum Chordata; class Mammalia; order Dasyuromorphia; family Dasyuridae; genus Sarcophilus; species Sarcophilus harrisii. Next base: position 602,356,045 of record NC_045427.1, read on the forward strand.
TGGTTCAGTTCATTACTGCTCCATTGGAAATGATTTGGTTGATCTCGTTGCTGAGGATGGCCTGGTCCATCAGAACTGGTCATCATATAGTATTGTTGTTGAAGTATATAATGATCTCCTGGTCCTGCTCATTTCACTCAGCATCAGTTCGTGTAAGTCTCTCCAGGCCTTTCTGAAATCATCCTGTTGGTCATTTCTTACAGAACAGTAATATTCCATAATTTTCATATACCACAATTTATTCAGTCATTCTCCAACTGATGGGGATCCACTCAGTTTCCAGTTTCTAGCCACTACAAAGAGGGCTGCCACAAACATTCGTGCACATACAGGTCCCTTTCCCTTCTTTATGATCTCTTTGGGATATAATCCCAGTAGTAACACTGATGGATCAAAGGGTATGCACAGTTTGATAACTTTTTGAGCATAGTTCCAAACTACTCTCCAGAATGGTTGGATTCATTCACAACTCCACCAACAATGCATCAATGTCCCAGTTTTCCCGCATCTCCTCCAACAATCATCATTATTTTTTCCTGTCATCTTAGCCAATCTGACAGGTGGGTAGTGGTATCTTAGAGTTGTCTTAATTTGCATTTCTCTGATTAATAATGACTTGGAGCATCTTTTCATATGACTAGAAATAGTTTCAATTTCTTCATCTGAGAATTGTCTGTTCATATCCTTTGACCATTTTTCAATTGGAGAATGGCTTGCTTTTCTATAAATTAGTATTACTCATCTTTTAATCCTATATCCAGGGTTGAGAGTACAGTGTCTGAAGCTTCAGTAGTTTTGTACAGCTGTTTTCAAAGATCCTTCTAAATAGCTTTGTGAGTCAGCATGGGCAAAGAAAGAAGATCCCTATCTCAGTGAAAGCAAAGAGACCAGATGTTTGACCCCCTTACCATCTCTGGCCTAAGACCTCTAAAAAAATTACTCCCACTGCCTATGCTGTCTCTGCCTCTGTTGCTGCCTTTGCTGATGTTTCCATAGGCCTTCATTTCTTTGAATGAAACTAAGGACTATATGAAGTTAAATATATATTATCAAATTTATAACAACTAGATCTTAAAACAAATATAGGCATGATACTTTAAAATTTAACCTATATTATTCATTAAAAATGCATTATTTTCATTATCACTTTCTTAGGACTAGGGAAAAAAAGCAAAATTAAATAAGCCCTGATTTGTAGAGTTCGCACACTAATACCCTTCTCTTATTGATTAGTTTAATCTTGCATATCCCTTTTTTGAATATTTTTTCTTCAATGTGTGATCTCTAACATTAGACTGAGGTCCTTAAGAAAAAGGACTATCTTCTGCTTTGATTTATATCTACAGGATTTAGCACAGTATTTGGTATTTAGTAGACGCTTTATATATGTTTATCAATTGACTGACTACCAATGAAAATTTAATAATAGTTGTTGATTATACAATCATCTCTAAACTATTTTTCTTAGAAGTAGAGGTAAGACTGGAGTACATTTCAGGCTTGAGGCACAGCAAACACAAAACTGAAAAGGAACAGTATTAAATATCACTGACAGTATTTCAGCAACCTCACCTGCCAGTTGTTTCAAACCCTATGGGTATGGTTCACCTGGGTAAGGTGATTTGAATCCATCCAGGACAACTAGGTATTGTTCACTTACTCTTTTCTGATTGATATTGAGTATTAACTCCCTAAGAGTTATTTTTGTTGTCATGGTTACTCTCCTTGGCAGCACAACAGAAGCCAATGGGAATTGAAAGGCTCTGACTCTGTTTTCAGTTATTATAATCGTATCCATTCCTTTGATTTCCCCCCCCCCAATAAATTGGGGAGAGTGTTTATGTGCTTTATTTTTGTCTGCCTCAGATCATTCAGAGTTTTAATGCTTCTGATACTATTTTTTTTCAAAATTATGGCATGCCCTGATAAGCTATCTTCAGTTATTGTTGAGTCATTTCAGTCAAGTTCTTCATGAACACATTTGTTGTTTATATGGAAAAGATATTAGAACTGTTTGTCATTTCCTTCACCAGCTCATTTTATAATTGAGGAACTGAAGCAAATAGGATTAAGTGGTTGCCCATGATCACATCACCTCACTGATGCTGGCCTCTAGACTGGAGCTGACTGGGCCTCTGCTGGGATTGTGTGCTGGTTCCCACTCTGGTACCACAGAACTTTTCTCCTGACATTTCAGTTCTTCTTTGGTGTCTCTGGGCTGAGGGGTCTGGAAGCCACAAGAACTGCTGCTAATTCAGAGGTCAGCCCCTGGCCATGGCTGGGGTTAGGTCGGGGGTTGCATGTTGGACTCCCCTCTTTTCTGTTAAGCTTCTAAGTTGCCTTCAGCTGGAAAATGTTCTATTCCTTATTTGTGGTTGTTCTGATAGTTAAAACTTTTTTAGAGTCCTTATTTAAAGGAAATTGGAGAAGTTTGAGGGAAAGGTTGGATAAGTCCCTGCCTATATTCTACCACCTTGACTCCTCCTTGAGTAGTTAACATCAAAGCAAATGAATTAGAAGATTAGGACAGGAGGAGGTTTCATGGTTTGCAGTGGCAAAGAAAAAAAAATATGCACTGATGAGAAAAATTGGAGAAGTGGCAAGCAAGAAAAAAGTAATTTCACATGATGGGGTTTCGTGAGGAACAAACTTTTTAAAATAAATAAAGCATAAGTAAGCCTAGAAGAAGAATAGTTAGCAACCCTACATCCCAAAATACTAAAAGGAAATGTTCTGTTTTCTTACATATACAAAATTAATTCTATATCTGACTGGAAGGAGAGAGAAGGTATAAGCAATTAGAAGGGATAAAAGAAGCATGATGATGGAATTGGCAGATAAGTTATATTATAACAGTTGGGTATGATTTCAACAGTTAGTAAGGGAGAAATGAGATATTTCAACCATTGCAATGAATAAAAACATTTAGGTAGGATACATCAAAGTGTTTCTTAGTTGTAAAATATAATTTAGTTTGTGTGGAGTGCAGAGTACATGGAAAAATGTTTTATATGATAATGCTTAAAGATAAGGTGAAGAGGCTTGTTTAGCAACCAAAGGAAACAAATTTTATTCAACAGGCAATGTTTTCTTTGCATTTTTTAAAATGGTGTGCCTTCTCTATTGCCATAGCTCCAATGTGATTCTACAATAGAGTTTTTCTACAATCTGGTTGTAAAGTAGCCAATTATGTTTAATTTATATAAGTGATAAGGCTACTGATTTTTAAGAGGCCTAATTTACTTTCACAGATAGGGTGACAATGAAGCAGATTAAGCTTACTAATGGTACTTACATGCATGACCCCATGTTCTTCAAAAAAAGCTACTATGCTGTCTTCTGGTTGGAAGGAACCATGATGCCTACCTACTAAACTGGGCTGAGAGAATTCTTTAAAGAGGATGGCAACTGAATTCTGGCATCATTAGCTTCTATAATATTTTATAGATACATTTTACTGTCGTTCAAATCATTCCATCACATAGAGAGGAGAAACACAATAACAATACATAAAACATATTTGTTCACCATATAGGCTTGTGTTGAAATGTGAAGTTCCTTTGGCTTGCTGTAAGAACCATCACAGTTGATAAACTAGAAAGTGGTGGCTAAACCAAAGAAGGGTAACAAAACACTATATTTGAAAAAGTGTCATTTTAATTTGTTATTATCAGTAGTAAAATCATCCACATCTACTCTGAAGGACTTATGATAAAAATTCTATTCATACCCAGAAAAGGAACTGATCAAGTCTGCATATAGACTGAAGGATTCTCTATTACTTTCTCTCTTTATTTTCAGCTTAATTTTTCTTGAGTATTTTAATTTTCATTAGGGTAGGACATCTATGTTTTCCTTCACAATATAAATTTTATGGAGATGTTTTGTGTGGTTTCACATGTAGTTTCTTGGTTGTAGGTGGAGATAAGGGAGAAAACCTGGCACTCAAGAGCCTTAAAAACAGATGTTTAAAACAATGTAAGTGGGAAAATATTAAATAAATAAATTAATTTAGTAAAAAAAAAAGAAAAGGAAAAGTGTCACATTCTGAATTGAAGACTAAATTACTTTAGAAGAATAGATTTTTCTGTGAAAATTTCATTCTATTTAATACATTCTTAGAAGGCATTCCCTTAATATAGCCATAGATATTATCATGAAGTCACCAAAGAAAGAAAGGGAGAGTGAAATTCTAATTAATAGGACAACATTAAATTTTATCTCTAGCTTCCATAAAGTTATGGAACATTCTAATATTTCCTCCCAAATTTAAGAAATTTCATAAGAATAGCATAAACAATCTATATTTAGCCTTATATATGAAAGACAACATTTTAGAAAGGACAGGAAGGGTAACCAGATTCGGAAGGGGTCTAGACACCAAATCCAATGATAAGGCAAAGGAACCAGCAGTATAGAGCCTTATTACAAAAAAAGAAAGAAAGAAAGAAAGAAAGAAATTTAGAGTAGGAAAAGTTTTCGTAATAGTTATCTTTAGGAAATTGGTAAGTTGTCATATGTAAGTAGAATTCAACTTATTATTCTAGGTTTTAAAAGGAAGAATTAAGAGCAATACATGAAAGATGCAAAGTGGTATCTTATCAGTCAATTAACAAATATTTATTAAGGCTTTAAAAGATACAATAAGGTGAAGGAACAAAGAGTAGGCAATTCTGACAGGAGATAATTTGTATAAACTAGATTAATATGGTATAAGGTTTAAAAAACTGGTTGGAGTCAGATTCTAGAAGACCCTCAATGGCAGGTTTTGAATTTATTTTTAATTTGGTACATAATTGATAGCCAATGAAATTGAGTAGAGAAATGATATTATGAGAAAGATTGCTTTCCCAATAATGTGAAGGATGGATGGGAGAAGAAATAGACAGAAGATTAACTCTATGTCTATTATTGTTGTTTAGACAAAAAGAGATTATGACCCAGTACTCTAAAGCCTGGTATTATTCATAACACATAAGAATTGTTTGAAAGCATTGGTCAAACTTAGTCTGGGATATGAACAATGCATGAGAATTGTATTCATATATTCTGTTCTGAAAAAATATTTGATAAAATCCAACATCCATTCTTATTAAAAACACTAGAGAATATAAGAATAAATGGGCTTTTCCTTAAAATGATCAGTAGCATCTATTTAAAATCATCAGCAAGCATCATATGTAATGGGAGCAAATTAGAACCATTCCCAATATGATCAGGAGTGAAACAAGGCTGCCCAGGACTAGTCAACATTGTACTAGAAATGTTACCCTTGGCAATAAGAAAAGAAAAAGAAATTAAAGGAATTAGAGAAGGCAATGAGGAAACCAAATTATCACTCTTTGCAGAAGATAGGATGGCATACATAGATAACCTTGAGAATCAACTAAAAAACTACTAGAAACAATTCAAAATTTTAGTAAAATTGCAGGATACAAAACAAATCTACATATCTACATCCATAATATATGTATACATGCCCAAATAGTTAATATGCTGTATAAAAAGAGTAGGACTTGGAAATAGTGTACAATTAGCCTATGAAGGAAATAAAAAATGCAGGCAAATAAAAATAGAGTGATTGGGAATTCTATGTAGTGTTTCATACTCATCTTCTAGAGTTCTTTCCCTTTGTGTAGCTGGTTCAGTTAATTACTGCTCTATTAGAACTGATTTGGTTCATCTTCATTGTTGAAGAGGGCCCTGCCATCAGAATTGATCATCATATGCTATTGTTGTTGAAGTATATAATGATCTTCTGATCCTGCTCATTTCAGTCAGCATCAGTTCATGTAAGTCTCTCCATGCCTTTCTGAAATCATCCTGGTGGTTATTTCTTAAAGAACAATAATATTCCATAATATTAATATACCACAATTTATTCAGCCATTCTCCAATTGATGGGCATCCACTCAGTTTCCAGTTTCTGGCCACTACAAAGAGGGCTGCCACAAACATTTGTGCACATACAGAACACCTTCTGAAAGAAACCCTAAAATAAAAACCCCAAGGAATATTGTGGCCAAATTTCAGAACTATCAGATTAAGGAAAAAATTTTACAAGCAGCCAAAAAAAGACAATTTAAATACCGAGGTGCCACAATAAGGATCACCCAAGATCTGGCTGCCTCCACATTAAAGGAACGAAGGGCCTGGAATATGATATTCCGAAAGGCACAAGAACTTGGGATGCAGCCAAGAATAAACTACCCAGCCAAGCTGAGCATTTTCTTCCAGGGAAGAAGAATAGTTTTAATTTCTTTGGCTGAGAATTATCTGTTCATATTCTTTGAGCATTTATCAGTTGGAGAATGGCTTGATTTCTTATAAATGAGAGTCAATTCTCCATATATTTTGGAGATGAGGCCTTTATCAGAACTTTTAACTGTAAAAATGTTTTCCAAGTTTATTCCTTCCCTTCTAATCTTGTCTGCTTAGTTTTGTTTGCACAAAAACTTTTCAATTTGATATAATCAAAATTTTCTATTTTGTTATCAATAATGATCTTTACTTCTTCTTTGGTCATGAATTCCTTCTTCCTCCACAGGTCTGAGAGGTAAACTATCCTATGTTCTTCTTATTTATTTATAATCTCATTCTTTATGCCTAGGTCATGAACCCATTTTGACCTTATCTTAGTGTACAATGTTAAGTGTGAGTCAATGCCTAGTTTCTGCCATACTAATTTCCAATTTTCTCAGCAGTTTTTGTCAAACAGTGAATTCTTATCCCAAAAGCTGGGGTCTTTGGGTTTGTCAAACACCAGATTATTATTGACTATTTTGTCCTTTGAACCTAATCTATTCCACTGATCAAATAGTCTATTTTTTAGCCAATACCAAATGGTTTTGATGACAGCTGCTTTATAATATAATTTCAGATCTGTTATAACTAGGCCATCTTCATCTGATTTTTTTTCATTAATTCCATTGAAATTCTTGAACTTTTGTTTTTCCATATGAACTTTGTTGTTATTTTTTCTTGGTTGTTAAAATAGTTTTTTGGGAGTCTGGTATAACGCTAAATAAAGAGATTAGTTCAGGTAGTATTGTCATCTTTATTACATTTGCTTGCCCAATCGAAGAGCATTTAATATTATTCCAATTGGTTAGATCAGACTTGGAATTGTTTTTTCCTGGCTGCTTGTAATATTTTTTCTTTAGTCTGATAGTTCTGAAATTTGACCACAATATTTATTTTGGGGTCTTTTTCAGAAGGTGTTTGATGAATTCTTTCAACACCTATTTTACCTTCTAGTTCTATTACTTCTGGGCAGTTCTCTTTGATGATTTCCTATAAAATCGTATCTAGGCTCCTTTTTTCATCATAATTTTTGCATAGTCCAATGATCCTCAGGTTATCTCTCCTAGATCTATTTTCCAGGTCTGTTGTTTTTTCCAAGTAAATATTTGACATTTTTTTCCAATCTTTCATTTATTTTTGGTTTTGCTTGATTGATTCTTGATGTCTCAATGAATCAGTCATTTCTATTTGTTTAGTTCTGATTAGTGAATTGTTTTGCTCTATGGAATTTTTTTCCATTTCACTAATTTTTTTTTTAAGTGAGTTATTTTCTTTTTCCATTTCCCAAATCCTACTTTCTTGGGAATTCTTTACCTTTTCCAATTCAAAAATTCTATTTCCCTGCACTTCTTGGGAGTTTTTTACCATTTCCAATTCACATTTCAGGAAGTTGTTGCTCTCTTGCATAGCTTCCCTTTCCTTTCCCCATTTTTCTTCCAGTTCTCTTTTAAGGTTTTTAATAGTCTCTTCTAGGAGAGCCTTTTTTGCTGGGGACCAACAATTGTCTGGATACTGTCTGTTATTAGTCTCCTTGGGGCTGAAAACCTGCTCTCTTTTTGTATAGAAACTTTCGATTGTCCTTTTGATTTTTTTACTCATTTTGTTAAAGCCTGCAGGGTCTGCCTTCAGAGCCAGGAGGTTACCAGCTTCCTCTGCAGAGCAAGGATAGGTGTATGGACAGGTAGCTGTCATGCCAACCAGCTACAAAGAGCAGTGAGGTATGGGAGTGCTCTGGGAAAGAGTTCCTCCAGAAGTAACTCAGGCCTGCACTGCAAAGGTGTGAAAATGCTTTGCAAAGAACCCTGATGTGTGAGTTAAGAACTGCCCTGGGCTAGAAGCTGGACAATGAAAGTGTCACTACCTCAGGCCAAAGCTCACCAGGGGGCTGTGGGTATTAGTGGCTGACCAGTGAGTAGTCCCGCATGGACCAGAAGTGTCCCTGCCCAGGGAAAAAACGATCACCACTGTGAAAGTTCTATTGCCCCAGGCCGAGCCCCCCACTGTGCAGATTAGAGGCTGCCCTGGGCTGTGCCCCCCTGCCATGCATATTTGTAACTGCCCTGAGCAAGCCCGTGCTGCAGAATGAGGATGCAGGGCTGTATTATGGTCTGCACTGAGTCACTTCCGGTTTTGGCTTGTTATAGCCAGATCTTGTTAGGTTCTGGCGTCTTTTTAGGGAATACTCTCTGTCTTTGACTTTAATTTCCCTTCTGGTTTACTGCTTTATAATTAAAGCAGAGCAGTTAGCCTATGGCAGAGTCATCTGTAGCCGCAGAAGTCACCCTGGCTTGGGATGCTAATCTCTCCCTGCCTGTGTTGGTCTATTCCTGGCCCCTCAAGACAAACTTTTCCTGGTGATCTTCCAGATTATCTTTGGCTGGTAAGTTGTTGTGCTTCTAAACTTTGTGGGTTTTACCACTCAAGCTATTTTTTGAGGTTGAATTTAATAGTTGGTCGTGAGGGCATGAGAGGAGCTTAGAAAGTCGCGTCTTCTCCACCATCTTGGCTCTCTAAATCACTCTTGATCAGAAAAATGCAAATTAAGACAACTCTGATATACCATTAGACACCATTCATATTGGCTAAGATGACAGGAAAAGGCCAGAATGAATGTTGGAGGAGATGTGTGAAAACGGGGACACAAATACATTGTTGGTGGAGTTGTGAATGAATCCAGACATTTTGGAAAGCAATTTGGAACTATGCTCAAAAAGTTATCAAGATGTGCACACCCTTTGACCTAGTTTCTACTGGACTTATATCCCAAATAGATCATAAAGGAAGAAAGGGGACCCACACGTGCAAACATGTCTGCGGCAACTCTTTTTGTAGTGGCAAGAAACTGGAAACTGAGGGGATGCCCATCAATTGGAGAATGGCTGAACAAGTTATGATATTTGAATATTATAGATATGATTATTCTATAAGAAATGATTAGGAGGATGATTTTAGAAAGGCCTGAAGAGTGTTACATGAACTGATACTAAGTGAAATGAGCAGAACCATGACAACATCAATATTATATGATGATCAATTCTGATGAACATGAATCTTTCCAACAATGAGATGACCTATTTCAGTTCCAATGATCTTGTGATGAAGAAAGCCATCTATACTCAGAGAGAGGACTATAGGAACTGAATGTAGATCATAACATAACATTCTTACTCTTTTTGTTGTTCACTTGCATTTTGTTTTCTTACTCATTTACTTTTTTTTTTATCTGATTTCTCTAGTGCAGCAAGAGAATTGTATAACTATGTTTATACATTGTGATGACCGCATATTTTAAAATCAGCTGGAGTCAGGAATTCAGGTTAGGGGAAAATTGTCAATCTTTATTCTCAGTGAAGAAAGATTGGAGGTGGAAGAGAATCAGCAATAGCAAAGTGTGCAGCTGAGTCAAGAAGCTAGCTAGACTAGAAGCCATGGGACCAGCACCACCAGAGTAGAACCCAGGCCCAATCTCTCCCAGCCTCTCTTCCTGTCTCTCTCTGCCTCCACCCACCAAAATCGTCATTCCTATACAACACATCAGGACTTGCACAGAGAGTGGGCGGGGGCCATTCTTTATCCAAGCAGGTATATTAATATAGTATAGTCCAATTACTATTTAGCCTCAAGTGCTTGGGACCTTAGTGCATCAACTCAAGCCTCAGCCCACTACAATACATATTGGATTTAACATGTATTTTAACATGTTTAACATATATTGAATTACTTGCCAACTAGGGGAGGGCTGGGGGGAGGAGAAAATCTGAAGCACAAAGCTATGCAAGGGTCAATGTCAAATTATTCATGCATATGTTTTGAAAATAACAAAAAAGTTTTATTGAAAAAAAAAAAAACCATTCTGTTCTGTACTTTCCACAGCATGCATGTTCCTTTCATTGGTCCCTACTTCTGAAAAAGTTTCTTGGACATCACGGCAGCTCACTCCTCTATGTCATCTCTGAATATTTATATATATGTGTGTGTGTGTGTGTGTGTGTGTGTGTGTGTGTGTGTGTGTATTTTTGTATGTTTTTATTTCTACATTTATTTATATGTACTTAATATATATTTATTTTATGCTTACTGAACACTTTCCTCAAACTATCCTATGAGGTGGTTAATTCATTATTATTATTATCCCCAATTAAAAAAATGCAAAAAGCTGAAAAGGCTGAGGTGAGTACTTATAGTCACAAGTCAAGTAAGCATTGGAGCCAATGTTCAAACTCAGGTCTCCCAAATCCTAGATCAAAAGGTATATAATTCAGAAGAGTTATCTTGCATTTAGGTTTTTTCTAGCACCAGATCTAAGATTCCATGGTCCATTTCCTCTATACCATGTTGACAAACCATAAAAGCTGGAAGGGACTAAAACCATCTACTACATCTCTGTCTTCTTAAAGATGAAAAAAAATAAGACTCATAAAATTTAAAAGACTTGTCCCAAGTCACAAGGTAGTGAGCATCAAGGGTAGGGTTTAAAGCCAACTGCTTTGACTATTAGAGCCAGTCTACTGCACTATGTTTAAGGCATGGTCCTTAGGTGTACTGGCTAGATTTCTTTATTTAGGATCATGCCTTCAACCAAAACCAGTCTGATTTTCATTGTCCACCAATAAGTCCTAGGCTAAGCCCCATTTGCTCATCGTTTGGGTCCTGATGGACTCAGAGAAGATGTAAATAGCATTCATTTCTTTTTTGGTCAGAAACCCAGATTCATTTATTCATTTATTTATTTCATTTTTTTCCCCTGGGGGAAGAGGGACTAGGTGAAAGAGGAGATTCTCTGCCTTAATCCCAAACTAGCATTACTGACTGAATAGGTGCTGCTTCATTCAAATTGAGACCTGTTGAAGAGTTTAGTTTAAAAAAGCCAAGCTCTCCCATTTCACCCAGGGCCTTCTCCAGTTGCCTGGATTTATATCTTACCATTCACCCCAGATAGCCTGGAAGGGAAAGTGAAGCAGGTGACCTTGTCCAGTCCTCCTTCACTGAAATCCAATTCACTTGAATGTCATGGCATCCCTTTCCTGACATCACAGTCCTCTTCAAGAAAGGAAGGACAAACAGTCTCACTATGTTGTCTCCCACAAATTTGATAGGTTAAAATGTGCATAGATAGATACACTTAAATATATTACATGTGCAGTTTAAATATATGACTTTTATCACACCTCTATCCTATAAGTTGTGAGAAATGTATTTTACATATCATAATACTATATAGATTTATATATGAACTTTAATATTTGCAAAGTGTTCTCTCTATATGTACATATATGTATATATGATATCTCATTTGATTTTCACATCATCCCTATGAATTAATCTCTAGAATTACCCCATTTTATATATGAAGATACTGACATCTAAAGTGAACATGTGACTTCCCCAAAGATTATGTCTCAGATAGAATTCAAACTTAAGAATACAAGAGCAGCACTCTGTCCACTATACCACTTAGTTTTCCCCTACAAATATATTTAGCACACAGAAATGCACATAAACACATACACACATATGCATGCATGTACACACATGGGTATGTTTAAATAGAAGAGCTTCACCTTAAATGTAGAACATTTTAATTATAGGAATAGCAACAGTAACTTTCCTTTCTAGGCAGAGAGTGAAATCTGATACAATGATTTCCAAGCCACGATGCAGTGGAAATAAACCTGGAAATGATTCCTTGCGACAATTTGTCACTTTCCTGATGTCATGAAAGATCCTAAGATGGGTGGTATTCTGAGTCTGTCAGGCTGCCTTCACCAAGGATCCTACGACTGGCACCCAAGTTCATGGGCCTGTGCCATGAGCCCCGTTTTGCCATTCGAGAACAGCTGTGAGTGGGAGGTTCGATTTGCTGAGCAGCAAGGCACAGAAGGCTTATGGCACAGTGGGAGCTTGCACTCCTGGTGCATTGCATGAAGAAGGGTATGGGCGATTATTGAAGATGATTGTCTTAATGAGGACCTTATGTTCCCTATAAAGGTTAAGGAAACAAGTCTTTTAGTAGCTCGTATTTTTGTTTTGAAGGTGGTTGTGGTGTGGGGTTTGGGTTTTTCTATCTCTCGTGTTTCATTTTCTCTTCTTCACTTTCCTGACCTTTTAATCAGAATGTTTTCAGTTCAGAAATATGTTTTGAATCCCAAAAGATGTTAGTGTTACTTCAGATCTCTTCTTTATCATGACAACATACCTTGCCCAGAACTCAGAGAAGTGGTCTTAGGAAATGTCTGGAGTGGGGACAAAGTCTCATCAATATAAGACAGGCTCACATTCACTACAGGAAGACAGAGTGGCCAACTTAGACAAATTAAGGACAACCCAGATGCTAAATGCCTCTCCAAAGAGACCAATAACCACTTCAGAAGTCTTCTTAAGAGATTATTACAGTCAGAATATGCTAAGGACAATTTTACAATCTGGTTTGTTGTTCATAGGCAAAGAGCCCAAAAGCAACCATTTTCACCCATAAGAGGAAGAATTAAAAGTAAAAAGAAAAGAAAAACAACTGAAAAAATACAGAAGTAGAAACATGCTATCTAGTCGACTGTTGACTTGTATTAATGTCTCCCTCTTCTCAAAACTACATTTATCTATAGTCAGTGCCACACCCTTCAACATATTATTATTCTTATTGTTTCATTCCCAGAATCTCAAGATTAACTTAGAAAATCTCAAGAAAGGGGAAAATGTCTTATGTTTCTTTTTATAACTTCTTAGCACCCAATAGGGTTGCCTCCCAAATAGGCACTCTGTAAAGACCTACAGCTTGCAGAGTGAGCCTTACTACTCTTCTGGCTCCTTTAATGTCAGTTAAGCTTTCCTTCCTCCTCGCCCCCACCCCTCCCTTCCCTCCCCCTGACTCAAACAGGTGTTTTGTACTCTAGCCCACTAAGGTAATTTATTCTCTTTATTCCAGAATTGTCTTGCTCATTCTAACATGCGCATTTTGTGTTCATGCTATTTCTTTTCTAGAATGTTCTCTTATCACCTCTCTACTAGCAAAAATGTTGCCATTAACTATACTAAAGGTAATGAAAGATATACTTAAAGTCTTAGTGCAGCTTTAAACTTTAATAATGTAATCCAGTGCTTTAAAAGACTTATTATTTCAATAGGGTGTTTGGTCCATTGGGTGACACTATCACCACTCTAGGGAAAGTCCACTTCCTTATACTTGGAAAATTGCAATAGTCAGATACATGCTTTGAAACCAGATCTTCCTAGCTCCACAGATTTTCTCTATCTATTATTATAAACTGCCCTTCAGAGTGACAGGAACTGACATTAATTTGGGACAAAGCTCTATTTATCATTATCTCATTTATCAAACATCTCTTGGGTATAGACAACACAAGTATTGTTTTGCAGATATGGAAGCTGAAACTCAGAGAAACCAAAAGCCTTACCAATGATTATATACCTATTAAAAATCAAGAACAAGATTTGAATGCATGTCTAGCTAATTCCAAAGTTCTATATTCTATTCATTATGTTACATTGCTTCTCAATACTAAATTTTACCACCTTTGAAAATTGGAGGATTACAAAATATTAAAAATATCAGTGACCTTGGAGAGTGTCTGTACCAAGCCCCTTCATTTTACAGGTGAGAAAATATGATTCTCAGGGAAGGTACTATTAGATCCAAAAATATATATCATCAGGTTAGGGATAAGAATCAAGATCTCCTGATTCCCAGACTCAGTCCTGTGTCCTTTTCATTAAGATGCTTATGAAGTTGTTGCTTTATTGTTGTTTTTTACTCATCTTGAAATACTCTCTTATGAAAAAATAATCCTGCATATGGAAACAAAGTTCTAATTCTCCTTCTAGATTTCTCCCTTGAATGTTTTGTAAGTCACCATTAAAGCCTGACAGGCAGTTTGGAAGTTTGTTGTCCTTGCCCACCACTTCTCTGTCAATGGAAAACTCTGAGGTTTCAATTCTTTCTCAAAGCAGCATCTGAAATCGCAAAAGTCGCATTGCTCTCCAGTATGATAAAGTAATTTTGAAGATAAAGTCTCTTTAGGGAACATTCGTTACTAAGAACTGCTTTTGAATTTAAGAGTACAAAATCTTTTCTACCCCCCCCCCTTAGTTCTCTTCCATCCATGTCTTTTTACAATCAAAGAAAGAGCCTGGTACTTATAATCAGGGACTAGAAGTGAGATTATATCTCTACTTCAAGATTCAATACCTCCCAGGAAAAGGTACATATCTGTAGTAACTGATCACACTGTTTTTGAATCTCCTGGGTATAAATGCTACACATTAGCACCTCTTAAATTTTCTAGCATTAATAGATACCTTGTCAAGCCATATCTCTTAACTACAACATTTCCAGAATTTACAAATAATCTACTATATGGTAATCAGGGTTTTATAGAATTGAAGTCATGGAATATTTTAAGGAAGAATTTAATAACTGAAAACAAAACACTTCCATTTAGCAAAGGTTAGAATAAAAAGATTAATAATTAGCACACATAATGCTTTCAGATTTGTAAAAGATTTTATATGCTATATCTTTTTTAGAGCTAAGCAAAAGCAAAATAAAAGTATGAGGTAGTTAATAGAGACATCAACATTCTTTTTTGCATTTGAGAAAGCCACAACTGATAGCCTTAATGATTAGCCAATATTCAACAAAACAATATTCAAGCATGATTCTGAGTTGGCATTTGGAAGATAAATCTTTCTAAGTATAAGTTCCACATGCTGCTGATGGAATAAAAGTAGCTTTGCAGCTAAACTCTCCCAAAATTAATTACAAATAATTGCATAATAATGCCTCAAATCAAATTCTAGAGAAAAAGAATCAATAAAAATTTGGGGTGAGGCATTTTTCTAACCCAAGTCTACTTAGGAAAGCAGAAGGAGAGGTGTAAGCCATCTGAGTAACAGAATGCAGAGGGGAGCAATATTATCCATGGATCTTGGAGTGGGTGTAGCACCAGCAACAGCAGCTTCAGAAGCTCTCATCTCAGAGATGATCAGGAGACTTGGAAATTGGTCAGAAAGAGATTAAAGAAAACCCTGTGCTGGAGCTGTTTGGTAACTGCATTGCCCAAACCCACATTCTAATTCAGTTCCTGGATGAAAAGGAACATTAAAGTTTGTAGAAACAAGAAATCAAGAGCCCTTCCTAGGTATGGAGTGGGACACAGATAAGAAGAGCAATGACCATACTTCTCCCCAGATCACACCACATTGGGGATACTGAAAATTTATAAGCCCTCAGAACTAGCTCTAAAAAGGGCCACATGAAAAAGTCTGAACACTGTTAGTGTTCACCTTCCCATTGGTAAGCAAAGCTCAATTGTAACCCTGAAGTTCAATATCAAGAAATAGGAGAGACCATATCAATAACTAAAACAACAAAATATTGTGTCAATAGTTACATAAGACTTCTAACAAAATGCAACATTAAATCTGATTAACATAATAGAAAGCATAGGAATACATGGAACCTTTATAAAAATGATGAGTAAATACATATTTAAATCTGCAGTTCAGTTCTGTATTATCTGCAGTGGTATAAACAAGAAGGCTCCTTAATTAAACAGAGGATGAAGCAAGGATGTTTTTTATCACTACTGTTATTCAATATTGAATTAGAAATGCTACCTATATCAAAAGGACAAGAAAAAATTGGAAAAAATAAAAATAGCAATAAGCAAATATAACTATCACCCTTTGCAGATAATCTGATGATGTATTTAAAGAACCCAAGAAAATCAATCAAAAAAGTATTTGAAGTAATCACTTGAATAGAGTTGTAGGATATAAAATACAATCACATAAATTATAAGTATTTTGCTAGGTTAACAATAAAATCTGGCAAGAAAAAATAGAGATAGTTTATTTAAAGTAAATGCAAACAATGCAAAGTATTTGGGATTCTACCTGTCAAGACAACCTCAGGTACTATATGAACATAATTACACGTTTTACACAATTAAAGGCAGATTTAAATAATTGAAGAAATACCAATTGCTCATGAGTAGGTTGAGCCAGTATGATAAAAATGGCCATTCTACCTAAATTACAGTGCTTTACCAATAAAACCAAAAGCATTTTATAGAAGCAGAAAAAAATTATATCAAAATTCATCTGGAAAAAACCATGCAAGCATATAAAAGGAATGAATGAAAAAATATATTGTAAAGTTGGACAGCCTAGTAGTAACAATTTTAAACTATATTATAAAGATGTAATCATCAAAATAATCTGGTTCTGGTAAAGAAATAAAGAGGTTGATTAATTACATCAATAAATACATAAAATACAGTAGTAAATGACCAAAATTACTTTGTGAATGATAAATCCAAAGATCCAAACTTTAGGGGCCAGAAATCTTTGCGTGCCAAAAATTTCTCAGAAAACTAGAAGGCAGTTTGGCATAAACTAGTTTTAAATCAACATGACACATTGTATACCAAGATAATGTCAAAATGAGTACATGATTTAGACATAAAGCGTAATATAATCAGCAAATCAGGGAAGCAAATCAGCAGATCCTATCATGTTTGAGTACAGGAAGAGTTTATGACCAAATGAGATGAAGAGAATCACAGGAAGTGAAATTGATTATTTGGTGTGTATCAGATTGAAGGCAAATTGGACAGGCAAAAAAACAATGAAGCAAAAATTAGAATCAAAGCAGGAAAGTAGGGAAGAAATTTCTATCAAGTATCTCTAATGCAGAGCTCATTTCACAAAGTGTTAAATTGATTTTTAAAAAGACCTATTCCCCAACTGATAATCAAAAGATTTGAATAATCGTTTTGAGAAGAAACCAAAGTTTTTAATAGTAATGTGAAAATTGCTCTAAATCTCTAATAATTAGAAAAATATAAATTAAAAAATTCTGAGATACTATCTCATATCAAATAGATTGCTTAATATGACACAAAAAGAAATTGGCAAATTAAGGAGGGAAAAATTTGGACAGTAATGCATTGTTGTAGAGTTCTGAAGTAGTCCAACTGTTTAGAACTATTCCCAAGGAGATTTAAAATTGGGGATATCTTTTTACCCAGCAATATTACTACTAAAACTGTATTTTAAAAAAAGATAAAAGAAAATGGAAAAGGATCCAATTGTATAAAAATCTTTACAGCAGTTCTTTTTGTGGTGACAAAAATTTGTAAATCAATTGGGGTATGACTGAATACATGGTATATGATGATAATAGAATACTATTTATTGTGCTTTAAGAAATATTGAAGAGGTTCAAACTTAATTACAAGATTATTAATTTGAAAATAGTTATTTTTTCCTTCAAGGACATAAATGTTTCAATGAGTGCTGTATTTCAATAAATCATTTAAAGTAGTTCCAAAACTGTCTAGAAAATTGACTTCTTCCCCACAATGGAATTTAATATATTTGTACAAATATCTGAATAGGTTGTTGTTATATTCTGTCAAACTATGTTTTTGATATCTTTCTTTACTATAAAAGGAAATATTCAACTTTTTTTTTACTGTACAGACATATACATATTTGATTTGAATCTCTAATTTGTATCAATATAGATCAGTTGTGAAAAAAAGAGAGAAAAACAGAGAGAGAGAGAGAGAGAGAGAGAGAGAGAGAGAGAGAGAGAGAGAAAGGGAGAAAGGGAAGGAGGGAGGGAAGAAAAAAAGAAAGAAATTCTCAGCAGGAAGGTCTAAAAAAACCAGAGAGGACTTATCTGAGTTGATGCAAAGTGAAGTGAGAAGAATCAGGAAAACAATATATGGTGACAACAATATTGTAAGGATTATCATCTGGGAAGAGTTAGAAATTCTGATCAAGACAATTCCCAAATACTCATTGTGGGGAAGGAAAAAAAAACCCCAACAACTACTTCAAGAGAAAAAAACTGATGAACTTTGAATGCCAATTAAAGCATGCTTTTTTTTTAATCCCTCATACTTTTACTTTTCTTTTGCAACATGGCTAATATAGAAATATATTTTGTATGATGTCACGATTACAATCTTAATTGAATGAATTACCTTCTCAAGGGAGAGAAGCAGTAGAGAGGGAGAGAATTTAAAACACACAATACTAAAAATGAATTTAAAAATTCCTCATCTATCTGGGAAATATTTAATGATATAAATAAAAAATATATTTAATAAAACAATTCTGAAGTACTACCTGTGACAAGTGAAATATATTAACTGGGATAAGAAAAGTTTAAGCTCCCAAATATATTTATTTTTTAAGCAATGCATGCAGGTTGCATAACAAATAAGGACCAAGACTCTTTAGCTTGGCACTAGACCCTGCATATGGTGGGGGAAGAAACAGATTTTTATGCATTAAAATAAAATAATGAAAAGGATATAAACCAGAATACAAGATTAGGTCATTTTATTTCTAATTGGAAGAAAGATCAAGGACTTCCCATTTTTGAAAGGGGAAAGAAAACAAGTAAAATTCCCTGAAGTCAGAAAAAAGAGGCGTTCTGCAATTCTTGAAGGGTTTGTGTTTTATCAAAGAAACATAGAAATAGTAACTCATTAATCAATATGGGATTAGTTTTTAGATAGAATATATGAGTTACTTGAAATGTATAATTCTGAAAAATTTCTTGCATCAGTCTTTGGATCTGAATAGGTGTCTGGTCAACATAACCCAGGTCCTTAGTGAAGATTCTCTGAGTAATTCATGATAAAAGTGCAACTTCCCAACAATGCAGGGCTAGACCCAAATAATGTCATAAAGATTTTTCCTACACGCCTATAATTTAATAAACTATTCTAACAAAAGAGAAACTGGACTATATGCATAAGAGAATACAAAGATAACTGAGGTAGCTTCAGAATTAAATCACATGATAGTCAATATAGCTTATTTAATTCCCACAGAACCCAAACCCAGTCATACCTATCTGATTGATTAACAAGATACAAAGGGAAAATGACAAATGCTGAAGGGATGTGAAAAATTAGGTACATTAATACAATATTAGTGCTAGTTCAATCATTCTAGAAAACAATTTGGAACAATTTCTAAAGGGCTAGAAAATAATGCATACTCTTTAACTTAGTAACACCACTACTAGGCCTGTATCCTAAAGAGATTAAAGCAAAATGAAAAGGAGCTATTTGCAGAACAATTATTTTACAGCAAATAATTTTTTTTTAATGGGGAGACAGAACTGTAAATCAAAAGAGTGCCCATGAGTTGCAGAATGGCTGATTAAGTTGTGGTATATGACTGTTATGAAATACTATTGTGTCATAAGAAATAATGAGTAGGGTTCAGAAATACTTGGAATACATATCAACTGGTGCAAAGTGAAATGAGCAAAACCAGAACACTGTGCATAGTAACAGTGATTTGTTATGATAATCAAATATGAAAGACAACTACTCCAATCAAGACAATAATCCAAGACCATCTCAAAGGGCTCATGATGAAAAATGCTATATACCTTAAGGATAGAACTGATGAACTCTGTTAATTTTTTTTAATTTTTTTCTCTTTTTTTCCCTTTATTTTTCTTGCTCCTTTTTTCCCCAACATGGCTAATATGGAAATATCTTTTGCAAGACTTCACAAATATAATTGAAATTAAAATGTTTGTCTTCTTGAGTAAGGGAAAGTTTACAGGAAGGGAAATATTTGGAATTCAAAAATTTTTTTAAATTAATGTTATAAATAAATAAATTTTGAAAAGGTAACCCACTTACTGTTTAATATACCACACTACCACTTCATCAGGCCCAAATGTGAATCCATTAACTGACAAACATTTATTATGTGCCAGATGCTTTAGCCAATGAGTCATACTGCCTCTAAATGTATATATTTATTGATCAACTCTAACAATTGCTAGTACATGAATTGGTCTCACTCCCACCCCAATTTATGAACTAGATATTATGCTAGAATTATGTTATTTCTGTGTTTAGACTATAATATTTGTCATTCTGTAATTTATTCTTGCAATTATTCTAATGAGGTCATCTAATAGAGATTGTTTTGGTTACTTCTAATGATTTGCTGTATAATTAGCACTTGAGTTTCCTTTTCATTAATGGGTTTTTGATGATGTCACCAAAAGAAATACTTCCAGGAACCAAATGAAAAGACCCCAAAGTAGTGATATAAAATGTGAAAAGCAGGAATCAAATAGAGTTAAATTGCTTGTGGTCACTATCTACCCAATGATGTCTT
The DNA here is from genome assembly GCF_902635505.1 of Sarcophilus harrisii. Taxonomy (NCBI): domain Eukaryota; kingdom Metazoa; phylum Chordata; class Mammalia; order Dasyuromorphia; family Dasyuridae; genus Sarcophilus; species Sarcophilus harrisii. The sequence goes on from NC_045427.1 coordinate 602,376,532, forward strand.
GTTATTCTTTTCCACCTTTTTTCCCCTTCATAATCATATCAGTCCTGTGGAAGTTATGAAATTTAAGATTTTATGTACCTGCTTTAATGAATAAGTATAGTCAATTAGAAAACAGGCTTAATATTCTACTTTGTTGTATATTTTTTCCATTCTTTTATTTCTATCTATAAATATTGTAATATAGTGGAAAAATTACTTGGGTAGAAATGAGATATTCTTCATTGTCATTAGCTAGCTGAGTGAGTTGAGTCACTTCCTTGCCTCTAATTCAATTACTTTGCCTGAAAATGGAAACTCCAATATGTTCCTCCTTTTAAAAAAAATTGTCTTCTGATGTCTATTATATCTGATGTCTATTAAATCTGTTTGTTATGTTGTAAGAGAAGTTTCAATGGAGATGAGAGAAGATAAAACGATAAGTGATTCTCCTGTTTAAAAAGTCATAAAAAAGTTATTAACTGAAAAAGGTATTGATTCATAAGAAATATTCCACTTTCTAAGTTCTGTCAATTCAATGACCTCTCTCAACAGAGGATCCTGCCTCTAACAGTGATTCATCATATAAGTTACTTTGAGTGATCCTATTCTTCTTAAAGTCGGGCAAATTAAACTTCCTCTAATATTCTGTAAAGATATTCCCAAAGGGAAAGTTATTTATTCCTCTAGAAATGTCTTTAAACTTTATCTGTAATGTATCAGAAACCAACATTTCACTTTGCTGTAGGATAAATTACAAGCTGAATTGATTATGAAAGCAAATATCCTTAAACATAAAATCAATAATAAATACACTGAGCACAATGTGACTTTTAGTCTTTTCCTTCTGAATATCAGATTTTAGGAAAAAGTTCATAAAAAAAAAGTTTTGTGGACATTGGCAAAGACATTAACAGTCTTTTTCTGGGAAATGGTTGTTATTGCAAGGAAATATAAAAAGAAAGCTTTTTTCTTTGAAAAAAGATAAAGTTTCAGAAAACGTGGTCCCCCAAAGGACTTTATAAGCATCTTAATGCTGACCCCTGTATATGATCTTTTGGAAATTTTTTATTTCTTGAAATAATTGTAATTAACATAATCATCAATAATTATGTGCTTAAAAGCACATTGAAACATTTATTTTAATTTATTCAAAATTCAATGTAATAAATCATTTAACAAAACAAAACAGCAAAAAGAACTAATAAGTCCTTTCATTTTATAAAAGAATACATTTTATGACATTAAGTGGTTCCAGGAAAAATAAAACTTAGCTAGAATTCTACAACTGTAGTCTGTCCTCTTTTTAAACAAATAGGGTAGAAAGATTAGGAGGGAGTACCTTCTCATCTCTTTTGAGAGCAAACTTGGTCCTTATAATGTCAGAGTTTTTAGTTTTGTTTTCTTGTTCTTTCCATCTTCACTATTGTCTAAATGTGGCACAGTGAATGGAGTTCAGAACCTGAAGTCAGAAAAACTTGAGTTTGAATCCTGCTTTACTGTGTGACCATGGACAAGTCACTATGCTTCAAGTTCCATTTTTGTAAAATCGGGATAGTAACAGCAACTATTTCATAGGGTTTTTGGAAAGATCAAATCTTATTGTAAAACTTAAATGTAAATACTAGCTGTTATTATTTTGTGCTTGTTATGCTATGCATATTGTTTGTTTGGGTTCTGTTCAGTTCAGTTTGTTAGGTTCAGATGAGCCTTTCCATGCTTCTCTACATACAACATGATAAAGTTTTATTATATTCATGAACTACATAAATGGTGCTCAATCTTGTCATTTTTATTTTTAGTGTGTCTTGTTTGCCTCCTCAATATTAGTTAATTATTTAATCAGTCAACATTTATTAAGCAATTACTATGTGCTAGGCTCTGTACTAAGCACTGAGACAAAATTTACACTGACTCTACTCTCAAGCACTTTACATTCTAATGACAGAGGCAGTATCTATCTATCTATCCATCTATCTATCTATCTATCTACACACTATTATTTGTATAATAAAACCAAAATCAATATAAGGTGATTTTGGAAGTTCAGCAACTCGATAGAATCAGGAGATGCTTCCTGTGGAAGATATCACTTGAACTCAGCCTGGAGGGAGACTAATGATTTTAAGCTCTTGAAGATGAGAGATTCTAGAAATGGGTAAAAGCCACTTCAAATGCATGGAGAAAGTAAATGCAATATCATGTCTGTGAAATAGGAAATAAACCAGTACTGCTGGATTGCAGTGAAAGGAGTGGACTAATGTCTAAAAAGTCTGGAAAATTAGGAAGGAAAAAGGTTGTAAAAATTTAATTTTTTAAATATTGCCCTTGATAAGTTTTCTCAAAATGTGAAATTGGATAATTCATTGTTATTTAAATTTAATCCCTCCTACTTCTTAACATCTTGCTATTGTTTGCTAGAGACTCCCATTCACACACACACACACAATCACAAACACATGCACACACACACACACACTTTGCCATATCTTTATGCACATTAAAATTTATAGTATGCTTTAATATGCATATTTAGGAAGATTCTTTCAGTAGTATAGGAAGAAAGATGTTTGTCCTAAGAGGAAAAGAAGGAAATTCATTAAATCATTTATTTCAAATTAAAAAATCAGAAGAAAGGTCAGAAGAAAATATAAAAAAAGGATAGCTTTGAAAGGTATATGCTAAATTTATTAAACAACAGGAGAGAAAAAAAAACTGTATATAATAATATCCATCATCTTAAGTAAAGTTCATATTTTTTCTGTTCCTTTTAGAATAGTTAATTTTATTTGTTGTTTAAATTCAGATTAAAAATTATGATAATAAAACCTACTGAAATTCAATCCCTTATTAAAATTTCCCTTAAAATTCAAATAGAAATAATTATTTCTTTTCCAGATCTGTCAAAATACTGTGTTCATTTCTCAAGCAAATATTTTTATTTCAATTTTAGTACCTCACTGTTTGAGTGATCTAATGAATGGGAAATGCTGTCCTAATAGAGAAATTTTAACTACCTCATCCTTTCTTCTGTTATTCCTATCCATTTTTTCTCCTGATGCTTCAGTCTATCAAGAGTTCAGTTTCTTTGTTTCCTGTTTATTTTTTTCTTCCTTCTTTTCTTCCTTCCTTCCTTCTTTCCTTCCTTCCTTCCTTCCTTCCTTCCTTCCTTCCTTCCTTCCTTCTTTCCTTTTTGCTTTCTTTTTCCTTCTCTCTCTCTTTCTTTTTTCTTTTTACATTTCATAACAGTTACTGTAATACTGTAAAAATAGTTTGCATCAATTTCTTCCTTTCTCTTGCGTATATAACTAGCATATCCTCATTGCCAATCATCTCCTTAGTGACATCCCTTTTGCTTGAAGGTAATTATTGAAGTGATTTTGTAACCTACCTGTAAACAGAATGCATCTCTCTATTAACCTTTGGGGTGATCTTTTACTTTTGATTTTTTTGAGATTGTGGTATTCTAGAATTTAATGCCAGTTAGCACTATCAGGAGAATTTATTTTTTGAAAAGGAGATATTAATTCAGGGTAAGGCATAGGGGAAGAAAATATCTTATTACTCCTAGTACAAATCACTGGAAGTTAGGGTTCAGTCTTTGTGTGAACCCTGAATTGATGAATTAAGAAAATTAGTATTAGAAAGGATTGTGAAGGAAGGAACCCCCACTTCTCCCTCCTTAGTTTGCCAGGGAGACAAAGCACATACTCTTTCTCACCCACCCCTCTGGAACAATTTTAGCTTCCAGCCAAAGTAATGATAAGCTGTGATAGTTTGGAATGGAATCTTTCTGAGCATACAGTAGTCTGCACATTAGAAAAGAAGTGCTGCAGGGAAATAGTCTGAGAAGAGTACTTGAAGACAACACACTATTTTGAAAGAAGAAGACATTAAACCAAATAGTCTTAGTTTGCCCTCACATACTGTGTGTAAAATATACATATTGTGGTTTTATATTAAAAAAATAAAAGGGGGTGTTTTAACCATTTGGCACAAATCATTAACTCAATGAATTTCTAAAATTAATGAGTCAAGCAATGAAAACTTTTTCCTGGCTTGAGCCAATTTCACACGAGGCTATTCACAGTAATAATTTCAACATGCCTTTTTTTTTTTCCTTTCCTAATTTTCTTTAATGCTTTTTGAGAGTTCAAATAAAAAGGTGTATTTAATTGCTCTTAACAGAAAACTTTATTCTTCCTTTCAGATACATACTTATGGCTTGTCTGAGGCTTATAATTTTGAATATATGTGAATAGTACCAATATTCTTTCATTGGAATCATACTAAGATATTAGGCCTTCGGTCTTCCCTTGACAAATTTTGAGATTCTTTATTTTGGCTCTATGCTGATGGATGAACATAACTTAACTTGGTATTTTCATAGTACTTTCAGGTTTTCAAGCTACATATATCCTTAAAACAACCTTAAAACACTGTTAGTATAAATACTGTAATATATGAGGAAAAAGCCAAGGCCGCGAGGATTTCTGCACTTATGACATCCTCTCTCCTGGTGAATCATCTGCTGTTCTTTATTCTTTTTCCTTCTAGTATGTTTGTTTTCTCTCAAACTAGAAAATATATTCCTCAAAGGTGGAGAATTTATATCATCTTTCTTTTGTACCTTCACTAAAATCTTTCTTTGTTTAGTATAGGTAAATATAGATATGGTTAGTGGAGGTTATGTGGTAGTTGGATATTATGGCCATTCCAGAAATATTCTATCTTCTATTTTCAACAGAATCATAGAAAGAGGAAACTACACAGAGCAATGAAAGGAAGGACATCTGTTCCTTTGATCTGCTATTTTAGATGTTGTAAACTCTTACAGATCAAGACAACCTACCCAACTTAAAGTTCAATTTAGAGAGATCAAGGGGTCAGAGTAGAATAGCAAAAAGATGCCTATTGAGTAAAAGATGGTAAAAATGGTTTGCTTAGTATATTTCATTTAATTCTTCCACTTCAAAATTTGTTTTCATAGGAGAAATAATTTAAAGCCATTTTAATTATCAGGGAAAGTGGACATAGCTTGGGCTGGAGAAAAGTTTTGTTTTTCTGGACAAATCAGGAGACAGCTAACTTATAAAAGGAGGGGACTCAGAAAAGTACAGGTTTGGGTTACACTACCGTTGATTTATGGGAAAGTCATTTTACCACTTGTGCGCTAAGTGCAAATATGCCCCAATATATAAAATGATTAGAATTTGCAATCTGGAAAAGACCTTAAAGAGTATTTACTTTTACTTCTCCAGTTTAACAAATGAGGTCATTATGGTTTGTTGAGATAAGGTGACTTCATCAAGGTTATGTATAACTAGTTTACAGTCTAAACTAGGCTCTCAGCCTCATGTTTCAAATAAAACTGACCTAGGTCTCTTACATCCATCAGAGCAAGGAAAAGGATAAACCTGTTTGAACAATTAATAGCACTATTGACATGTTATGAATATCAGCCTCTTTTTGCCCAAACCTTTTTGCTAAATAAGCCCTTCTGACTGAGGCATTTTTAGTCTAGGATACAGCTGATTAAACTAGAGTAACAAATAGAGTGGTAATCAGATAAAACACATTTCCCACAACAGACCCAAATTAGGAAATTCATCTCCTGTACTTTCTTGAGCATTTAGTTACAAAGTTAAATCATTATACAATAACAACTTTGGTGATGGAGACAGAAGCACAATTTTGAAAGCCCATTTATCAACTTCTCTTAGGCACACATTCACACATATCAGTTGCACTCAGCTTGACCTTAGTCTTTGCACTTGTAGGTAGCTGACCCATGATAACACAAGGAAAAGAATTAAACATAGAAATTCTGAGTATAACTCTAAAGAGCTCTGCATACTAAACTGATGCCTTTGGTTCCAATTACCAGTAGTTTTCCAAGAATATTATAACAAAGGAATTTGAAAATTATGAATGAAAGCAAACCATCTAAGAAAGAACACATCACTTTTTTGTGTTATAGACATTTTTGACCATCAGTAAAAGCCTTTGGACTCCCTTCTCAAATATTTAAATGTGTTAATAATAAAATATTTTGTTCTAATAATAATACAATTATATAATAATAAATAATGAAATAATAAAAATATGTTAAAGAAGACAATGTGGGTACATGTGTGTTCCCCATATAAATTCATGGGCCTCTTGAAATATATTTCTGGTTTTCAGATTAAGAACTCCTACGTGGAAGAATTGTGATCTGGATTGATAACAATTCTTACCCCATAGCAAAGAATTGGAAAATGAGTAGATGCCCATCAACTGGGGAATGGCTGAATGAGTTGTGGTATATGAAGGTGATGGAGTATTATTGTTCTATAAAGTATGATGAATAAGCTTTTTACACGAATTGATGCTGAGTGAAATAAACAGAACCAGAAAAACAAAATAACAGCAAGAATGTTCAATGGTCATCTATGAAAGACTTGATTGTTCTCAGTGGTACAATGATCCAACACAATCCCAACAGACTTGGACCAAAAAACGCCATCTACATGAAGAAAAAGAATTAAGGAAACTTAATGCAAATCAACATATGATATATTCTCTTCTTTTTTTTTTAACAGAAAAAATGTTTTTTCCCTTTTGCTATGATTTTTCTCTTCCAACATGATTCATAAAGCAATGTGTATTAAAAAAATTCTTGCTCCAATGGAATCTCAGGGTCTAGAATTATTCAACTAGAACTTTAATAGCAAATAGTGCAAAGTATAATCTCCAATAGTACACTAAATGAATGGTATATATACAACCCTGGAATATTTCTTTCCCTTTTTTCCTGTCAATATAATCTGGAAAAGTCACACTGAGTGACCAAGAATTTGGATGCTGAATGCTCAATGTACATCAACTGTTTCATGAATGAAGCTATGACTTCTAAATGATAAAATTACAGACTATAGTCTGTGCAAGGATAGAGAGTGTAGAAATAAAATATGCAAAGTAAAGATAAATGAAGATGGGTAACATGAAATAAATTTGGAAGAGTAATCTAAAGTCAAATTATTGGTTTTTTTAACTTATTTATTTTTTGTTACATTTTAAGTTTCAAACTGTCCCTCTCCCTCCTTTACCATCCCCTGTTAGAGAAGAGAAAGTCATCAGTTAATATTTATCTATTTATCTTCTGTAAAGAAAAATATCTGTGTGTGTCTATAAAGTCATACTCTGTATACTTCTATTTATCAGTTCTTTCTTTGGAAGTGAATAACATCTTCTTTCACAGGTCCATTGTAGATGATTTGAGTACTTATAATGTCCAAAATAACAGTCATTCTTAGTTATTTTTAAACTAAATTACTGTGTTGCTATGATGTTTTCTTCATTCTGCTCATTTTTCTCTTCATATTTCATATGTCTTTCCACATTTTTCTAAAAAAAAAAAAAAACAAAAAAAAATCCCACTGATTGTTTCTTATAGCATGTCATTATTGCCACATGATCATATACCACAACTTGTTTAGTCATTCCCCAATTTCTTTCAATTTACAGGTTTTTTGCCACTACAAAGAGAGTTGCTGTAAATATTTTAGAACATATAAATTATTTTCCTTTTTCCCCTGATCACCTTGGGAAATGGACCTAATAGATGGTATTACTGGGTCAAAGATTATAAACTGTTTTATAATTTGTGGGGCATAATTCAAGATTGTTCTACAAAATGGAGTTAGGATCAAGGACAGTTTCACCACCAATGTATTAGTGTCCCAATTTTTCCACATCAATAACTTGCATAACTTTTGTCAATCTGATAAGGGTAGAAGATATCTGAAAATCTTCTTAATTTTGATTTCTCTAATCAATAATTTAGACCATTTTAAATATATATTTATGTGCATAACTTGTATAATATATATGCTTTATCAAAAAACTGCTTTTTTATCCTCTTAACATTTATCAAATGGTAAATTAAAATCAGATTAAGTGTTTTAAATGTCAAGTTCAAAAATATATACTTTAATATAAAGGAAATAGGGAGCCACTAACAATTCTTTAGACTAGGAATAATATAGTCAAACTTTTATTTCAGAGAGATTTTTTTGCAGCTTTAAAAAGAGATTGCCAGCCAGCCCTTTTTGTAGTGGCTAGAAACTGGAAACTGAATGGATGTCCATCAGTTGGAGAATGGCTGAATAAATTGTGGTATATGAAAATTATGGAATATTACTGTTCTGTAAGAAATGACCAACAGGATGATTTCAGAAAGGCCTGAGAGACTTACACGAACTGATGCTAAGTGAAATGAGCAGGACCAGGAGATCATTATATACTTCAACAACAATACTAGATGATGACCAGTCCTGATGGATCAGGCCATCCTCAGCAACGAGATCAACCAAATCATTTCTAATGGAGCAGTAATGAACTGAACTAGCTATACCCAGAAAAAGAACTCTGGAGATGACTAAAAACCATTACATTGAATTCCCAGTCCCTATATTTATGCACACCTGCATCTTTGATTTCCTTCACAAGCTAATTGTACAATAATTCAGAGTCTGATTCTTTTTGTACAGCAAAATAATGTTTTGGTCATGTATACTTATTGTGTATCTAAGTTATATTTTAATATATTTAACATCTACTGGTCATCCTGCCATTTAGGGAGGGGTGGGGGTAAGAGGTGAAAATTGGAACAAGAGGTTTGGCAATTGTTAATGCTGTAAAGTTACCCATGTATATATCCTGTAAATTAAAGGCTATTAAATAAAAAAAAAAAAAAAGAGATTGCCAGCTGCATAGAAAAGGAAATTGAGAGAGAATAATTGGAAACTAATTAGGAATCCATTGCAATAATCCTGGTGAGAAGTAATGAAGCCTTGAAATAAGAGTTATAGAGTATATCAATTGAAAGAACTGAACAAACACAAAAGAAATTATGCAAACATATTTAACAAGACTTGTAAATTCATTAAATATGGGGATTAAGAGAGAATAGGTGACAATTTAAGGTAATTTTGTTGCAATTTAGCTACACATACTGTGTTGAGTGCACAATCTTCTAAAAACAAGAACATCAGGCACCAATACTCCCTACACATTAGTTTTGGCTTGTAGCTTTTTCAAGTTGAAAAATTTACCATCAGTGTGGTACCTGACCTTGATGCCATGCTTAATCTCCCTGAAGCCATTTGACAGCATGGATGAAAATATGCTAAAAATTATAGGAGGGGGCGGAGCCAAGATGGCGGAGAAGACACACGCGACTTTCTAAGCTCTTCTCTTACCCTCTTTATCAATATTATATGGAGCCTCAAAATAGTCTTGACTGTTACATTAAAGATAAGAAGAAACAACTCACCAGCCGAAGAAAATCTGCAGTCCACCAAAAAGGTTGGGGGCCAGGGGAGATGTGCAGACAGGGAGAGAAAAGTCCAAGGAGAGTCTCAAACCGAAAGTGAAAGTAAAATCTCACAAAAGGGGCCACAACCGCAGTACAGGGTTTTTCCTTGGGGCAGTTGGATCCTTCACGGGGAGGACGCAGCCCGGGATACCTAATCTGCATGGGGGGAGCCTTTGGGGCCATAGAGCTTTCCGGGCTGATTTGCTTGGGCAGAGACACTGGGCAGAGTTGGGGTGGTCTGGCTGCAGTCTGTGGTCTGAGGTCAGCTCACCACGTCCCACAAGAGGCTCCGGCCTGGGGCAGTGACACTCACCCCTTAGTCTCTAGCCAAGGGCAATCACTAACCCACTAGCCCTACTACAGTTTGATAGTCCGCCAGGGGAACCACTTCCTGTTGGGGGAAGGAAAAACCCACCAGCACTCCCATACCCGGAGCCGGAAATGGTTTACATCTTTTCCCTGCTCTGCAGAGGAAGCTAGACCCCTTGCCTAGGAGACCACCCAAAGGCTTTAAAACATGAATAAAAGATGAAAGAAGGATTTGTTTCATGCAGAAAAAAGCAGGTCAGCAAACCTAAAGAGACCCAAACACCAAAAACAATCAGACTGTCCTCCTTACATGATGTCATAGAAGAGACCATTAAAAGTCTCAAAAGAGAAGAAAAAATGGGGAAAGGAAAGAAAGCTACAAGAGAGCAACAACTTCCCTGAAAAAGAATTGAAAAAGAAAAAATTCAGGAAAGTAAGAATTTGAATTGAAAATAAAGAATTTAAGAAAGTAGGGATCTGTGAATTGAAAAGACAAAGAACACCAAGAAAGTAGGATCTGTGAATTGAAAAAAAAAATAAAAAAAAAATTAGTGAAATGGAGAAAATTACAGACCAAAAAATACATTTAAAAAACCCAATTGACATATACAGAAAGAAGTAAAAAAAGTTAAGAAGAAAAATAATTTTAAAAAATTAGAACTGAACAATGAAACTAATGATTCATTGAGACAGCAAGAATCAGTAAAAACCAAAAATTGACAACCTGAAAACCATGAATTATCTATTAAAATGAAGACTTAAAAAATAGATCTGGAGAATAATCGAGGATTATTGATTTCCAAAAACTATGATGAAAAAAAGAGCCTAGATAATTTTTTACAAGAAATCATCAAAGAGAATCCCAGATGTAATAGAACGAAGGTAAAAAGGCATTGAAAGAATTCATCGAACACCTTCTGAAAGAAACCCTAAAATAAAACCCCAAGGAATTTGGGCCAAATTTCAGAACCACGATTAAGGAAAAAATTTTAAAGCAGCCAAAAAAAATTTAAATACCGAGGTGCCACAAAAGGATCACCCAAGATCTGGCTGCCTTAATTAAAGGAAAGAAGGGCCTGAAAGATATTCTGAAAGGCACAAAAACTTGGGATGCAGCCGAATAAACCCCCAGTTGTTGACATTTTCTTCCAGGGAAGAAGATGGAATTTAAGAAACAAAATGAATTCCATTTGTTTCTGAAGAAAAACCAGAACTAAAACAAAAATTTGATCTCCAACCATAGAACTCAAGAGAACAGAAAAAGGTAAAATAACCTTTGAAATTATATTTCTTTGTGGATATACAAAAAGGATAATGTAAATTTGATTGTACTGATATAACATAAAAAAAGGGAAGTAGATATGGAAAATGGATGATGGCAGAATAAGGGGGAAAGAATAAAAAAGAGGGAAACCAATCCAAGAAGAGGCAAAGGAAACTATCAAATCTGAGGAATTTAGAGGGGGAGAAATTGTGGAATCTTACCTCATCAGAGTTGGCTCAAAGAAAAAAAATTGACATTTGTTTTTAGAGAAAATTTCTCCGCCCATTAAAAAGGGGAGAGGAAAAGGAAAAGAAAAAGAGAATGGGAAGGAATGGAAAGACCCAAAGGGGAAGGAGGGATTATAAAAGGGGTAAGCATCGGTTCAAGAGGGGTACAAAGTTTAAAAGGGGAAAGAGGGTTGGGGAGGCAAGAATTAGTAAAGCACAACTGGGGTTATTAGGATGGCAGGAAAACAGATTTAGAATTCAACTGTAAATGTGAATGGGATGAAGTCCCCCAAAAGAGGAGGCAGATACAGACTGGATCAAAGTCAGAACCCTACAATAGTTGTTTAAAGAAACACATTTAAAGCAGGGGATAATATATAAAGGTAAAATTTGACAAAACTATTACTAGGTGAAGTCAAAAGTTAGGGTAGCCATCCTTATCCGATCAAGCAAAAGTAAAATTGACTAAAAGAGATAAGGAAGGAAACTACATCCTGCAAAGGGAGATAAAAAGAAGAATATCCATATTAACATATATGCACCAATGGTATGGCATCCAACTTCCTAAAGGAGAAGTTAAGAGAGTTGCAAGAAAAAAGACAACAAAACTGTAATAGTAGGAATCTCAACCCTTTAATTTAGAATTGGGACAAATCAAACCACAAAAACAAATAAGAAAGAAATTAAAGAAGTAAATAGAATATTAGAAAAATTAGGTATGTTGGATCTTGGAGAAAATTGAATGGAGAAAAAGGAATATACTTTCTTCTCAGCAGTTATGGAACCTATTCAAAATTGACCATAATTTAGGGACATAAAGACTAAATTAAAATGCAAGAAAGAAAATATAAAAGCTTTCTTTCAGATCATGATGCAATAAAACTACATTCAAAAAAAATTAGGGGGAAATAGACCAAAAAAGTAATTGAAAACTAAACAACTTATCTTAAAAATGATTGGGTGAAGCAAAATTATAGATAAATTTAATTTCCCAAGATAATGAAATGGTGAGACATCATACCAAAATTTGTGGGATGGCCAAAGGGTAATAAGGGGGGAATTTTATATCCTTAGAGGTTTACTTGAATAAAAAAGAGAAAAAAAGATTAATGAATTGGCTTTCAACTAAAATAACTAAAAAAAACCAAATTAAAACCCCCAACAAAACTCTAAATTGAAAATTTAAAATTAAAAAGGAGAAATTAAAAATATTGAAAGTAAAAAAACTATTGAACTAATTAATAAAACTAAGAGTTGGTTCTAGAAAAGCCAAAAAAATAGATGTTTTGGTAAATTTGATTAGAAAAAGGAGGGAGGAAATGAAATTATAGTCTTAAAATGAAAAGGGAGAACTTTCCACCAATGAAGAGGAAATTGAGAAAAATAAGGAGTTATTTTGCTCATTTTATCCAATAAATTTGATAACCTAAGGAAATGGATGACTACCCAAAAATATAGACTTCCCAGACTAAGAGGAGGAAGTAAATTGTTGAATACCCCTTTTCAGAAAAAAGAAATAGAAAGGCAATTAAACAACCCTAAGAAAAAATCACCAGGACCAGATGGATTTAAAAAAATTTTACCAACATTTAAAGAACAATTGGCCCCAATGTAAAAAATTATTTGATAAATAGGGAATGAAGGATCCACCAAATTCTCCTATGACACAGACATTATGATACCAAACCAGGTATTGAAAAACAGAAAGAAAATTATAGACCAACTCCTAATGAATATTGATAAAATCTTAAATAAATATTAGCAAAAAGACTACAGAAAATCACCCAAGATAATACATATGATCAAAGGATTTATACCAGGAATGATGGCAATATTAGGAAAATATCAATATAATTGGCCATAAAACCCAAATTAAAAAAACCATATGATCATCTCAATAGATGCAGAAAAAGCATTTGATAAAACCAACATCCATTCCTAATAAAAAACACTTGAGGTATAGGAAAAATGGACTTTTCCTTAAATAATCAAGCATCTATTTAAACCATCAGTAACATCATATTTTGAGACAAACTGCAACCATCCAAAAAGATCTGGAGGAAAAAGGGCCCACTATCACCGTTACATTTAATATTGTATTAGAAACCTTTGTATAAATAAAGCTAAAAGAGATTAAAGGAAAAGAATAGGCAATGAGGAAAACCAAATTATCACCTTTTCCTGATGACATGATGTTATACTTAAGAACCCCAGAGATTCTTAAAAAGTTAAAAATAACCCAAAGGTTAGCAAAGTTTCTGGTTATAAAATAAACCCACATAAGTCATCAGCATTCTTATATATCACTAACAAAATCCAACAGTCAGAGTTACAAAGAGAAATTCCATTTAAAGTAACTACTATTTATTCAGCCATTCTCCAACTGATGGACAACCATTCAGTTTCCAGTTTTTAGCCACTACAAAAAAGGGCTGCCACAAAAATTCATGCAATAAGGTCCCCTTTCCTTCTTTATAACCTTTGGGAATAATCCCAGAAAACTCACCAAAGGGATGATATTTGATAACTTTTGAGCATAGTTCCAAACTACCTCCAAAATTTGGATTCGTTCACAACTCCACAGGATAACCCAGGGCCTGAGAGAAACGAACTGATGCTGAGGAAATGAGAAGGACCAGGAGATCATTATTATTCAACAACAAACTGTATAATCCAGTTCTGATGGGACCGGATCCCCAGCAACGGATCCCAAACATTTCCAATGGAGCAGAATTATAACCGTTATGCCCAAAAGAACCTGGGATGACTAAAAACCAAATTGAATTCAACCCTTATTTATGCACACCTGCATTTTTATTTTCCCAAGTAATTGTACAATATTTCAGAGTCTGATTCTTTTTGTACAGCAAAATAACGTTTTGGTCATGTTACTTATTTTATCTAATTTATATTTTTAATATATTTAACATCTACTGATCATCCACCATCTAGGGAGGGGGGGTAAGAGGTGAAAAATTGGAACAAGAGGTTTGGCAATTGTTAATGATGTAAATTTACCCATGTATATATCCTATAAATAAAAGGCTATTAAATTAAAAAAAAATAAAGTAACTACTGATAATATAAAATATTTAGGAATCTATCTGCCAAGGGAAAATCAGAAACTTTATGAGCAAAATTACAGACCACTTTCACACAAATTAAGTTGATCTAACCAATTGAAAATATTAAATGCTCTTGGATAGGGCGAGAAAATAATAAAGATGACAATATTATTTAAACTAATCATTTATTTAGGCGCTATACCAATCAGATTCCCAAAAACATTTTAATAACCTAGAAAAAATAACAAAAAGTTCATATGGAAAACAAAAGGTCAAGAATTTCAAGGGAATTAAGAAAAAAAAAATCAAATGAAGGTTTTGCTTACAGATCTAAAATTTTTATAGAGCAGCAGTTAAAAAAACTATTTGCTTTTAAGGAATAGAAGGATCAGTGGAATAATTGGTTCAAGGGATAAAACAGTCAACAAAATAGCAACCTTGCTTTGAAAACCCAAAAGACCCAGCTTTGGGATAAGAACTTACTGTTTGATAAAATTGGGAAAAATTAAACAAAAGGCAGAAACTAGGCATTGATCCATACTTAACACTGACACCAAGATAATAAATGGGTTCAGACCTAGTAAAAGAATGAAATTATTAATAAATTGAGGAAAAGGATAGTTTACCCTTCAACCGGAAGGGGAAGGTCAGACCAAAAAGAACTAGAGATCATTACTGATCACAAAATAGAAAATTTTTTATACCAAACTGAAAAGTTTTTGACAAACAAAACTAATGAGAGAAAGGTCTTTATGACAAAGAGAACTAGAGATCATTACTGATCACAAAATAGAAAATTTTATACCAAACTGAAAAGTTTTTTGTACAAACAAATCTAATGCAGACAAGATTAGAAGGGAAGCAAAAATAAAATATTTTTAATAAAGGTTCTGATAAGGCTATTTAAAATATATAGAGAATTAACCTTAATTTATAAAAATCGCCATTCTAATTGAAAATGGTCAAAGTAGAACAGACAATTTCAGATGAAGAAATTGAAACTATTTCAGTCATAGAAAAAGATGCTCCAAGTCAATTAATCAAGAAATGCAAATTAAGACAACTCTAAGATACCACTACAACCTGCGATTGGCTAAGATTACAGGAAAAATAACGATGATTGTTGGAGGGGAGGGGAAAACGGGACATTATGATTGTTGGTGGAGTTGTGAACGAACCAACCATTTTGGAGAGTAGTTTGAACTATCCAAAAAGTTATCAAACTGTGATACCCTTTGATCCAAGTGTTACTACTGGGAATATCCCAAAGGATTTAAAGGGAAAGGGACCTGTTTGTGCAAGAATGTTTGTGGCAGCCCTTTTGTAGTGGTAAAACTGAAACTGAATGGATGTCCATCAGTTGGAGAATGGTTGAATAAAGCATAGAAAATTATGGAATATTATTTTGTAAGAAATGACCAAAGGATAATTTAGAAAGGCCTGAGAAACTTACATGAACTGATGCTGAGGAAATGAGCAGGACCAGGAATCAAATATACTTCAACAAAATACTAATGATGACCAGTTCTGAGGATCAGGCCATCCCCAACAAGATCAACCAAATCTTTCTAATGGAGCAGAATGAACTGAACTATATGCCCAGAAAAAGAACCTGGGAGATGACTAAAACCATTACATTGAATTAATCCCTATATTTATGCACACCTGAATTTTATTTCACAAGCTAATTGTCAATATTTCAGAGTCTGATTTTTTTACAGCAAATGTTTTGGGTCATTTATACTTAGGTATCTAATTTATATTTTAATATATTTAAATCTACTGGTCATCCGCCATCTAGGGAGGTTGGGGGTTAAGAGGTGAAAATTGGCAAGAGGTTTGGCAATTGTTAATGCTGTAAAGTTACCCATGTATATATCCTGTAAATAAAAGGCTATTAAATAAAAAAAAAAAAAAAAAAGAACTCTGGGAGATGACTAAAAACCATTACATTGAATTCCCAATCCCTATATTTATGCACACCTGCATTTTTGATTTCCTTCACAAGCTAATTGTACAATATTTCAGAGTCTGATTCTTTTTGTACAGCAAAATAATGTTTTGGTCATGTATACTTATTGTGTATCTAATTTATATTTTAATATATTTAACATCTACTGGTCATCCTGCCATCTAGGGGAGGGGGGAGGGGGGTAAGTGGTGAAAAATTGGAACAAGAGGTTTGGCAATTGTTAATGCTGTAAAGTTACCCATGTATATATCCTGTAAATAAAAGGCTATTAAATAAAAAAAATATAGGAGCAAGCTTATAGACTTGTTTCACTCCATTAGTAACTGGGAAAGCTCGAGAGCTTTGTCCATTGTCCAGAACCCAGGTCATTCTGAAATTCATGTGATGTAAATTTGACAGATAATATTGATGTACTTTCCTGGGCAACAAAATTTTTAGATAATTTTCCATAAATTCTCTTGACATTACTGTAACAAAGGCTTTCGTCAGATTTACAAGAGTTGCGTGCAGACCTCTGTTTGTAGCATGTAATTAAGGGAAATAATTATCCCATTGTACTCTGAGTTGAACACATCTGGACTGTTTCCCATTTTAGGAGGGACTTCAGTGAACTGAAACATGCAAGGAGGAGAGAAACCAGGATAGTGAATAGATTAAATTATTTTATATATGAGGAACAACTAAATGAACTAGGTATATTTGATCTTCAGAAGAGAAAAGTTAGGGAAAACGATATCTATTTAAAGTATAATTTGAATGACTTCCATGATAACTTTTCATTATCTTCTATATAACTTTAGAAGTATGAACTGTGACTTATAGAAGAAAAGTAGAAGTTATAGCTATAGAACTTATAAACATTATATAGGTAGGATTGTGGAAAAGGTACTTAAACTTAATAGAAGGAGGGACCTTTTAAAAGTAGGACTGTCCAAACATGGATGAATTTTCTTTTAAAGTTGTAAATAAATAAAAAGTGTGATCAAGAAAAGCCTGTACAGTTAATCATATAGGAGGTTGTGAAGGGGAACCTAGCACTGGGTGACAAATAGACTGATAAGCCATCACCTTTAAGATCTATAATAAAACTGGAATTCAAAAATAGAATCAGGATTATTATTCATATTTTAGAAATGAAGAAATAAATTCATGTTGTAAACTCTGATTTAAACTATGTAACACGATATCCTCAAAGCACATCTGAAATATTAAAGTTCCACAAAAGAAGGATGCCATGGATTTAGAACCACCAGGGTGAGGCACTAAGAAATTAGTTCATCAGTATTTATTCTAAGAAATGATTTTCAAGTCCCAACTTTCTATGCTAAGAACTATGTATTTTTTTTCCTTCTAGCTTACTATTCTGCTAAGCTCTTGGCCATTTTTTCTTTCATCCTGCCATATAGGAGGACAATTCAAATTAACAGGGATATTGTTGTGGTGGTTGTTTTGCTCTTAAATCACAAAGACTGGGACTGTCCCAATCTCACTCCATCTGGATGCTGGAGGGAGATGCTACCAGAGTCACCTCACTAATCTTATTCAGTTGCTGCAAGTAACTACTGAGGATGACACCATGATGTATCTCCTCTCCTTTGAAAGGCTCTGCTGGACAAATTGCAAAAAGTGTGAAAAGTGATAAGAGGAATGTATCACTGCAAATTTTCTTTATAGGCAACATATATAAACAAAATTCTCTCTCAGATGTGAAGACAGTGTTGCTTGGTGTTTTAAAAAATTACATTTTCAAGCAGCAAAAATCAAAGGTTGGAGTATACTTTAACTGAACTACAGGAGAAAAGCAATAGTTAGCCATCATAGAAAATCACTTTTTCTTTTAATAGCTTTATATGTCACATTATGCTCTTGGTATAATGAAATAAGGCTTGGTTTGGAATCAGATGACTTAATTTCTCTATTAAGTCAAGTGAATTATTTAACCTCTCTGGACTTTTGTTTCTTCTATAAAATAGGGACTTGGACTGAATGACTTCTAAAGCTCCTTGAATATGTAATCATCATGATCTTCTGTTAGTTTTATATGTGTGTATATTTTTAAATCATTTGTATATATTCTATTTATTCTTAGCATTTAGCACAGTGAGATCTTCATACCTTTTCTTCTTCATATGATTCATTAATGGTTATCATAAGAATTTCACTTTCCTAAAATATCATTATGAATTATACTCATTAATATCAACTTTACTGTCTCTTTAGCACATATATAAATATATATAGGATTTACTTGAATTTCTTCTTCTACCCTGAATATCATGTGGAAAGGTTGATTGGAGTATAGACAATTGTGATACATAAATGCAATACACTAAAATATAAAAAATACTAAAATACTAAAAAATAGTGAAAATGATTAATTTAGATTAGCAAGGAAGTTTTTTATATGAATAGATGCAGAGTAAAGTGAGTGCCAAAAAGAAATTATATTGATTATAACAATGTAAAGGAAAAAACAACAATGCTATGTAAGTATAATGACTAAACTTAGTTCATAAGAAAAGTGAAATAAAAGTGCCTAATTCTTTTTTTATGATCTTCAACATGTCACTTTCTGACTTGTTTTTCTTCACTTTCTATTGACTTCAGGATCACTTTGAAACTTCTTAATTTTACCTTTACTTTGATGCTAATTTCTTTCTCAACTTCTTCATCTGGTGTATTGCTGTTCATAAGTTCTGCTCTACCTTGGTTGGGTTACTTACTTTCTTGTAAATATATGCTGCAATTTCCATGCCTCCAAAACATTCATATCCCAATTGAAAGCTTCTTCCTTTCATACTTTCCATCTCAAACTTGTAGATATTTTTCAAATATCATCTTACACATCCAATCTTCTTTCTCAAGGTTTTCTAACACCTCTCATTCTATAAAAAAATCAAAGAATTCAGAGTCAGAGTTAAGAGTCAGATGCTTTCTAAAATATAACCTATACTTAAAAGGAATTCCCATTCTAATATATACAAAAAGTAGCCATCAAACCATGTCTTTAAAAGCCAAGGTTTTAAAAATATTCATTGAATCCAGTGAAGTAGCTTTAATCTTCTTACTTCTATGGTAGTCTATTCCAGTTTTGAATAATTCTAATTCTTAAGAAACTTTTATTTTTACCTGATTTCAAGCTTAAAATGGCCTCTTTATAATTTCTAATCATTGTTTGTTATCCACTTTTGATGAGCAACTGTCATATTCTACACAAGTCTTCCCTTCTCTCGATTAAACATGCCAAGTTCCTCTAAGTATTGTTTCTATACATTCCATCCTTTTATTTTTTTTTCTATTCTAGATGATGTCCTGCTCCTAAATGTCCATGTAAAACTCTGTTATCACATCTGAGCACATAGGGTCAGACTATTGCAGAGAACAGAAAAATTATTCTTTTCCCCTGAAAGGTGTGGTTTTCTTAGCAAAGGTCATAATTATATTAACTTCCCCTGCCCCTCCACCTGCTTATTATACTGTATTACTTGGTTGTATTGAAGCTGCAGTCAGCTATAACCCTTATTTTCCCCCCAGAAAAACTATTTTCAAACTATGAATTTCTGTCCAATACAGGTCCATTTGATTTTTTTGAACCCAGGTGTAAGACTTTATGTCTATTATTATTAAATGTCGACTAGTTAAATTCTGCCCAATCCTCTATAGAAACTGGGGGGGTCATATTATGGCCTAGTCTGGCCTATTACCTGTATATTGATTTGTTTGTTTGTTTTGCTTTTGTATGACCCATGAGCTGATTTTAAATATAATAAAATTATATATATATGTGTGTGTGTGTGTGTGTTTATTTAAGTAAAATGAAACATTTTAAATATATATTTTTTAAATCCTTAGCTATTGGACATTATAAAGGCAGATAGTGGACTGGATTTTAACATCAGAGTATACTTTGCTGATCCCTTGGTCTAGCCTGTAAAGCTTACTGCCTTATAGTTTGAACACTCTTCTCTTAAATTCTAAGAAGGAAGAAGTTAAGTTATTGACCAGTCATTGTCAAGTGCTTTTTAAAAGAAAATACTTAACATGGAAAAATGGAAGAAGCAATTTTGAACCTTCATACTTATTTCATCAATAATAACTCTTAAAAGCAATTGATTTCTGTGAAGTTCCAAATTATTCTGTTTATATCATTTTTTAAAATCTAAAGTAGTTAATAAAATTGTCAGTTGCACCTACATTGATCGCTTAGGACAAGTTACATTTTTGTTCCTTATTGAAATAGTTTTCCTATTTTGATTTCAGAATTTTACTTTTGAAAGTTTCAATTATTCCAACTAAATTTCCACATAGAATTTTAGTACATGAGATACTAAACAGACTTTTTACATACTAAGTTTTACTAAATATCTATTCCTGTTCAAATATAATTTGTCTCTCCAACTAAACTATAAGATTTTGAGGACAAGCTCCTACAAATATGGATATCCTCTATAGCTTTCATTATAATTGTTTATTTGCAATAAGTATTGGTAATTGGATGAAAAACAGTCTGTAATTCTGAATGTCCATTTTAAATTTAGTACCTTAAGCCAAGAGCTTCTACCAAAGCTGGTAAGGCTCCTAGGTACCTGAAGCACTAAGTTTGTTTTGATTAATTCTACTCTAAGCACTAAAGGGAAAAAATAGAAAAATAATTTAAAATATTACTTTGCCACTTATTTCATCACTTTAAATAAATAAACATTTATTCAGTGCATATTGTTTGCACAGCACTGTGGCAGGATAAGATAATTCTAAAATGTTATAGAATGGTAAACTGACTTGACCAAAGAGGAGGTGATTATTGAGAGATTTTGCCAATATACTGCAGCATTTTCTGTGTGTTTACTGATTTATAGACTGATGATCACAGAAAAAAAAGCCATCATGTCTATCTTTAAAAGCTTAAAAAGACACTTTTAATTGTAAATTCATTACAGATTTGTAAAGTAGCAGGAGCCTGAAGGAAAAGAGAAGCAACACTGACTTAGAAGTACATTCCCAGAAGCCCAGATTGGTAGTGAATAGATGAAGCAAATATCTTCCATGGGGAACCCATAATTCTATACCCTCATTTGAGATCCAGGATAGAAAGTGAGCAAATTGGTCTATGAATCAAGTTTTTGTTATCTTGTTTTCCTTCTGGAGACATTCATCAATTATTCAGGTGTTAAATACAAACATCTCTTTTTAAAAGAATGTGTTAAAAGATGTTAAAAGATTTATATTCATGAGTGGAAATGTGAGAAAATCATGAAGCTTACCAGAAAGAAAAAGGAATGAATGATTCTGAGAAGTAGAAATCAAAGTCAATATCAAATAATTTATAATTGGAAAAATATATATTCCCTGTGTCTCTGAAGACATTTAGCAGATGTAAATTTCCTTTTATAGAGGGCAAATTCAGTGTCTTAAAAGGAAACACATAAACAAACAAACCCAATAACAACAAAAAAGTAGCAACTTATATGTGGTTTAGAAAGGAAAGTTCATAGCAGGTATCAGAATATCTTTTATATCACAGAAGGAAGAAATATGTCATCACAGTGTGTAGTTATTCCCTACTAAGGAAGTATAGAAGTACTCTATATGCTTTTTAGAAGAAGTAGCATCACTTAAAACCAAAGTTCTTAACCTCTGAATTCCTTTGCTAATCTGATGAAATCTATAATGCCATGATCAAAACCATAATTTTAAATGTATAAAATAAAATATATAGGATTTCAAAGACAAAAAGTCATATTGAATGTTATCAAAATACTTTAACAATAGAATAAGAATTATTAATTAGTGTTACTTAAGAACCTCTGCTCTAGAATCTAAGATGTATGGCTCCATAAGCATATTCAAAGATGTTAACCTGATGAAGAAATGAGTAGCTAATCAATGAATAATAAAGGTGTAAAAGATGTAAAACAAACCAAATATCTGTAACTATCGAATAAATTTCCCTGTTTCTAAACTGATTCATCTTAATCAAACAGAGTACAAATAATAAAACCAAAGCTGAAATTTGTGAAAGCTTAGGGTATTTATTATTTAGGATAAATGCCAGAAAAACAGTAGCAGTTCAGATATAAAAATCAGGATAGTTTATAAAACATGTAAACTATCTCAAGAACTCCAATTCTATATTCCTGGCTTTGACAATGAACTCTAGAGCTCAAAGTAAACCCTTTACTATGCCTGTAGACAGTAAATGTTAGTGCTCCACCTCCTGAGCCTTGAAGCTTATTGCCACACCAATAAGGGATTTTTTTTTTCTCAATCAGGCCTGGAGATAATCCAGGGTTTCTCTACTAAGAAAAGGAGCCAAATTTAAATATCTGTCATGTTTGTCGGCCAAATTTCTTTCTTGATCTCTAGGCATCTTTAGTAAACATTTCTGTATTTCAAACTTACTCTTTGCTGATCATACCCTGCTGTTATTTAGTAGCCAGATGTTCTCCTTTTTTCCAACAGCACTCTCTTGAATTTAATATTTGCATCACTAGAAACAGAATATTTGACTATCAATTGACCCTATATCTATTTCTAGACTGCACCTACTCCTATCTCCTTGAAAAAAATTTCTCACCCTTAGAAATATGATTGGTTGTGAAAGGAAAAGAATCAGTCTGGCAAACTAGTATTTATAAAGTAATCACAGTATTCCAGCACTGTTATTTTTAGTTGTTTTTTGTTGTGTCAAACTTTTCATAATCTCATTTAGAGTTTTCTTTGACAAAGTTAATAGAATGGTTTGCTATTTCCTTCTCCAGTTCCTTTTACAGATGAGGAATTTAGGCAGAGTTAAGCGAATTGTTCAAGGTCACACAGCTAGTAAATGTCTCAGGTAGGATTTGAATTCAGAAAGATTAGACTTCCTGATTCTCAGCCCAGTGCTCTAGCCACTGAAGTTTCTTTCCAGCATTATTTTTGTGAGAACTAAAAATATTCCTTGCTCTTAAGGAAGAATGTTTTCTAAAAGCTAAAATAGCAAACATTATAATGGGGTATGTAATGAAGATGTGTTAGATTCCAGGTTACTTTGCACCTTATATATCAACATAAGTGGCACTTAACAAATGCTTATTTCCTTCTTCTCTCTACTTAATTTCTTCCCCTATTCCTTCTTCCTTTCCTTCTAGGGATCACATGAATTTAGTGAATAACATTTCAGAGAATATAAGGAAAAGGACTGACAGCAACTACACCTCATGTTACATTGCTTTAACAAATCCCCATGTGAAGAAATTTTCTCAAATAATGTAGGTTGGTACCTCTTCTACAATTTATATTCTTACATGGAAAGACCTATGAACTGATGCAGAGTGATGAGCAGCACTATTATTAAAACAAACAATTGTGATGCTTTTTATTATAAAATTATCAAAGAATGAAATTAACAGACCAGTCTAGATGACCAAGATGCTATAATAACAAAGTTTTAAAGCTTTGGCAACAGTGATCCATATAATGACCCTTCCAGAGGACTGATGATGAAACATGCTATCCATTACAGAGAAGTGATAGATTTAGGGTACAAAGTGAGATTTATTTTGTGTGCTGCCATTGAAGATGTTTGTTTTCCTTGACTAGATATTTGTTACAATTTTTTTTCCTTTTAACAGTGCAATAGGGGTAGGTAGGAGAGAAAATAGATTTCTTTCTTTTTTTTTAATAGAAAGGGGGTCTACACATGTGAAATGTGAAATAAATTTTCAAATAAAGTCACTATTGGTTAAGTTGTTAAAAACAGTATATTGGAGCCACCTCTTACTGATTAGAGGGAATTGAATTTTAAATTTTCTATATAAACATTTATGTCTAAGAAATCAGTAAATGGGGCGGAGCCAAGATGGCAAAGATGACACATGTTTCTTTCTGACTTCCTTTACAACCCTCACACTAATAAAATCTAACCTCTGAATTAGCTTTGTACTGGCATAATCTATAAATATTGGGAGTGCAACAAATTATCATCAGAAGATAATTTTGAAGATTGCCAGAAAATGGAAATGGGAGGGAGGCCAGTAAAGCACAAGCAGCTGAGTACAAATGTCAGCACAGACAGCACAGAGTTCTGGGGTGGTGCAGACTCCATGGGGCAGAGAATCTATGGGGAGGAATCTACAGCACTGCTGGCTACTCTACCCTGATTGCAAGTCAATAGATCAGCAAAGAAATTATAAAACATCCAACACAAACACAAAAAAATCAATAGTGAACCGCAAAATGCCAGAATCTCACAGGACTTGGCCATACCCACTCAGCACAAGGAGTGAATCAGTACTGCTGCAGGGCAGCTGTGGTCACTTGGAAAACCTCCCCCTCCCTAAAGGCAGACCTTAACTATTGTTTTTAATGAGTTAATACACATCTCTCAGATTGGCTAGGATGAGTGGAAAAGATAATGTGGAATGTTGGAGGGGATGTGGGAAAACCGGCACACTGATATATTGTTGGTGGAATTATGAATACATCCAGCCATTCTGGAGAGCAATTTGGAACTCTGCTCAAAAAGTTATCAAAGTGCAGATACCTTTTGATCCAGAAATGTTACTACTTGGCTTATATCCCAAAGAGATCTTAAAGAAGGGAAAGGGACCTGCATGTGCAAAAATGTTTGTGGCAGCCCTCTTTATAGAGGCTAGAAACTGGAAATTGACTAGATGTCAATCAATTGGAAAATGGCTGAATAAATTGTGGTATATGAATATTATGGAATATTATTGTTCAATAAGAAATGACCAGAAGGAAAATTTCAGAAAGACCTGGAGAGACATATATGAACTGATGCTGAGTGAAATGAGCAGGACCAGGAGATCATTATATATTTCAACAATACTATATGATGGTCAATTCTGATGAACGTGGATCTCTTCAACAATGAGATGAACCAAATCAGTTCCATTTGTTCAATAATGAATAGAACCAGCTACACCTAGGGAAAGTACTCTGAGAAATGAGGGTGAACCACTACATAGCATTTCCAATCCCTTTGTTTTTGAAGCCCCCCAAAGCAAAATAATCTGGTCCTCATCACGCAAGGATTTAAAGAAATTAAAAAGGATCTTAAAAGAGAACTAGAAAAAAATGGGGAAAGGAAATGAAAAATTTGCAAGATAGTTTGGAAAAGGCATATAAATCATTGAAAGATAGATTCAATAAAATGGAAAAATAAAGCAACTCCCAGAAAAACAGAATTTGTGAAACAGAAAAAGAAATAACTACATAAAAACAGAATTTGTGAAATGGAAAAAGAAAATAATTCCTTAAAAAAACAGAATTTGTGGGTGGGGGGAAGCAGAACCAAGATGGTGGAGAGAATGCATGGTTCTTTCTGAGCTCTCCTACTACCCTCACACTAATAATAAAATTCATCCTCTTAAATAGAGATTGACTGGTAGAGTCCACAGATATTGGGAGTACAACAGATTTTCATGGGACCTGACCATGACCACTCAGCATTGGAGTGACTCAGCATGATCCCAGTGCAGCCTTTGCCACTTCCTGGTGTCTGTAGAGGAATCTTAGAACTTCATTGCCTTAAAAGCTTATTCCAATATTTTTTTTAAATGAGTAAAAAAGCAAAGCGAGCTCTAACTATAGACAGCTTCTATAGTGAAAAAGAACAGATTTCAAACCCTGTGAAGAATAAAAGCAGATTGTCTCCAGATGAAGCCACAAACGGTGATATGATGAGACATCAAGAGTAAGTCAATCAAAACCAAAAAAAGTGAAAATAAATAGAAAAGTATGGTAAATATTTACTTGGGAAAATAATAGACCTGGAAAAATAGATCTAGGAGAGATAATCTAAGGATTATTGGACTCTGCAAATTATGATTAAAATAAGAGCCTAGACACTATTTTTCAGGAAATCATCAAAGAGAACTGCCCAGTATAAATAGTATAAAATATTTGGGAATCTATCTGCCAAGGGAAAGTCAGGAAATATATGAGCAAAAACTACAAAACACTTTCCACATAAATAAAGTGAGATCTAAACAATTGGAAAAATATTAAGGGCTCTTAGATAGGTTGAGTGAATATAATAAAGATGACAATACTACCTAAACTAATCAATTTATTTATTGCTATACCATTCAAACTCCCAAGAAACCATTTTACTGAACTAGAAAAAAAAATTCATCTGGAAGAATAAAAATTCAAGAATTTCAAAGGAATTAATGAAGAGAAAATCAAATGAAGATGGTCTAGCTGGACCAGACCTAAAATGGTCATCAAAACCATTTGGTACTGGTTAAGAAATAGAGGAGTTGATCAATGGAATAGGTTAGGTTCACAGAACAAAATAGCCAATGACTATAATAATCTAGTATTTGACAAACCCAAAGGTCCCACCTTTTAGGATAAGAATTCACTATTTGACAAAAACTGCTGGGAAAATTGGAAATTATTATGGCAGAATATAGGCATAGATCCACACCTAACACCATATACCAAGATAAGGTCTAAATGGGTTCATGATCTAGAAATAATGACAGTATAAACAAATTAGAAAATATATGTTAATTTACCTCTAAGATTTGTGGAGAATGAAAGAATTTGTGACCCAAGGAGACCTAGAGATCATTATTGATCACAAAATAGATAATTTTGATTATATTAAGTTAAAAAGGTTTTGTACAAAAAAAACTAATGTAGACAAGATTAGAAGGGAAACAATAAACTGAGAAAACATTTTTACATGCCCAGGATCTGATAAAGGCCTAATTTCCAAAATATATAGAGAATTGACTCAAATGTATAATAGTCCAAGCCATTTTCCAGTTGATAAATGGTCAAAGGATATGAACAGACAATTTTCAGATGAAGAAATTGAAACTATTTGTAGCCACATAAAAAAGTGCTCCCAATCACTATTGATCAGAGAAATGCAAATAAAAGACACCTCTAAGATACCACTACACACCTGTCAGACTGACTAAGGTGACAATAAAAGATAAAAGATAATGACAAATATTGGAGGCAATGTGGGAAAACTGGGACACTGATACATTGTTGATGGGACTGTGAAGGGGTCCAAAGATTCTGGAGCAGTTTGGAACTATGCTCAAAAAGTTATCCAGCTGTGCATACTCTTTGATCCAGCAGTATTTCTACTGGAATTATATCCCAAAGAGATCTTAAAAGAGACTCACATGTGCTAAAAATGTTTGTGGCAGCCCTCTTTGTAGTGGCAAGAAACTAGAAACTGGATGCCCATCAATTCAAGAATGGCTGAATAAATTATGGTATATGAATGCTCCGGAATACTATTTTTCTATAAGAAATGACCAGCAGGATGATTTCAGAGAAGATGGAGAGATCTACATGAACTGATGCCAAGAGAAATGAACAGAACCAGGAGATTATTATACACAGAAATAACAAGACTACATGATGATCAATTCTGATGGACCTGGCTCTTTTCAATATTGAGATGATTCAAAATAATTCCACTTGTGCCGTGATAAAGAGAGCCATCTACAATCAGAGAGGGAACTATGGAAACAGAGTGTGGAACACAACATACCATTCTCACTTTCTCTGTTCTTATTTGCTTGCATTTTGTTTGCTTTCTCAGTTTTTCATTTTCTTCCTTCTTGATCTGATTTTTCTTGTGCCACAAAATAACTGTATAAATATGTATATATATATATATTAGATCTAACATGTATTTCAGCATATTTAACATGTATTGGACTACCTGCCAGCTAGGAGAGAGTGTAGGGGAAAGGAGGGGAAAATTTGGAACAAAAGATTATGCAAGGGTCAATGTTGGAAAAATTACCCATGCATATGCTTTGTAAATAAAAAGCTTTCATAATAAAAAAATGAAGACAAAAAATCATTAAATGTTATGAATCAGTTTTTGTTTATTGTTTTGTTGGTTTTCTAGACTTAAAGGAATGAAGAAAACATTATTGATGTAGATTAAACTTGAATGCTGTATGTACTTTTTTTTTCAGAGAGCTAATTTCAAAAGTTCTTCCTTGAAGAGGAAGTAATCTGTAAATGTTTGTAAAATGCAAACAAACACATCATTAAATTCAAAAGTGTAAAAATGAAAGGAAAAAAAAAAACAAGGTCCTACAGAATTGGCTAGAAACTAGTTTCCTATACAGTATGCGATATTACATCTCAGAAAGAATATTTGAGGAATCTTTTATTTTGAAAAATAACAGCAATTGATATACATGATACAAAATTTTCCACTTTATCACTTACGTGAGAATTTATATAATTATTTCTCTCTTCCTTTAAATATATATCAATTCTAGAATAGACCATAGCCTTCTTCAATCACCACAATATTACATCAATGTATATTCTCTCTTCCAATTAAAATGGGGAGGTACCTTTGTATTTAATGTTGTCCTTGTTGGGAAAAGGAAAGCAGTATTCTAGAGGTTCATAGTGTAGCATCAGGTTATCTCGTTGCTGTGCTTTTCTGGTCAATTAATTTCGGCTCTCTCCTTTCTCAAATGTATATATTTAGGACTATATTTGATTCACAAAGTACATTTAAGGTCTTTGAGGGCAGGAACTACTTTTCATTTTATCTTTATTTCCCTAGAATCTTAGCACAATGTTTGACCATAGGAGATGGCTCATGAATTCTCACAGAATTAGAATGAATCTTAAAATTGGCTCTACATTTTTTCACATTTAATCCCAAAGATTTAGTTACATAAGAAGCTTTATCATTTAACCACAAAATTTCAGTTTTAAATTCATATATATATATATATATAATATGTTTACATTTATATTCAGAATTTTATGTCAATTATTTGGTGATTACGATTCTTGGTGTGCAATATATTATCTACCATCTATTGTATTTCAATGTTATAGTATTTTAAAAGAAAGGTTTTTATGAGAATCTTCAATATTGTCTGTAAAGAAACAAAAGAATTAGACAAATTCAGGGAATAATGATAGTAATCTTTAAGGTACAGTTCTCTGCTTGAGTAGGAGCTGAAGTAGAATAGAGATGTAGGTAATGGGAGTTCAAAAGACTGGGGAAAACAGAGATCAATTCAATTCATCAAACATTAATTGCCTCTTATGAATAAAGTATGATGCTTCTTCAGAACCTACTTAACATTTTGATTACATTAATTTATCCTTTGTAGTATTTCTTAAATTCCGTTCATTCTTGAGTGGTAGCAACCAGAACTGTAGCCAATATCAGCCAGTGCAGAACCACCTTCATGTTTCCATTTTGTTCTTCATTCTGATGGTCTTGTTCTCAAAAATAACATGCAGAGTTATTGTCTGTTGGGAAGGGATCATCATTGACTACTAGCATATTTCCCTTTTACATAAATGCCAACTAAAATCAATCATTCTATGAATAAAAGTCTAAAATGAATTTAAAAGCATGAAGAGGGAAAATATTTTTTAATTTAAATTTCTATTTTCAGGTCCAAATTCTCTTTCTTCCTTCAGCCCTCTCCCATCCATTGAGAAGGCAAGAAATATGATACCCATTATAGATATGAAGTCATATAAAACCTATTTCTGCATTAGTCATGTTTCCAGAAAAAAAGCAAGAAAATAAAAGAGAAAAATATGCTTCAGTTTGTACTCTGAATCAATCAGTTATATATCTGGAAGTTGGTGGGATTTTATATCCTCAATCCATTGGCATTGTGGTCAAAAATCTTATTGATCTGAGTTGCTAAGTATGTCACAGTTAATTATCTTTAAAAATATGGCTGTTACTGCACAGATTTTTCTGGTTCTTTTTATTTCATTTTTATCACATCATCCAAGTCCTACTTATTTTTTCTGAAACCATGCAATTCATGCTTTCCTATTATAACTTGTTCAACTATTCCCCAATTGATGAACATTTCCCTCAGATTACAATTCTTTACCACTACAAAAATCTAAAATACATATGGTCCCTTTTTTACTTTCTTTGATCTCCTTGGCATGGACACCTCATAGAAGTTGCTGGGCCAAAATCCTTTGAGTACAGATGAAAATTGTTCTCTAGGATGGTTGAACTATTTTATAATCCCACTAAAAGAAAAGGTATAGAAAGGAATCTGTGGAAAGAGTAAAACAGGAAACGGGAAATAAATGATTAAAATATTGTCAGTTTTTCAAAGAACAAATGTAAATTTTCAATTGATATATGGAAACTAATATTCCAAATTACTTGTAAGAGCTGTTGTTTTCCCTTCATTCTCAAAAAGGACCACGATATCAGGGAGCTGATGGCATGAAATGTAAGTGAATTGTATTTTTTAAAATTAAAGCTTTTTATTTTCAAAACATATGCAGGCATAATTTTTCAATATTAATCTTCACAAACCTTGTGTTCCAATTTTTATATCTTCTTCTCCCCACACCTCCTCTACATGGGAAGAAATCGAATATATGTTAAAAATATTAATATATATATATATTAAATCCAATATATACATCCATATTTATACAATTATTTTCCTGCACAAGAAAAATCAAATTAAAAAGAAAAAAATGAGAAAGAAAATGAAATACAACCAACAACTACAAAAAGAGCGAAAATGCCCACAGTCTTCTCTCTGTGTGTAGATGGCTCTCTTCATCACAACATCATTAGAACTGGCCTGAATCATCTCAGTTCCCACAGTCCCTTTTCTGCACCAATTGAGATAATCATGTGATTTTTGTTAGTTTAATTTTTTTATATAGCCAATTATGCTAATAGCTTTCCTAATATTGAACCAGCCCTGCATTCTTGATATAAATACTACTTGGTCATAGTGTATTATCCTGGAGATGACTTTCTATCATCTCTTTGCTAAATCTTTTTAAGATTTTTGCATCAATATTTAGTAGGAAAATTGGTTTAATTTTCTTTCTCTGTTTTGACCCTACCTGGCTGAGATATCAGCACCATATTGATGTTATAAAAGAAGTTTGGTAGGACTCCTTCTTTCCCTATTTTTTTCCATATAGTGTGCATATTATTGGAACTATTAAAATCATGAAGCAAAAAAAAAAGCATGAAGTAGTCTAGGTGCCAAAAATGTTGATTAATAATAAAATTAGTTAACATTTATATAATATTTAATATATTTCAGGCACTATGTTAAGGATTTTCCCATTTGCTTCTCACAGTAACCCTGGGAGGTAGATGCTATTATTATCCTCATTTTACACATGAAGCTACTGACATAAAGGTTGAGTAACTATACCAGCATCACATAGCTAGCAAATATGTAAAATCAAATTTGATCTTATGTCCCCCTGACTTCAGCTTCAGTGCTCTATGGAGCCACTTATTTCTCCCATGATTGTTGCTACATTAAGGCAACAAACCCAAGCATGATTTCAAAATACTGATTTCATTAATTAAAACTCATCTATAATTGTTCTATTACAAATTATTTAAATCACAAGATGAAAACCAGGAAATGTAATTTCTTTTTAATTTATACATCATTCTATTGTAAGCTCACCAAAACAATAGCACTTGATAGGTATAACACTCTCACTTCCTTCACAAAGCCTGTAGTGTTACATTGAACAAAGTCACATCTATAGCTAAGAGACAGTCAAAGATTTTACACTTTCTGCTGAGATTCACTTGCCATTGGGCTTATATATTCCCATTATGAAAAAATTATTGGACATTTTTGAGTATTTTACATTATCAAGTAGAGTTTAGAATCACACAAAGTATAGTACTATTTTATATGTCTTTGATATTACCAAATCTTGTAAAGTAAAACCCAGCTATACAGAGCCTTCAAGAAATCAGTCCTTTTAGATACTCTTGGAAGAGTAGTTTAGACTTGACAAATGCCTTTTTTCAACCCAACTCACCCCTTCACACTAGGCAACTTGATTTCTGTCCCTAATAATTATCAGATATTGCTCTTTAAAAGAGCAATATGAATTGCCAAGTACTCCTAATTGCCTGTTCCCATGATCTTTTCACATTTCTCATTTCCTTGATATCTCTATGCAGGGTATGACACTGTTGATTACCCCTATCTTTTTTGATACACCCAATTGTTTGCTTTTATGAAACTAAGATGTCATCTTTCTCTATATGTCCTCCCAACAACTTGTTCTTTATGTTTCTGTTTTCTCTTGCTCATTCATAGCCATTAAAGTCATTCCCCAAAGAGCTATCCTCTGATTTATTGTCCTGTCTTTTATTATTATTATTATTATAGCTTTTTATTGACAAAACATAGGCAGGGGTAAATTTTCAACATTGACCCTTGCAAAAACTTCTGTTCCAACTTTTCCTCTCCTTCCCTCCATCCCCTCCCCTAGATGGCAGGTAGTCCTATGCATATTAAATATGTTAAAGTATATGTTAAATGCAATATATGTATATATACACATATGCATATATAATACATATATATGTATATATACATATACACACACACAGTTGTCTTGCTATACAAGAAAAATCAGATTTAGAAAGAAGGTAAAAATAACTTGGGAAGAAAAATAAAAATGCAAGGAAATTATAATAAAAAGAGTGTAAATATTATGTTGTGGTCCACACTCATTTCCAAGTGTTCTTTTGCTGAGTATAGCTGATTCTGTTCATTACTGATCATTGGAATTGATATGGATCCTCTCATTGTTGAAAATAGCCACTTCCATCAGAATTGATCCTCATATGTATTATTGTTGAACTGTATAATGATTTCCTGGTTCTGCTCATTTCACTTATTATCAGTTCATGTAAGTCTCTCCAAGCCTCTCTGTATTCATTCTGCTGGTCATTTCTTACAGAACAATCATATTCCATAACATTGATATGCCACAATTTACTCAGCCATTCTCTAATTGATGGGCATCCATTCAATTTCCAGTTTCTAGCCACTACAAAAAGGCTGCCACAAACAATTTTGCACATACAAGTCCCTTTCCCTTCTTTAATATCTCTTTGAGATATAAGCCCAGTAGTAAGACTGCTGGATCAAAGAGTATACACAGTTTGACAATTGAATATAGTTCAAAATCGCTCTCCACAATGGTTGGATCTGTTCACAACTCTACCAACAATATATCAGTGTCCCAGTTTCCCACATCCCCTCCAACATTCATCATTATTTTTTCCTGTCATCTTAGCCACTCTAAGAGGTGTGTAGTGGTATCTCAGAGTTGTCTTAATTTGCATTTCTCTGATCAATAATAATTTGGAACAAGTTTCAATTTTATAATCTGAAAATTGTCTAAAGGAAAAAATGTATCCTTTGACCATTTTTCAATTGGAGAATGGCTTGATTTCCTATAAATTTGAATCAATTCTCTATAGATTTTGTTGTCCTGTCTTTTTAATACCTTTCTGGGGCTGTTCCCAGGACCAAGTATTAGACAGTTATATATGCATTATTTTTTCTATTTACCATGTATCTTCTTTGACAATAGAAAAGTACTTTTCTAGTAATAATTAATTTTAAATATATATTTAAAGATAACAATGTATATGAAAATATAGTTAATATTTCTGAAATACAAACTGTAGTATTGGACATCTATAGAAATTTACTAATTATTCCAAAAATTGCTTAGTCTATTCAAAAAGCAAACACAGTAGTACTAGTAATACCATTTGCTTGTTCTAATCTTCTAAAATGAAAAGAAAATGTCTGTTCATTATTCTTTTTAATGAACTCACCCCTTAGAGCAGGGATGGGGAATATTTTTTCTGCCAAGTGCCATTTTGATATTTATGACATCATTTGTGGGATATTCAGGATTATCAATTTATGGAATTCAAGTAGTAGAAGGTTGTTCTACCTATTTTTAAATTCATCAGTGCCTGATATTGATTAAGCAAATTGTTTTCAGAGCTTTATATGGCAGGGGGTCAGAGTTTGTCCAACACTGCCTTAGAGGAATTTGTATAAAGACATAGTGCATGAAGTGATTATCTGTTAAGTGAATGATTCAATAAATAAATTAGAGTTACATTGTTACTATGTGTGTGTGTCTGTGTGTGTGTGTGTGTGTGTGTGTGTGCACGTGCATGTGTGTGTTTTCTTTCCAGCATTGGGAAATTATTCTTCTAAGTTTTGGGGGAAAGTAAATAAATTAACATCACTTTTGAAGAAATCCAAAGACAAAGATTTATTTTAAAATATTAGAGTGTCAAGATCTCCTTTTCATGTAACCAAGAAGATTTAGTATTAGACCTTTGTTCTAATCTCACTAACTCTTTAAAAATGTCCAGGAAAGGAATTAGTACCATGAGTGAAGCAATAACAGTTCAATTCACAGACCAATGAGCTGATCAATAAGGGATTTTTTGGTTACTAAGTAACTTTCATTTGTGTCTGACAATGCATTTGGTGTTTTCTTGGCAGAGATAGTAGAGGAGTCTGTCATTTCCTTCTTCAGCTCATTTTAGATAAGAGGAACTTGAGGCAAAAAGAGTTAAGTGACTTGCCCAGGATCACAAGCTAGTAAGTATCTAAGGCTGGATTTGAAATCAGGTCCTACTGACATCAGGCATTGTGTTACCTAATATCCCAGACCAATAAGTTAATGGAATTAATTAACAATGGAGAATGCTAACACTTAATGTTCACACTTTTATTCACTGACAAAGTACTCAAATTAATCAATGACTGTATGCTTTGAGGCACTACACAGTGACACCTCTTCTGCTAATGAGAATCTGCTGGCAGAAATAATCTTTTACCCATTTCTGACTTAGGAGTAAAAAACTACAAAACATTGATTATTGGTTTTACATCATAACATGAGGAGGAAAGATAGACTTAGGAAGATTGAGTGTCTGCTTCCTTGGGTTGACCCTTAGGTTAAGGAATGTAAAAAGCTGCTGAAGTTCTACCTGAACTTCCTATTTGTGATTTAATGTGTTTCCCAGGACTAATTTACAGAGAAAAGTCCAAAACTAAAAAGATAGCAGGTAAGCTGGAAGTGAAGGATAAGGGAATAAACATTTATTAAGTGTCTACTATGTTACGATGCAAAATATTTTACAAATATTATTTGAGAATAAAGATAGAAAAATGATATATCCAAATCAAAAGCATCAATTAATAATGAAGAGGAAATGGCTCATTTAATCTTTTAGTAAAAATAAATTACAAGAGAATGAGAGAAGAGGCATAAAAGAGGAATTGAAAGGGTAGGTTTGAAGGAGTAGTTCTTAGCTCAGTGAAGTGCAGATCCCAATATAGAGTACTAGCAAAAGAAAAGAACTATATGTTTTAATTGAGAGAAGGGACCTTTATAATGGGTTTAATATTAGGAGAGTCAGTGAAAATGGAACCCAACCATATATTCTAAGAGAACACTGTGCCTTCATGGACAACAGTCTGCCTCAAGTAAATAGAGCTCCTGGGGCCACCTACAAACCAGAAGAATAGTGTATCACAGAACCAGAAAAGTAATTGCAGAACATATGGGAAAGAGAATGATTATAGAAAGGAAACAAGGAAGAATTGGAACACATAAATTGTGACACAGAATAATTTCTACTATCTTAAAATACTTCACAGGAAATGATTGTACTCATAGTTAGGTACAATAAGAAATTAAAAAAAAAATCGGGATCAACAAAGGCAGTAATAAAGAAATACAAAAGGGTCATAAAATTGTATCTCAAAAGTTTTAATTCCAAAAGGAATACAAAGAAACAAAGGAAAGAATGAATAAATTTGTAGATCGTGAATGTAGATCATCAAGAATGTTCATAATATGTAGAAAAGGAATCCAATCAATGAAGAGGAAAGTGTATATGGAAACTTAAACAGAAAAAAATCCCAGAAAAATTTTTTTAAATGGGGACAGAACCAAGATGTGAAAGAATAGACAGCTAGCTATCTGAGCTCTTCCTGGCTTCCCTCAGAAGAACACCAGATCAAGTCTCTAAAATGGTTTTGGATTAACAGAACAAACAAATATTTGTAGTGAAACAAATTTCCAGCAGAAGATGTTTTGGAAAAACTTCAGAAAAAGTCTCTTTCAATTGGGCATGAGGGAGGCAGCTGAGCTCAAGCACAAGGCAAGGACCCAAGGCTGCATGGCAATCATGCACTAGGGCAAACATCCAGGAGTCTCTTAGCTAAAAATACAGCAGCTTTGGCTACTGTGGCTACTGATTCAGTAGTCAGTGGTTCAGCAAACTAGGTGTAAGACATCCAACACAACTACAAAAGGCAAATGGTGAGCCCCCAAGCCACAAAAGAATGTGCAATTTAGCCACACCTATTTAGCATAAGAAGGAAGTCAGCAGCACTGGTCCCATTGCAGCATAAACCCACTGTTTCCTAGGAAGGAACTTTGAAATAATCTCCCCTTTGCCCTAAAAGCAGACCTCAACCTTTAAAAATGAACAAAAAAAGGAAAAAAAAAAAAAAAAGAAACCTTCTGATTATAGATAGGTATTATGAAAACAAAGAACAGACCTCAAACCCTGAGGATCTTAAAGGCAAATCATCTCTAGATGAAGCTCCAAAGGGGTGATATAGGTTGGTCTTCCATTTCACAAGGTTTGCTTGGAAAAATTCAAAAAATATCTTAAAAGAGAGAACAAAAATGAGGAAAGGAAATGAGAAATTAGCAGGAGAGTTTGGAAAAGGAAACATTGAAATTAACTGAAGAAAACTCTTTTAAATATATATTTAAAGAAATGGAAAAAAAAGACATTTAACTTTTTAAAAAGTAGATTTGACAAAATGGAAAAAGAAAAGAACTTTAAAAATCAAAATCTGTGAAATAAAAAATAAAACAAAATGAACAAAAGAAATCATTTAAAAGTTCATTCAGCCAGATTAAGAGATAAAAAAGCTAAGTGAACAAAATAATTCACTAAAAATTAGAATGAACAAATGGAAGTGATTGATTAATTGAGACATCAAGAATAAGTCAAACAAAACCAAAAAAAATTTTTAAATAGAAGAAAATATAAAATACCTCATTGGAAAAATAACAGCCCTGGAAAATAGATCAAGGAGAGACAATCTAAGAAATATTGGATTTCCTGAAGATCATGATGAAAAAAAAAGTGCTTAGACAACATCTTTCGGGAAATCATCAAGGAAAATTTCCCTGAAAAATTCACTGATCACTTCCTGAAAGATACCCCTAAATGAAAACAACAAGGAATATCACAGCTAAATTTCAGAATAATTACATGAAGGAAAAAATATTGCAAGCAGCTAGAAAGAAACAATAAAAATATTGAGCAGCCACAATCAGGATTGTCCAGGACCTATTTCTACCTTAAAGAACCAAAAGGCAAAGGAACTTGGATTACAGCCAAGAATCAACTATCCAAAAAAAACAAAAAAAAAAAAATTAAGCATTATTTTTCCCGGGAAAAGATTGGCATTCCATGAAACAGGTGTATTTCCTTTTTTTTTTTTTTTTTTTTTTTTGACAAAAAGACCAGAGTTAAAAAGAAATTTTGATCTTCAAATACAGAACTTGAGAGAAGCATAAAAAGATAAAAAGTAAAAAAAAAATTTTCTTTTAAAAATTAAATGTTTAACATCTCTACATAGGAAGGTGATATGTTTAATTCTTGAGAACTCTATCTCTGATATGGGAATACTTAGAAAGTGTAAGTAAAATTTGATTTTATTGTGATAATATCAAAAATAAACTAGAGGTAGAAGGAAATTGTACTCAAAGAAGTGGAAATGGGAGTAAAATGGGGTAAATTACACCTCATGTAGAGGTAAAAATAAAAAAAAGACCTATTACAGTTGAGGGAAGGAAATAGAGGGATAAATATTGTATGATCCTTACTCTCATCAGGTTTGGCTAAAAGAGCAAATATCAGACAAATGTAGATCTCAGAGAACTTTCTCTCACTGTATCGAGTAGTAGGGGGAAAAAAAGCAGGAGCCTAAATAGAAGGGAGAACAGAAGTAAAAGGGAATAGAGATAATAAAGGGGTAGGGACTATAAAAGGGGAGTGCTTTTTGAGGGAGCTCTTGGTCAGATGCAAAACACTGGGGATGAGAGAAAGGTAGAAAGAAAAGAGAAAAGCCTTACTTGGGAAAAATGAGAAGGCAGGTAATATAAAGTTAATAATTTTAATTGTGAAAGTGAATGGGATAATTTTGCTCATAAAACAAAAGTGGATAGCAGACTGGATTAAAAGCCAAAAGCCTACAATATGTCCTTTACAAGAAACACATTTAAAGCAGAGCGATACATACAGAGTAAAGATAAAAGGCTGGAGCAGAATCTATTATGCTTCAGCTAAACTAAAAAAAGCAGGAGTAGTGAAACCAGTTTCAGATAAAGCAAAAGCAAAAATAGATCTAATTAAAAGAGAAAAGAAAAGAAACTACATTTTGTTAAAGGGCATCATGGATAATGAAGTAAAATCAATACTAAACATATATGCCCCAAATGTTATAGCATCCAAATTCCTAGAGGAGAAGAGAGCTCCAAGAAGAATTAGACAACAAAATAATATTAGTGGGAAATCTCAAGCTTGTTCTCTCAGAAATGCATAATGCAAACCCCAAAATAAATAAGAAAGATTAATGAGGTAAATAGAATTCTAGAAAAGTTAAGTATGATAGACCTTTGGAGAAGATTGAATGGAGACAGACAAGAATATACTTTTTTTTTCCAGTGGCAGCTGAAACCTACACAGAAAATTGGCAATATATTGGGGCATAAAGTCCTCAAAATCTAATACAGATTGGCAGAAATAGTAAATGCATATTTTTCAGATCATGATGCAACAAAAATAGATGTAACAAAGGATCAGGGGAAAATCAGCCAAAAAGTAATTGGAAACTAAAGAATCTAATCCACAAGAATGAGTGGATGAAAAAACAAATCAAAACACAAAATATAATGTTATCAAAGAGAATGACAATAATGAGACAATATACCAAAATTTATGAGATGCAGCCGAAGCAGTTCGTAGGGGAAATTTTATATCTTTAGATTGTTACTTGGATAAAATAAAGAAAGAAGAGATTAATGAATTGGGCATGCAACTAAAAAAGCTAGGAAAAATACAAATTAAACCCCCCCAAAATAGCAAATTTGAAATTCTGAAAATAAAAGAGGAGATTAATAAAAATGAATGTAAGAAAACTATTAAACTAACAAAAAAATCCTAAGAGCTGGTTTTATGAAAAAGTTAATAAAAATAAACATACCTATAGTTAATTTGATTAGAAAAAGAAAAGAAGAAATTCAAATTGCTAGGATCGAGAATGAAAAGGGTAAACTTTCCACCAATGAAGAGGAAATTAGAGCAATAATTAGTAGCTATTTTGCCCAACTATACAGTAGTAAATCTGATAATCTAAGTGAAAAGAATGAATATTTACAAAATATAGATTACCTGAATTAACATAGAGGAAATATATTACTTAAATAGTTCCATTTTAGAAAAAGAAATTGAACAAGCTATAAATCATCTCCTTAAGAAAAACTCTCCAGGGCCAGATGGATTTAATGTGAATTCTAGCAAATATTTAAAAAAACAATTAATTCCAATAATATATACACTATTTGGAAAAATAGGGAAAGAAGAAGTCCTACCAAATTCCTTTTATGACACAGACATGATGCTGATATCTAAACTAGGTAAGGTCAAAACAGAGAAAGAAAAATATAGACCAGTTTTCCTAATGAATATAGATGAAAAAGACAAATAAAATATTAACAAAGAGATTACAACAAATTCTCCCCAAGAATATACCATGATTTTTGAGGGAGCTCTTGGTCAGATGCAAAACACTGGGGATGAGAGAAAGGTAGAAAGAAAAGAGAAAAGCCTTACTTGGGAAAAATGAGAAGGCAGGTAATATAAAGTAAGATTTACACTAACAATGTAGGGCTGGTACAATAATAGGAAAATTATTATATTATTAGGTATAAAATTATTATTCCTATAGGAATAAATATTATTATATTATTATAGGAAATAATTGACTGTCAATAAACAAACTAACAAAAATCACAAGATTATACCCAATAGTTGCAGAAAAAAGCATTTGATAAAATCCAACAAACATTCCTATTAAAAACACTAGAAAGTATAGGAATAAATGGACCTTTCCTTAAAATCATCATTAGCATAAATTTAAAACCATCAGTAACCATTGTATCTAATAGGGATAAACTAGCACCTCCCAATAAGATCAGGGATGAAACAAGATTTCAAGGTTTACTAGCACAATTACTATTTAATATTGTATTCAAATTGTTAACTTTAGTAGTAAGATGAGAAAAAGAAATTAAAGGAATTTAAGTAGGTAATGAGGAAACCAAACTATTACTCTTTGCAGATGATACCATGTTATATACTTAGAGAACTATAATCAACTAAAAAACTATTACAAATAATTCACAACTTTAGCAAAGTTGCAAGACATAAAATAAACACACATAGATTATTAGTTTTTCTATATATTATTTGCAAAGTCCACCAGCAAGAAATAGAAAGAGAAATTCCATTTAAATTTACTTTAGACAAAGTACTACCTTCCAAGAGAAACCCAAGAACTATATGAACTCAAATACAAAACTCTTTCCACACACATAAAATCAGATCTAATCAATTGGAAGAATATCAAGTGCTCATGGGTAGGCCAAGCTAATATGCTCACTGTGAGGTGATTCAGACCAATTCCAATGGTCTGATGAAGAGAGCCATCTGCACCCAGATAGAGGACTGTGGATATTAAGTGTAGATTATAACATATCATTTTCACTTTTTTATTATTGTTTGATCATATTTTATTTTATTTCTCATTTTTCCCCTTTTTGATTTGATATTTCTTGTGCAGTATGTATAGAAGAATTGCACATGATTAATATATATGGGATTACTTGCTATCTAAGAATGCAGGCAAGGGAAAGGAGGGGAAAATTTAAACACAAGGTTTTGCAAGGGTGAATGTTGAAATTTTCTATGTATATGTTTGAAAATAAAAAGCTTTAATAAAAATAAATAAAGCTAGGGTTGAAAAAAATTAAAATAAGTTGTAGGGAAAGAGAAAATGAATGATTTTGAAATGATCACTTAACTTCTCTTTTTAAGAGCAGGGGAATAATGGAAATACAAAGGAAGAATTAAATAACTCAATGAAATAAGAGATAAATTAATCAAAATTCAAAAATATTAAGAGCTGATAAATGGAAGTGGGTGAGAAAAAAGAGCATATGAAAATAGGATTGTATTAAAGTTGATTAATAAAAATTATTCATAAGCAGAAAGTGCTAAATTAAAAGAGGAAAGTAAACTTTTTAAATCTTGAAATACAAAGAGAAAAACATAAACCTAAATCATAAAATTTAAATGAGAATAGATTAAGCAAACAATAACAAAGTCACTGATTAGATAATAAACCAAAACCTCACAGTCTGCTGCTTGGAAGAAACATCTAAAAATCAAAGACATGCAAAGAATAAATATCAGAGACAGAGGGAGATATATTATCCATCAGGTCCTGATGAGATAAAA
This sequence comes from Sarcophilus harrisii, assembly GCF_902635505.1. Lineage (NCBI taxonomy): Eukaryota > Metazoa > Chordata > Mammalia > Dasyuromorphia > Dasyuridae > Sarcophilus > Sarcophilus harrisii. Next base: position 602,418,144 of record NC_045427.1, read on the forward strand.
ACAAAGAAACAGGATTCACAAATTATCAGACAGATCAAAAATAAAATTTCACTACATAAATAGAGTTAAACAAGAACATTACATAATTTTAAAATAACCATTGAGCACAAACCGATATCAATATTAAATTTCTATGATCAAAATGGCATTTAAATAAGTAATAAAGGAGAAACTAACTTAATTACTTAAAAAAATAGACATATAGTAACAGGAGAATGTAAAGTTCTCTTCTTAGTTGGAAAATAAAATGTGTATTTAGAATTTAATATAGAAATTATTTGAAAAATTGAAATTATTAAAATATGTTTAAGAGGAGCACTAAATATTCATATATTTATTATATTGTTATTAATATTATACTTTAGTATTACACAAAGTACCCTTTGAATAACTGACCATTATTGACAAAGAAAATACAAGTCAACATATAAAGAAATACCAAAAATATAATTTATATACTTCAGCATTATGAAAATAGTCAATGATTTTGGAAATGAAAGCAAAATATACAGAGGCTTTGTTAGGAAATTCTAAATAAAAATTGGAAAATAAAAAATAAGATCTATAATTACATGAAAAAATTTTAATAATAAGACTTCAAACAATATGATTCCTTTTGCAAATAAAGATGTTTTCAGAGGAAATACTGCAACCCTAAAAATATGCATCAATTAAAAAGTAAGAGAGAATAGGCAAATTTAGTTTTTTTTTAAATATAAGCTCAACAAATTCACAAACATAAAAGAGGAAATCTTCAAAATTGAAGAAAAATAGGCAAATTAGTAATAATAATGACTTCAAAACTCATGAAATCATGAGCCATTTGATTTCAGAAATATTAGTCAACCTAATGAAAAAGAAGAGGTTGGAGAACCAAGTCAATAAAATGTAAAAGAACAAATTACAATGAACCCAGAAGAAATAAGGGGGAAAAACTTTATGACTAAGGATATACAACTATATGCCAATAAACCTGACAATAAAAAGTAATAATTTACCATCAAAAATATAAAACATTTAAATAAAAGACCACATAGAGAGATTAAATTAGCCAATCTTAAAAAGGTAATTCATCTAAATGTAAAGTTACTACTAAAGAAAACTTTCCTATTTATAATAATTTACTTAAAAGCAGTACTAATGAAACTATAAAAGAATTACATTATAGAATCAAAAAATAATAATGAAATTCAGTTGAGTGAACATATGGTCAGGAATCTCAAGAGAAATAATGAATTTATTTTTTTTAAAGGAGTCTAGAATTAGATGTAAACTATACTTATCAAAATGTTTTGGTATAGATTAAAAATGAAATGTTTAGCCCATAATAGATTATTACATAATACAGAGAAGTAACAAATATAGTGTCCTTCTGTTTAGTATACTCAAAAATCCTTGCTACTAGGATTTAGTGGGCAGCTAAGTGATATAGAGAATAGTGTGACACCTGGAATTTGGAACTCATCTCCCCAAGTTCTGGCTTCACACATTTACTAGCTGTTTGACATTAAGTGTTATGGGCCAGAACTCTGAACTAAGGATTCTTACAAGGTGTTAAATCAGTGGAATTGATGAGACAATGGTTATCTAGTTTAGCATCAGTATGAGTGATTTAATCTTACAACAAATAATGGTTTCCTAGTGATATAATGATTGGTTTATACTCAGTGTAGAGCATATAAGCTGGGACTCAGACTCAGAGCCAGAGAAGACAGAGGACTGGAGGCAGGATCTCAAGCTCTCCAGCCAAGGACAGATTCATTCATCCCATCTCACATCACCTTGGTGGCAGGGCTCTCCTCCTTATCTTCTCCACTGAAACCAAGACTCTGGAAGGCCTCTAAAAAAGCTAGCTCAGGCCCCAGGAGAGGAGACAGGATTGTAAAGGTGATAACAAAGGATTTGGACTTTAACACCCAGCTATTCTTGTGGTAATTACTCTACTGAGAAGAAGACTGCCCCACAGACCTCCAGAAAACCAACCAAGATCATGATACGTAACCCTGCTTGCCTCAGTTTCTTTATATATAAAATGAGCTGGAGGAGGAAATGGCAAGCCACTCCAATATCTTTGCCAAGGAGATTCTGAATTGAAGCACCAAGAGTTGGAAATGACTAAACACAAATGAACAACAAAGATTTATTATTCAACAAATTCTAATGGAATACAAATAGAAATTAAAGGCAGAAATTAGACTTATACCAGTGTCTCACACCATATGCCAAGATATTCACTAAGTAGATACAAGACTTAAATATGAAAGATCACTTCATAAAGAAATAAAAGAAGCAATCCATTCCAGTGACTTCTTATCACTTCTAGAATTAAATGTAAATTCCTCTATATTTTAAGAGCTATATATACAATCTGATTCTATCCTATCTTTCCAGTTTCATTGAACATCATTGCCTCTTCTTCACTCTGTGAGCCAGCTAAACAGAACTCACTTTTCATTATACATCACATTCCATCTTTAATTTCTGTGATTTTTTTAATTGGCTGTTCCACCTGATTTTAATGCATTCCTTTCTTACCTCCAATTTAGAGACTGATTCTCTCATTTAAAATCCAGCTTTTTTTCTCATTAGAAATTTTTAAGTGACTAGGAAAAAATTGTTAAATGCATTACAGAGGATAAGGTTATATTATAATATATTATATATATTATCCTTATGTTTATTATTTTTTCCTAGTCACTTAAAAATTTCTAATGAGAAAAAAACCCCTTAATCCCAGAAGAACCTCTTACTCCAGAGATACTATTTTATTCCATGTAATTTGTAGAACTTTTCTTCTCTAACTTGTAGAACTTTTCATATTAATAGTAATAAACCAAAATCTGTTTCTCTGCTACTTATATCAACAATTCTTTTTTTCCTCCTTCAGGGTTCAAGTAGAAACAAACATAATTTTTATCTTACATTATCCTTCAAATCTTTTAAGATTTTTAAAGTTATCATTTCTATATCTCCAGTGCCACCTCAACTCTCTTATTCTACATACTAAATATTCCCAGTTCCCTCAAACAGTTGATTTTTCCCCTTGATGTCCCATAGAGATCTTAAACTCCACAAATCTAAAACAGAACTCATTATTACTCCCTCCAAAAAACTTATTTCTTATTTTCCCATTTTAGTTAAGAGCAGCATTATCTTTCCAGTCTCCTTGTTTTGTAATATTCCAGTTATTCTCAACTCCTGACTCTATCCCTTCTTCCCATACAATAATTCACTAAGTCTCATTAATTATTCTATCCTTATGACATTTCTCATTACTATGCCTTTGCATAGATTCTCCTTCCTATCTAAAATACATGTCTTCCAACTGGCCTTTAGAAGTTCAAAATTATTTAATAATTTTTTTATGTTCCTCTCTTCTAGAAGGTCTTTTCTGAAACCTCTTCCTCTTGTTTTTCCCCTTAGAAATGCTTTCTTTTTACTTTGTAGTGTTCAAATTCATAAATGTATAAGTGCATTTTTCTTCAATTTAACATAAATTCCTTAATTACAGACACTTTTCCTATTTTGTCTTTGTATGGCCAATAATTAACACAGTCTAGAATTTTTGTATGGTATGATATGGTAGGAACTTTATGAATTTTCATTGAATGAACAAAATTGAGCTCTTCATGCATGCACTCCATAAAGTTTATATAACTAATTATTACTATTGCTAATATTTGGCATTAACTTATTTAAAACTATTAAGAATAAAATTTATTTTAAATTTTTAATTGAACAACAAAAATATTGGTGGGAGCAGAGGTTGTTATAAAAATTCTAAATGACAAGAGGAAAGTAGATAACATGTTTACATACAGTTACATAAATATTATATTGTACCAAAGCTCACAGGATTATTAGCTGATTTCTAGACACTTTTCAGTAACATCTAAGTTAATAACTAGAGGGAAGTATGATTGAAAATTCTGCTTTATTTTCATAATGATAAGTTGACCAATAACATTAGCATGTGTAAAAATTCCTACTCAAAGCAAATTTTAATAAACAATTCAATTGATTATTGTATGCAAAGAATTATAATCAAAGAAATATCCAGAGGCCTGACACAGTTTTCCTACCTTGCTCGCCCACAAAATTTATTCCTTCTTCCCAGGCACCTTTGTGTGGTTCCTTGATTTTTCCAGAGAAGTGGAAGTGAAGGGAATACACATTACTATACCACCTCTTACATCTCAGGGACAGGTACCAATCACTTTAAAAATATTATCACATTTGATCCTTACAATATCCCTGAAAGGTAGGGGCTATTTTTACATCAAGGCAAACACAGGTTGACTGATTCAACTAGTGTGTCACAACTAATAAGTATCTGAAGTCATACTTGAGCTTGCCTTCCTGATTCTAAGCCCAAAGCCCTAATCCACTGTGACACCTATCTTTTTTAGGCAAAAATAAAAATGAAATAACAACAAAAACAAAACAAAACAAAACAAACCTTTTCAACTATGTTCACCTTGCATTATCATAGTGATTTCTTAATTGTCACCAACATGTCAAAAGATGATCTTAGAAAAGTCACACAAGCTCTTTGTCTCAGTTTTTTCTCTGTAAAATGGGAATAATAATAGTGCCTACCTCCCAGTGTCATGAAAATCATGTAAGATAGCATATGTAAAGTTCTTTGTAAACCTTCAAGTGTTATATAAGTTGTCCTTGTTCAGCTGTGTCTTCATGACCCTGTTAACCATATTGTCCATAGGATTTTCTTGGCAAAGATAATTGAGAAGTTTGTCATTTTCATATCCAAGCGGATTAAGGCAAATGTTAGGTAACTAGCACAAGGTCTCCCAGTTAGTGCTTGTTTAAGGCTGGAATTGAACTCATGTTAATCTGATTCCAGATCCAGGGTTCTATTCACTAAGTACCTACCTCTGTACAACTACTATCATCATCATCATTGTCATTATTGTTTTCATAATCGTTAACCCTTTGAAATGCTGGTATCTGATAGAATTGGGAAGAAGGGCACAGATTCCTACCCACAATTCCTCTCTAAATATGGCTCAGTGCGCAGCTTGAATGGCCATTTTTACAAGCACAATATATTCACACATATATACACACACAAACAATCATACTAATCAAATCAATCACACCAATGACAAATTGTATACATATTTATTTCTCTATAATCTTACATGATAATGGAAGACATATTTGAGGATGCAATAATCTTCATTTGGTCTGGGAGGAAAATTAACAAGCCACATTCCCTTGCCACCTCTGCTACATAGTTATTTACCCCTTTTCAAAAATCCCCAGACTCTATTAATTTAATCTATAGAAACTGTGTGTACATTGGACTTGTGTTCTACAATTCCCCTCTGAAAATATCTATCCTTTCATTACAGTGCTATGATCCTGTAAAATACTAGGTAGGCAGTGTGATAGATGAGGATTCAGTACAATATATTCTATTTAGTTTAAGCTCCTATTTTTATACCATTGCTGTTCTGTTTGTTCCTTTGGGAATTTCAGGTTTGCTCACAGAGATATATTAGCTGTTTAGCATTAGGACACTACTTAATAAATTATCTTTTTTCAAGGTGCCCTAGAAAAATCACCTCACCTGTTTGAACATTATTTTAATAGTTTGGAAGTGAAGTTATTTTATCCTCTATGTGTCAGAGGAAGAAAAAAGGTAGGGGTATTCAGAAATAAATTTAGAAAATAATGTACTCAAGCTGTTTTATAGGACAAATATCTTCAAAGTGATAAATGAAATATGTACCTAAAAAAGCCTCTAGTTTTGTTTAATGGCTTATTCTTTTTGATTGAATTGTTGATTGATTTGATGTTTAATTCAAATATAGAAGTTTGAAAGATGGATAACTAGTCTCAATATAAGAAAGGATCTTCATCATCACAATATCACCAGGACAGTGTGATGCCATAGACTCACATTTTAGGCAAACTAGCAACAATGATATTTCTGAAACTTCTCAGTGAAGCTTTTACATTTGATTTTGAGGAATTGCATTAATAGTGAGTGAGAAATATGCCCAATCTCCCTCGGAAATAAAGCAAAATAGATCTTGTATGCAAAGAATTATAATCAAAGAAATATCCAGTTTAGAGGAAGTTTTAGGGGCCAATATCAACCTTCCTATTAATCAGTTTTGTTACCTTCAGAAAATTATAATTTGTCTAAACTTTAGTTATCTCACCTACAGTACCTGGCATAAAATAGTTGCTTAATAAAAGTTTACTGTTTGAATGAGAATGAAAATACTTCATTAAGAAGTTTTGAGAATTTACAGAAATAATGCATAAAAATACCTGTCAAGTAATATTGTTATTTGCAGAATAATACTTTTATATATTCAATAATATTCCAGGAGATTGTGCTATTAGCCTTGGGGGATTAAGAGTATGGGTGGTGGAATCTGTGCTTAATAATAATACACTGCTTTATTTTGTTTTCTTTATATTCCTAAAAAGATTCAAAAGGTATATGTGTATAGTCATGTGTTTCTCTGTTTATACACATACATGTATACCTATACCTACCAGAAAGATTTTGTTATTGGAAGAGACTCATAGAAGGGCAACCTGTATGGTAAAGGGTCTCAAGTTAATGTTACAGAATGAATGGCTGGAGGAAGTGGGGTTGTTGAGCCTAGAGAAGACTAACTTGATAGTTGTGTTCAAGAATTTAAAGGTCTATCAAGTGTAAATTAGACTTGTTCTGTTTGATTAAAGAACGGAGATTTAGGCCCAAAGGAAGAAGTTCCAAAGGGACAAATTTATACTTAATGTCAAGAAGAAAACATCCCAAATTTAGCTATAGCCCAAAATGAAATGGGCAGATTGATGAAGAGACAGATTCAGTCTGTTTTGAGATCTTCAAACCCAGGTCAGATAAACATCTATCATATATGAAGCTGTGAGGATTCTATTAGAAGCATAATTTGAACTAGATAATCATGAAGTTCTTTCAAACTCTGAAATTCTATGATTGAGTGACAGATCCTAGTAATATATCTTAGCTGAAAAAAGAAGAGCACAGTTACTCATACATCTACTATTTTCTATCTTGTCTACACAAGTTATTTATTTGGTTCTCAGCTTTCAGCTTCTAGCCATTCAGTTCCCCATGCCCAGTCTAGAGGTAGACTAGTAACACTTGAAAAAGTTCAAGGACATTTCAAACTCACCAATTATTTTCTCAAACTTCTTTTACCCCATCCTCATATGAATTCCCTTTCTTTCAAATATATAAGTTGGATTGTACTCTCCATCATGTTTCTATCCATAAATATTAGTGTCAAACAACCAAAAGGAAAGAATGCAATGAGAGAAGGTTTTCAAGTGCCAGTTCATGAGTTTGTTTATTCTACAGAAATTTTAGTGCTGCCCAAACTGACTGCTTTTTTAGTACTTTAAATCAAATAGCATAATCTGTGGGCTCAAAATCAGAAGAGAACCATAAACATCTCTGAATTTACAGGCTCAGGAGAACACCAGTCAATGGGGGGATTTTTTATTCCAGTCCCTTTCAGACATTTTTTTTCAACTTTCATTGCTTTAGGAATTCACAGGAAACATAACAAAGCTGTGTATTGCTTTGAGTACAAGCTCTACTTTCCCCAATCTTAGTCCCTGAAGAATTCTAACAGAATCTCCAAAAAAAGACCCCACATTCTACTTATAAAAACCATGGGGTGGGATTTAGAAGTATTTATTTCTCTACTGTCAATAGCCAAATTCTATAGTAAAGTGTTTAACCTAATCCCAACCTTCAGAAAACCATATTTATAGAAACAATCATGAGCAGAATTATTTTTGTTCATAGGAGTTGATTAATTATATATCCACTACTAGTGCACATCATATGTCATTTATCAATGTAGTATGACTCATCAAAGGGAAAATAGGAACTCTGGCAAAGAGATGAATATGTATTATTTCCCTACTGTTTGTTTTTTCTCCATTCTTTTTAAATTCAATATATGTTGTGTTTCTTCAGTCAAAAATAGGGTGTTTCTGAAAGAACATATAAAGGATTTACAGATGTGGCTGTAGTTTCTATTCCACCTACACAAACTAGCAGGATTATTTTCTACCTAGGGTAATGAATTACATGTCCCTTAACACCTAGAACATCTGTTATCTCTCTTAAATAGCTGTCAGACAAAAGTGTTGAGTAAGCAAAGTGTTGCTGGATTATGAACACATGAAGAATTATAAATTTTTACTATAGTACTTTTGGGGAACATGCTGGCAATAAAGCTATCTCGGAGGTCAGAAAATAACACAAATGCCACTCACAAGCACAAAGCATAGGCAGAGAGATACAGGAAAAACAACATAGATTGGATTCAAGAGTCCTAGGTTCAAGCCTCATTTCTCGTGTTCATTCCCTGTGTGATGATGGGACAGTCACTAAACCACCCTAGGTCCAAGTTTTCTCAATCATAAAATGGAAAGGGGAGAGGAGTTCCTAAATCTACCTTCAACTTCATATTATCATATTATCAAAGAATTTATAAAAGAGGGTTCAGAAAAAATAGAGGAAAAGAAAAAAATAGATTATATCATAAAAAAGAAAAAGAGGAGAGGAAAGGCGGGAAGGAAAGAAAGAAGAACTTGATGGGGAAGAGGAAGGGAAGAGGTGAGAACATGAAAGAGGGAAAAAAAAGGGGAATGAAATGGAACAGAAAGAAGGATGAGGAAGAGAGGAGGGGGAGGAAGAGGGAATAAAAGGAGGAAAGTAAAAAGAAGAGGAAAAGAAGAGGAAGAAGGAGAATGTGAATAAAAGAGAGAGAAGGAAAAGATAAGGAAAGAAAAAATGTAAAGGAGAAAAAGAAAAAGAGGTGGGGAGAAATATATTGATTTCAAAAGATTAAGAAGTACATATTGTGAGGAAGAATAAAAAGCAATCAGCAGCATTCACTGATGATTCTAATGGATCTCTAACACTACTTAGTTGTGGAATAATTATATTAAAATCAATCAACAACAAATATTAATTGATCCATTGTGAATATATTATGAACCATTCAAGAGGCTTTGTCTTCAAGAAACTTGTGATCTAGGTATTGCATTTATAGGTTTTAGGTTGCTATGGAGATGAGAACTTTAAGCAGATGCTACCTGAGAACATACCAGTTGGTGGTATTTTTGAATTTAAGACTATTAGAAATGTTTGGAATGAGTATATTTGTGAGTTTAAGACTTTCCCCCTTCATTTTGGGGCTACATGGACACTTAACAATCAAGCAGAATTCCTGGATGTGTGTTAACTCTTTCTAAGTGACAGTTGAACTACCATTAATACTGTTGTTTTCTTCCATGAAGTCATTACATTGGATAGGCAGAAGAGCCTGAGAGACTACCTAAAACCTGAGGTCAATAAATAGTGAGACACCTATCTCAACCTTTACCTTCGGTCAGAGGGATGAAAGCAACTTTCTTATTCTTCTGATTTTGTTGTTTTCCATCATTTCCATTAGAGAGAGAGAGTTCGAGGTAGAAATTAATTTCTGATCCTACATTTGACAGTGACATTGGCAATGGCTAAAATGGACTGCTTTTTAATTAATAACTAATTTGTCTCAAATTAATGGCTAATTTGATTCCTATTTCATTCACATTTATGTAAAAGAAAAGTATCTTCTATTTGTTTTATTGTGATTAGTGCTAAATTGTGTAGAGAGTTGGGAAAGGCTTAAATATGGGTAATATAGAAGAACTATTCCCATTAGCCAGAGAACAGGTAACAGTAAATCTATGTCTAAGTCACAAATACAATGCAACAATTCTCCTAATTCACCTCAAATTGTATAAGCAGGAGAGCTCTTTTTTTATTAAAGCTTTATATTTTTCAAAACATGCATAGATAATTCTGTAACATTAGCCCTTGCAAAACTTTATGTTTCAGTTTCCCTCCCTTCTCCCACCCATAGATGACAAGCAATCCAATAAATGTTAAAAACAAGATAGAAATATATGTTAAATCCAATATAAGTAAAAATATTTATACAGTTATCTTTCTGTACAGGAAAAATCAAACCAAACCAGAAAAGAAAATTCTGAAGAAAATAAAACAGAGTAACAACAGCAGAAAGAGTGAAAATACTATGTTATGAACCACACCCAATTTCACAATCCTCTTTCTGGGTTTAGATGACTCTTTTGATCACAAGACCATTAGCATGTTCTGAATCACCTCATTGTTGAAGAGAGCCACATACAGAACAGATCATTGTATAATATTGCTGTTGCCGAGTACAATGATCTCCTACTTTTGCTCATTCCACTTAGCATCAGTTCATGCAAGTCTCTCCAGGATTCTCTGAAATCATCCTGCTTATCGTTTCTTATACAGCAATAATATTCCATAGCATTCATATACCATAACTTATTCAATCATTCTCCAACTGATGGGCATCCACTCAGTTTCCAGTTTCTTGCCACTACAAAAAGGGCTGCCACAAACATTTTTGCACTTGTGGGTCCCTGTCCCTTCTTTAAGAATTCTTTGGGATATAAGGCCAATAGAAACACTGCTGGGTCAAAGGATATGTACAGTTTGATAACTCTTTTGATATAGTTCCAAATAGCTCTCCAGAATGGTTGGATCATTTCACAAATTCACAAACAATGTATGAGTGTCCTAGTTTTCCCACATGCCCTACAACATTTGTCATTATCTTTTCCTGTCATATTATCCAATCTGAAAGATGTGTAGTGGTATCTCAGAGTTGTCTTAATTTGCTTTTCTCTGATCAATGATATTTTAGAGAACTTTTTCAAATGACTAGAGATGGTTTCAATTTTTTAATCTGAAAATTTTCTGTTCATATTCTTTGACCACTTTGGAGAATGGCTTGAATTCTTATACATTAGGGTCATTTCTCTATTTTAGAAATGAGGCCTTTATCAAAACCTTTGAATGTAAAAATGTTTTCCCATTTTATTGCTTCCCTTCTAATCTTGTCTGCATTAGTTTTGTTTGTACAAAAACTTTTTAACAATATAATCAAGATTATTTATTTTGTGATCAATAATGATTTTCAGTTCTTCTTTGGTCACAGATTTCTTCCTCCTCCACAGATCTGAGAAGTAATCTATGTTTTTCTAATTTGCTTATGATCTAATTCTTTGTCTAGATCAAGAACTCATTTTAAATTTATCTTAGCATATGGAGTTAGGTGTGGGTCAATGCCTATTTTCTGCCATATGAGTTTTCAATTTTACCAGCAGTTTTTGTCACATAGTAAAGTCTTATTCCAAAAGCTGAAGTCTTTGAGTTTATCAAAAGTAGATTTCTATAGTCATTGACTACTTGGTCCTGTGAACCTAACCTATTCCACTGACTACTCTCTTTCTTAGCCTGGGATGAATGGTTTTTGGTTACCACTGTTTTATAATATAGTTATAGATCTACTACAGCTAAGCCACCTTCATTGCGGTTTTCATTAATTCCCTTGAAATTCTTGTTTCAGATGAATTTTGTTATTATTTTTGGGGATCTGTAAAACAATTTCTTGAGAGTTTGATTGTTATAGCTCTAAATAAATAGATTAACCTAGGCAATAATTTCATTTTTATTATATTCACTTGACCTTTTCAAGAGCATTTAATATTTTTTCCACTTGTTTAGATCTGACTTTATTTTGTGCAGAAAGTGGTTTGTAGTTGTTTTTATATAGTTCCTGACAATATGTATATTGTGCATACCTATATAGTTCCTGTCTAACTGCAGGTAGACAGTTATTTTAAATGGAATTTCTCATTGTACCTCTTGCTGCTGGATTTTGTTGGTAATATATAAAAATGCTGGTGTGTTATGTGGATTTATTTTGCATTCTCAAACTTTGCTAAAGTTGTGGATTGTTTCAAATAGTTTTTTTGTTTGTTTGTTTATTTTCTAGGCTACTCTATATATTCCATCCAGTCATCTGCAAAGAGTGATAATTTGGTTTCCTGTTACCTACTCTAATTCCTTTAATCTCATTTTCTTTTCTTATTGACAAAGCTAACATTCCTAATACAATATTGAATAGCAATGGTGATAATAGGCAACCTTGTTTCACCCCTGATTTTACTGGAAATAGTTCTAATTTATCCCCATTACATATGATTCTTGCTGATGGTTTTAAATAGATGCTACTGATTATTTTAAGGAAAAGTCCATTTATTCCTACACTCTCCAGTGTTTTTAATAGTAATGGGTGTTGGAATTCATCAAATGGTTTTTTCTGCTTCTTTTCAGATAATCATATTTTTTTTAATTTGGTTATTGATATAATCAATTATACTAATAGTTTTCCTAATATTGAATCAGCCCTGCTTTCCTGGTATAAATCCTCACTTGGTCATGGTATATTTTCCTGGGGATGACTTTCTGCAATCTCTTTGCTAATATTTTATTTAAAATATTTTCATCTATTTTCATTAGGGAAATCTGTCTATAATTTTCTTTCTCTTTTTTCATCCTATCTGGTATAGCTATCAGTATCATTAAAGGAATTTGGCAGTAGTCCTTCTTTCCCTCTTTTTTCAAATAGTTTCTATATTATTAGAGTTTATTGCCCTTTAAATTTTTGGTAGAATTCACATGTAAATCCATCTAGTCCTGAAGATTTTTTCTTAGGGAATTGATTAATGGTTGATTAAATAATATTTTTAAATATGGGAATATTTAAGTAATTTATTTCTTCTTCTCTTAATGCATGCAATCTATATTTTTGTAGGTATTATTCCATTTCACTTAGGTATCAAATTTATTGAAATATAGTTAGGCAAAATAACTCCTATATATTGCTTTAGTTTCTTCATTGGTGGAAAGTTATCCCTTTTCATTTTTGAGAGTAACAATTTTATTTTTCTCTTTCCTTTTTCTAATCAAATTAACTAAAGGTTTCTCATATTGTTTTTTTTTTCATAAAATCAGTTCTTAGTTTTATTTATTAATTCAATCTTTTTTTTTATTTTTCACATTCATTAATCTCCTTTGTATTTTTAAAATTTCAAATTTTAGATTTCATTGAGATTTTTTAATTTGTTTTTTTTCTTAGATTTTTTTAGTTAGAAGCCCAATTCATTAATCTCCTCTTTCTCTATTTTATGCAAGTACACATCTATAGATATAAAATTTCCTGTTATTTCTGCTTTGGCAGCATCCCACAAATTGTGATATGTTGTCTCATTATTGTCGTTCTCTTGGATGAAATTATTGATTGTGTCTATGAGTTGCTGTTTTACCCATTCATACTTCAGGATTAGATTATTTAATTTCCAATTACTTTTAGTCCATTTTCCCCTAAACTTTTATGGAATATAATTTTTATTGCATCGTGATCTAAAAAAATGCATTTACTATTCTGCCTTTCTACATTTGATTTTGAGGTCTTTATACATAATATATATATATATTCAGTTTTTGTATAAGTTCCATGAACTGCCAAGAAAAAAGTGTACGTTCTATCTCTATTCAATTTTCTCCAAAGATCTATCACACCTAACTTTTCTAGGGCTTTATTTACCTCCTTAAATTCTTGTGTATTTTGTGGTTCAATTTATCAAGTTCTGAGAGAGCAAAGTTGAGATCCCCCATTCTTATAGCTTTACTCTTTATTTCTTTTTGTAGCTCTCTTAACTTGTCCTTTAGAAATTTAGCTGCTATACTACTTGGTACACATATGTTTAGTTTTGATATTTCTTCATTATCTGTGGTACCCTTTAGCAAGATATAGTTTCCTTCCTTATCTCTTTTAATTTGATCTATTTTTGCTTTTTCTTGATCTAAGATCATGATGGCTACCTCTGCTTTTTTACTTTACCTGAAGGGAGATTTCTTTTACATAGAAGAATATTAATAACATAAATGAGTAATTGAACCACTAGACATAATAAAGATAAGCCATTGAGACATATGCAAGTAAAGAACCAAGGGAAAGAGGATTCTTTATTGTGCATACCTAAGGCATAGAACTTCTTTTGATTCCATGTTGTCACATATTCTCATATGGTACTCCTTGTGTTACTTATAATATTCTTCAAAAATGTTTTTTTCACATAGATGGGGCTTTATTTTATATGAGAAACATCACAATCTTTACATTTCCCAGTCTCTGGGGACACAGACAAATACTCTCTCTGCTGACATGTGGAAAATTAGATCTTCCCAAGTTTTGGGACTCTTCAATAAGAGGCAGAAATCTTTATTTGACATGATCAGGAGAAAACATACTGGACCTATAGTCAAGAAACTTAAACTTGTTGATAAAAGCCAACATCCATTCCTATTAAAACACTAGAGAATATAGGAATAAATGGACTTTTCCTTAAAATAGTCAGGAGCATCTATTTAAAACCATCAGTAAGCATCATATGTAATGCAGATAAACTGGAACCATACCCACTAAGAAGAGGAGTGCAACAAGGTTGCCCACTATCACCATTACTATTCAATATTGTATTAGAAATGATAGCTTTTGCAATAAGAGATTAAAAAGAGATTAAAGGAATTGGAGCATGTAATGAGGAAAATAAATTATCACTCTTTGTAGATGATAGGATGGCATATTTAGAGAACCCCAGAGAATCAACTAAAAAGCTACTAGAAATAATCCACAACTTTAGCAAAGTTGTAGGATACAAAATAAATCCACATAACTCATCAGCCTTTTTTCACATCATTAATAAAATCCAATGGCAAGAGATACAAAGAGAAATACCATTTGAAATAAATGTTGATAGTATAAAATATTTGGGAATCTATATGCCAAGGGAAAGTCAGGAACTATATGAGCAAAACTACAAAATATTTTCCACACAAATATAGTCAGATCTAAACAATTGAAAAATATTAATTGCTCTTGGATAGGTAGATCAAATATAATAAAGAAGACAATAGTATCTAATCTATTTATTTGGTGCTATACCAATCAGATTCTCAAGAAACAATTTTACTGACCTAGAAAAAATAACAATAAAATTCATCAGGAAGAACAAAAGGTCAAGAATTTCAAGGGAACTAATGAAAAAAAAAATCAAATGAGATGATCTAGCTTTATCAGTTCTAAAACTATATTATAAAGCAGCAGTCTTCAAAATCATATGGAAAAAAAAAACTAGTTGATCAGTGGAACAGATTAGTTTCTTTTTTTTTTAAATAACTTTTTATTGACAGAACCCATGCCAGGGTTATTTTTTACAACATTATCCCTTGCACTCACTTCTGTTTCGATTTTTCCCCTCCCTCCCTCCACCCCCTCGCCCACATGGCAAGCAGTCCTATACATGTTAAATAGGTTACAGTAGATCTTAGATACAATATTTGTGTGCAGAACCGAACAGTTCTCAGGGAGAATTGGATTTAGAAGGTAAAAATAACCCGGGAAAAAGAACAAAAATGCAAGCAGTTTACATTCATTTCCTAGTGTTCTTTCTTTGGGTGTAGCTGCTTCTGTCCATCCTTGATCATGTGAAACTAAGTTAGATCTTCTCTTTGTCGAAGAAATCCACTTCCATCAGAATACATCCTCATACAGTATCGTTGTTGAGGTATATAATGATCTTCTCATTCTACTCATTTCACACAGCATCAGTTCATGTAAGTCTCGCCAATCCTCTCTGTATTCATCCTGCTGGTCATTTTTTACAGAACAACAATATTCCATAACATTCATATACCACAATTTATCAACCATTCTCCAATTGATGGGCATCCATTCATTTTCCAGCTTCTAGCCACTACAAACAGAGCTGCCACAAACATTTTGGCACATACAGGTCCCTTTCCCTTCTTTAGTATCTCTTTGGGGTATAAGCCCAGTAGTAATGCTGCTGGATCAAAGGGTATGCACAGTTTGATAACTTTTTGAGCATAGTTCCAAATTGCTCTCCACAATGGCTGGATGTGTTCACAATTCCACCAACAATGTATCAGTGTCCCTGTTTTCCCACATCCTCTCCAACATTCCGCATTATCTTTCCCTGTCATTCTAGCCAATCTGACAGGTGTGTAGTAGTATCTCAGAGTTGTCTTAATTTTCATTTCTCTGATCAATAATGATTTGGAACACTCATACGAGTGGTAATAGTTTCAATTTCATTATCTAAAAATTGTCTGGAACAGATTAGTTTCACAGGACAAAATAATAAGTATAGCCATCTAGTCTTTGACAAACCCCAAAACCCCAGGTTTGGGGATAAGAATTCATTATCTGACAAAAACTACTGGGAAAATTGGAAAGTAGTATAGCAGAAACTAGGCATTGACCTACACACAACACCATATACTAAGATAAGGTCAAAATGGGTTCATAATCTAGACATAAAGAATAACATTATAAATAAATTAGAAGAACATAGGATAGTTTACCTCTCAGACCTGTGAAGGAGGAAGGAATTTGTGACCAAAGAAGAACTAGAGATCATTATTGATCACAAAATAGATAATTTTGATTATATTAAGTTAAAAAGCATTTGTACAAACAAAACTGATGCAGATAAGATTAGATGGGAAGCAATATACTGCAAAAACATTTTTACAGTCAAAGGTTCTGATAAAGGCTTCATTTCCAAAATATATAGAGAATTGACTCTAATTTATCAGAAATCAAGCCATTCTCCAATTGATAAATAGTCAAAGGATATGAACAGAAAATTTTCAGATGAAGAAATTGAAACTATTTCTAGCCATATGAAAAGATTCTTGAAGTCATTTTAATCAGAGAAATTCAAATTAAGATAACTCTGAGATACCACTATACAGCTCTCAGATTGGATAAGATGACAGGAAAAGATAATGACAAACATTGGAGAGGATGTGGAAAACTGGGATACTGATCATTGTTGGTGGAACTGTGAATGAATCCAACCACTCTGGAGAGCAATTTGGAACTCTGCTCAAAAAGTTATCAAACTGTGCATACTCTTTGATCTAGCAGTGTTACTACTGGGCTTATATCCCAAAGAGATCTTACAAGATGGAAAGGGACCCATATGTGCAAAAATGTTTGTTGTAGCCCTTTTTGTAGTGGCAAGAAACTGGAAACTGAATGGATGCCCATCAATTGGAGAATGGCTGAATAAGTTGTGGCATATGAATGCTACGGAATATTTTTGTTCTGTAAGAAATGACCAACACGATGATTTCAGAGAAGCCTGGAAAGATTTACCAGAATTGATGCTAAGTGAAATGAGTAGAACCAGGAGATTATTTCCATGGCAATAACAAGAATATGTAATGATCAATTCTGATGGACATGAGTCTCTTCAACAGAGGGATGATTCAAACCAGTTCCAGTTGTTCATTAATGAAGAGAGTCCTCTATATCCAGAGAGAAGACTATGGGAAATAAGTGTGGAGCAGACCATAGCATTTTCACTCTTTCTGTTATTGTTTGTTTGCATTTTTGTTTTCCTTCTCAGGTTTTTTCTTTCTTTTTAGATCCAATTTTTCTTCTTATGGCATAAATACGTATACATATGTTGGATGCAACATATTTTAACATATTTAACATGTATTGGACTACTTGCCATCTAGGGGAGGGAATGGGGGAAGAAGGGAAAAATTTGGAATAGAAGGTTTTGCAAGAGTCAGTATTGAAAAATTACCCATGCATATGTTTTGTAAATAAAAGGCTACACTAATAATAATTTAAAAAAAAAACCTAAACTTGCAAGTTGGGTTTTAGCTCTTACAAATTACATCACTTCTGAGTTAGTCTCAGTTTCCTCATCTGTAAAATAAATGTCATAACATTTACACTACTCATCTTACAGGGAGAATCAGAAACTCATAAAGAATTTATCAAAAAAATCAGGATGATCTGAATTCAAATCCCATCTCAGATGCTTCTTAGCCATGTGACCCTGGGCAACTCTCTTTGCCTCAATTCTCTTCTGTAAAACAGATAATAGCACCAATTTCCCTTCTTGTTCTGAGAATCAAATAAGATATTGATTGTAAAGTGATTAGCACAATGCTTGGCTAACTGCTAGCTAGCTTAAATTTTTGAGGACATCTTTACCTTTATACCCCCCACCACACACACACACACACACACACACACACACACACACCTAAACATACACACTTACCTCAAGATAGCAGCCATAATAGGTATTCTGATTTAAATAAATAAATTATGCTAACTTTCCTATAAGTATTTGGCATAATTTTGTAAGAAATTAATCAGTCCTAAAATTTCATTTAAAATGTGACTAACAAAAATGAAAAACAAAACAGGATTTAATTAATTTGCTCAAATAAAATATTGGGAAAATATATAGTTAAAAATTCTGGGTTTTCTACTTTTATACAACAGGAGTAATTTATGCATGTATTTTTTTCCTTCCTCCAAGCTAGTAAGGTACTATCAAATCAATTTTCAATGTTAACAGAAATGTCATTATTTTGAACAGCATGGTTCTGTAGGAAAGAGAAATAAATACATATTTTACAATTCAATTATCCCGAGTAAAGAAAGTATAGTGGCCTAAAAATTTTGTAAGCTGGAAAAATCTAAAATGAATATGCAAAATATATTGAATATTTAAGAAATTAAATTATTTTTCTACCTTAAATAAAAAAATGTTGGAAACATGACATTTTTGGTCAAGAAATGTTCAATTAAAGAATATTAATCAGTAAGTGTTTATTGCTATTGTAGGATTTTCCTACCCTGGATTCCATGAGAAACCTGAGAGGATCTCACTTATCATGAAATCTTCAATAATGGGTAGCCAGACTGAAAGAAAAAGAAATCTATTAGTACACTGAGGAAGACTTCTTGGGCTGTTTGCAGCTTCAACTATTAGAGTACAAATTGAATTTTCACAGCTTTGTTTAGATTCTTTTAGAGTACAGAGTCAATCAGCAAAATTCTAAGGCACAATGAAAAGAAAGTATGCAAGCTCTAGGGTTACAGGAATTGCTAGAGACTAGCTGTGTTCCCATGGGAAAATGAATTTCCCAAGGGTTAGTCTTATCAGAATAGTCTATGTTGATAGTTAATCTTTAAGATGATGGAGGCTCTTCAAGATAAAATCAGTCACACTCATCATGATATTATCAGTAATACAGGGAATAAAATATAATCTGAGAATCTTTATTTACACTACCTCTTAGTTCTGTTCTCTTGATCTCAGAAGTTACTTTACCTACAAAGCAATTTTTTCCTCAAAACGTATTGTGAATAGATTTATCCACTTCATCCACTTTGAATACCTAACACATGCCCAATGTCCCCACTCCAAATCCATAATATAGAATAATAGTCTTTCAAATTGAGTAGTTTTTGATTAGCTTTAAGCCCAAATGGAAACATATTTCTATTGCAGCTAAAGAAATTTCTTACACCAAGTGCATACCCAAAATAGAATGGTCTACTTTATTCAATAATGATGAATGAAGAAAGCAAACCATTCTATTTTTGTATTCTTCAAAAGTGATGCAATATCCAAGAAGAATATAAATATTTGCTGGAAATTATGTAAAAGGATTCAGGTATCAGGTAGAAGATTGAATTAGATAACTTGCCAAGTCTGAGACTCTATGATTATAAATTGCATTTTCTTACATATTCCCTACCAAACTTTTTTCTTGTTTATATAACCAGGCAAAATCAAAAATGCTGTATAATTGTGTCACACTTTCCAAAATAGCACTCTTCAAGACTTCTATTCCCCACACTATTCAAATTCTAAACTGTTCAGCCTGTCTCCCCCTAAAGTACCTCTTTCCTCTTTTCTATCATCAAATATGACCTGATCCGTGTTTTACTGTCTCAGACCTTGTTCTGGCCTCAATTAATATTATCTTGAAAATCTGCTAATATATATTACTGGATGTTAAAAGTTTACTCCATTAATTCTATCACATAACCTCTTTGTATTTACAAGAGATCAGAAATGGTACACTAGAAAAGATATTGCCTGGACTTAATGTCAAGGTACATAAATCCAGAATGTTAGTACTGGGAGGGATTTGGATTCCCAAAATAATATCATCTATGATATCCCTAATAAATGGTTCTTTGAACTTAAAAAAAATCTCTAGTGAAAAGATATTCAATATGTCTCACAGCAGCCCTTTCTGCTTTGCAAAATCTGATTGTTAATTAAGGTTTCCCAACCCCCTTATTTTATATCAAGCCTAAATGCTTGCTTTTGTTTCTGCCCTCTAGGACAGAAGGGCCAGATTGAAAAGCTCTTATTTCTTTTCTTTTCTTCATACAATAACCATTCAAACCTACATAGCTTTTCGATAACAACCATACCCCTATCAAACTCTCTCTCTTTTTTCAATCAAATATTTGTAGAGTCTGCAGCCAATACTTAATATTTCATGAACTGAAGATCTTTAGTTATCTTGTTCGTCCTCCTCTAGTCACTCTCCATCTTATAAATTCTAAATTCTAATTCTAAATTTCTATAGGCATGTTCTAACCAGAAGAATTAAATGACTGTGCCATCCTCATTATCCTGAATACTCAGATTTTTAATGAAGCCAAAGACCTTCCTATGCTTTGCAGCTGTCATGCCCCACTATTAACTTTCCTTGAGTTGATAGTATCACTAAAAGACTAAATCTGTTTTTAAATCATTTGTGTTAATACTGTTTGCTTATAAAATCTACTTTTTTGTAGTTCTACTTTTTTTACTTTGCAACAATTCATCATTCTTTTTTCTTATTTCTCCTATTTGTCATTTTTATTCTATTTGTCATTTCTCCTTTTTGTCTTAATATCCCAATATATTTATATTCTGCAGCTTATTTGGCCATCTATCAAAAAATAAGTCACAGCTCTGTTGCTACATCTTTGCTACTTAAAAATAAAATATTAGTGCTATGAATATTTCAATTTCTATGAGCCTATCTTGGATGAGAATTCAAATCTTCTAATCTACAGTATTCTTTCATCTGCAGGATGCTCTCTGAGTCTATCATTATCAAGTTTTCTCATGATAAGAATACCTTTAAGTCACACTTTATAGTGTGATGTTATAGTAAACCTATTCAGAGGACTGTTTCTGACCTATCACTTTGCTTTCAGTTGTTTGGTATTTATGATACTCTCAGAAGCCTAAACTAAACGTATTTAACCTTGGCTTGTAGGAAAAGTTTTTTGTTTGTTTGTTTGTTTGTTTTTTCTTAATTTTAAAATTGCCAATGCAAAGAAACTTACAAAAAAAGAAAAGGCAATTTCCTTCCATAGACCAAAGACCTCACAAACCTGACATCTAAATGGTAAAAGTATTTGAGTGCATATGTCTATCCAACCATCTCTAATCTTTGTGATGCTCTCATCAGCACTTCAAGCCTATTGCTAAATGCTGAGATAGAAGGGATAGAATGTGATGCTCGGGGATCTACTTAATATAATTACACAGTTCTCTCCAGGAACATGAGATGATTATGGGCATCATTCTGAGGGTGTTAATAGGCCAAAGTCCCATCAAAATTAATTACTCTAGCAATGAGCCCTTGGCCTGAAGCAGGACAACCAAGTTATGGCTTGTAAAATGTCATTTTAAGCCAGGAAGCCACATTAAATTTGACACACAATGAAATTACAGACAATAGACACTAGAATGTGGGCCCACATGTTGTCCCATATTTTAAAATGTAAAAATGAGGTATAGCCATATATTCAGTTCTCACCAGCAAGACATTACCTAATCCCTAGGCAAATTTTAAGGACCAAAGAATAGACTTCTTAGATAAACTACTAAGTTCTAAAGATTTTGCCTAGACATTGATCTTGGAATTAATATCCCCATCCTGCTTTTCTAATTAGTGAGAATAAAGAAAATCTGCAGTTATTCTTTTTTTATTATAGCTTTTTATTTACAATATATATGCATGGGTAATTTTTCAGCATTGATAATTACAAAACCTTTTGTTCCAACTTTTCCCTTCCTTCCTCCTGCCCCTTCCCCCAGATGGCAGGTTGACCAATACATGTTAAATATGTTAAAGTATAAATTAAATTATATATATATATATATATATATATATATATCCATACAATTATTTTGCTGCACAAAAAGAATTGGACTTTGAAATAGTGTAAAACTACCCTGTGAAGGAAATAAAAAATGCAGGTGGATATAATAGAGGGATTGGGAATTCTGTGTAGTGGTTCATAGTCATTTCCCAGAGTTCTTTCGCTGAGTGTAGCTGGTTCAGTTCATTACTGCTCTATTCGAACTGATTTGGTTCATCTCATTGTTGAAGAGGGCCATATCCATCAGAATTGATCATCATATAGTATTGTTGTTGAAGTATATAATGATCTTCTGGTCCATCTGCAGTTATTCTTAAACAACATTAGTGTTAGAATTGTACTTCTTAAAAATGTATTATATTCTAAAAACATTCCTTTGAAAGGGGGCTTTGAACAATGTTGTAGAGCACTTGAAAAAAACTAAAATCCTTTCATCCTGCACTAACAGATATATAGAGCCCAGAATGAGCCTGGCATTGTCCTGTTTTATGCTTCCCTAGTTGGCATATCTTGGGAACATTGCATCCTGTTCAGAGTACCACAGGAGTATTAACAATAAACTGTAGCTTATAGACTACTAGATAGTGTAGTGAGTAAGGGTCTGGATCTAAATTTAAATTCCCCTCTATGTATTGATTAGATACGTAATATTGGCAAATCTCTGAATCTTTTTCTGCCTTAGTTTTCTCATTTTCAGAATAAGGACAATAGTATTATCCTTTCAGGTGAGGTAATTCCTATTGATAGTAGTTCCAACTATGGTACACCTTGAAGCCAGGATTTTGGGCGAGTTAGGGCAACAAAACAGCCTCAAATGGAAAATCAGGGTGCTTGAGACTCTAGTCAGGGGCTTGCATTGGAAATGAAATCGAGAATGCATCCAACTGCTAAGCTCTGAACTCTATTCCCTTCCCTAATTCCTTACTGAGGTGGTAGTAGGAGTAGGGTGCCTCTTACATGGTAGGAGAGTAAGTTTAGATATTACTATGTTTATACCTTTGGAAATAAATATTCCTTCATACATATTCCTTTGTATTCCTTTGTAAAAACATTATATATGCAAACCATGTATAATTTGAGGAAAAATCAGTAGTGGGGTCTGATACCAATGGCAAAATCATACATCCATCAGAGAAACTTGGTGGAGGAGTCAAAATTCTAGCATATCAGTCTTTGTTGGGAGTCAGTATAGGCTTTGGTACATAGATATGAGAAAAATAGCAAATCAATTAATATTTTCAAGCATTAATATGCTCTCTAGAGATTCAAGTAAAACATTCGCTTCCCTAACCCCCAACACTGCATGGTAGAAAGCCTTTAGCTGTCTCCAGCTTCAATGCGATAATTTGAGTTCTAAGAATAAAATTCCAGAAGGTGTCAATAACCAGGTCTGATACTGGTATAATAATAAAGAAGTTATTTACTTTTTCTGTCCTATAAGAATCTGCTTAAGAAATTTAGTTGCAAGAAATAATTCACATAACCAAGGACCAAATCATTAAAAATATTGTAACCAAGATAATATTGCTAGGTCAATACAAAATAATTATGGTGTTTATTAAAAGGCTTGATAACATGTAGCTAAGCTCACAGTTGTTTATGTTTGTTTACATGGCAAGAGGGAACACATTCCAGATATTGTTAGAGTACTTAAAAGCACAGCTGTGAAAATAGCAAGACACACAAGGAAGCTTTGTCTTGCTACATTAAGCACTAGGATTGAAAAAACATTAAAAAAAAAAAACGTAAAAATATTTGCTTTTTCTGACTCAATGGTTTCCTCCTTCCCTTCTCTATCCAAATCCCAACCAAATTTAAATGGGGCACATGCAAATTAACACAAAAATACCATTACTTATTCCCAGCCCAAATCACTGTAAGATCTGGAAATGTCTACTTCCCAAACAATTCCTGGGATTTCTTAATGATATTTTTAGTATCAGATTAGTATTTGCAGAACTGAATATTTAATGAATTAGTTTCAAAATTTTATAACCTAATAGAGAAAATTCACTACGCAATTGACATTGAAACCATGTTTTCCCTAAGTGAATTGACTGCTGGAAAAACAGCATGTTCAAGCATTTGAAGACAAATGGTGTTTAGAATAACAGAAATCCTTCTAAGGTGTTTTCTTCTTCTTCTTCTTCTGACAATGATGCTCACTTATATTATCCT
This sequence comes from Sarcophilus harrisii, assembly GCF_902635505.1. Taxonomy (NCBI): domain Eukaryota; kingdom Metazoa; phylum Chordata; class Mammalia; order Dasyuromorphia; family Dasyuridae; genus Sarcophilus; species Sarcophilus harrisii. The sequence goes on from NC_045427.1 coordinate 602,442,317, forward strand.
CAATGTTTGCAAAGTTTCTACATATTGTCTCATTCGATATTCATTAAAATCACATAATGTTACTACAAGTTTACCTTGAAGCATGAAACATAGGATTTGGAGTCAGTAATTCTACTCCAGATATTTACTGACTCTATGATCCGGAACAAGTAACAATCCCAGCTTCGGTTGCTGCCCCAGTAATGAAGGCAGCAATAGCCCTCAATAGTCCTCATCTGTAAAATAAAGACTAAAAATAGCAAAGAGTTTGTGAAAATCAAATGGGAGATGATATATAGATAGATAGATAAAGATATAGATATATCATGAAAACCTTAACATGCTATGTAAATATTAGTTGCTCTTTTCATTCTCATTTTACAGATGAGAAAGTGAAAGCTGTGGGAGGGTAGGCAGGGAGAGAAGAGGGAATCAGTGTTGGAAAATAAAGTGATTTGCAATGGATCAAACAGTAGAGTCTGCAAAATGTTTGGATCTTGAACTTCAAACTCTAAATTAAGGGCTTTTCTTTTCCTACTCATCTGTATATATAACAGATTAAACTGGACAAATGACAAGTTCAATCCTTTTATTTAACAGAGATCCTTACCCATGATTTCAGCAATGTAAGGCAGGCTCATTATAGAAACGTCCTTCACAGATACAAGCAATGGATTTCTTAAGAATTTTCTGATTCTGTACAAAATTTTATCTAAAGATATTCTAATTTGGGGGGGGGGGGAGGAGAGACACGAAAGTATTGAGTGACTTTCAATAGTAATATAAATAGTACATGAGAAAGGTGCCTCTTAATTTTAGTCTTTTTGATCCTGAGTGGAATCTATTATACTATCATTTTATGGGTATCCAACACTGCCACTAAGATAAGATTTTATTATTGCCTTTTTTTACCACATGCTTTTCTGGAGATATCCTCTCTTACCTCACAATACCAATGAATTATTCCTTATACAAATAAAAAGATATGAATACTCAACAGTGGTTGAATTTCTTATTGTTTGAATCATGATATAACTATTGTCACCTAACTCTCTACTGACAAAGTTTTATACTCAGTTCAATAATTTAAAAATTTTTAGTGTGTTATCAGCAATATAAGTTTTTTTCCTGATGATTACCTTCACTATATCTTTTTTTTTCTTTAATAGCCTTTTATTTACAGGATATTTACATGGGTAACTTTACAGCATTAACAATTGCCAAACCTCTTGTTCCAATTTTTCACCTCTTACCCCTCCACCCCCTCCTCTAGATGGCAGGATGACCAGTAGATGTTAAATATATTCATTCAAATATAAATTAGATACACAATAAGTATACATGACCAAAACGTTATTTTGCTGTACAAAAAGAATCAGACTCTGAAATATTGTACAATTAGCTTGTGAAGTAAATCAAAAATGTAGGTGTGCATAAATATAGGGATTGGGAATTAAATGTAATGGTTTTTAGTCATCTCCCAGAATTCTTTTTCTGGGCATAGCTAGTTCAGTTCATTACTGCTCCATTAGAAATGATTTGGTTGATCTCGTTGCTGAGGATGTCCTGGTCCATCAGAACTGGTCATCATATAGTATTGTTGTTGAAGTATATAATGATCTCCTGGTCCTGCTCATTTCACTCAGCATCAGTTCGTGTAAGTCTCTCCAGGCCTTTCTGAAATCATCCTGTTGGTCATTTCTTACAGAACAGTAATATTCCATAATATTCATATACCACAATTTATTCAGCCATTCTCCAACTGATGGACATCCATTCAGTTTCAGTTTTAAGCCACTACAAAAGGGCTGCCACAAACATTCGTGCACATACAGGTCCTTTTCCCTTCTTTATAATCTCTTTGGGATATAATCCCAGTAGTAACACTGCTGGATCAAAAGGTATGCACAGTTTGATAACTTTTTGAGCATAGTTCCAAACTACTCTCCAAAATGGTTGGATTCGTTCACAACTCCACCAACAATGCATAAATGTCCCAGTTTTCCACATCCCCTCAACAATCATCATTATTTTTCCTGTCATCTTAGCCAATCGACAGGTGTGTAGTAGTATCTTAGAGTTGTCTTAATTTGCATTTCTCTGATTAATAATGACTTGGAGAATCTTTTCATATGACTAGAAATAGTTTCAATTTCTTCATCTGAGAATTGTCTGTTCATATCCTTTGACCATTTTTCAATAGGAGAATGGCTTGATTTTTTATAAATTAGAGTTAATTCTCTATATATTTTGGAAATGAGGCCTTTATCAGAACCTTTGACTGTAAAAATATTTTCCCAGTTTATTGCTTCCCTTCTAATCTTGTCTACATTAGTTTTGTTTGTACAAAAACTTTTCAGTTTGGTATAATCGAAATTTTCTATTTTATGATCAGTAATGATCTCTAGTTCTTCTTTGGTCATAAAGACCTTCCCCTTCCACAGGTCTGAGAGGTAAACTATCCTATGTTCCTCTAATTTATTGATAATTTCATTCTTTATGCCTAGGTCATGAACCCATTTTGACCTTATCTTGGTGTACGGCGTTAAGTATGGATCAATGCCTAGTTTCTGCCATATTAGTTTCCAATTTTCCCAGCAATTTTTATCAAACAGTAAGTTCTTATCCCAAAAGCTGGGATCTTTGGGTTTGTCAAAGACTAAGTTGCTATATTTGTTGACTGTTTTGTCCCTTGAACCTAATCTATTCCACTGATCAACTAATCTATTCCTTAGCCAATACCAAATAGTTTTGATAACTGCTGCTCTATAATATAATTTTAGATCTGGTACAGCTAAGCCACCATCATTTGATTTTTTTTCATTAATTCCCTTGAAATTCTTGACCTTTTGTTTTTCCATATGAACTTTGTTGTTATTTTTTCTAGGTCATTAAAATAGTTTTTTGGGAGTCTGATTGGTATAGCGCTAAATAAATAGATTAGTTTAGGTAATATTGTCATCTTTATTATATTTGCTTGCCCTATCCAAGAGCATTTAATATTTTTCCAATTGGTTAGATCAGATTTAATTTGTGTGAAAAGTGGTCTGTAATTTTGCTCATAAAGTTTCTGATTTTCCCTTGGCAGATAGATTCCTAAATATTTTATATTATCCGTAATTACTTTAAATGGAATTTCTCTTTGTAACTCTGACTGTTGGATTCTGTTAGTGATATATAAGAATGCTGATGACTTATGTGGGTTTATTTTATAACCAGCAACTTTGCTAAAGTTGTGGATTATTTCTAATAACTTTTTAGCAGAATCTCTGGGGTTCTCTAAATATACCATCATGTCATCGGCAAAGAGTGATAATTTGGCTTCCTCATTGCCTATTCTTATTCCTTTAATCTTTTTCTCAGCTCTTATTGCTATAGCTAGCGTTTCTAATACAATATTAAATAGTAACGGTGATAGTGGGCAATCTTGTTTCCTCAGATCTTATTGAGGATGGTTTGCAGTTTGTCTCCATTACATATGATGCTTACTGATGGTTTTAAATAGATGCTGCTGATTATTTTAAGAAAAAGTCCATTTATTCCTATACTCTCAAGTGTTTTTAATAGGAATGGATGTTGGATTTTATCAAATGCTTTTTCTGCATCTATTGAGATGATTATATGGTTTTTGTTAATTTGGTTATTAACATGGCCAATTATATTGATAGTTTTCCTAATATTGATTCAGCCCTGCATTCCTGGTATAAATCCTACTTGATCATAGTGTATTATCTTGGAGATGATTTTCTGTACTCTTTTGCTAATATCTTATTTAAGATTTTAGCATCAATATTCATTAGGGAGATTGGTCTATAATTTTCTTTCTCTGTTTTCAGCCTACCTGGTTTAGGTATCAGTACCATGTCTGTGTCATAGAAGGAATTTGGTAGGACTCTTTCATTCCCTATTTTATCAAATAATTTATATAGCATTAGGGCCAATTGTTCTTTAAATGTTTGGTAAAATTCACATGTAAATCCATCTGGTCCTGGGGATTTTTAATTAGGGAGTTGTTTAATTGTCTGTTCTATTTCTTTTTCTGAAATGGGACTATTCAAGCAATTTACTTCCTCGTCTGTTAGTCTGGGAAGTCTATATTTTTGGAGGTAGTCATCCATTTCACTTAGGTTATCAAATTTATTGGCATAAAGTTGAGCAAAATAACTCCTTATTATTTCTCTAATTTCCTCTTCATTGGTGGAAAGTTCTCCTTTTCATTTTAAGACTACTAATTTCATTTTCCTCCCTCCTTTTTCTAATCAAATTTACCAAAGGCTTATCTGTTTTATTGGCTTTTTCATAGAACCAACTCTTAGTTTTATTAATTAGTTCAATAGTTTTTTTACTTTCAATATTTTTAATTTCTCCTTTTAATTTTAAATTTCCAATTTAGTATTTGATTGGGGGTTTTAATTTGGTCTTTTTTTTAGTTTTTTAGTTGCAAGCCCAATTCATTAATCTTTTCTTTCTCTGTTTTATTCAAGTAAGCCTCTAAGGATATAAAATTCCCCCTTATTACCGCTTTGGCTGCATCCCACAAATTTTGGTATGATGTCTCATCATTGTCATTATCTTGAATGAAATTATTAATTGTATCTATAATTTGCTGCTTCATCCAATCATTCTTTAAGATGAGATTGTTTAGTTTCCAATTACTTTTTGGTCTATTTCCCCTAATTTTTTGTTGAATGTAGTTTTATTGCATCATGATCTGAAAAGAAAGCATTTACTATTTCTGCTTTCTTGCATTTAATTTTGAGGGTCTTTATGCCCTAATATGGTCAATTTTGAATAAGTTCCATGAACTGCTGAGAAGAAAGTATATTCCTTTCTATCTCCATTCAATTTTCTCCAAAGATCCAACATACCTAATTTTTCTAATATTCTATTTACTTCTTTAATTTCTTTCTTATTTGTTTTGTGGTTTGATTTGTCTAATTCTGAGAGTGCAAGGTTGAGATCTCCTACTATTACAGTTTTGTTGTCTATTTCTTCTTGCAACTCTCTTAATTTCTCCTTTAGGAAGTTGGATGCCACACCACTTGGTGCATATATGTTTAATATTGATATTGCTTCGTTGTTTATGCTACCCTTTAGCAGGATGTAGTATCTCCCTGCTTTACATGTGTTTCTTGTAAACAACATATTGTAGGGTTCTGACTTTTGATGCAGTCTGCTATCTGCCTCCTCTTTATGGGGGAATTCATCCCATTCACATTTACGGTTAGAATTACTAAATCTGTATTTCCTACCATCCTAATAACCCCAGATTGTGCTTTACTTATTCTTGCCTCCCCAACCCTCTTTCCCCTTTTAAACTTATGTACCCCTCTTGTAACACGATGCTTACCCTCTTTATAATCCCTCCCTCCCCCACTTTGAGTCTTTTCCCCTTCCTTCCCTTATTACTCTTTTTCTTTTCCCTTTTCCTCTCCCCCGTTTTTAATGAGGCGAGAGAGAATTTTCTCTAAAACAAATGTCAATTATTTTTCTTTTTAAGCCAACTCTGATGAGGAGTAAGATTCACACAATGTTCCTCCCCTCTCTAAATTCCCTCAGATGATAAGTTTCCTTTGCCTCTTTGTGGGATGTGGTTTCCCTCTTTTTCCCTCCTTCCACCTTATTCTGCCATCATCCCTTTTCTATATCTACTTCCCTTTTTTATGTTATATCAGTACAATCAAATTATACATGTATTCTTTTTGTATATCCACAACAGAAATACAATTCTCAAGAGTTATTTTTACCTTTTCTGCATCTCTTGAGGTTCTATGCTTGGAGATCAAATTTTTGTTTAGTTCTGGTTTTCTTCAGAAACAAATGGAATTCATTTGTTTCATTAAATGTCCATCTTCTTCCCTGGAAGAAAATGCTCAGCTTAGCTGGGTAGTTTATTCTTGGCTGCATCCCAAGTTCTTGTGCCTTTCGGAATATCATATTCCAGGCCCTTATTTCCTTTAAGGTAGAGGCAGCCAGATCTTGGGTGATCCTTATTGTGGCACCTCGGTATTTAAATGTTTTTTTTTTGGCTGCTTGTAAAATTTTTTCCTTAGTCTGATAGTTCTGAAATTTGGCCACAATATTCCTTGGGGTTTTATTTTGGGTTTCTTTCAGAAGGTGTTCGATGAATTCTTTCAATGCCTATTTTACCTTCTGATTCTATTACATCTGGGCAGTTCTCTTTGATGATTTCTTGTAAAATAGTATCTAGGCTCTTTTTTTCATCATAGTTTTCGGAAAGTCAATAATCCTCAGATTATCTCTCTAGATCTATTTTCCAAGTCTGTCGTTTTTGCAAGTAGATAATTCATGGTTTTCAGTTTGTCATTTTTTGTTTTGCTTGACTGATTCTTGCTGTCTCAATGAATCATTAGTTTCTATTTGTTCAGTTCTAATTTTTAAAAATTATTTTCTTCATTAGTTTTTTTACTTCTTTCTGTATATGTCCAATTGAGTTTTAAATGTATTGTTTTGGCCTGTGGAATTTTTTCCATTTCACTAATTTTTTTTAGTGAATTATTTTCTTTTCAATTCACAGATCCTACTTTCTTGCGTGTTCTTTGTCTTTTCAATTCACAGATCCTACTTTCTTGTGAGTTCTTTGTCTTTTCCAATTCACAAATCCTACTTTCTAGTTAATTCTTTATTTTTTCCAATTCACAATTCTTACTTTCCTGAGATTTTTTTTACTTTTTCCAATTCATATTTCCTTTCCCCATTTATCTTCTAACTCTCTTTTGAGACTTTTAATGGTCTCTTCTATGAGAGCATCATGTAAAGGAGGACAGTATGATGCATTTTTGCTGTTTGAGGTCTCTTCAGGTTTGCTGACCTGCTGTTTTCTGCATAGAAGCTGTAGATCGTTCTTTTCATCTTTTATTCATGTTTTAAAGCCTTTAGGGTGGGGCTCCTAGGCAAGGGGGTTCCAGCTTCCTCTGCAGAGCAGGGAAAGATGTAAACCGATTTCCAGCTCTGAGGTATGGGGAGTGCTCTGTGTGTAGGTTTTCCCTTCCCCCAACAGGAAGTCGGATTCAGCACTGGCCAGAGCTATCAAAGTGCCAGTTGGGCTGAGTGGGTTAGCGATTGCCCTCGGCTAGAGACTAAGGGGTGAAAGTGTCACTGCCCCAGGCTGGAGCCTCTTGTGGAACTGTGAGTATTAGCAGTTGACTGCAGACTGCCCCGAACTCTACCCCAGTGTCTCTGCCCAATGCAAATCGGCCCTGGAAAAGCTCTATGGCCCCAAGCCGAGCAGATTGGAGGCTAACCTGGGCTGTGTCCTCCTGCCATGCAGGATCACAACTGCCCCAAGAAAAGCCCCATACTGCGGGTTGGGGCTGCGCACTTATGCTGAGATCTGTGCTTTCACTTTCGGTTTGAGGCTCTCCTCGGAACCTAATTTCTCTCCCAGTCTGTGCTGATCTCCCCCTGGCCCCGGAACCAACCTTTTTTGGCGAGACTGCAGATTTTCTTTGGCTGGTGAGTTGTTCTCTTCTTATCTTTAGAATGTAGCAGTCAAGACTATTTTTGAGGCTCGATATAATATTGATAAAGAGGGTAAGAGAAGAGCTTAGAAAGTCGCGTGTGTCTTCTCCGCCATCTTGGCTCCGCCCCCCACCTTCACTATATCTTAACAAAAGATTTTATCTCATTATTATTCTTTTTGACATGATTATTTATTTCTGTTTTCCTTGATTCACTCAATGTTTCTTTTTTACTTGCTCCCTAATCCTGTAATTTTGTGTATTTCTTGCATCAATAATTTCTTATTCTTTTAAAATCTGAATTTGCAATATATATCTATAATATCTTTATGCCCTAAAATGAGTTCTTTGTTATTTAATGTCTTAGATTAATTTATCCTTTTCTTGTGTGCCCTTTTAATATTATTGTATTCCTAACCATCATTTCTATCTCCATCAAAATCATTTTGAATTTTTATTCTGTTATTAATATACTATGAACTTACATGTTCTTTTAAAATTCTATATCCCTCATGAAAATTGGATGTTAAAATTGATATTTTCCTGAATCCCAGTTATATATTACTCAATTTGTTTATCTCGAATGATATTTTCCCTCCCATCATTTTCCTCTTATTTTGGTTAATTTTATTTTTTTTGTTGTTTTTTTTTTTTTTTTTTGTACTGCTTTCCTATGCTTTGCCTCACTCCTAAAAAATACCAATTCATTATAAGAACAGTACAATGTGATAGAATGGATCATAAAGCCCAGTCCTAATCATCACTGCTCCCTATTTTTAAGGATAGTATATCCTTGCTCTGGATCTATGTCATGTCATCTTCCCTGGATGCCAACCATCTTTAGGGGAATATATATCCTATGTTTGTGGTGAAATGATATCTTATGAAAGAAGGTGGCTTTCTAAACATTACTCAAAATGAAACCCATTGTGAGGTTATTTTCTCTTTCTCCATAAATATATATGCTTTTATGGCATTTTATCATTTTCTCTTTTGGGAAAATAATATTTATAAAACCAAGTTATATCTCTCCTGCCTCAGTCTTTCCCTCTTTCACTCATGAAAATCTATGTTGCTAAGAGACCAAAAGAATCTATTGTTTCTTTGTTTACATCAAAGACAAGTAGGGAGATATATTGATCTCCCCTTTGTGTTTTGTTTTTCCTCTCTTCATTCAAGTAACTTTATTCCTTACTAGCATCTCTATCCTCAAATAATGATACATTTGGGGAAAATTGAGATTCAGACTAGGAAATATAAATTTAATTCTTCCTCTTCCATTCTTCTGGCACTTTAGCTTCCCTTTAAATCTTCAGCACATTGGACCTTTTATTCCTCATTCATGATTCCTCATTGTTCTTTCATTAGCTTTCAATTCACAATTTTTATTGTGTTTCAGCTGTCATTCTTTTCAAAAATAATTATGTTTCCTAAATAAACCTTGCAATCCTTCCTTCAACAATGATTTGTCTTATATAAAATTGGCGTGGGGTAGAGGAGGGACTAATTCTTTTGTTTTTTTCTTCTGTCAAATTTTAATTTAACAGTTGGAATATAGACTTACAGCTCTATTATTCTCTTTTTTCAGAGTTTCTAATATTTTTGGGGAAGTCCTCCATTATATGCTGTGCGGTGTTTATTCCTTTTTTTGTTTTATTTATTTCTTCTTTGAATTTTCTGATGCTGGACAAAATTTTATCTAAATATATTCCTTTAAAACTTTTATTTCCCTTTTGAACTATCCATTATTTCCTCTGATTGGTCTCTGAAAAATCCTGAGAAGTTAATGTTTTACTTGCTTCTCTCCCCATTTCAGAGGTTTGGCTCACTTTGCATTAAAGGATAATACAAACTCATTGTGTGGTGATTTCTTTTTGAAAATTTTCTTGTTTTTTTGCCTTTGTTTATATGAAATCTGCTAAACTTATCTGTTTGAAAACTGGACTTAAATCTAATTTATTTCTTGACTTTTTTCTTCTTCAGCTTCTTTTTTTCAAATAGTTTATAAGAATTTGCATTCCTCAGTGTTTGTCCCTTCCCATGTTCTACTACCTCATAAATATTTTTCCCTTATTTCAGCTTCCATGTGAGATCAAGTGTCACCTCTTATATTAAGGCTGTCTAGTGCACCTTAGTTGCTAGTTACTCTCCCTTAAAATTACTTCATATTTACTTTTAAAAATATTTTGTATTTATTCATCTATATTAACATTCTTCTCTTTTTTCCAAATGAAAATTCTTTAATGGTGATATCAGATCCCTTCGTGTTTTGTATGTGTATTCCCTAGTATAAAAACTTAATTTATTGAGAAAAGATCTTCAGCTACATTTATATATTTATATATATTGGCCAAGTCTTCATTATTGGGAATTTTAACCCTTCTTACTTCAATGCCCTTTCCATAAAGGAGCAGGTAGGATCAATATTTCCAACCTGTTTTAGAATTTTAAGGAGATTAATTCATTCCTAGGAGGGAAAAATTTGAAAATTTGAAATCCAAGTCTGTCAGATTGCTAGAATTATTTCACTTGAAAGGCAAAGAGATTAAGATTGGTTAGGATGAGTGTGAGATTGAGGTAATTTCACCTTACACTCTTATTTATAAAGAGTTTCCATTGTGGGTAGTTTTTTTTTAATTTTCTGCCTTCCTGCTATAGTTTTAATTACGATAATTCTGACATACATTGTTCTTTATAAAGGAGGTTTAGATAGTTATGCTTAGAAATGCTTCAATCATTTACCAATCATATAACTTCTACTATTTTTTTAAAGATTCATTTTTTTTCTATTCTCCAGTGTCTCATGACAATATGAGGGTAACATTAGATTTTTGGCAATGCCTGTGCCATTAGAACACAAAATTTCACACATCCTATTGAGCTGAAAATATTCTGAGTGTGAGCCTAGAGTAGAACTGTATTTCTGTGGCCCAAGGACTGAATAGTTCAATTCAGAGAAGCTCAGAATGCATATGATTGTAGTGACATCTTTTTTGTTTCAACCACAGAAATGCTTGAATATAGTTAATGAAGTTACAGAGAGCTAAGGAGCTATATTAACAGGTGAGATTAAGAGAATCCACACCTATATAAGTAAAAATAGTGCAGTTATGGAGGCCTTTAATCAGATTCAGGATTTTTCCTTTACACAAAGAATAAAGAATAAAGACTACTCCTGGGCTTTCTCTTATTGAATATTCCATACTTATTCTCTTATCATACCATGCACTATGCCTGCCCTAATTAGAAGGAAAATAAAATTCTCATTAACTCTAATCTTAGAATAACCTTATGTCTTCTCTACTTCATTATCATTCATCATTTCCTCTATTCCCTTTCTTTCCCTAATATTTCTTGTATTTCATGCTATTTTTGTGATCTCTTTGTGATCTCCTTGGCTTTTAGCATCTAAGTGTCATTTAGTGACCTACCCCAGTGTTGACATTCAGTTAGTGCTTTCATTAATGACAGCCTCATTAAAGTATATCATCTATTGGTCCAGAATTAATTTTAAAAAGAGTGCAGGAATCAGAGAAGGCCATTGATTGTCTGAGTCTCTGTGATACTCATACTGAATACTAGCCTTACATTTTACAGATCTGTTTGGATTATTGACCTGGTAATGGATGAGTAATAATTTATTTTTTTTTAAGTCAAAAATTGCTAACTGGATTAAGTATATGTATTTTGTGGTGAGAGGAAGATATCTACAGGTTGGAATCAATTTTGTGGCTGTGGAAGTAAGAAAACAACATTTTACAGAATGGAGGCAGCTGGTGCTTCAATGAATGGAACAGTGGGTTTGGAGTACAGAAGACCTGAGTTCAAATTCAGCCTCAAACATTTCTAAGCTGTGTGATTTGGGGCATGTCCCTTGACCTTTGACTTCATGGATCAAAGGATCCACTAACAAAGGGAATGGCAAACCATTCTAGTACTTTGCCAAGAAAACCCCATGAAGAGCTATGGTTCAGAAGGTCACAAAAATTGGGTATAACAGAACAACAAATTTTATAGTATGATTAAGTTACAGATTTTAAAAAAATTGAGTTTCATAGTCTAAGCTATATTAGATCAGCTATTTTTACAACAAAAATCCAAACCAATTGTTTCTCAGGAATTTGGAAAGAATTAATAATATATGGAACTATCTATCTCCTGAAATAATCCATTGTCATTTAATTTACATTTCAGAATCTAAGGATTTTTTATCATCTTTCAAAACCTATGCTTCTGGCACATATACCCATATCTCTTACTTCTTTTTCTTCAGAGTAAAGCAGAAGAATTTAACTCTCTCATGCATATATAGTCTTTTTTTTTCTTCAAGAAAAGCATTATTTGTAGTTAGGAAAAACCTAGGTACAAATTCAGCAAGGTGACCCTCGATAAGTCACATAATCTCTTTCTCCCTCTATTTCTCTAAGAAGAGGTTAGACTTGATAAGTTCTGAGATGTCTTCTAACTCTAAACCTAAGATCTCATGTTCCTTGTTTTCTTCAACCAATCCCAGATAGTAAGACCTTCAATAATGTCATTAGACACTTTCCAGATTGTTAAAATCTCTTTTTTAAAGGGTCAACAAGAATTGAGCACACTACTTTGCCTATTGAGTGACCAGGACTGAGGACAGTGAAACCAGAATGTATTTCTCTGTCCGTGTCCTATAGTTTAAAACAATGGGGTCTTCCCTCTTAATGCTTTCTCTCAACACCTTGCAAATTATGGGTACCAAACAAAATATTTGTTGAGTAAAGAAACAAATCAACTAATGTTTTAATTAATGAAACAGTCAAGTAGGCTGCACAATGGATAAAGCACTGAACCTGCTGCCAGGAAGAAATTGCACTCATATACAACTGCACTCATATACAACTACAGACACTTACTATCTGTGTCACCCGAGCTAAGTCACTTAACCCTGTTGCCTCACTTTCCTCCTCTCTAAAATTATCTAGGAAAGGAAATGATAGACCACTCTGGCATCTTTGCAAGAAAATTCTAAATGAAGCCACAAGAAGTTAGACATAACTGAAGGACAACAAAACAACAACAACAACAAAAGCTACCTCTTGAGGCTTCTGTATACCAAAAATGAAATTGGTTAGAATCAGAACAAATATAGAGTCATATCTACCCTGCAGAAATACCTAAAAGGGGCCAGGACATCATGGGGAGATTGCTATTCTATATTCTGCCAACAATCACATTAAGAATCTTTTCTTACTGTCCGCTTATTCACACTGACTTATCCCAAAACTGATCTGCATGATAGAATGAGGAGAGAAATAGGAAAAGAGAGAACTTCTGTATGATCAAGACCTAAACGGATGTCTTCTAGTTTCTAATCTATTGCCAACTCCAGATGGGCATAATTAAATTACCAAGATCTCTTGCCATAGGGGGAAGGTTTCCACTGCTTCTTGTCTATTTCCACATGTTCAACAAATTATCTACTGCAATGAGATTTCTTCACCCAAGAGTTGTTAGTCTCCCAAAGAAACAACATACCTGTTCATAAAAAATATAATTCCTAATAAAACAATGGTCAGGAATTCTGCACAATCACTTTCAATCTTGATGTACGGTGGGAGCAAAAGTTTTGGGAAAATAAAGAGCATGGGAAAGGTGGAGTAAAAAAAAGTGGTACCTTTAAAAAAATAAGAAATATTGTAATGTTTTGAAAAATCCCCAAAGAGATATTTATATAATAGCAGCTTCTATCTCTCATATGAATCATATGTATTTTTATAACTGCCTCCTTGCCAGTGTATTCTTAGGGATTTAATATTTAACTAGCATAAGGGGGATGGGAGACGATTCAACTTCAGCTAAAATTAAATATGAAAAAGAATCCAATTTAAATCAAGAAAAATCTAGGTGAACTAGAGCACAAACCAAGTCTAATTTAAAAGATAAGTATTAGCAAAATATTTTGTAGTTTCATTTGAAAATGATGTCTAATAGTTCTTGGTTTCAGAGCTAAGAGTTCTGACATTGAACCTTCTATATTGTCTTTCTGATCATGTATGTAATCCCAAACATAACCTACCTCTATAAACCAATAACTCTCAAGTCAGTGAAAAGACATTTTCATTTCTCTCTGCTCTAGGTGACTCAATTCTTACCCCAACAGGAGGCAAGGAGACATACAACTAGAGTAGGAAGATGCCCTCTCCAATTGTTTTTTTCCCCACTTTGGCTACCTAGAATCCATATGTTATTCCATCTTGTTGTACCTTCTTTTCTCCCTGCTCAGTGAGATCTCATAAAATAACCAATCCAGAAGATCACCATAACTTTTCATATTATTTAAATAAGATATGAGAAACCAATTAAATTCCTTTTGCTGATTTATAAGACTGCCATTACTTACCATCTGCATTTTAAGATTCTTCAGGTCTTGCCTTTTTCCCCGTGCACTATTATCAGACCTACTGATGTAACCTGAAGACTTCTGTTCTATGCTTCTGAATCTTTCTAAATCTCCTGAAGCTAGGCTTTCTTTTATATGTTATCTCATCTAATTAGACATCAAGCTTTTTGAGATCAAGGACTATCTCACTTTTTCAACTCACATCCCCAGCATTTAACATGATGCTAGGAATATAATAAGTACATAATGCCTTTGTATTCATTCATTCATTCCAATTAACAATTATTAATTCATTCAACAAATATTTCCAGGTCTGAATTAAACATCTTTGATACATACAAGGTACTAGGAATGTAGGACAAAGAATATAACAATGTAACTACCCTTAAGAAACTTATAATGTTTTATAAGAAATAAGACAAATATGTAATTAGAATGCAAGACAGAATACGAAAGCTGCTCTATCATAGGAAGTTAGAGAATGGGGATTTTTTTTTAAAAAGAGACCCAAATATACCTTTATGGATGGAATGATTTGCCCAAGGTATCAGGAAATTACTCTTCACATTGTAGGTAGAAATTATGTATCATTATATCTATGTGGTTGTTCTTTTTAAGCATTATAATTCTATAAAAATAGAATTCTAGAAAAATCACAAATGGGCATTCAGCACCCATTTGAGTGATAGATGTGTCACCAAAAAGCAACTTGGAGAAGTAGGTGGAACTCAAGGTCAATAGGACAAAAAAAAATCATTGAACTCATAATGTGTCAGGCACCTAAGCTTAGTAAATAAGCTGAGAGTAAGAGATCTCCCTCAGAGTAGGAGAATGGACCTAAAATAGAATTGTGAGTGGGGGATGGAAAACGGAAAAAAGTGAACTTGCTGGAGGGCACTAATAACAAGCAGAGGATTGAACCCTATGAGTTATTGCATGTGACCTTTAGGTACTGTTCAGTACAGGGAAAAGCAGGCCTACATTCTGGCCTAGAATAAGAAGTAATAAGAGTCACGTTTCACCTGAAAAGGAGAAAGAATCTGAACAACCATATCATAATTTTTTTTTACTATTGGTTAGGACAGAAAGTGATAAAATAAGGGTAAGTAAGGAATTCCAAGGAGCTGAAATAACAGAGATGGACAGTGAGGACAAAGGAGGCAACTGAAAAATGGAATGCAAATAATGCTTCTGGAAGCAATTTTAGGCAGGACAAATATAGAAGTTTCTTCCTCTTCCTGAATCCTTATACCTTAAAAAGAATGAAAAAAATCAGATTTATTTTTAAAAGATGCAGAGAATCCTAGCAGTGTTGTCAGCTTGAATCAATCTCAGCTAGATATCTGGAACTTTTCTTTAGTATTTTCTCACTCCAGAGAAGCTGTGTAGAGTGATGAAGACCTGGTTTTAAAGTCCCACAACTGAAACTTACTACATGACACCAAACCAGAAATTTGATCATTCTGAGACTTGGACAATTTTCCAAAACCATAAATTTTATACAGGTTATACATTAAATATTTGCATAGGGTGTAAGGAATTCCCATTCAGATCAATCAAACAAGCACATATTATCTACTATGTGCCAATTAGCATTCTAAATACCAAGAAGGCAAAAAAACAACAACAACAATAACAAAATAGACCCCGCTGTCAAAGTATTTATAATGTAGCCTGGAGAGATACCTGTGTGTTTGTGAAATATATACAAAGTATATGAAATCACAAGCCCCTGACATATTGAGATAGCCAACCAAGAGTAAAGTTTGGAAGCCCTAATTTCAGGGGAAAAACCAAAAGAAATTCTATCATAAGATGAGCCAAAAATTATGTCTATCATTTATTTTGTTGCACAAAAAGAATCGGACTTTGAAACAATATACAATTAACCAGTGAAGGAAATCAAAAATGCAGGCGGACAAGAATAGAGGAATTGGGACTTCTATGTAGTGGTTCACACTCATTTCCCTGAGTTCTTTCCCTGGATGCAGCTGGTTCAATTCATTACTGTTCTATTGGAGTTGATTTGTTTCATCTCATTGTTGAAGAGAGCCACGTCTATCAGAACTGATCATCATATAGTGTTGTTGTTGATCTCCTGGTCCTGTTCATTTCACTTAACATCAGTTCATGTAGGTCTCTCCAGGCCTTTCTGAACTCATCCTGCTGGTCATTTCTTACAGAACAGTAATATTCCACAACATTAATTTACCACAATTTATTCAGCCATTCTCCAATTGAGGGGCATACACTCAATTTCCAGTTTCTTGCCACTACACAGAGGACTGCCACAAACATTCTTGCACATACAAGTCCTTTTCCCTTCTTTAATATCTCTTTGGGATATAAACCCAGTAGTAACACTGTTGGGTCAAAGGGTGTGCACAGTTTGATAACTTTTTGAGCATAGTTACAAATTGGAGAGCTTGTGTCTTGGGCAATTGATTAACTCTCCTCTATTGCCTTTATATGGATGGTATTAATGGATGGCAAGTAAGGGGAAAGTCCAATTTGGTTGACTCTAATAGTCATAATTAGATATGTCTGTGGAAACCTGGACTTCTCCCTCTTCCATACAGGGAGAGGGGAGTGAAAACAGCTCACATGCTAAGCCATGATGTGGTGTTAGCTAGGTGTAATATGGATACTTTTAGATGGAAAACTCCATGGAGTCTCAAGTTTATACAGGGAAAGAAGTATACTTAGGCCAAGGGTAACAAAGTAGGAGAAATTTCAATAATTTCAATAATAACATAACAAATGAATCAACAAATATTTAATAATCACCATTATGTGTTGGCTAGTGGGGTAAGTTCTGGGCTCCTTCATACAAGTTATAAAGAATAAAATGATCCCTTAACTCACATATTTATAATCACATTTGATCTTGATAGGAATCCTATGATTTCGATTCCAATATAGATTTTATCATCTGTTTCACACATGAGGAAAATTAAGGCTTAAATGGATTAAATGATTGTCCATGGACAAATAAGTACTTATTTAAGGCAGAATTTGAACTCTTGTATCCCTGGCTTTCAAATCTTTTAGTCTTTCCATTATATTCTCTCCCCTGGAAACCTGGGTCCCTTACAGAGAGGAACTAAATGATGAAAATCCAGAAGACAGTCAGTATGTAGTTAGTAACTGAAAATTAAGCACCAGGATCCAAAATGAGATGCAAAAGTATCCTCATGGGGTTGTAAGTAGAAGCCATGTCATTATCATGTCATATAACAGAAGTGAGACAAATCCACAGGTCTTTCAATTATTGTAACTATTTCCAGTATCACTCAATAGATTGATGAGTAATATTCTCAGTGACAGTAACTAATGTCAGCAGCAGAGTAAGGTAATATAGACCATAAACTACTTGTGGACATTTAATTGTTTTTCATTCTTGGATGCTTAGTACCGGTGCTTGATAAATACTTTTTGACATATTAATAAGGTACAAAATCATAGGGATTATTCCTTATTATCACTGACACCAGAACTTTATAGACTGAAGTCTGCTTCTAGACTTCCTATTACCTAAAAGCCAAAGTCTATGCTATGGAAAGGGTAAAGCTACATAGCTTCAAAAATTTGAGGGGGAGGATAAAGAGGTAGAATCAAGATGGCATAAAAAAAGTCAAGAAGTTGCCTAAGCTTTACCCCAGTTTTTCATTGAAAACAATAAGAAATCAAACCTTTAAATGGATTGCAGAGCAACAGGATCCACAGAAAGACAGAGAAAAATAATTTTCCAGTTTAAGATAACTCAGAAGGATTTCAGAAAAGGTCTGTTTCACTTGGATAAAAGGAGATCACAGCCCAGCACAGATAATGGTGAGCCAGCCAGCACAGCACAGATCAGTAACCAACGTCCCCAAGTCCTCCTTCATCATACCAGTGATACAACATGCCAATTGTGAGACTTCCAGCAACTGTGAAGAAGGCAAATTGCTAGCCTCAGCACCCCAGCACAACAGATGCAACTAGGCCAACTGACTCAAGCACAGTAGACAAGTTCTAAGCATCTGAAGCCTCTGTATGGAAAGCTAGTAACCATTCATATAGTCATATCAAAATCAACTTATACTCATATCCTTCATGTATATTCCTTTTAACTGCTCTAATAGAAGTTTTCAGTTTTCAAGAGTTACAAGTATCATCTTCCTGTATAAGGATGTAACTTGGATGCATCCATATTTGACTTATTCACTGACTGTTGATGCCTCATAATGTCATCAGCTTCTAATTACCCAATTCTCATTTTTAAAAAAAAAATTATTTTCTTCAGTTAGCTTTTTGCCATTTCCATTTGGCCAATTCTAATTTTTTTAGGATTGCATTTTAGTCCTTTTTTGTGCTTCCATTTTCAAACTGATGACATTTTTTAAATGCCTCTTACATATAACTCTCATTTGGTTTTCCATTTTTTTTCTTCTACCTCTCGTTCTTGATTTTTAAAATTTTTTTTCAGCTCTTGCCATAGGACTTTTTGGATTTTAGACCAATTCATATTTCCATTTGAGGGTTCATATGTAGGCATTTTGTCACTACTGCTCTCTTCTGAATTTGTTTGTTGATCTTTCCTATCAATCTTTGACCAAGATTTTTATTGGCTTTTTGCTCATTTTAATATTATTTTATTTTTCCAGATGCATGTAGAGATAATGTTCATTGTTCATTTTTGTAAAACTTTGTGCTACAAAATTTTTTCCTTTGCTTCCTTAGCCCTCCTCCTCCAGATAGCAAGCAATTTGACATAAGTTAAATGCATACAATTTTAACATATTTCCATATTTGTCATATTGTGCAAGAAAAACTGGAGCAAAAAGAAAAAAAACACTAAGAAAAAAATGAGCAAATAAACAAAAACAGCAACAAAAGGTGGAACTACAATGCTTTGATCCACATTTAATCTCCATAGTTCTTTTTTTTCTGGAATTCTCTTTTTTTGTATATGAATGTACTTTGAAGAAGAAGAATACTAAGGCAGAAGCATATAATAAATTACAGCATACAAAGAGGCATCGAAGACATATTGCCTTACAGGGAAATAATGGAATGAGCATCATTTGAATCTTATTCCCTTCAGATTTGACTTAAAGTGAAAATAACACACTTCCATTGAGTATAGAAGTTTATCTTGCCCTATAGGGAAATATAAGAGAAAGGGAAATTGGTATTGATAAAAGGAAGAGAAAATTAAGGGAAGTGGTGGTCAAAAGCAAAATACAGCAGAGGAGGGAGAGGAGAGAAGAAAGTATAATGATAAACAAGTAGACTCCTGGAAAAATAAACTGCAAAAACTTATATGAACTGATTCTGAATGAAGTGAGAAAATCCAGGACAATATAGTACACAATATAACAACATTGTGTGATGGTCAGTTATACTAGACTTAGCTTTCCTGCAACATCATGATCCTAGACAATTCCAAAAGACTTGAGATGGAAAATGCTATCCATACAGAGAAAGAACTATGGAGTCTTAAGATAGATCACAGCATATTATTTTCATGATTTTTTCCCCTCATGATTTTTTCCCTTTTGTTCAGATTCTTATTTCACAACATAACTAATGTGGAAAAAAAACACAATGATACATGTATATATACATATCAAATCGCTTGCTGTCTTCAGTAGTGGCAATGTAAGTGAGGGAGGGAGAAAATTTTGAAACTCAAAATCTTTCAAAAATGAATGTTGAAAACTATATTTACATATAATTGGAAAAACTTCTTTATCCTTTCAGTCATATCACTAGGAGCATAACTTTGCAATGAGTTTCAGGTATCATCTTAAACATGAAAATATCTTAAAATAAGAATATGCATAATCCTTAACTCTAAAAAAGCATCTATAGTTGACCTATAACTTAATTCTCAAGTCTTTGTAAAGGAATCCTGGACAAAACCAGTGTATACATTATGGCAACTCAAGAATTTGCTGTAAGAGTGTGAGGGAACTGTGGCCCAGACTAATCAAGCATCATCACCCCTAAGACAGTTAGAACTCAGAAGTTATTACAATAGAGTGGTGTTTTCTTGCTCTCAGACCTGTTGTTAACAAAGCAGGTGTTTTCCATTAGGAGTTTAGTTTACTAACCAGGAACTATTTTAAAGCTTTAAAAAAAAGTATAGTCAATACCAATTACATTTTGTCTATTCCCCTGCATTAAGAAAACAACATTTCTTGTTGCCACCTAAGTCTCCCCCTCTGTGGCAAAACTTAATGTCTCAGTATGCCCCAACTTTAGACTTGGCTGGTTTGCCTACCTCTCACCATCAAATTTATTTCTGTCATTATATTCTTAGCATTTTGCCAAAAACTCCAAAGATAAATGAATTTGAAGTTGCAATAGGAGAACAGTCAGGTAGCTAAACTTCATGTGGAATTCTGTTTTTAAGTTATTTTATTTCTAATAATGGAATAATGCATTATCATAACTATAATTTTAAAAAATGATTGCACATAAAATTGCAATTCTGTTTTATATAACTTGCTATTCCTTTCAAATATATAATAAAGTTATCATTCAAAATTCTTTTCTTCACATTTTTCATAATAAAATAATATAATAAAAATAATTCGATTAATTAACAAACATTTGTTATATTCTAGGTAACATCCAATAGTGACATGACTGCAAATAAAAAAAAAAGTACTCCTTATTTGGGGGAAATGCTTTGTACCAATTGTTCTTACTCTACTATTTTAGGAAACAGCTATTGTGATTGATTTTAGCTGCTTAGCTGGCAATCAATGGAGAGCTTGTTGGTAGGCATTCATGAGTGATAATATTAGAAAACCATAACCCTCAGGATTACACCTTGACCTCAGAAAGGGGATTGGGGAATAACTTAGCAGGACATTAGAATTTGAGAGTGTGAACATACAGGGCAATAGTAACTCACAGAGCTTTACATTCTAAAAGACTATTCAGCAAGTATGTCCAAAAAAAAAAAACTATTAAGACAATAAAATAATTTGAATAAATGCAAAACAGGGAGGGAAGGAAGTTGAAACTTAATGCAAGTTAGATACTGCTGGTCAAACTTAAAAGTTATTAATGGTACCAAAGTGCTTTTGACAGGGTCATTTTCTTTTTCTAGTATAAAGAAATTCCTTGAGGTTGGGAATCAGATCTATGATTTATAAAGTACCTAGAACCCTTATTCAGTAGTAGCTGATAGGCTCGGTGATGGCAAAGAGTATCTCCTTCAATTTCAAGGGACTTCAATGACACTTTAGTGATGGTCCAAAAGGACCACTTGTTCTCAGGTCAGAAGTTCAATGTCAACAGGACTGGTGGCTATGATCAGTCAGGAGAAGAAACACATGTAATCCTATGGGAGTGTGAAGAACATGGTGCAAGACTAGAAATGTACAATGAAGTATGGAGCTAGAAGGCCTGAAGGAACACTAAGGAGGCAGTACAACTCTCTATTTTTCTGTATCCTTGAACAAAGCATCAGTCCTCCTAGTTTAGTTATAATACCATTTGTGGTAGTGACAACCAAATAAGTTGTTCTCTTTAAAATCAATCATCAACTGTCTGAACAGCAAAGAAAATCCTTTGGGATCTAAGTATCTACTAACCCTCTTTTTATAATCACCTCCTTTATATCATCCTCACACCTGCCTGCTTCTTCTTTGCTTTATTTAAAGCTACTCTGATCTCTCAATTTCAATCTCTTTTATATTGTTTCTGGAAAACATTGCAGCATGCTAATTTTCCCCTTCCCTTCAATTCAAATGAAATATTTATGAAGTACCTTCAATCTGCAAACTACTTACAATAAAATCAAAATACCCCCAAAATACTGCTATCAATTAATTTAGAGTCTAAAATGAGAGAGAAAATATGTACATGGAATATATTCATTGATTTATTAGTGCTGCATTCTTTTTTAAAAATCACTGGCATTTCCCAACATTAACCCACTGTCCTTCCCTCTTAAAAAAATAAAAACAATCACCAGTTTTTATATCACACATAGCATTCCATACTAGTAGTCAGCCACCTCTAAGCTGAGAAGAAGGAATCACATTTCAGCCTCAACATTCTGGAATCAAGAATGGTAATGCTGTACTCTTTCTTTAAAACTTATTTTTTCTTTAAAACCTGTCTTATATAAGACATACTGCATATTAGTAGATACTGATCAATTTCAACATGGCCACAAATCAATCTTATGACAGAAAATACTACTACTATTACAGATATTGTCATCTAGTGACAGACTGTAATAAACAGTTATTCCCTTCCACTCCTTTCCTCTTCATAACAACATTAAACATGCTGTATTTGTGATCAGGCAAAAAATGGGTTCAAATACTGCCAGAATATTTATGAACTGTGTGACCCTGGACATATCACCTAATTGATGAATAAAATGAGAAAAATAAATACTTGTGCCACTGATCTCACAGCTTTGTTATGGACAGAGAACTTTGTAAACCTTAAGTCACTGAATAAACTATCTGTTCAAATGACAAGAAGAAAAAAATGATAAAAACATTTGTGTCAAAAATACATGGTTCGGAACATATGATAAAACAGTGTTCCCTGTCAAAACAGTTGTGGAATAATGATCTGACACATGGTGTGACAAATGGTAGTTCCTTGAAAAGAATATCTTCTGATAATTAGAGTCAGCTATAAAGATGAAATTGACATTGATTGCTTCAGAACTGTGACAAGGTGTTCATGAAAGCATCGCTCTTTGTGGGACAGTGGATTAGAAGGCAGTGACATTTCTTCTGCTACTTTGCTGTAGGCTCAACTTTGACATGCCACATATGGGACTCTTCCTCCCCAATTAGAATCAGGAAGTCTGAGAAACAGATGCCTGATCTATAGTGGCAAGTGGTATATGTCCCTATTGAAGATATTATCTGGAGAGTTATATTACTCCTTCCAAAGCCATGGCTAGCCAAGTAAGAAGCACAACACATATAGAAGGGGGGAAAGAAAAAATGGGGAGAGTAAAAGCTCAGATTGATTTGCTGAAAGCACTGAGTCATAAGGGATAATTTGTTCTGCTTCTTCCAGTTGAAAATACAGCTGAAAGTTCTATCATGAACCTCCTGTTTCTGACTATTTTAGTGGACACAATTAAGTTTTTAAAAATTATTTTGGTCAATATGTGTTCATTAAGCATCTACTGTGTATCAGGAACCATACTAAGTACTAAAAGATGCATGATGATGATTCTGATGATGATAAAAAGTCCTATGGCATTTTATATTATGCAAAGTATTTTATATACATATGTGCATCTATATACATCTACACACACACACAAACACACACACACACACACACACACACACACATATATATATATAATTTAATTTGTATCTCATTAAACTCTCTTAGTCACTACTCATCTTTAAGTCTTTAAGACATTTATTTACTTCCTAATAGAGAATAGTCATGCCAGAATATCCTTTCATACCCTAAGTTCCATGAAGACCCAGGCTGACTCTTATCTGAGCTGGCCAATTCCCCCTTCCCCCCCATATATAACTACACATAAATATACTCTCATACACAGTACCCTGCACAAAACATGAATTTATTGTTTATTGAGTAGAAACAAGCCTCTTTAGATGCTAAGACTATGGTTTTTACAAATTGTTAAGGAAGGAAAATGTGAATTCTATACAGGCCCCATTTAATGTTTTGTGATGTTGAAATGAATTATGTGATAGGAGATGAAGAGACAAATCCAAAAAATCACGGCAGGTTTGATGGAGAGCAGCAGCTGGTAAAAGATTATAAGACAATTTTCATGAGATTTATAATGAGCTACTAAGCAACAAAACGGTAAAGGGTGAAAATGAAATTAGTCAGCTGTACATCAGTGGTGATTTTTGTTTTTAGCTTCTATGAACTGTAAGATGAATTAAACAGAAAGTGCATGTATACTCCAGAAGCTTTCAGAAATATTGCATGACAAGCCCAATGAGGAGATCCAAATATAATCCAAGCGTTTTAAACTACCATATTTGTACTAATTATTAAATAACCTCTCTCTGTCTCTCCCTGTCCCTTCCCCTCACTGCCTCTGTCTCTCTGTCTTTGTCTCTCTCTGTCTCTCTCTCTCTCTCTCTCCCTCTCTCTCTCTCTCTCTCACACACACACACACAAACACACACACACACACATATTTTAAGGGAGTAACAGGGGAACTGGGACTATTGAACTAGAATAAGGGAGATAAGTGGAGGTGGGATATGGGTGGAAAGAGTAACTACAATGTAGTTTCCCACCCAGTTAACTTAGATAGTTGTTATTCAATAATAGAGTTCTATCAATTCCTATTTCTAGGATTAAGACTTTACTAAATAATAATGATAAAAGTCATCAAATAACATCCTCATGTGCATAACTGCTATTAACATATCAATATCTATTGAAAAGAAGAAAACAGAAAGGGAGGGAAAGAGAAAGGGAGGTGAGACACACACACACACACACACACACACACACAAATAGAGATACAAAGAAAATGACAAAGCTTTGTCCCAGTTTTCCCACATCCCCTCCAACATTCATCATTATTTTTTCCTATCATCTTAGCCAATATGACAGGTGTGTAGTGGTATCTCAGAGTTGTTTTAATTTGCATTTCTCTGACCAATAGTGATTTGGAACACTCTTTCATATGAGTGGAAATACTTTCAGTTTCATCATCTGAAAATTGTCTGTTCATATCCCTTGACCATTTTTCAATTGGAGAATGGCTTGATTTCTTATAAATTAGAGTCAATTCTTTATATATTTTGGAAATGAGGCTTTTATCAGAACCTTTAACTGTGAAGATGTTTTCCCAGTTTGTTGCTTCCCTTCTAATCTTGTTTGTATTAGTTTTGTTTGTACAAAAGCTTTTTAATTTGATGTAATCAAAATTTTCTATTTTGTGATCAATAATGGTCTCTAGTTTATCTTTGGTCACAAATTTCTTCCTCCTCCACAGGTCTGAGAGATAAACTATCCTATGTTCCTCTAATTTATTTATAATCTCATTCTTTATGTCTAAATCATGGGCCCATTTTGATCTTATCTTGGTATACAGTGTTAAGTGTGGGTCCATGCCTAATTTCTGCCATACTAATTTCCAGTTATCCCAGCAGTTTTTGTCAAATAATGAATTCTTATCCCAAAAGTTAGGATCTTTGGGGTTTGTCAAACACTAGATTGCTATAGTTGACTATTCTGTCTTGTGAACCTAACCTCTTCCAATGATCAACTAATCTATTAGCCAATACCAAATGGTTTTGGTGACTGATGCTTTATAATATAGTTAGATTAGGTATACCTAGGCCACCTTCATTTGATTTTTTTTTTCATTAATTCCCTTGAGATTCTTGACCTTTTGTTCTTCCATATGAATTTTGTTGTTATTTTTTCTAGCTCATTAAAATATTTTCTTGGGAGGCTGATTAGTATAGCACTAAATAAATAAATTAGTTTAGGGAGTATTGCCATCTTTATTATATTTGCTTGGTATATCCAAGAGCACTTAATAGTTTTCCAATTATTTAAATCTGACTTTATTTGTATGGGAAGTTTTTTGTAATTTTGCTCATATAGTTCCTGACTTTCCTTTGGTAGATAGATACCCAAATATTTTATGCTTTCCACTTCTAATTTCTAGAACAAGGTGTACATGTATTCTTTATACATCTTTATAGCAGAAATATAGTTCCCAAGATTTCTTTTTAATCTTTTAGGTTTCCCTTGAGTTCTATATTTGTAGATCAAACTTTTTAGGTGAAATTCACTTATTTTGTTGAATGTCTATCTTTTTCCCTGGAAAAAGATGCTCATTTTGGCTGGATAAGTTATTCTTGGTTGCATACCAAGTTCCTTAGCCTTTTGGAATATCATATTCCAGGCCCTTTGGTCCTTTAATGTGGATGCTACTAAATCCTGGGTAATCCTTATTGTGGCTCCTCTACATTTGAATTGATTATTTCTAGCCACTTGCAGTATTTTTTCCTTTGTATGATAGTTCTGTCATTTGGCCACTATATTTCTTGGTGTTTTGATTTTAGGATCTCTTTCAGTAGGTGATCAATGAATTCTTTCAATGTCTATTTTGCCCTCTGTTTCTATGACTTCTGGGCAGTTCTCTTTGATAATTTCCTGAAAAATAGTGTCCAGGCTCTTTTTTTCATCATATTTTTCCAATTGTTCTCAGAGAGATTGTGTCTCTCCTAGATCTATTTTCCAGGTCTACGAGTTTTTCCAAGAAGGTATTTGATATTTTTTCCACTGTTTCATTTTATTTTATTTATTTATTTATTTATTTTTTGGTTTTGCTTGACTGATAATCTTGGTGCCTCGAGTCATTCAATTCCATTTGTTTGATTCTGATTTTCAATGAAGTATTTTCTTCACTCACTTTTTTTATATCTTTTTCTAATTGTCCAATTGTGCTTTTAAGTATGTTGTTTTGCTCTCTGGATTTTTTTTTTCCATTTTGCCAATTTTATTTTTTAGAGAATTATTTTCTTTTTCCAGCTCACTAATTCTATTTTTCAAGGATTTGATTTCGTTATCCACTCTGTCTTTAAATGAATGGGATGACTTCTCCAGACTCTCTTGGCAAGCCTCCCTTTCCTTTTCCTATTTTTCTTCTAGCTCTCTTGTGAAAGCCTTTTTAATTTCTTCTATGAGATTCATCTGTGCTGAGGACCAGATGATATCCTCCTTTGGGGATTGACCGGGAGATAGTCTGCTTTTAGTCTCCTCAGCGTTTAAAGTCTGCTTTCTATCCATAGAGAAGCTATCAATGGTTAAGGTCCATTTAAATTTTTTGCTCATTTTGTTAGGGAAGAATCAAAGAAAACAAACTAGCAAAAAACAAAACAAAACAAAAAAACAAATGGACTCTTTTTTTTGGGGGGGGGACTTGGTGGTGTTATCAAGCTTCCTCTACAGACTGCGGGGTGGCAGCAGCGAGGCACTAGCAGGACAGCAATAGCTGTGCTACACCTGTGCTCTCTGAGACTCTGAGAGCATGCTGAGACACTGGGGGGGGGGGTGTCCAGATCCCAAGAGACCCTAACTATTCCGGATTGTATTCTTCACCCCCTGTGTTTTTAGCTTCTCTGCTTGTCTGCTGGCTTGCTGCCAGGGCAAAGTATCCAATATTGTAGTCAAGCTCTCCCTGCTGAGAAGGCTGAGATCACACTCCACCCCCTCCAGTATGCTCAGTGTGAGCTGCCTGCTGTGCTCTCACTGCCTTTGCCTGTCCTCAGCCTGTGCCTGATCTAAAACTGTCCCCACCCTCGAGCAAAAACAGACCTTTCCTGGCGAATTTCAAGGATGTCTTCTCTTGGTAATTATTTGTGAGGTTTTTTTCAGTCAAGCATTAATTCCAAGGCTTGTCATGAAATGAATTCTGAGAGAAAACGTGGAGCTTACACAGATGTGTGCCCCCTCTCCACCAACTTGGCTGGAAGTCTCTTTATAACTATTTCTTAACACTTCAAAGATTTCTTCCTAAAGTGAATATTTATAATATTTAATTTTCTAACAAGTTTCTTTACAATGGCCCTGGGAATGTCACTAACAGTTAAATTTTAAAAGGGGAAAAGATCCTGAAAATCTTTGTGGATTATATTTAACATATAAGACGTGTGTGTGTGTGTGTGTGTGTATGTGTGTGTGTGTGTGTGTGTGTGTGTGTGTGTAGAGAGAAAATATCGATTATATTTAACTATATATATATATACGTATGCATACACACACACACATCCGCATGCACACACACATGTAATCATTTTGGAAGTAATGTTTTTCTCCTAAAAAAGTAAACACTGAATCTAAAAACAGGTAGTTGTCAGGAAATACTATCAATGATAGTAAATACTAGTATTTGCATCTAGCCATTCTGGAGAGCAATTTGGAACTATGCCCAAAAAGTTATCAAACTGTGCATACCCTTTGATCCAGCAGTGTCTCTACTGGCCTTATACCCTGAAAAGATACTAAAAAAGGGAAAGGGACCTGTATGTGCCAAAATGTTTGTGGCAGCCCTGTTTGTAGTGGCCAGAAGCTGGAAAATGAATGCATGCCCATCAATTGGAGAATGGTTGAGTAAATTGTGGTATATGAATGTTATGGAATATTATTGTTCTGTAAGAAATGATCAACAGGACAAATACAGAGAGGATTGGTGAGACTTGCATGAACTGATGCTGAGCGAAATGAGCAGAACCAGGAAATCATTATATACCTCAACAGCAATACTGTATGAGGATGTATTCTGATGGAAGTGGATTTCTTCAACAAAGACAAGATCCAACTGAGTTTCAATTGATCCAGGATGGACAGAAGCAGCTACACCCAAAGAAAGAACACTAGGAAATGAATGTAAACTGCTTGCATTTTTGTTCTTCTTCCCAGGTTATTTATACCTTCTAAATCCAATTATCCTTGAGCAACAAGAAAACTGTTCGGTTCTGCACACATATATTATATCCAAGATCCACTGCAATCTATTTAACATGTATAGGACTGCTTGCCATCTTTGGGGAGAGGGTGGAGGGAGGGGAAAAATCGGAACAGAAGTGAGTGCAAGGGATAATGTTGTAAAAAACTACCCTGGCATAGGTTCTGTCAATAAAAAGTTATTTAACAAAAAAAACTAGTATTTGTTCTGTTCTGAAATTTTCTTTCATTTATGATACTGAATCAGAGGCAAATTATTGGCACTGTATTGTGTCAGCCCTGGAGATACAAAGACAAAAATGAAACACTCTCTGACCTCAAGAAGTTTACAATTTATAAAGAAACTCAGTATGTATTTTTAGTTATCAAAGGTAGCTAGAATCAAGTAATCAATCCATATACCTTCCATTCTGTCCAGACATTTTTCATTTTTACTTCCCTAAAGATCCCAAGGTGGAAGTGTGGAAAGGAGAGTGTCAGTTGCTTTTTCCATTCTTGTACTGCCCCAGAGCCATAGGTAACTCATTCACAAGTTTCATGATAGTAACCTTGATTAGAAGCTCAACACATTGCTATGATTTTCTAGCAAGTCTGAGGGAATTGGAGGAGATCACCATGGATCAGGAACAAGAATGCTCTGTTTGTTCAGCAACTCATGATTCAGACCCTGGATTTCCATGTGATTTTTGAGAAAGTGATGACTTCTTTCAGATTCTGTTTTCTCATCTGTAAAACTGGGAGAGAGAAATGAATTATATCAGGAATTCTTGAACTTTTTTCACTCAAACCCCTTTTTATCTAAGAAAGTTATATGTTACCCCAAGAATATAGATATATAAAATAGGTATACCAATCAAGCATTTACTGATAATAAATCAATTTTGCAACTCCACATTCAGTTCTGTATGTGATCTCATATGGGGTCACAAACTACAGTTTAAGAAGCTGAGGACTGGATGATGTCTAAGAATTTTTAAAACTAAATCTGTGGTTTTTATGTTCAACTCCAACACTTATAAGACCCAAGATTAGGATAAAGCTAGAAAAAATGTCATTTGCATTGCTTTTTTTACAGGATTTGAGAGTGTATTAGGGACAAAGTCCAATGGTAGAACCTTGTTAGTTTCAGGTTGAAAAAAACACTTTATAGATTAGTTAATAAATAAACAAAATGAAGTTTTCCTATCTCTAATATAGTAAGGAATGTGCAAAAAAGCATTTAATTTCTGTAGACACTTCCCTATTCTCCCAACTCCACATAGAATAATGTCTTCTCAACACATTGCTGATTTTCTAGCAAGTCTGAGGGAAAACAATGCCATGTGGGTGGGATCTTTTATGCCCATAGATGATGAAAAAGCCACATCAGCATGATCAAAAGCCACCAAAAAAAACTTATCAAGGGAAGTTCAATTACTGGGTAAAAGAAATTATGGCTATATTAACTTTTATGGATAATTTAGTTGAACCTAAAGAAAATGAAAAAGGAGGGAGGGAAGATATGAGTTCAATGAAAGAAAGGAATATAGAGGGAAAGGCACATGATAATAAAAACAGAAACTGATTTTTTTTAATCTTAAAAAATAAGAAAATGATTCCTTTTTCTTATCCCACCAAATGATGTTTTTAGCAGTTTTCTGTAATATGATGATGATTTATGATCTTATTGACTTTTATTAGCTGATAAAAAGAGTAAAGTTTAGATATGGGCAGGTAGTGAAGAAGGTATCAGAAGGGACCAGAATCTAAGCATCATTATAACCAGTGGTTTGAAATTCAAATAGAAGTGGACTACTGGGTCCTGTATGTTGACTTAGAAAATCACAAATTAGCATTATCTCTGTTGTATTATACTTTTATTGTTAATAATTTCCCAATAATTTTTATTATTACATTTTTATTTTATCTTTAAATATAAAATAGGATAAAGAAGAAAAAAATGTCATGTGTATGACAGAATATAATCTAAAACAATAAATTTCCATTTCAAGAAAGCCTATCTCATCAATACTAGACATTATATTCAGAACTGTTCATTTCTTCTTTGTTGCCTTATAGGTTGTCTTTTTTTTTTTTTCTGTATACTTTTTACTTTATTATTTCCCCTCAAGATATACACACAAATATATACATATATACAATGCATATACACATATGTGCACATATATACATATGCATAAACCTATATATACATGCATGTATATTCATAAACACACATATGTATATACACAAATATATATATAATCATGCATGTATATACTCATATGCATTTATGTAAGACTGCTATGCTTATTCATCCTCTATTTCTTTGAAAATGGATAACATCTTCCTTCATTAGTCCAAGTCTTTCCATATTTTTCTAGTTGTACCAATTCATCATTTCCTGTGCCACAGCAATACTAAAACCTTATACTGTCTGGTTATTTCTAAAACAATAGTGATCAATTGGGCTGGCATGTATAGTTTTTGATTAAATCTGTTTTATCTTTAACTTTGTTTGAGATCAGTGATTACTACCTGATTTTTTATGTTTCTTCATTTTTTTTATTATTTCTTTTAGGTGACAGTTATTTTTGGAGAAAAACACATTTGGAGTACATAAAACACAAGCTTTAAGTGTATCCAAAATATTACCTGAGTGAGATGGTTGCACTGGCCCTTACTTAAAGTTTGTGTTGGATAATTTTCTAACCACCCAAAAATATTAATAAATACTGAATTTATAAATAAAGTATTATATTAGTAAACATGAAATAATAATATATTTTCCCATGATAGGTAAGAATATCACTTACTTGTATTTATAGCCATCACTTACTTGTATTTATAGCCTATTAGCTTTTAAAGGGATTAAGGCATACAGAAAATAATTATAGCCTCTGAAGGTGCAGACATTCCATGAATATACAAATATGGAAAAGTGTTATGGGCCAGAACTCTGAACTTGAAACAAGGATTCTTACAAGGTGTTAAGTCAGTGGAATTGATAGAGACAATGGTTAGCTAGTTTAGCATGGTGATTAATAGTTCTCTAGTTCAGTACATGTACTTAGTACTTAATATAGTTCACAAGATTCACACCTATGATAATGGAGTATATAACAGCAAGCAAGGACTGAAAAACATTCATTCAATCTTCAGTTAGGCTCCTGGGGGATTGAGAGACTCGGATGGAGAGGCAGAGAAGACAAGAGAACTAGAGGCAGGACCTTAAGCTCACTCCGAGAGCTTCACTCTCGAAGTGAAGTGGAGAAAGATTCAATTTCACCTTCAGTCAGGCTCCTGGTGGCAGACTCCTCCTTCATTTTTCCACTGAAACCAAAACTCTGGAAGGCCTTTAAGAAAGCTGCCAGGCAAGGAGACAATAAAGGATTTGATCTTTAACACCTAGCTGTTCTTCTGGCGATTACTGAACTAAAAAGAAGGCTGCTCCCAGAGACCATCAGAAAATCAAAAGAAAGAACATTACAGAAAGATCAGATACTATTAATTCCTTTTATTTGTTTGATCCATCTCAAAGTTCTTGGATCACTTCTTTCTTCTCAGTGTTTGAACCACCTCATCTGGGTTTGTGTTGACTTATACATAAAGGAAAGTGACAATAAAATCACCTATGAGAACATTTAAATGAAACAATTCATTTGCTAAATTATTTTTGCCCCTTAAGTCTCTTTTTCCATTGAATGATTTATATATACATATATACATATATGTGAGAATAAATCTAATATTTCAGATATCCAGTATTAACCAAGTAAATTACATGAGTCTAGAAATGGACATCAGTGAACAAGCATTTATCAAATGTCATTCTAGGTATTATGAAGACTAAGAATACAACTATCCCTAATTCCAGAGAGCTTTCATTCTAACAACTACAAATCAAAGTATATACAGACCAAATATGAACAGAATTCATTTTAAAGGTGGACAAAGGAGTTAAGAACAAGATAATTAGGTAGGGAATACACTAGTTATTAGAGAAGAGGGATGAATAATGATTTTTGAAGGAAATTGTTTTTCTGAAGCAAAAGTAAGGGGCAAGTATGTTCCAGGCATGAGAGACAGCTGGTACAAAGGGACAGAAAAAAAGGAGGTGGAATGTTGTGTAAGACAGAGAGAAAAGACCCCACTTGGGGCATCATAAAGTGTGGGATGACTAGTAATGGACAATGAGACTAGAAAGCTAGATTTATAAAAGACATTAGAAATCAAATAGCAATCGTTTTGTTTAAATAATCAATTGCTTATTCTGTTAATGTATGTTATATTGTATAAATATCTATATAATTCATTTTAATTGTAAATTTTATTGGCAAATTTTGGGCAAAATAATTTCCAGTACCATTTTTTCACCATTTATTTTTAATTTTCCTTTTTATATCTCTAATTTGGTTGTCCTTTTTCTTATTTTTAATGAAATTATCTAATGGTTGATATATTTTCCCACAAAAGTTCCTAGTTAATTAAATCAATGTTTTGTTCTCTTTTTCTGTTTTATTTATATGTTTTTTGTTTTTTCAAGACTTCAAATTTTGTTTGTTTGTTTGTTTTAATATGTAGGGTTTTTTATTTTCCAATTTTAGTTGCATGCCCAATTTGTTGATCAGTTAGTTCTCTCTTATTTTGTTGCTTAGATGTAGAGACATAAATTCTCCCCGTCAGACTGCTTTGATTACATTCCAAAAACACCAGTACATGACCCAAATATGAAATGTCACTTAATATATAGAGGAAGAAGAAATGACCTTTTATATCCAGGAATAAGGGACTAGGAATATGTCCTATTCAAAGAAAGAGCAAGGATGACATGATTTAAAATGGGCAATTTAAATACAAAAAATCAAAAGTTTTTTTGCATAAAAGGGTTTAAAATAGTTGAGATTAGAAAGGAAACAATAAATTTGGAAACAAGTAAAATTTTTGTTTCTCTGATTAAAATATAGTTTTAAGATATGTAAGGAACTTATTCAAATTTATAATAATAAGATGATAAAAGATCTAACGATATGAACAGGCAGACTTCAAACAAAGAAAGCAAGGATATGCTGGAGCTAGAGAAAATTAGCTCAAGAGAATAACTTGTGAAGTTCTGGGGTATGATTATTTATACCCAAGAAACCAAAAAATGCTAAAAATTCTATTTTGACTTATTGTTTTTTTTTTATTGCTTAGACTTAGTAGTAATGTACATTAAACTTTAAAGTGTGTCATGAGTACATCTTTTTTAGAGAGCTAATTCTTAAACATTTAGTAGCACACTCCTAGAAGTAACTCAAATTATCTATTTGTATATGAAAAAAGTTCCAAATCACTAATAATTAGAGAATTTAAGTACAACTCTGGGATTTTACATCATAGCTTTCAGATTACCAAAGCTCTCAAGAAAAGAAAAATGGTAAGTGAAGGGGATGGGAGAGGGGAGAGATAGTGTTTCAGGCCAGATTTGAACACAGGTCCTCCTGATTCCAGGGCCAGTCTTCTATCCACTGTGTCAACTAGCTGACCCAAGAATATCTATTATAATATTAACATTTTTAAAAAATAATGATTCTGAAAGATTTAATAATTGTGAACAATGAACTATCAACAATGATTCCAGAGTAATGAAGAAAAATGTTACCCCCATTTACTGATAGAGAACTAATAGAATACTATACCAAATGAGAAGTGTATTTTTGGACACAGACAACACTGGCATTTGTTTTGCTTCACTACAATTACATGATACAAGTATTGCTGAATTTTTTCTTTTTCCCCCCTCTCTCTAGTGAGTGACTTACATGAAGAAAAAAAAAATGCTTGATAACTAAAAATAAATAAAGAAAAACCAAACAGAAGCAAGTATGTTGTATTTTAGAGGCAATGGGAACTGAAGCTTATTTAGTAAAGAAGTCCCATAGCTAGATCTGTACTAAAGGAAAACAACTTTTGTTATGATATAGATAACAGACAGACTAGAGTAGGAAGAGACTTGAGGCAGTGAGAACAGTTAAGAAGCTACTGGAATGTTTTAAGTGAGACGTTCTTAGAGCTTGAAATAAGGTGATTACTGGGAAAATTAGAGAAAGGATTAGATGGAAGAGATATTAGTGAGGCAGAAAGAGAAAAAAAAAGTTGGTCATTTATTGTGTTTTACATGAGGATGATAATACAGACCAAAAAGTACAATAGCTATCTGACTAAAAAACTTGGATTTTCATTTTTTTCAAATAAATAAAATTTCAAGGCATGACAGGTTCACTGAAACATACTAAAAGTTACCAGTAAAGTTAGTCCTTTAGTTTAAAGATCAACACTTTTAAAGCGTAACCAAATTTAACAGAATATTTTTCTTATATATTTCCCTCTATTTATAAAGAGACAATGAGGAACTAAGAGAAAAAACTTCATATTTAGGTGAAAAATTAGGCCAAATATATTGCTTTGTACTCTAATCAACATTATATTTTCCCCAAGAAAACTTGGGTACAGGAGGGCAAAGAATTTAGAATTTATGCATCCAAAACATAAAGAAGGCAATTTTTTAGGGAGTGACTTACATAAACCAAAAAGTTAGAATTGAAAGTGGCATTCAATGTTTGTTGCAGCCCTTTTTGTAGTGGCTAGAAACTGGAAACTGAGTGGATGCCCATCAGTTGGAGAATGGCTGAATAAATTGTGGTATATGAATATTATGGAATATTATTGTTCTGTTAGAAATGACCAACAGGATGATTTCAGAAAGGCCTGGAGAGACTTACACGAACTGATGCTGAGTGAAATCAGCAGGGCCAAGAGATCATTATATACTTCAACAACAATACTAAATGATGACCAGTTCTGATGGACCTGGCCATCCTCAGCAATGAGATCAACCAAATCATTTCCAATGGAGCAGTAATGAACTGAACCAGCTACACCCAGCGAAAGAACTCTGGGAGATGATTAAAAACCATTACATTGAATTCCCAATCCCTATATTTTTGCCCACCTGTATTTTTGATTTCCTTCACAAACTAATTGTACAATATTTCAGAGTCCGATTCTATTTGTACAGCAAAATAACGGTTTGGTCATGTATGCTTATTGTGTATCTAATTTGTATTTTAATATATTTAACATCTAGTGGTCATCCTGCCATTTGGGGGAGGGGTGGGGGGTAAGAGGGGAAAAATTGGAACAAGAGGTTTGGCAATTGTCAATGCTGTAAAGTTACCCATACATATAACCTGTAAATAAAAGGCTATTAAATAAAAAAAAAGAAACCCCCCCCAAAAAAAGAAAGAAAACCATAAAAAAAAGAAAGTGGCATTCAAAGTCATCTCATACAAATGCTTCATTTTAGACAGGAAGAAACTGAAGTTCAGATAGATTAATCAAGTTGACTAACAAAAATAATTTACTGAATGTAAGGGTCAGGATTAAACTTCAGCACTCCCAATTCCCTGGCCAATATGCTTTTTTTTTCATTTTCCCAATTTAATATGATCATTTTTCTCTATATACTATTATTTTTACATTAGGAAGAAATGTCTTGCTGCTATGGAAGAAAAGTAGCTAACTATAAAATAGCCCTTAAAATAATGACATATAATGGAATCAGATACAACTTGGCACAGATTGAAAATTTTAACAAAGAAAAATTAACTACTGAGAAACAAAAATTAAGTACTGAGCAAGACTCAGCATCATATTCCAGGGGAGAAGATGGATATTCAATAAAGTAAGGGCCTTTCAAATATTTCTATTGAAAAAACAGAACTAAACAGAAATTTTAATCTACAAATACAGGACACAAGATAACCATAAAAAGGTAAACAGGATATATATATATATATATATATATATATATATATATATATATGCATCCCTATATGGGAAAACAATAACAAACTTTTAAGAACTATATCTGTCACTGAAGCAGAAAGAAAGGGCATCACACGGATTGAGGATATGGTTTTGATGACATCAAAGAAAAAAAATTAAGAGGTGGAAAAGGTCTGTATTGAAAAGATGAAAGGGGAGATATAATAGGACAATTAGTTCACATGAAGAGGTGCAAAAGACTTATTACAACTGACGGAAAGAACGAAGGGGGATTGATCCCATCATTTTTTACTTTAAGAGGGAATAATTTAATCATGCAGTTATGTATAGAAATTTATCTAACCCTATAAAGAAGAAGGAGAAAGAGAAAAAAAAGGGAGGGGCAGGATAGATGGGAGAATAGGAACACAAGGGGAAAATGTAAGAGAAGGGGGACGGTTTGTTAGAAATTAAGGTAGTGGGAGGATTGAGTAAAAAAATGTAATACAAAGAGAAGGGGGAGAGGTGATAAAAGATAAGGTAGTGGGTAGGAGGGGTTTAAAAAATCAACACTACTAAGAGAAAGGGAGAAGGGAGATAAGATATAGGGTAGTGAGTGGAGTGGGTAAAAAAAAAAAGAACAGAGTAGAAAGAGAGAACAAAATTAAATGAGTGGACAAAATAAGATGGAGAGAAATACAGAGCTGGCAATTATAACTGTGAATGTGAATGCTATGAACTCTCCCATAAAACGAAAGCAATAACAGAGTGGATTAAAAACAGAATCCTAAAATATGTTGTTTACAAGAAGTACATTTGACACAGAGAGACACAGAAAGAGTAAAAGTAAAAGGCTAGACCAGAATTTATGCTTCAGCTGAAGGGGAAAAAAAAAAGTAGTGGTAGCAATTCTGAGCTCAGATAAAACAAAAGTAAAAATATATATTATTCAAAGAGATAAGGAGGGAAAGTACATCTTCAAAAAGCATATTGTACATAATGAAGCAGTAATGACACTAAATATGTATGAACCAAGTGGTAGAGCAGTCAATTTCCTAGAAAGATTTTAAGCCAGTTATAAGAAGAAATAGGCAGAAAAACTATTCTAGTTGAGGACCTCAACCTGCCCCCCTCAGAATAAGACAAATCTAAACACATAATAAACAAGAAAGAAACTAAAGAGGTTAACAGGATCCTAGAAAACCACAATATGATAGAGCTCTGGAGAAAATTGAATAGGAACAGAAAGGAATACACCTTTTTCGTGACAGTATATGGTACCTACACAAAAATTGACCATTTATTAGAGCATAGAATCCTCACAATCAAATGAAGAAAGGCAGAAATAGTAAATGTTTCCCTTTCAGATCACAATGCAATAAAATTGTATTCAAAAAAGGACCAGAAAAAGATGGACTAAAAAACAATTGGAAATTAAATAATCTAATTCTAAAGAATGGGTGGGTTAAACAACAAATCACAGAAACAATCCAAAATTTCATCCAAGAGAATGACAATAATGAGACAACATACCAAAAGCTATAAGATGGAGCTAAGAAATTCTTAGGGGAAATTTTATATCTCTAAATAGCTATGTGAACAATATAGAGAAAGAGGAGATCAATGAATTGGACATTTGACTAAAAAAAAAAACTAGAAAAAGAATGAAGTAAAAAACCCCAATTAAATACTAAACTTGAAATTATGAAACTCAAAGGAAAGATTAATAAAAGACAATCTAAGAAAGCTCTTTAAATAATAAATAAAACTAAGAGTTGGTTTTATGAAAAAAAATAAAATAGATAAACTTGTGGTTAATGTGATAAGAAAAAGGAAAGAAAAAATCCAAATCACTAGTATCAAAAATGAAAGGAGTGAACTTACCACCAATGAAATTAAATTAATAATTAGGAGCTATTTTGCCTAACTCTAAGGTAGCAAGTCTAACAATGTAACTGAAATGGATGAATATTTATAAAAATACAAATTTCATAGCTTAACAGAAGAGGAAATATATTACTTAAATAGTCCCATTTTAGAAAAAAATATTGAACAAATCATTAATGAATTCCTTAATAAAAAATCTCTAGGGCCAAATGGATTCACAAGTAATTCTACCAAATATTTAAAGAACAATTAATTCCAATACTATGTAAACTATTTGCACAAATAGGT
Source organism: Sarcophilus harrisii (assembly GCF_902635505.1). Classification (NCBI taxonomy): domain Eukaryota; kingdom Metazoa; phylum Chordata; class Mammalia; order Dasyuromorphia; family Dasyuridae; genus Sarcophilus; species Sarcophilus harrisii. The sequence continues at coordinate 602,480,579 of NC_045427.1, forward strand.
AAAGAAATAATGCCAAATTCCATCTATGACACAAATGTGACACTGAAACCTAAACCAGGAAAAGCCAAAACAGTGATGTAAAAATTTTAAGTAAAATACCAGCAAAGGGATTACTAGCAACTTATTATCAAGATAATAAACTATAATGAAGTGGGATTTATACCAGGAATGTGGGGCTGGTTCAATTGCCATAATTGACCTTATCAATAATAAAACAAACAGAAATCATATCATAATCTCAATAGATGCAGAAAAAATTTTAACAAAATACAATACCCCTTCCTATTAAAAACACTAGAGATCACAGGGAGAAAAAGAGCTTTCCTTAAAATAATAAGCAATATTTATCTAAAACCTACAGCTAGCATTTCTGTAATGGCAAGTATTATTTGTAATGGAGGGAAAGTGGATGCATTCCCAATAAGATCAGAAGTGAAACTAGTATGCAAATTATTAAATTAATTTTTAATTTAATATATTTAATAAAAGTAATTCTTTTTTAATTTAATGTAATCAAAGTTGTCCATTTTACCTTTCATTATTTTTTTTAAGCAATTGGGTTTAAGTGATTTGCCCAGGGACATATAGCTAGGGAATATTAAGTGTCTGAGGCCAGATTTGAACTCAGGTGTCCTGACTTTAGGGCTAGTGTTCTATCCATTGTGCCACCTACCTGCTCCCTTTCATTACTTTCTCTAGGTCTTCAGTCATGAATTTATGCCTTTAAGTTTTACATGAAATAATGGAATATTATTGTTCTATAAAAAATGATGGGAACTCCGCCCCATATGGCAGAGAGGACACAAGCATCTACTTAAGCTCTTTCTCGCCCTCAGAATACTTTTTTTTCCATCACAAGGCCTTGGAATTAGTGCTTGACTGAAAAAACCCACAAATAATTACCAATAGAAGATATCCTTGAAATTCTCCAGAAAAGGTCTCAGGTGCATATTGCAGGCAGGCAGCAAGAGCACAGAAGGCAGCTCACACTGAGCAGACCAGAGGGAGGGTGGGGTATGATCTCAGCCATTTCTGCAGGGAGAACTTTACCACAGGATGGCTGCTTTGCCCTGGAAGCAAGGTAATAGTACATCAGAGAAGCTATAAACATAGCGGATAAAGGCTGAACATTCAATGAAATAGGTGAAGTTCATCTATTTCTGATGAAAAAGCAGAACTAAACAAAAAGTTTGATCTCCAAATATAAGACTCAAGAAAACCATAAAAAGGTAAAAATAAACCCTGGGAACTATATTTCTGTTATAAATATACATAAAGAACACATGTATAATTTTGTTTTACAGTTATAATATAAAAAAGAAACTAGAGATAGATGAAAAAGGAAATTGTACCAGAAAAAGGGTAAAATGGGGGTACTACATCTCATGAAGAGGCAAAGGAAAACTATTACATCTGAGGGAAAGAAGGGAGGAGGATGAACATAGTGTGTCTCTTATTCTCATCAGAACAGGCTTAAAGAAAAAAATATTAGATATATTCGATCTACAGAGAAACTTCTCCAACCTCATTGAAAAGTGGGAGGGAAAAAATGAAAAGGGAAGGAGTAAGCTAAGAGGAAGGGAATACAGAAATTGTGAGGAAAAGAGGAGGAATTCTAAGGTGGGGGGGAGGGATCCTAACAAGGGAGGGCTGTGGAGGCAAGTGGTACTCACAAGGTTAATACTGGGTAGAGGTAAGGGAGAAAGAAAGGAGAAAAGCATAATCAGGGGTTAGCAAGATGGCAAGTAATATAGAATTAGTAATTTTAACCATAAATGTGAATGGGGTAAAGTCCCCCATAAAGCAGAAAAATATAGCAGACTGGATTAAAAGCCAAAATCTTACAATATGTTGATTAAAGGAAACACACTTTAATAGGGAGATACATACAAAGTAAAGGTAAAAAGCTGGAGCAGAATCTACTATGCTTCAAGTGAAGTCAAAAAACCAAGGGTAGCCATCCTGATCGCAGATCAAGCAAAAGCAAAAATTGATCTAAATAAAAGAGATAAGGAAGGGCACTATATCTTGCTAAAGGGTAGCATAGATAATGAAGCAATATCAATATTAAACATTTATGCACCGAGTGACATAGCATCTAAATTCTTAAAAGAGAAATTAAGAGATCTACAAGAAAAAACAGACAGCAAAACTATAATAGTGGGATATCTCAACCTTGCACTCTCAGAATTAGATAGATCAAACCACAAAATAAATAAGAAAGAAGTCAAAGAGGTAAATACAATACTAGAAAAGTTAGATATGATAGCTCTCTGGAGAAAACTAATTGGAGACAGAAAGAAGTATACTTTCTTCTCAGCAGTTCATGGAACCTATACAAAAACTGACAATATATTAGGACAAAAAGACCTCAAATTCAAATGCAGTAAGGCAGAAATAGTAAATGCATCCTTTTCAGAACATGATGCAATGAAAATTACATTCAATAAAAACCCAGGGGAAAATAGACCAAAAAATAATTGGAAACTAAATAATCTCATCTTAAAAAATGATTGGGGGCGGGGGGGCAGAGCCAAGATGGCAGAGAAGGCACACATGACTTTTTCTAAGCTCCTCTCATACCCTCATTACTACCTATTAAAGTCAGCCTCAAAAATAGTGCTTGACTGGTAAAATTCATGAAGATTGGAAGTACAACAATTTACTGGGTAAAGATAATCTGAAAGATCACCAGAAAAGGTTTGTCCTTAGTGGCGGGAGCGGACCAGTGCAAGCAGGGAGATAGGAAAGGCTAGCAAACAGAGCAGACTGGAGGTGGGGGTGGTCTCTGTGACTGGAAAATTTACAGGTGGACTCTACCACAGGTTGGATGCTCTGCTTTGGTTGCAAAGCAGTAGACCAGCAGAGAAATTAAAGCCAAAGGTAGAGGGTACTCTAAAAAACACCAGAACCTAACAGGATCTGGTTATACCCACCCAAAACAGGAAGTGAGTTACTCAGCACAGACCACAACACAGCTGTGTAGCCACATTCTGCAGCACAGGGCTTTTGCTAGAGCAATCACAAATCTCCACAGCAGGGGGTGCAGCCTGGGGCTGCCTCTAATCTGCACATTGTGAGGCTCGGCTTGGAGCAATAGAACTTCTAGCAGGACTGTGCTCCCAAGGGCAGAGACACTTCCAGTGCTGTGTGGGGCAGGGCAACTGCTAATACTGAAACAAGGCTTTTACCTGAGGCAGTGACACTTTTGCTACTCAGTCTCTAGCCCGAAGGCAGTTGCTAATCCTCACAGGGGCCACTTTGCAAGGGCACTTCCACAGACTGGCCCATGCTACCCAGACCTGAGTCACTTCTGGTGTGGAGCTTTTCCCAAAGCACTCCTCAGCTTGGCCGCTCTTTGCAGCCCAATGGCAGGATAGCTACTTTCCATATATCTATCCCTGCTCTGCAAAGGAAGCTGGTAACATCCTTGCCCTAAAGGCAGACACTAAAGGCTTTTTAAAAAATGAATAAGAAATCCAAAAGGATGATCAATAGCTTCTATATAGAAAGAGAGCAGGTTTTCAACCCCAAGGAGACTAATAGCATACAGTCTCCAGACAAAACTGCAAAGGGGGATATAATCTGGTCCCCATCACACAAGGCTCTTCTAGAAAAAACTTAAAAGAGAGCTAGAAGAAAAATGGGGAAAGGAAAGAGAAGATATGTAAGAGAATAACAACTTCCTGAAAAGTGAATTGGAAAAATTAAAAAACTCACAGGAAGTGCAAGGAAACAGAATTTGTGAATTGGAAAAGGTAAAGAATTCCCAGGAAAGTAGGATTTGTGAATTGGAAAAGATAAAGAACTCTCAATAAAGTAGGATTTGTGAATTGAGAAAGAAAATAACTCAATAAGAAAAATTAGTGAAATAGAAAAAAAAATTCCATAGAGCAAAACAACTTATTTAAAAACTCAATTGGACATATACAAAAAGAAGTACAAAAAGCTAAGGAAGAAAATAACTCATTAAAAATCAGAACCGAACATATAGAAATGAATGATTCATTGAGACATCAAGAATCAGTCAAGCAAACCCAAAAAAATGAAAAATTAGGAAAAATGTTAAAAATCTATTTGGAAAAACACCAGATATGGAAAATAGATCTAGGAGAGATAATCTGAGAATCATTGGCCTTCCCAAAAATTTTGATGAAAAAGAGAGCCTAGTGTTTTACAAGAAATCATCAGAGAACTGCCCAGAAGTGATAGAATTAGAAGGTAAAATAGGCATTGAAAAAATTCATCAAACACCTTCTGAAGAAGACCCTAAAATAAAATCTCCAAGGAATATTGTGGCTAAATTTCAGAACTATCAGACTAAGGAAAAAATATTACAAGCAGACAGAAAAAAAAATTCAAATACTAGGAGCCACAATAAGGGTCACTCAAGCTCTAACTGCTTCCACATTAAAAGATCAAAGGGCCTGAAATGTGATGTTCCAAAAGGGAAAAGAATTTGGAATGCAGCCAAGAATAAACTACCCAGCTAAGATGAGCATTTTCTTCCAGGGAAGAAGACGGATGTTTAAAGAAACAGATGAATTCCATTTGTTTCTAAGGAAAAAACCAGAACTGAACAAAAAATTTGATCTCCAAACATAGGACTCAAGAGAAGCAGAAAAAGGCAAAAAGAACTCTTGGGAACTGTGTTTCTGTTCTGGATATACATAAACACCACATGTATAATTTGATTTTACTGATATAACATAAAAAAGGAAAGGAGAAATGGAAAGGGGATAGTATCAGAAAAAGGGAAAAGGGGAAATAAAAAGAGGGAAACTACATGCGACGATGAGACAAAGGAAACCTATAATATCTGAAGGAATTTAAAGAGGGGGAGGAACATTGTGTGAATCTTACTCTCATCAGAGTTGGCTCAAAGAGAAAATAATTGCCATATTTGGTTTACAGAGAAACTTCTCTCATCTCATTAAAAAGTGGGAGAGGAAAAGGGAAAAGGAAAAGAATAATAAGAGAAAGGTACAAGATAGGGGAAAGGATTCAAAAGGGGTGGGAGAGATTCTAAAGAGGGAGAGCTATGTGAGGCAAGTAGTGCCCATAAGTTTAATACTGGAAAAGGGGGTAAGGTTGGGGGCAATAAAAAGAAACATGATGTCAGGAAATACAGAATTAGTAATTTTAACTGTAAATGTGAATGGGTTAAACTCTCCCATTAAGTGGAGGTAGATAACAGACTGGATCAAAAATCAGAACCCTACAATATGTTGTTTACAGGAAATACATTAAAGCAGGGAGATAAATACAGAGCAAAGAAAAGGCTGCAGCAGAATCTATTATGTTTCAGGTGAAGTCAAAAAAGCAGGGGTAGCCATCCTTATCTCAGATCAAGCAAAAGCAAAAACTGATCTAATTAAAAGAAATAAGTAAGGAAACTATATCTTGCTAAAAGTTAGCATAGACAATGAAGCAATATCAATACTAAGCATATATACACCAAGTGGTATAGCCTCTAACTTCCTAAAGGAGAAGTTATGATAGATACGAGAAGAAATAAATAGCAAAACTATAATAGTGGGAGATCTCAACTTTGAACTCTCAGAATTAGATAAATCAAACCACACACACAAAAAAAGAAAAATTAAAGAAGTAAATAGAATATTAGAAAAATTAGGTATGATAGATCTTTGGAGAAAACTGAATGTTGACAGAGAGGAGTATACTTTCTTCTCAGCAGTTCATGGAATCTGTACAAAAACTGACCATATATTAGGACATCAAGACCTCAAATTAAATGCAGGAAGGCAGAAATAGTAAATGCTTTCTTTTCAGATCATGACGCAATAAAAACTACATTCAACAAAAAGTTAGGGGTAAATAGACCAAAAAGTAATTGGAAAATAAATAATCTCATCTTAAAGAATGATTGGATGAAACAGCAAATTATAGACACAATTAATAATTTCAACCAAAATAATGACAATGATGAGATATCATACCAAAATTTGTGGGATCCAGCTAAAGCTGAAATAAGGGGAAATTTTATATCATTAGAGGCTCACTTGAATAAAATAGAAGAAGAGAAGATCAATGAATTGTGCTTGCAATGTAAAAAGCTAGAAAATGACAAAATTAAAAACCCCCAATCAAATAATAAACTTGAAATTCTAAAATTAAAAGGAGAAATTAATAATATTGAAAGTAAAACAAAAATCTATTGAATTAATAAATAAAATTAACAGTTGGTTTTATGAAAAAAACCAACAAAATTGATAAACTTTTGGTAAATCTGATTAGAAAAAGGAAAGCGGAAAATCAAATTGTCAGTCTTAAAAATGAAAAGGGAGACTTTTCCACCAAATGAAGAGGAAATTAGAGTAATAATAGGGAGTTACTTTGCCTAACTTTATGCCAATAAATTTGATAACCTATTGAAATGGATGACAATCTCCAAAAATATAGGCTTCCCAGATTAACAGAGGAGGAAGTAAATTGCTTAAATATTCCCATTTCAGAAAAAGAAATAGAACAAGTTATTAATCAACTCCCTAAGAAAAAATCCCCAGGACTAGATGGATTTACATGTAAATTCTACCAAATGTTTAATGAACAATTAGACCCAATGCTATATATGAAGTATTTGATAAAATAGGGAATGAAGGGGCCCTACCAAATTCCTTTTATGACGCAGACATAGTACTGATACTTAAATCAGGTAGATTGAAAACAAAAAGAGAAAATTATAGACCAATCTCTCTAATGAATATTAATGTTAAAATCTTAAATAAGATATTAGCAAAAAGACTACAGAAAATCATGCCCAGGATAATACAACATGACCAAGTAGAATTTATACCAGGAATACAGGGCTGGTTCAATATTATGAAAACTATTAATATAATTGACCATATCAATAACCAAATTAATAAAAATCATGTGATGATCTCAATAGATGCAGAAAAAGCATTTGATAAAATCCAACATCCATTTTTTCTTGTGCAACAAGAGAACTGTATGGATCCACACACATATTTTGTATCTAAGATATACTTTAAGATGTTTAACATGTATAAGACTGCTTGCCATCTAGGAGAGGGTGTCAAGGGAAAGAAGGGAAAAGTTGGAGCATAAGTGAGTGTAAGGGACAATGTTGTAAAAATTATCCAAGCATATGTTCTATCAATAAAAAGCTATACTTTTTTTTAAATGATGAACAAGCTGATTATAGAAAGGCCTAGAAAGTTTTACATTAACTGATGATGAGTGAAACAAGAAGAAACAGGAATATATTATACACAATGTACAATGATCAACCATGAAAGGCTTGGTTCTTCCCAGTGGTTCAGTGATCCAAAGCAATCCCAATAGACTGAACAGAAAATGCCATCTGCATCTGAAAAAAAATAGGGAGACAATGTAAATAAACATATGCTATGTTCATTTTTTTTTGTTTTTTCTCTCTCCCATTTTTTCCCTTTTGCTCTGAATTTTCTTTCTCAACATGAAGCATTAAACACTGTGTATCAAAAATTTTAAATATCTATAAACATTTAATTGTTGTCAACCTACATGTGAACTCTTTGTTGAATAACCATTTATTGAACCACCCAGAGTCAGTCATAACAACCTTTGTTTTCTTATTCTAAATCTCAATAGAACAAGTAGAGAAGTTGAAGCTATGTAGAAGGAGTACTAATAAATTATCCCGTAAAAGAAAATTTTAGAAATTGACTGAGTTACTTTCATCATGCACCTAAAGCTTCATTTCCTAGGAAATTTGGTCATTTTGCCTTGCTTTGTATATAAAGCAAAAAGATAATTGCAACTTATATAAAATCCATTGTCAAGAATGTGGAGAAACCCTGTGAAGAACTTGATAAGTTGCTCTTAAAAAAAGGTAACTTTTATCTTGATATTGAAACATTGATGAACATGAATGAGAAATTTTGAATTCCAGAAATGAAAATATATATATATATATATATATATATATATATATATATATATATATACAATTTACTCAGAATGAATAAATGTTTATATCTTGAATACTTTATTTACCAAAAAAAATCAGAAAGCAATACTTATAAGCTCTAGATATTTTTTAAAGAATTTTTGAATTCTTTAAAAACTGATGATATAAACAGAAGTAGACATTACATAGTGACTTTCTGTCAATAAGCCTGAGTCATTCCATAACTCTCCTGACTACATGGGGTTTTATTATACATGATAAAGAGAAAATTGGGTTTTATACTTAATTAATTCCAGTAACTAGCTGACTCCAGATAGTAAAAGGCCATTAAACTTCTTATATGATCTGATATTGCTGCTCAAATTATTTCCCAAATAGATGGCAGTCATTTAAATTTAGCCCAGGTTCAGTCTGTGATAAAGCCTTTAGGAGTTAACTGAGTTCATAATTCACTAATGAATTATCCATTTAGAACATTCAAAAGCAACTTGAAACTGTCTTAGTGATAGCAGGATTGCATGGAACAAGAGCTGATTTGGGAGTCAGAGGATGTGGATTTGAATCCTTATTCCAATGTATGTCATCTAGGTGATTTTGTGCATGTTATACAATCCCTCTGGACCTCAGTTTCCTCATATCTAACACAAGGGATTGGTACTAGATGACTGAGAAAGCAAGGTAACTCAGTTGATATAATTCTGAACCTAGAGTCAAGAAGACCTAAATACAAATCTGGTCACAGGTATTTACTAGTTGAGTAATACTGGGTAAGACACTCTATCTCTTTTTGCCTAATACACCAGAAAAGGACATGGCAAACCACTCCAGTATTTTTGCCAGGAAAATTTCATGGACAGTATTAGCAAGCCAAGGTCTACAGAGCCATAAAGAGTAAGACATGATTGAATGACTGGACAAGAACAATGTTATGTGATTGCTAAAATCTCTTCTAGCTCTAAATGTAAATGTTTATGTAAAATCATAATTTCATTTAAGAGAAGCCACCAAACATTAATGTGTGCTTATATTTGTAGTAAATAATATATATATATATATATATATATATATTTAAGATATAGACACATGTATACTATGTGTGTATATGTGTATAAATATATGTGTGTGTTTATGTTTGTCCATCTTGTAAAAGTTGGATAATTCATTTTCAGGCACTAGAAGCCTATTAGAATTTGTTATCTCCTCTCAGCTCTTTATCTAACCTCCAATGCAGTTTGTCAGAACATGCACTACACTGGGAATAATGGGATTTAGGTGCTATTCTGAGTTTTCTCACTGCCTTTCTACACAATATTTGATAAATCATCAAAACTGTTTTGATCTGTTTCCCCATTTGTAAAATAAAAGTGTTGAAGCATTTATAATGCCAAAAGTCCTTCTCAACTCTCAGATTATAATTTTTCTGTAAATAAATACTGCTCACTAGTAAGCAGTATTCAAACAAAAATAAAAGGTGATTCAATTACATTGAATTCTTTTAAATAGATATACATTTCAGTGCTGACTTGATGATCAGGAGGGAAAAAATAAACCTGATGTTTTTGTGGTAAAGTAAATTTGAAAGCTACAAAATGATCATCTATAAAGAGAAACAGAAAAAAAAATAATTAGTTGAGCTCTTTGGCATAACAAGTGAAACAAATGTGAAAAGGAGTAAAATAAATGCTTAGGAATCAAGAGGTGGGCTATTCATTTAATCATCACCAAGAAGCACTGTATATAATAGACACAGAATTGAACTTGTACGTAGTAGATCTGACATTATGTCTAAGCCTCAATACTTACTAAATATAGGACCTTAGACACTATTCTTTAAGCCTCAGTTTACTCATCTGCATATGAGAATTAAAATAACAGATGACCTACCTGACAGTAGCCATTATTACCATTTACATCAAATAAGAATTCTATTAAAATTCACATACAAATGTGTTTGTATCTAGGAATATATATAAATGTGCATATGTATATAAGTATTATATATACATATATATAAATATATAGATACACATGCATCTATATTGTATATAGATGTAAAAAAACTAAACTAGTATTGATAGGAACACCATTTAAAGACAATAGAATTTAGTTTATCATAACTCATGCTTTCCAAATGACTTAAAATAAAATTTAATCCCTTACTTCCATTAAAATAGAAAGTCAAATATAGAATGTGACTATATCAAATAGATTTAATGATTTTTTGTTTTTGTTTTTCTTGTTATAAAGAAGGGTGGGAAGTTAATGTGAATTATGATCATTGCATTGACAAAATACATGATTAAACATTTTTAAAATAAAAATATTTGGCCTGTGTTTTAATAGATATTATCCAAGTTCAATATCTTAGAATACCAATGAAAGCACTGATCAATTTCCTTGAATCTGCTATTCACTTCAACTAAATGAAGAGTACTAGATTTGAAGTCACTGGCTGTGTAAAGATAGACAAATCACTAAATGTTTAATTTCTCTTTTTGTAAGATGATAGGATTTGGACAATATAATCTTTTTTTGATACATATCGGAGGTGAAAGTAATTTTATTTTATCTTAATTTTTAAAGCTCTTTATTTATAAAATATATGCATAGAATATTCACCCTTGCAAATCCTTGTGTTCCATTTTGTTTTCACTTTCCTTTTCTCCTATCCATTACCTAGATGACAAGTAATTTAATATATGTTTAAATATGTGCAATTCTCTTATACATATTTCCACAATTATCATGCTACAAAGAAAAATCACATCAAAAAGAGAAAAATGAGAAAAAAAACAAAAAGCAAAAAATCAACAACAAAAAAGTGAAAACATTATATTGTGATCCATACTCAGTCCCCAGGGTCTTCTCTCTGACTGCAGATGGTTCTCTCTCACAAGACCATTGCAACTGGCCTGAATCATCTCATTTTTTAAAAGATCCATATCCATCACAATTTACCATCATATGATCTTGTTTTTTTTCTCATTTCACTTATTATCAGTTCATGTAAGTAAGTTCATGTAAGTCTCCAGGCCTCTCTGAAATCATCCTGCTGAACATTACTTGTAGAACAATAACATTGCATAACATTTATATACTATTATGTATTCATTCTCCAATTGATGAGTATCCACTCAGTTTCCAGTGTTTTGTTTTCCCCACTGCAAAAAGAGCTACCACATTTTTGCACACATGAGATCCTTTTCCTCCTTTATGATCTTTCTAGGATACAAGGCTAATAGAAACATTCATGTATCAAAGGGTAATTGTAAAGGGCTGAAACTCTGAGTTGATGCACTGAGGTTGGACAACCGAGCACTTAAGGCTAATTACTGATTGGACAATACTCCATTAGCATATGCTTGAAAATGGCCCTTCCCACTATTCTGTGCTGGTTCAGTCTTTTGGAGTATACAGAGAATTGTGAGAAAGATTAGGGGGTGGAGTAAGACAAGCCAGAGTGACTTTGGCAATAGACAAGGGAAAAGGAGGTTGTGGAGATCCTGTATCCATCCAATTCACTTCTATCCCTAAAGACCAAGAATAAAAACCAAGGACTTTTGCTGATCCTGACTCTGGCTGATTCTAAGGTATTCAGGGTGCTGACTCAGTTTCATAGATAATTATAGTTTGATAGCCCTTTAGTCATAATTCATAATTGCTCTCCAGAATGGTTCTATCAGTTCACAACTCCACCAAAAATGTATTCATGTCCTAGTTTTCCCTTATGTCCTGAAACATGTCATTATCTTTTCCTGTCACTTTAGCCAATCTGAGAGTTGTGTAATAGTACATTAGAGTTGTCTTAATTTATATTTCTCTGACCAATAGTAATTTAGAGCACCTTTTCATATGACTAGAAATCATCTGAAAATTGGCATCCTTTGAACATTGATCATTTGGAAAATAGCTTGAATTCTTATAAATCTGAGTCAGTTCTCTCTCTTTCCTCTCTCTCTCTCTCTCTCTCTCTCTCTCTCTCTCTCTCTATATATATATATATATATATATATATATGTATGTATATATATATATATATATACACATAAATACATGCATATATATGGCCTTTACCATAACCCTTGATTGTAAATTTTTCCCAGTTTATTGCTGTGCTTCTAATCTTGTCTGCTTTAGTTTTGTTTATACAAAAACATTTTAGCTTAATATAATCAAAATTATTCATTTTGCATTACATAATGTACTCCAGTTCTTTTTGGTCAAAATTTCCTTCCTTCTCCAGTCTTATGTTCTTCTAGTTTGCTTATAATATCACTCCTTCTGTCTAAATCATGAACCCATTTTAATTTTATCTTGGTATAAGATGTTGAACGTGAATCAGTGCCTAATATCTGCCATACTAATTTCCAATTTTCCCAGCAGTTTTTGTCAAATAGTGAGTTGTTATCTCAAAAGCAGAACTCTTTTGGTTTGTCAAATACTAGATTACCATAACAATTGAATATTTTGTCCTTTGAACCTAACCTATTCCAGTGATCAACTATTCTATTTCTTAGCCAGTAACAATTGGTGTTGATGACCACTGCTTTATAAAATAATTTTAGCTCTGGTACAGATAGGCCATCTTCATTTGCATTTTTTCATTAATTCCCTTGAAATTCTTGCTCTTTTGTTCTTCAAGATGAACTTTGTTATTATTTTCCCTAGATCTGTGAAATAATTTCTTAGGACTTTGATTCTTGGGAGTATTACACTGAATAAGTATATTAATTTAGGTAATATTGTCATTTTATTATATTAGCTTGCCCTACCCATATGCACTTGATATTTTCCAATAGATTAGATATGACATTATTTATGTGGAAAGTGTTTCATAATTGTATTCATATAGTTCCTAATTTTGCTTTGGCAGGTAAACTCCCAAATATTTCATATTATCTACAATTGTTTTAAATTGAACTCTTTTTTAAACTCTTTCTGTTGAACTTTGCTGGTAACAAATAGAAATGCTGATGATTTATGTGGACTTATTTTGTATCCTGCAACTTTGCTAAACTTGTGAATTGTTTTTAGTAGTTTTTCAGTTTATTATATAGGGTTTTCTAAGTATATCATCATATCATCTGAAAAAAAGAGTGACAACTTGATTTCCTCATTACCTACACTAATTCTTTTAATCCCTTTTGATTCTCTTATTGACAAAGCTAACATTTCTACTATATTGAATAGTGATGGTGATAGTGGGTAAACTTGTTTCACCCTGATCTTATTGGGAATGGTTCTAGTTTGACCCCATTACATATGATGCTTGCTGATGGCTTGAAATAGACATTATTGATCATTTTAAGGAAAACATTTATTCCTATGTTTTTATTTTAATAGGAATGTATGTTGGATTTTATCACATGCTTTTTCTGCATCTATTGAGATAATAATATGATTTTTGTTGGTTTGTTTATTTATATAATCAATTATGGTAATAGTTTTCCTAATATTGAAGCAGCCCTGATTTCCTAATATAAATTCTACTTGGTCATGGTGTATTATCCTGAGGATAATTTGCTGTAATCTCTTTGTTAATATTTTATTTAAAAATTTTGCACCAATGATTAGGGAAATTGATCTATAATTTTCTTTCTCTTTTTTAACCATACTTTATTGAGTATCAGTACCATGTCTGTGTCATAGAAAGAATTTGATAGGAATCCTTCTTTCCCTATTTTCCAAATAATTTGCATAGTATTGGAATTAATTGTTCTTTAAATGTTTGGTAAAATTCAGATATAAATCCATCTGGCCCTGGAGATTTTTTCTTAGGGAGTTGATTAACAGGTTCTTCAATTCTTGTTTTAAAATGTGACTATTTAAGTAATTTATTTCCTCCTCTGTTAATCTGGCCAAACTATATTTTTGTAAGTTTTCATCCATTCCACTGACACTATCATATTTATTTACAATAGTTGCACAAAATAGCTCTTACTTATTGCTCTAATGCAATTTTCATTAGTGGAAAGTTCACATTTTTCATTCATTACATGTGATTCTTACTGCATCATGATCTGAAAATGATGCATTTATCAGTTTTGCCTTTCTGAAATTTTTGTATAGTTTCCATGAACTGCCAAGAAAAAGTATACTTTAGAGTAAACTCTAAAGATTTATCATATCTAACTTTTCTAAAATTCTATTTACCTCCTTAACTTCTTTCTGATTTATTTTGTGGTTCAATTCATGTAGTTCTGAGAGATATTGCTTCATTATGTATAGTAATATATCTTGCTAAATGGTACCATAGATAATAAAGGAATTTCAATACTAAACATATATGCAACAAGTGTTATAGCATCCAGATTCCTGGAGGAGATGGTAAGAGAACTAAAAGAAGAAATATACAGAAAAATTATACTAGTGGGGGAACTTAATCTCGCTTTCTAAGAATTACATAATATTAGGTATGATAGACCTTTGGAGAAAATTGAATGGAGACAAAAAGGAGTTTACTTTTTTTTCTCAGTGGTTCATGGAAGCAATACAAAAATTTACCATGTACTAGGGCATAAAAACCTAAAAATCAAATGCAGAAAGGCAAAAAAAAAATACATTTTTTTCCATATTGTGATGCTTGCTAAAAATCACATGTAATAAATTGACCAGAAATTAACTGCAAACTAAATAATCACATCATAAAGAATGAATGGGAGAAACAATAAACCATAGACACAATCAATAACTTCATCCAAGAGAATGACAATAATGAGACAAACAACCAAAATTTGTGGGATGCAGCCAAAGCGTCATTATGGGAAATTTTATATCTCTAGATGCAGACTTACATAAAATAGAGAAAGAGAAAAGCAAAGAATTAGGCTTACATCTAAAAAAGCTAGAAAAATAACAAATTTAAAATCCTCAATTAAATACCATATTTGAAAACATGAAAATAAAAGGGGAGATTAATAAAATTGAAAGTAAGAAAACTATTGAATTAATAAATAAAACTAAAAGTTGGTTTTATAAAAAAAAAACACCCAAACACATGAATCTTTAGTTAATTTGAGGAGAAAAAGGAAAGAAGAAAATCAATTTGCAAGTCTCAAAAATGAAAAGCAAGAACTTTCCACCAATTAAGAGGAAATTAGAGCAATAATTAAGTTATTTTGCCCAACTATATATCAATAATTTGGTAATCTAAGTGAAATGGAAGAATATCTACAAAAATATTGATTTCCTAAGTTAACAAAGGAGCATATAAATAATTTAAATAATCCCATTTTAGAAAAATAAATGGAACAAGCTATTAATCAACTTCCTAAATAAAAATCTCCAAGGTGAGATGGATTTACATGTGAATTTTACCAAACATTTAAAGAACAATTAATTCCAATACTATATAAACTATTGGGGGAAAAAAAAGGGAAAGAAGAACTCCTACCAAACTTCTTTTATGACACAGATATGGTGCTAACACCTAACCAGATAGGTGAAAACAGAGAAAGAAAATTATATACTAATTTCCTTAATGAATATTTATACAAAACTCTTTAATAAAATATTAACAAAGTGATTACAAAAAGTCATCCCCTGGATAATACACTATGACCAAGTAGGATTTATATAGGAATGCAGGGTGAAAACTATTAGCATAATTGATTATATCAATTACCAACCAAACAAAAATCATATGGTTATTTCAATAGATGCAAAAAAAAGTATTTGATAAAATTCAACACCCATAACTATTAAAAATACTAGAAAGTATAGAATTAAATGGACTTTTCCTTTAAAAGATCAGTAGCATTTATTAAAAACCAACCACAAGTATCATATCTAATGGGGCCAAACTAGAATCATTCCTATTAAGATGAGCAGTGAAACAAGGTTGCCCATTGTTACCATTACTATTCAATATTGTATTAGAAATGTTAGCTTTGGCAATAAGAGAAGAAAAAGAGATTAAATGATTTAGAAGAGGTAATGAGGATACCAAAGTGTCACTCTTTGCAGATGATATGATGGTATTCTTAGAGTACCCTAAAGAATCAACTAAAAAACTATTAGTAACAATGAACAAATTTAGCTTTAGGTTCACAACTTAGAATTTTCACTATTTTTGTTGTTGTTGGCTTGCGTGTTATTTTCCTTCTTATTTTTTCCTGTTTGACTTGATTTATCCTGTGTAGCAAGATAATTGTATAAATATGTATTTATATATTAGATTTAACATATTTCTACCATGTTTTACATATAATAAATGATTGTTATCTAGTGGAGGAGGTCGGGGAAGGTTAGGAAAAAATGGAACACAAGGTTTTGCAATACTTAATGCTGAAAAAATTATTCAGGCATATGTTTTGAAAATAAAAGGCTTTAATAAAAAAAATAAAAGAAAAATATCCATGGGTACAAAAATAAAAATTGTTCTCTAAGATTTTGATGAGTGGGCTAATTTCAGAAAAGCCTGAAACAATTTACGTGAAGTAATGCTAAGTGATGTGAGCAGAACCAAGAGAATGTTGTACAATAACAGTAAGATTATGTGATAATCAATTGTGATTGACTAGGCTCTTTACAACAATGAAGTATTCAAGGTAATTCCAATAGACTTGTGATAGACAGTACCATCCACATCCTGGGATAGAACTATGGAGACTAAATGTGGATTAAAGCATAGTATTTTCCAAAAATAAATAAATAAATAAAGTGGAAGCAGCTAGATCCTAGGTAGTCCTGATTGTAGCTCCGTGGTATTTGAATTATTTCTTTCTGACTCCTTGCAATATTTTCTCCTTGATCCAATAATTCTGAAATTTAATTATGATATTCCTTGGAGTTTTCATTTTGGGATCTCTTTCAAGAGACAATCAGTGAATTATTTCAATAGCTACTTTATCATCCAATTCTAGGATATCAGGGCAGTTTTCCTTGATGATTTCCTGAAAGATGATGTCTAAGCTCTTTGTTTCATCATGGCTTTCAGGATGTCCAATAATTTTCAGATTGTCTCTCCTTGCTTTATTTTCTAGGTCAGTTGTTCTTCCAATGAGATATTTTACATTTTCTTCTATTTTTTTCTTATTCTTTTTTTTTTTTGGTTTTGTTTGATTGATTCTTGATGTTTCATTGAGTTATTCACTTCCATTTTTCAATTCTAATTTTTAATGAATTATTTTTTCACTTATCTTTTTAGTCCTTTTTGCATTTGGCCAATTGAATTATTAACTGAGTTGTTTTGTTCAATTGATTTTTTTCATTTAACAAATTCTGATTTTGAAGGAGTTGTTTTCTTTTTCCATTTTATCAAATCAATTTTGTAAAGAGGTATGTGTTTTTTCCATTTCACTAACTCTATTTTTAGTAGTTTTCTTTGGATAATTTCTGTTTTTTCCTTTTCCAAACTCTCCTGAAATGTTCTTATTTCCATGCTTGCCATCTGGGGGAGGGGGTGGAGGGAAGGAGGGGAAAAATCAGAGCAGAAGTGAGTGCAAGGGATAATGCTGTAAAAAATTACCCTGGCATGGGTTCTGTCAAAAAAAAGTTATTAAAAAATGTTCTTATTTCCTTTCCCCATTTTTTCTTCTCATTCTCTTTTAAGATCCTAATTGAATTATTCCAAAAAAATGTCTTATGAGATGGGAACCATCTCATATCCCCCTTTGGGGCTTCAAGTGAAAATTATTTGCCTTTATTTGCCTGAGGGTTTGATGTGTCTCCTCTTTTTTTCATAAAAACTATGTATGATTAGTTCTTTTTCCTTTTTGCTCCCTTTTTAAAGGTTAAGGTCTGATCTTAGGGCAAGGGGGATATTGTCCAAGCCTTCTCTACAGGTGAACAAATGTTAATAGAGTATTAACTGATCCATGAAAGAAGACAGCACAAAGGAAATGCAGAAAAAATGGGGAGAAATTACTTGAAGTTTTATTTTTAAGAAAGAACTAAATATTACATACTCAAATTAAAATAACTAAATACTTTGCAAATTCAAACACCATGATTAAAAGTTATTCTCTTATTGATTGAAGTTAAAAATTACTTATTTGAATGAGGACAGACCTGTAAATCTGGGATTTTTCATTTATACAAAATGATGCTTTCTCCTTCAGTATTAATATGGAATTAGTGATTTGGGCAGAAAGTAGCTATACAAATATAAGAAATTTTATCCTCACCATTTAGAAGTCACTGTTTTCAGGTGGAACCCATGAGTTTTTCTGTGTATGAATCTGATTGAGAAACTTTGTGTGGCAGCCTTAACTCAGTCTACTGGAAGTTTGATTAGATATCAAAAAGGCAGAAGTGTAATAGTAGCCTATATGCTTTGAATAAGAAGTGAAGGAGAAATCAATTTGTTAGTCAAAGTGGTTATTGCTGATAATGGAACAAATAGTTTAAATAAAAGGGAGCAAAGATGTCTAATAATTGCATTGGTTGAAGATGAAGTAGAAGTATCATATACATCTAGGGCAAAATAATTTCAAGCCAGATTGGATAAAGAATTTAATATTTTGTACTTAGTGAATGATCCTGAATGCTGAGCACTGAGGACAGTACAAGCTTATATCTTTTTTTTATTATTATTATTATTCTCACTGCTAGGCATTGTGGCTCAACGGATAATAGTCTCATAGACATTGAACTAGGAAGAACTTTTTTTATTATTATTATAGCTTTTTATTTACAAGATATATGCATGGGTAATTTTTCAGCATTGACAATTGCAAAACTTTTTGTTTCAATTTTTCCCCTCCTTCCCCCACCCCCCTCCCCCAGATGGCAGGTAGACCAATACATGTTAAATATGTTAAAGTATATGTTAAATACAATATATGTATACATGCCCATACAGTTATTTTGCTGGACAAAAAGAATTGAACTTTGAAATAGTGTACAATTAACCTGTGAAGGAAATTAAAAATGCAGGCAGACAAAAATAGAGGGATTGGGAATTCTATGTAGTGGTTCACACTCATGTCCCAGAGTTCTTTCACTAGTTGTAGCTGATTCAATTCATTACTGCTCTATTGGAACTGATTTGGTTCATCTCATTGTTGAAGAGGGCTACTTCCATCAGAATTGATCATCATATAGTATTGTTGTTGAAGTATATGATGATCTCCTCCTGCTCATTTCACTCAGCATCAGTTCA
Source organism: Sarcophilus harrisii (assembly GCF_902635505.1). Taxonomy (NCBI): domain Eukaryota; kingdom Metazoa; phylum Chordata; class Mammalia; order Dasyuromorphia; family Dasyuridae; genus Sarcophilus; species Sarcophilus harrisii. The sequence continues at coordinate 602,499,619 of NC_045427.1, forward strand.
TATAAATCTCTCCAGGCCTTTCTGAAATCATCCTGATGGTCATTTCTTATAGAACAATAATATTCCATAACATTCATATACCACAATTTATTCAGCCATTCTCCAACTGATAGGCATCCACTTAGTTTCCAGTTTCTGGCCACTACAAAGAGGGCTGCCACAAACATTCATGTACATACAGGCCCCTTTCCCTTCTTTATGATCTCTTTGGAATATAAGCCCAGTAGTAACACTGTTGGGTCAAAGGGTATGCACAGTTTGATAACTTTTTGAGCATAATTCCAAAGAAGAACTTTAAAAAACATTCTAGTACAACTCCTTAATTTTAAAGGCAACTTAACCCGAAGCCCATTCAGATTAAGTGATTCCTCCTGACCCCTAAGATTGCAAAAATAGTATGGGTTAAAGCATAAGAAAGCATGCTGGACTGAAGTCCAAGCTCATTATTTATTTATTGGAGGACCATGGACAGCACACGTAGCCTCTTAGTCTCCACAGATTGGACATGGACATGGACTCAGGAAAACCCTAGTTTAGTTCCAGCTTCAAATGTGCTACAACCCTAGGCAAGTCCCTTAACCTCTGCCTGCCTCAGAGTCCTATACTGTAAAATAGTGATAATGATAGCAATTAAATCAGATAATTGTTGTGAGAATCAACGAGTTGGTATTTATAAAGTAATTAGTATATTGGCAAGGCAAAAGTATCATAGTGGCTGCTAGGTGGCACAGTAGATAGAGCTCTGAGCCTAGAGTCATGAAGACTTGAGTTTAAATCTGGCTCATATATTTGCAAATTGTGTGACCCTGACAAGTCACTTAACCTTGTTTACATCTCTTTCCTCATTCATAAATTAAGCTGGAAAAGGAAATGGCAAATCACTTCAATATGTTGGACATCTTATAATTGTTTTCTGGTCATTTTTTATTCCTATCAATTACTTTATCACTCCATTTGAAGTTTTCTTGGCAAAAATACTGGAGTGGTTTGTCATCTTTCTTCAATTCATTTTACAAATAAGTAAGTAGGGGTAAATGGGTCTAAATGACTTGCCTAGGGTCACACAAGCAGTAAATTTCAACTCAGAGGAATCTTCCTGAATCCTGGCTCAAAACTCTAGTCATTGTACCACCTACTTGCCAGAGACATAGAAGGTCCTTAGTGAATATTCGCCCTCTTTCCTTTCTTCACTGAATCTCCATTAGCAAATTAAATAATGATACCTGCAGTACCCACAACATAAGGTTCAAAGGTTCTTAAATTTAGAACTGGAAGGCAATTGGAAATCAGCTAGCCCAACCCCATTATTTAACAAAGAAGGAAACCAAAGTCCAGAGAGGTTAAACATTGAATTGCACAAGAAGTTATTAAGTGACTCATGGATAAACAACTTCTGTATTCCTTGAGATTAAAGATAAAAGCAATAGATTTCCTGCTCCATAGAAGCTCCTATTCTACATTGCCCAAGGTCATGTACCAATTAAGAGGGCTAATTGCTGGTGTAAATCCAAATAAATTATAAATATAAAAGTGATATATACATATATGTGTATATCTGTATGTATATTTGCAATATAAAAGTAACACATATATATAATGCAAGTTAGAGTATAGAGTTAGAGTATAATTTGAATATATACTTGCAATATAAACATTATATATACTTATATGTGTACATCCATATATACTTGCAATGTAAAATTGATATATACATATATGTGCATAATATGTGTATATACTTATGCATAAATGCACACACACAGATGTGTAAGCTTATGAATATTATTCTATGGGACACATAGCTAAAGAAAACAAATAAAATTATAGCCTAAGCTGTGAGCCATATTGAAATGAATCTGTCCCATCAGCAGTCCTAGATTTCCTTCTTATTGTCATGAATTTTTGAAAGATTAATCACTAGGTATAGGAATCACCATCATTAGTACTTTTGTGGGATTAACACCTATGAAATTATACCATAATTCTTGCTTTCTAACATATTCAATAATACTAAATTAGAGCTGAGTAGAGTTATTATTTAATATTTTTATAAATCACTTGAATGATTAAATATGCTCATTAAGCCCCTGAATGGCAACTAAATTGGGAGCATAATACGTTAGAGGATAGTATTAGAATTTAAAGTGACCTTGATGAATTGAGAAAGTTTTAGCAATAAATACCTTGAAATTTAACTAAGACAAGTGACAAATTATGCAACAAATGAAGGGGGAAAATATGCAGTGAACTCATCAGAGGCACATCTTGCTTTCAAGCATTATTGATGTAATTAAATGATAAAGCCTTTCTTGATTTTTCACTGTCTCTTCTTTACCCTTCTATAAAAGAGACATTTTTGAAACAAAACATCAATTATTTGGTCAAACAGGGAAAAATATAACACATAAATAAGGGAAAGTTGAGGAAGGTAAGTTAACAACTTATCTTAACAAGTTCTCTGAGTAAGCTGGAAAGGCAACCCTGTTGATTGGTCATAGAAATAGCCATGTTGTTGTTCCTCTCTGTCCTGCTCTTATTGTCAAATATTCTGGAAAAAAACTGTTTAAACCTCTTCAGAATGATAAAGTGATTGTAGCAAAAAGTCAATGTTGGGCCTCTTTGTATTTCACTGTGCCTGTTCCTTTTTCAACTTTATCTATTAATAGTAGGAATGGAAGTTCTGATCCAGAAATGTGACTCACTCTGTCTGACCCATTTGTAGTATAAGCACAGGGTCTTTAAGAAAGTTGAGTAAAAACTGATACAATATTCAGAATAAATAATGATTAATTCCATCTGTGTTGAGGCAGCAGAAAGAGAAGGGATCAAGGTTAAATTTCACAAAGAAGATGACAGGTTTTGAGTTAGGCTTTGAAAGATGGACAGCATTTCAACAAGCAGAGATAGATGATATTCACAGAACAGGCATTAGAAAGAACGAAAGCAAAAAATAAGAAATGGATTCAAGAAAAGGCAAATAGTCCAGTTTGGTTGATAGGTGCAGAATATGAAATGAGTAATGTAAGTTAAGATCGAAAAGTAAGGCTAAAAGGTTTATACTACTGTTGTTACTGCTTTTTGCCTATGATTGAAATCACTGTTGGTGATAGCTTTGAGTAAAATTTTGTAGAAGACATATGATAATAATAAAAGCAATAATAATACAATCATAATATGAAAACATTTATTAACCTACTAAATACCAGGAACAATGACAATAATAATAATAGAATTTATATAGTCCTTCAAAGAGCTTATGCAGAGTCACATGAACATCTCACAATAACCCTATGAGATAGGTACTATTATCATCCCTATTTTAGAGATAAAGAAACTGAGGCTCAGAGAGGTTACTAACATAGTTTAGCCAGATCACACAAGTGGTATTTGAGACAAGATTTGAAATTAGGCCTTTTTCCTTTCTAAATTTTGCATTCTATCTACTATGTCACTTATCTGCCACTACATTCAGCTCCAAGTCTTTAGATAGTAAGGAAATGATCATGTGGAAAAATCCAAGCATTGATCTTAGAATCTCTCCATTTGTAGGCCAGTGGGTGGGAAAAAAGAATAGCAATCTCTGACAAAATTAAGAACTTCTTATTAAAAATAAATGTCCCCCACATGTACAAAAATGTTTGTAGCAGCTCTTTTTGTAGTAACAAGGAACAGGAAACTTGAGTGGATGCCCATCAGTTGGAGGATGGCTGAATAAGTTATGGCATATGAATGCTATGGAACATTATTGTTCTGTAAGAAACAATCAACAGAACGATTTCAGAGAGGCCTGAAGGTACTTATATGAACTAATGCTAAGTGAAATGAGCAGAACCAGATCATTATACATGGCAACAACAAGATTATATGATGATCAATTCTGATGGACATGGCTCTCTTCACCAATGAGATGATTTCTGCCATACTTGATTCAAATCAATTCCAAAGATCTTGTGATGAAGAAAACCATCCATACACAGAAAAAGAAGTATAGGTACTGAGTGTGGTTCACAACTTAGCATTTTCACTTTTTTTTTGTTGTTGTTAGCTTGCATGCTATTTTCTTTCTCAGTTTTTCCTGTTTGACTTGATTTTCCCTATGTAGCAAGATAATTGTATTGCTTGGTGTCTAGTGGAGGGGGTAGGGGAAGGGAGAGAGAAAAATTTAGAATACTAGGTTTTGCAGTTCTGAATGCTGAAAACTATCTTTGCATATATTTTGAAAATAAAAGTTATTATTTAAAAACATCTCCAATAAAGCAAGAAAAAGTATAAGAATGAAAAAAATTTAAATATTCAGTTGTCTAAAATTTTCCATGAGGTATACTTGCTCTTTAAATCCATCACATACACCTACATGCAGGGCTGCTTTTTTAATATTGAATAGGTTGACTATTTTCACAGCAGCAACACTCATGAAATGACAGAACAAATTATTATTTACCTGGATGCCAGGCAGATAATATCATTCCACATTGAGCTATATCCTAAAATGAATATGTGGACATATCTGTATTTCCATACAGATATATATATATATATATATATATATATTTTGCATGCATTAATTCATGTATTCTTTATAATAAACTACATAAGCAAATGTCTTTTTGGAAACAGAATGCTTCTTAACACAGCTGTTTGCTGAAGGCAATAATGCTTAAAAGAGAAGAACATGTCTATATTTTTAAAATACCATAATTAATAGGTCAGTCCTTCCAAAAACACAGTCTGGATCCTGGATGGTTCATTTATAATTCATATACACCACTTGTCCTACATAAACATACAGAATTATTAATGAATGGCTATGTATGTTTTCATTCACATTGTTTTATTGTTCAACTTCTCTATTCTCTGTGACAAGAGAAATGCTCGCTTTGCAGGATGTCAATACTTTCATCTTTGTTATCACAACAAGAAAGTGTTTTATTATTGATTTTGTTGTATTGGAGAAGCAGGAATCAGTGGCCTTCTATTCTATAATCTCCCATTTACTGTTTCTGATGTAGAGTGAATTGCAGAGGATTTAAAATTGAGGAAAAATAGCAATGAAAAAAATGGCAAGTGGTTTTCTTAGTATGTGGTGTTTGGGATTTTTAAAATATTCTGTTTGCTTTTTTGTTAAGTTGTTTTTGTTTTTATATGATGCATAATATACTGCCATTAAGCATCAAGTTCTTACATAAACATATAAATAGTTTGCTCATAGTGAAGAGCTGGCATATCAGCTATTGTAATCAGCTATTGTAATATTCCTATTAGCTCTCTGAAGGATCTTGGGACAACCTTGATCTTGGTAAAGGAGTGAAGGAGGCAGGAGAGCTACCAGAATGGTGGTCAAAGAAAGTCTCTCATTTCCAGTCCTCTCAGCCCTTAAATATCTCAGTATGATTACATCATTATAGCACATTAAGTATGTGAGAACCAGAGAACCATTATCTTATCAATCACACTGAGTAAGTGCTAACTATAAGCACCCTGCTGTAAGTATCCCTTGTTTCAAGTAGAACACAGGTGGTCATGCCCTCCATGACTTCTCAGGAAGGGAGGTGAGAACACCAAAGGGAAATGGGGAGCCAAACACACATTGTTAGCAGGTTGTCTCTGGACTGAAAGGTCTTATACTTTACCCAAAATTTCCCCATCTATGGCCCTCTACAAGCTATAATATCAGGAGAAAGAAAAAGACCAAATAATGCACAGATATTTCTATAATAGTTTATATGGCAAAGCCTCTGTATTTTATATGATGTTCTATATTGAACACTGCATAGTTTCTCAGACTTAAAAATTATGGAAAAAATGAAGTCAACATATAATAAGCACAACAGAATAAGGAGAGGGCAAAAATTTACAGAGGTTTATTTTTTAAAAAGGATCACAGAATTCACATAGTCCAACCTATGCATGAACAATAATGTCCTATACAATAGAAAAGTATATCAATCGGGTAGACTCCAGATGAAAGAGAGCACATGATCTTCCTCATCATTTTACTTTTGAATAGTTCTATTTATTAGGAAGTTTTTCTTGAGATCAAATCTAAATTTGACCCTATGCAACTTTCTCTCTCTGTTCCTACTTCTGCCCTTTGAGACAAAGCAGAATAAGTTGAATTCTTCTTCCATAAGACAGCCATTTCCAGTATACACATATCCATGAATTCTCACACAGTATGCATTATCTACAGGTCCTTTATCATGCTGATTATACTCTTCTGGATGTTCTATAGTTTGTTAGTGTCACCCCATTAGCACAATGACATATCTATATACTACAAGTGACATAGGAGGAGCCTCTATAGATCATGTAACTGGGGATAGTTCCCTTTTGCGGAGATACTAATATTGCAATAAACATCTGATACCAAAGGAAGATTGAAGGAAGAAAACTGCTACATTGAGAAGCACATGAAATCTATAGTCTGAGATCCTGAGAATATCAGGATCTCATCAATCCCCAGGTTTTTAATAATTGGTTGGGGCACCAGGTAGGATTTCTGTCCCTAGAGAAATTATTTATGAACTTCAACCTAGAGAAATCCCTACATCTGGTCCAAGGAAACCACTATGTTATAATTCAAAGAATAGACTTGGAGTGAAGTGGCATAAGTTCAAGTCTGAGTAAACCATTTCTAATCTTTGAACCCCAGTTAACTTCATCTGGAAAATGAGATTGTACTATTTAATTTCTAAGGTTCTTTTTACATCTAAATCTATGATCTTAAATTGGTTCTTATTATATCCCACCTACTGGAATAGATTACCTCTGAGCTATTCCCTATCTGTCTGAAATTGAATATTTTTCTCTGTCTCTTCAAGGAAGCTTTGGGAACATACTTATGTCAGATGAAATATGGCCAGAAAACAAGATAATTGGATAACCAGAAGATTCATTCATTCTTGTAAGAGAAAGGGACTATGGTCATATGATAGAGATCTAAAGAATCTGAGAAAAGTCCCTTCCCCAATAAATATGGTAATAGTAATGTTGGCTATTTGTTAGAAGGGAATATCTCTATGCAGAAAATAAAATATATACCCCAGCCCCTTGCTGAGTAAATATGATGAATTTTTCTGACTGTTGTCAATGATTGTATTTGCCATGTTAATTAATTGGCTGGACTTGTTGAGAGAACTGTCCCTACTCCTTTCTAGTTCATAGGAATATATTTGATACATTTTACCTTTTTATCATTTTTCTTTCTAATACTTTCTCTTTTGGACTTCCAACAGAGAATGCAATAAATGTCAAGAATAGAACTTTTTTTTGGTCCTCCCATTTCCTCAATTGGGAGAGTGATTTATTGCAGAAATACCTGAAAATGTAAGGTGTGAACTTTTAATTGGCTTGAGAGAAAAACTGAAGGATCCCTATTCCTGAACCCTAACTTCCTGTGCAGAAAATAAGAACTTTAATTCCTTAGGCAGTATTATCCCAGATTCTAGGTTTCTAGAAGAGAATGGAGTTTGTTGCCAGCATTGAGTTGTGGTAACAAAATCAAGTTCAAGAGTTTTTGAGTTTCAGAGCATTTCAGCTGGGTGCCAATCATCCAGAGCCAGAAGATATCCATAATAGCATTTCTCAGAGAAGAGGATTGATGACAGGATTACCTTGCATCTGAAGACAGAAGTCATGTCATAAGGGATTGAGATAGTGAGACCTTGTCAATTTTCTATAATAAATGCTCAGAAAACACAGATATGAGGTTATAGGGAATATTTGTTCAGTATAAATTATCTTTATAAAATCTAATGAGTATAATTGGCTATTAAAGTGTTTTATGCTTTTTGTACTTATTCATCGTTTCCTATGGACTTGTAGTGTCTAATTAATCTTTATGGTAAAAAAGTTAAAGAAAATCACTGAGAGTACCTCCAGTTGATTTAGCTAAGCCAAGCTTCCTTGCTGGTATTCATTTTTATCCACTAGCAAGATATCAGAATTCCTGGATACTAGTGGCAACATATACTTGGATAATGAAGAAGAAACATCAACAGTTTAAAGTTTTTAGTCTCTGGAGCATGGAAGTCTCAAGAAAATTGTCAACATCTTTTGAGTAAAAAAAAATAAAAATCTAACTAATTTGTATGGGCTAGGAAGATGTTAGTATGTACATTGCTCCTACTGCAAAGGAAAGTAATAATTTCCAGGGGTGTTTTGCTTTTCAAGAAAAAGAAAAGCCATAATCTACTATGTTTAAATAGTTGTAAATCATGCCTCTATGCATGCTCTATAGAACTGATCATGCAATGATGAACTCTGGCTTTTAAAATTATCGATAGTCTGGCTATATTTTAATTTGTATTTGTTATCTTATTTAATATTTCTCTCCTCTCTCTTTCCCATACTTTATGGCTGAGACAATATGCTCCTTTCCCAAATTCTTCATAGAGAGAATTTTGTCTTCTGTAGCATGGCACTGAGTTTGTTCTAAGCTTGGAATGCACATCCTTCACACTTCAGCCTCTAAAAATACTTTACTTCTCTTAAAGACCCAGTTTAAATCTTACCTTTCCACAAAGGCTTTTCTTGTCCTCTCAATAGGTGGTAGTCTCCTTCAACTATATTTTAACTACTCTGTTATTTGCATATAACAGCATATAACTTCATGTGTACATGGAGAGAATGTAAATATTATTTATTAATTTATTTTTCATGGTAGCCCCAAAACATAGCAAAGTTTTTGACATAGTAGATATTTAATAAAATGCTTACTGATTAATTGATGGATTCACTTTGCAGGTATAATAGCTGTAATGAAATTGTAGATATCTTATTTCTACAGCTCACCTCTGTCATATTGTCTATGTTACTTTAGGAAAGTCACTTCTTTGGGCTGCATTTTCTTTTGTAATATGAAGGAATGAACCACATTAAGGGCTCAACCTGGGAGTTTGGATTTTTTTTTACACCCGGTTTGTTTTCTAACCCTATGGTTTTACTTTATGCATTTAAAAATATTTTGAGAGGAGTCATCCATAGCCTTCATTAGATTGTCAGAGAAGTCCACAGCAAAATAGAGAGACGGAGAGATACAGAGAGAGAGAGAGAGAGAGAGAGAGAGAGAGAGAGAGAGAGACTGAGAGAGACTGAGAGAGACTGAGAAAGAAAGACAGAGAGAGAGAGAGAGAGAGAGAGAGAGAGAGAGAGAGAGAAAGAATCTGGATTAATAGTTATTTTATTTTTTAGTTATATAATTAAAAAAGCATTTCAAGTTGGATTCCAAAAGACCTGGACTAGATCGTCTACAAAGTTCCTTGTATCCTGAGATCCTTTTCACAGATCAAATGAAAAACAAAATACACCCATGCAAAATTGGAATTTTACGGAACAACAAGCCAATGCCTTTATGTAAGACAGCAGGACAGACAAGTGTGACAGTTCAGAAAAGAAAGTTATTACTCCACAGATTACCCTAGGAAGGGGGCTCCAGAAAAATTATCTATAATAATACAGCTAAACAGCAGTGCAGTAAAGGCATTCTCCACCTTATGCTGTTGTTTTGGATAAAGAATTAAACCCAAAATTGCAACAAAATAAGTTATATATGTTAACTTATTTATTGGAGAGGGAGGTGCTTTGACCATGAAGGAGAATAAAAATACCAACTTATTTTAATCATTTAATTTTTAGCCTCAGTGTAATTCTTTACATTTTCAAGAGTTCCTTTACTTCACAGTCATCAAATAAGCTAGTCAGGAAAAATACCAAATATTTGAATGCAGCAAAAAAGAAATTATACATACTTATACGCAGATATATACATACATATCTAAATACACACAGCTTTTTTTGCAAACTAAAAATGAATGGCTTCTTCATTGCAAATTATATTAGTTCATCTAGCTGTTAATGGGTGTGTAGAAAAATTAATGTTTGTTTTTGCTAATTTTTCTAAAATATTTGTGAAATGTTTTACATTGTTTTTTTTAGGAAAACAAACCATATAACAGGGAAAAAATACATGAATGACATGATTTTAGAACTGTCCACATTAATAAAATGGTGAGGGAAAGTAAAAAAAAAATTAATGTTTTTACCTTCCCCAAATATAGATTGTTGACCATTTAATTGCTACTGCCTCCATTATTTTCTTCAGCAATCCATAGCACAAAGACCACACAGATGTGACACATATATAATTAAACATATATATAATATGTAAAACACTTATATGTGTTTACCTTTGAATACATTCTGTATATATAAATAAATTTGTAATTGTTATTAACTAATTCTCTGGCAATGAATTTCCCTTATCTATGTAGGAGATAGTACAAAACTTCATGCTTAAAAAGTAGTAGGTCTTTTTGTTCCTGTTTTTTTAATAAGAAAAAAACTGTTTATGTAAATTTTCCAATAATCTTTTATGATCATTTTATATAATCTGTTTCATGGAAAGACCTTTGTTCTTGGAGATACTAGGTGCCTCAAAACTACATATGCACAGAGCTCAAAGCATTATGCCTCACTATGATGGTTCTCATTTTACAAGTTTTTATAAAATTCCAGGTACAGAGTCAAGATGGTGGAGTAAAGTGAGGAAACTTCTTGAGCTCTCCTAGTTTCCCTTGAAAACCACATGAAACCAAGCTTCTGAACAGAGTCTGATGGAATGAAACCACTTTCCAGCCCAAGATAGATGGAAAAAACTTCAAGAAAGGTTAGTTTCACTGGGGTGAAGGGTGTTCAGCCCAGGCTAGATATACTCTGGGAAAGTCAGTGAGAGGGTCTTAATCATAGTAAATGAGTAACTAAGACCCTCAGTCCTGGCTCAGTAGAGTAGCAAATCAGTAGGGTAGCTTCCAAGTCCAGCTCAGAAGAGAAATTTAGAGAAACCTGGCTGTTTCAGAGCAGGCAAAGCTACCCCCTACAAACACAAAGGTCCCCTGTTCTCAAAGCCAAGGCTCAGAGCTGCATAGGAAGCTTGGGACATCACCACCTTTACCCCAGGAACAGAGCTCCACCTTAAAAGAAAAAAATAGGAAAAAGAAAAATAAAAGGAAAGAAAATGAGCAAGAAACAGAAAAGAACTTTGCCTATAGAAAGCTATTATGGTGACTGGACAGACCAGAACACCAACTCAGATAAGGAGAGATGTACACAGAAGATATCTCCAAGAGTAAGATAAATTGGTTTCAAACAAAAAGAGCCTTCTTAAAAATGCTCATAAAAGATTTCAAAAGGAAAATCAGAGAGGTAGAAGAAAAACATGAGAAAAGAAATAAGAAGCATAAATGAGAGAGTCAACAGTTTGGAAAAGGAAGAAAAAATATCTGAAGAAAACAGCTATTTAAATGATAGAATAAATAAAATGAAAAAAGATATGAAAAAGCTGATGGAAGAAAATAACATGTTAAAAACTAGAACAGGGCTAATGGAAGATAATGACTTTGTGGAGACAGCAAGAATCAGAAAAAAATAAAAAGACTTTTAAAAATGGAAGAAAATGTGAAATACCTCATGGAAAGAACCCCTCTGCAAAAAGATCCCATGAGGACAACACCAAGGAACATTGTTATGAAACTTGAAAAATACAATTTCAAAATAAAAATATTTCAAGTTGCCAGACAAAAACAATTCAAATATCAAGGAGCAACAGTCAGGATTACCTAGGATCTGGCAGCTTTAAAAAAACAAAACAAAACAAAAAAAAACAAACAAACAAAAAAAAACAATGGAGGCCCTGGAAAAGCATATTCTGGAAGGCAAAAGCTAGGGTTAAAAGCTAGAATTAACTACTCAGTGTGATTCAGTATCATCTTTCAGGGGAGGAGATGGAGCTTCAATGAAGTAAGAGACTTATAATTATTTTTATTGAAAAGAAAAAACAGAACTAAACACAAAATTCAATCTAAAAACATAAGACAGAAGATAACCATAAAAGGGTAAATAGAGAAAAATATATATCTAAAGGTTAAAATATTTATATCACTAGTTGGGAAAACAATATCTGTAACACTTCAGAACTTCATCTGTCAATGAGGCAGATAAAGGGGGGCATAACATGGATGGAGGGTATGATTGTGAGTGGACTTTGATGGGATGATATCAAAGAAAAATATATTAATGGGTGAGAAAAGAACTGTAACAAGAAAAAGAAGAAAAGGGAGGTATATTAGGATCCTTCACATGAAGAGATGTAAAAGACCTATTACAATCTAAGGAAAGAATGGAGGGGGATGAGCATTGCCAAAAGCTTGATTGCATCAGTTTTAACTTTAAGAGGGAATAATTTAATCATTCAGGTTGGTATAGAAATGTATCTAACCCTATAAAGAAGTAGGAGAAAAGAGGAAAAGAAAAGGGTAGGGCAGGATAGCAAGGAGGTCAGGAACACTGGGGGTAAAGGTACAATAAGTGTGAAAGGGCTAATAGAAAATAAGTTAGTGGGTGAAGTGGGTTTAAAAAAACACTACTAAGAGAAGGGGAAGAGGTGATAAGAGATAAGGCAATGGTTGGGGTAGGTAAAAAAAAAACAAAACTGAGAACAGGATGGAAAGAGACAACTAAAATATATGTAGTAAAGAAAATAGGATGGAGGGGAATACAGAACTGTTAATCATAACTGTTAATGTGAATGGAAAGAAATCTCCTATAAAGGGAAGAAAGTATTAGAGTAGATTAAAAAACAGAATGCTACAATATTTTGTTTACAAGAAACATATTTGACACAGAGAAACATACACAGAGTAAAGTAAAAGGCTGCTACAAAATTTATTATGCTTCAGCAAAAGTAAAAAAAAAAAAAAGGAGGGGGCAACAATTCTGATTGCAGAGAAAGCAAAAGTAAAAATAGATTTTATTAAAAGAGATAAGGAGGGAAAGTATATCTTTATAAAGGATAGAATAAATAATCTAAACCAAAATCTATTGTTTGCAATCAAAGCCACACTTAAGGAAAATTTTATATTGGTAAATAGCTACACAAATAAAATAGAGAAAGAGGAGATCAATGAATTAGGCATGCAACTAAAAAAGCTAGAAAAAGAACAAATCAAAAAACCTCAGTTAAATACCAAATTAGAAATTTTGAAACAGGAGAACTATTGCCACAGTAGACCAAATCAATAACAAAACCAAAAGAAATCATAGAATAACTTCAATAGATGCATAAAAAGGTTTTGACAAAATATAGCAGTCATTCCTATTAAACAAAATAGAGCAGCATATAAGTAAACTATCTACCTAAAACCTACAGTGAGCATATTTGTAATGGAGAAAGAAGCTGGATGCATTCGCAGTAAAATCAGGGGTGAAACAAGGATGCCCATTATCACCACTATTATTCAACATTGTTCTAGAAATGTTGGCTTTAGCAATAAGAAAAAGAAATTAAAGGAATTAGAATATGCAATCAGGATTTAAAGCTATCCTTCTTTGCAGATGATATAATGATATACTTAGAAACTACTAGAAAATAACCCCCAAACTTCCTGGAAATAATTCACAGCTTTAGCAAAGTGACACAATATAAAATAAACCCACACAAATCATCAGAATTTCTATATATTACTGACAAAGCCCTGCAGCAAGAGATAGAAAGAGAAAATCCATTTAAAATTACTGTAAACAAAATGAAATGTTAGCTGCCAAGACAAATCCAAGAACTATATGAGCAATATAACAAAACCCTTCTCACAAAAATAAAGTCACATCTAAATGATTAGAAAAATATCAAATGCTCATGGCTAGGCCAAGATAATATCATAAAAATGACAATTCTGCCTAAGTTGGTCTACATGTTCAGGACTATATCAATCAAACTGCCAAAACATTATTTTATGGAACTCGAAAACATATACTACTGGGCTTATATCCCAAAGAGATCATAAAGAAGGGAAAGGGACCTGTTCGTGCACGAATGTTTGTGGCAGCCCTTTTTGTAGTGGCTAGAAACTGGAAACTGAATGGATGCCCATCAGTTGGAGAATGGCTGAATAAATTGTGGTATATGAATATTATGGAATATTATTGTTCTGTAAGAAATGACCAACAGGATGATTTCAGAAAGGCCTGGAGAGACTTACATGAACTGATGCTGAGTGAAATGAGCAGGACCAAGAGATCATTATATACTTCAACAACAATACTATATGATGCCCAGTTCTGATGGACCTGGCCATCCTCAGCAATGAGATCAACCAAATCACTTCCAATGGAGCAGTAATGAACTGAACCAGTTATGCCCAGAGAAAGAACTCTGGGTGATGACTAAAAACCATTACATTGAACTCCCAATCCCTATATTTATGCCCACCTGCATTTTTTATTTCCTTCACAAGCTAATTGTACAATATTTCAGAGTCTGATTCTTTTTGTATAGCAAAATAATGGTTTGGTCATGTATACTTATTGTGTATCTAATTAATATTTTAATATATTTAACATCTAGTGGTCATCCTGCCATCTGGGGAGGAGGTGGGGGGTAAGAGGTGAAAAATTGGAACAAGAGGTTTGGCAATTGTTAATGCTGTAAAGTTACCCATGCATATAACCTGTAAATAAAAGGCTATTAAATAAATTAAAAAAAAGAACTAGAAAACATAACAACATAATTCATCTGGAAAAATAAAAAGTAAAGAATATGAATGGAATTAATGAAGAAGAATATAGAGATGATGGCTTAGCAATAAAAAATTGAAAACTATATTATAAAGCTGCAGCCATCAAAATCATTTGCTACTGGCTAAGAAATAGAATGGTGGATCAGTGGAATAGATTAGATACACATGAAACAATAATCAAGGCCTATAGCAAACTAATATTTGATAAATCTCCAAACTCCAGCTTCTGGAATAAGAACTCACTATTTAATAGGCAAAAAATAATAGGGTAACTGGAAAATAATACAGCAAAAACTTGGCATAGTCCTACCTCTCACATCCCATGCCAAAATAAGGTCAAAATGCATACATGATTTGAGCATAAAGATGATACCATAAACAAATTAGGAGAACAAGGGATAAGTTACTTATCAGATCTTTGGAGAAGGGAGGAATTTATGACCAAAGAAGAAGTAGATAACATTAAGGCAAAAAGGACAACTTTGATTATATTAAATTAAAAAGGTTTTGTGCAAAAAAAACCCCAAAACAACAGAAACAAGATTAAAAAGGAATTACAAAGTTGGGGGAAAAGCCTTTAGAGCCAGTATTTCTGATAAAGATTTCATTTCTAAAATATATAAAGAATGATGTCAAATTTATAAGAATACAAGTCATTCCACAATTGATAAAAGGTCAAAGACAGATATTGTCAACAGATAATTTTCAGGTAACAAAATTAAAATCATTTATAATTTTATGAAAAAAATGCTCTCCATCACTATTATTATAAAAATCCAAATTAAAACAAATCTGAGGTACCACCTCACGTGAGGGTCAGAACTCTGAAAAGATATACTTGAATCAAGGATAGCATGATGCTTATAGTTAAACACCTACTTGTACTACATATACTTTTAAATATTGTGTACATTTTTGTGCACAGTATAAGATTTTACACACCTCTGGAATACCTTTTAATCCTCAAGGACAGGCAATAGTAGAGAGAAGAAACAGAGATATCAAGACGGTCCTCCAAAAACAAAAGAAAGGAGGAGACACAGGTAACCCTAGAAAGCTTTTAAATTTTGCTCTTTATACTATTTATTATTATTATTTTTGATAAACATGCACTGATTCCAGCAGCCAGGTTGTATAACCCACAGGAAGGGCAGTGTCCAATGCGAGCAGCTCCACTATCTTTAAATAATTACCAGGTGATGTGGAGAGATCCAGAAAGGGGTTAATGGAAAGGACCAGATGGGTTAACTGCTTTGAGGAGATTTGTTTGTATCTCTACAGATGGAGAAGCAATCACATGGGTGTTAATGAACCGTATTCACCTTGTCCATCAGAGAGAGACAGAAAAAAAGAAAACTCTTGAAACAAAGGAGAAGACCCAAGAAACATCTGGTAGTTCCATTGCAGACTGTGCCCACCACTGAAAGAGCTGTTATGGCAGTTATGGCAATTGACTCATGAACATCAAAAATTGTTAATGAGACTGATGCAGGACTTCAAAATCTACAGGAATCATTGGATTCCTTGACACCTGAAGTAATGGACAAAAGATTGGTTTTGGACTATCTCTTGGCTGCTGAAGGAGGTCTATGCGTGATTGTTATTTGTATACCCTCCTTCTAAGTCTTATGGACATGTATACTCTTTATTATATCACTATGTTGATTCATGTTGTTTGTTACATCACTACTAGCCTGAATTATATTACTATGTGTTTATGCAATAACTCCCATGTTGATGGATTTATGTGTACCTATTTTAATTTCAGCCCAGAGGAAATCTACTAACAATATCTGGTTTGATTCCCTATTTCCCTTTTGTGTTTTCATCTCCCTGAGAAGTCAGGGAGACCATGATCATCTCCATTTTGGGGTTCTCATATTCTTTCCTGAGAAGTCAGGGAGGGTGTGACCACCTGTGTTCCAAAACAAAAGAAAGCAGGAGAGGTAAAGGGCAGGAACTCTGAAAAGGTATACTTGAATCAAGGACAGCATGGTGATTATAATTAAGCACACCTACTCAGTGTGAGATAATGGTTATATGATGATGTAATGCTCAGTGTGTTGTAGTGATGTAAATCGTACTGAGGTATTTAAGGGAGTCTCAGACACAGAAGACTCACTCTGCCACAGAGACAGAGAAGACTTGAGACTCCAAATTCCAGACTCTGGACTCTATTTTTGACCAGCCTCATGGTGGCTGGCCTGCCTTCGTCACTACTTCACCTAAAGACGAAGGCCTACCCAGAGATCCCCCAGAAAGCTAGCCCAGTCATTACAACCTCATGTCTCTCAGACTGGCTAAGATTACAGGAAAAGATGAAAAGATAATGATCAGTGTTGGAGGGGATGTGTAAAAACTGGGACACTAAAACATTTTTGCTGGAAGTGTGAACTGATCCAACCATTCTGGAGAGCAATTTGAAACTATGCCCAAAGGGTTGTAAAACTTTGCATAATCATTGACTCAGCAGTGCCATTACTGGATCTGTATCCTAAGGAAATCATAAAGGATGGAAAGGGAGCAACATGTGCAAAAATGTTTGCAGTAGCTCTTTTTGTGGTAACAAATAATTGGAGGAGTGGATGCCATAAATTGGCTAAACAAACTGTGGTACATGATGTTAATGGAATATTATTGTTCTACAAAAAATGATGAACAAGCTGATTGTAGAAAGGCCTAGAAAGATTTACATTAACTGATGCTGAGCAAAACAAGAAGAGCCAGGAATATATTCTACACAATGCAATGTACACATGACAAGAATGTGTGATGATTAACTATGAAAGGCTTGGTTCTTCCAAGGAGTTCAGAGATCCAAAATAATCCCAATAGACTTTGGATAGAAAATGCAATCTGCATCCAGAAAAAGATCTAAAGAGACTGAATGCAAATGAACACATAATATATTCACTTTTTTTCCTAGTTTTTAATCTCTCCCATGGTTTTTCCCTTTTGCTTTGATTTTTCTCTCCCAATATGATTTATAAAGCAATGTGTATTAAATTAAATAAACTTACAAAGAAAACCAAGGTTATATAAAATCAAAAGAGTAAAGGTTATTTATTTTTAATAGAGGTGCTATCACCAAGGTCAAAATGTTTTTCCTCAACAAAGTCAGGATTTTTTGCTATTCTAATTTCTACCATTAACAAAATGGAAGGTAAGGAATGAAAGATGTGACTTTTAGATAGTTTTTGTTTGTTTGTTTGTTTTGTTTTCAGTGAGCCTATTTCATTCACTTAGCAAAAAAATTAAATGTTCCAGATTTGGTAGACACTGTGTTGGGACTTACAGATACAAAGACAAAAATTAAACAGTAGCTACTTTCAAGAAGCTGGATATAAGTGATTCTCATTCTCTTTAGCTAAAGGAAGCAGAGTCAAAATCCATTCAGTTGCTCTTTTAACCTTGATGAATATAATTGCAGACATAATTAAATGTATGCTTTAGCATACAAAGAAATCACTTTTGTTTGTTTATTTATTTTTGCAACATACTTTAAAAAAACTTAGCAAAGATTGAACAATGTATCATAGCATTTTTGAAAACCATTTGTTTGGAGGCAATTTTTCTTAAATACCTTAAATTTCCTATATTTATCTTTCTCACTGCTCACTGGGGAAATGTTCAGGACAGTTGAGTGTTTGATATGGAGAATTCATCTCATCCTACTGTTTCCTTCTCACCCACAGATGTAATCCTATATACAATCCACTCTCTTTAAAATGTAATCTGGAAACCTGTCATCCACAAATGAGAGGGTTTTGGTTTTTGTTTTTGTTCTTGCTTTATCTAACTAGAGGAGGAAGAGTAGATAGCTTAGTCAGAATATCAGAATTTACACATATATGCAAAGGATAGGCAATTCCCTCTTAAAACAAAATATTTTAAGTAAGGATGGTTATAGACTCCTCTCTTAAGTGTTTAACTTGTTTCATTTTTAAAATGTATTACACTAGACATTGTAGACAATATTCTTATTTTAGAATCTCAAAAACATGTCTGAAGAGAGAATCTGGTGAGTCAAATGTTAACAGAATATAGAAATATTAAGAGAATATAAAATCAACTAACCAAACAGCATAATCATGTGTTTCTGAAAACACCAGGGCATAAGCATTAACATTCTTATTCAGGCATTGAAATTCTTCCTGGAAATGCTTGAAAGACACATTGAGACATAACTTCAAGCTATATGACATAGCTGTATGGAAATATATTCTGATAGTTAAATCAGGATTAAATCATATATGGGGAGTTGTGGTAAAAATTAGAAACTACAAAACAAGAAAAGAGGTAAGAAGTGCTAATGTGCATTTGTTTGTTTTAATTTCCAATAAGATATTCTTTTTAAAAATAGAGGTATAAAAGCACAGGAAAAATAGGCCCAGTTTTTGTAAAAACTAGAAGTCTCAAACCTAGAAGAGAATGTTTGATATTGAGCAATTTATATATTTCACTTCTGAAATCACAGGCAGATTATTTATCACTTCCAACCCTATTTTTTAAATTCTGAATTAATTAATTAATTTAAAATTTAAATACAAAATAGAAAAAGAAAATAAAAACAGAAAAAGAAAACAAATTTCCACATGTTCAACAGAACATAAGGTAGAATTCAATATGAGAAACAATCAATTTCCACTTAAAGAAAACCTTTATATGTATATTTATAAACATGTGCGCACACACACACACACACACACACACATATATATATATATAAAGCCTGTATAAAAAACACTACACTTTGTGCTCAGAAGATGTCCATATTTTCTTTGCTTCCTTGTAGGTTTTATTATGTTCTCAGCTGTGCACTTTGTACTTTATTCTTTTCCCCCCTTTCCTCCACTCACTTCCCCCCCAAAAGACTAAAATTAAGAACAAATACATATTTATAAATATATGACTTCAATTCCCACACTCTTCCTTACACTATGCAGGGGAAATATTTGCAGAAGAACAGAGATAGTTGGAGAATATTTGGTTAGTAGTATACATATTGGTAAATTGAAGTTTGTATATAAGAAAATAGCTAGGATAGTAAAGTTGAAACTGTCATGTGAAAAATGTTTGAAAAACCTTAGGGTGATGATTGATGAGGAGGGAAAACTTGGGGGCTTAGAAAGAATTACATACGGACTTCCGGCCAAGATGGCGGTGAGGAGGCACACAGCTGTGTAAGCTCCACATTTTTTCTCAGAATCCATCTCATTACAAGCCTCTGAATTAATGCCTGACTGAAAAAAAAAAAAAAAACCCAAAAAACAGTTACCAAGAGAAGACATCCTTGAGATTCGACAGGAAAAGTCTGTTTTTGCTCGAGGGCGGCATGGTTTTAGATCCGGCACAGGCTGAGGGCAGGCAGCGGCAGCAAGAGCTCGGCCAAGCAGACAGGAGGGGGTTGGGGTGTGATCTCAGCCGTCTCTGCGGGGAGAGCTTCACTACAGGATTGGATACTTTGCCCTGACAACAAGTCAGTAGCCCAGCAGAGAAGCTAAAAACACCGGGGGTGAAGAATACAACCCCAAACAGCTGGAGTTCCTTGGGACCAGCCACCCCTCCCCCACAGCGTCTCAGCACGCTCTCAGAGTCTCAGAGCGCAGGCGCAACACAGTCCTGTTAGTGCCTCGCTGCTGCCCCCTCAGTCTGTAGAGGAAGCTCAGTAATGCCACCCAGCCCCTCCCTCAAAAAGTAGACTCCATTTGGGTTTTTTTTTTTTTCCTTTTTTTTCTTTGCTAGTTTGTCTCTGATTCTTCTCTGACAAAATGAGCAAAAAGTTAAAAAGGACTTTAACGATTGACAGCTTTTATACGGACAGAGAACAGACTCTAAACCCTGAAGAGACTAAAAACAGATTATCTCCAGGTGAATCCTCACAGGAGGAGATCATCTGTTCCTCAGCATAGATGAATCTCATAGAAGAAATTAAAAAGGCTCTCACAAGAGAACTAGAAGAAAAATGGGAAAAGGAGAGGGAGGCTTGGCAAGAGAGTCTGGAGAAGTCATCTCATTCATTTAAAGACAGAGTGGATAAAGAAATCAAATCCTTGAAAAATAGGATTAGTGAACTGGAAACAGAAAATAGCTCACTAAAGAATAAAATGGGCAAATTGGATAAACATCAAATCACAAAATAAGTAAGAAAGAAGTCAAAGAGGTAAATAGAATACTAGAAAAGTTAGATATGATAGACCTCTGGAGAAACCAAAATGGAGACAGAAAGGACTACACTTTCTTTACAGCAGTTCATGGAACCTATACAAAAATAGACCATATATTAGGACATAAAAACCTCAAACTCAAATGCAGTAAGGCAGAAATAGTGAATGCAACCTTTTCAGACCACAATGCAATAAAAATTACACTCAACAAAAAGCCAGGGGAAAGTAGACCAAAAAATAATTGGAAACTAAATAATCTCATACTAAAGAATGATTGGGTGAAACAGCAAATCATAGACATAATTAATAACTTCACCCAGGAAAATGACAATAATGAGACATCATATCAAAATGTGTGGGATGCAGCCAAAGCGGGAATAAGGGGAAATTTCATATCTCTAGAGGCTTACTTGGATAAAGTAGAGAAAGAGAAGGTCAACGAATTGGGCCAAAACAAAATGCTGAAAAGGAAAACAAATTAAAACCCCAGCAAAACCAAACTTGAAATTCTAAAAATAAAAGGAGAGATCAATAAAATTGAAAGTAAAAAAACTATTGAATTAATTAATAAAACAAAGAGTTGGTTGTATGAAAAAACCAACAAAATAGACAAACACTTAATAAATCTGATTAAAAAAGGAAAGAAGAAAATCAAATTGTTAGTCTTAAAAATGAAAAGGGAGAACTCGCCACTAATGAAGAGGAAATTAGAGCAATAATTAGGAATTACTTTGCCCAACTTTATGGCAATAAATTTGACAACTTAAATGAAATGGAAGAATACCTTCAAAAATATAGCTTGCCCAGATTAACAGAGGAAGAAGTAAATATCCTAAACAGTCCCATATTAGAAAAAAAAAATAGAACAAGCTATTAACCAACTCCCTAAGAAAAAATCCCCAGGACCAGATGGATTTATATGTGAATTCTACCAAACATTTAAAGAACAATTAACCCCAATGCTATATAAACTATATGAAAAAATAGGGACTGAAGGAGTACTACCAAACTCCTTTTACGATACAGACATGGTACTGATACCTAAACCAAATAGGCTGAAAACAGAGAAAGAAAATTATAGACCAATCTCTCTAATGAATATCGATGCTAAAATCTTAAATAAGATATTAGCAAAAGATTACAGAAAATCATTCCAGGGATAAACACTATGACCAAGTAGGATTATACCGGAATGACGGGCTGGTTCAATATTAGGAAAACTATTAGCATAATTGACTATATCAATAAGCAAAACCAAAAAACCATATGATCATTCAATAGATGCAGAAAAGCATTTGATAAAAATCCAAGATCCATTCCTAATAAAACACTTGAGAGATAGGAATAAATGGACTTTTTCTTAAACTAGTCAGGAGCATATATTTAAAACCATCAGTAAGCATTATATGCAATGGGGAAAAACTGGAATCTTTCCCAGTAAAATCTGAATGGCCAATTGCCTTTACGTCACCATTATTTTCAAATTGATTAGAAACATAGCCTCAGGAACAGAAAAATTGGGTTGAAAGGGTGAGGAAAAATTAAGGAGAAAAACTTCCCCAGAGATTCTATGAAAAAGCTATTAGAAATAATCCATAACTTTAGAAAGTTGATTATAAAATAAATCCCCATAAATCCTCAGATTTTTATACATCACCAAACCAAAATCCAACAGCAAGAGATAGAAAGAGAAATTCCATTCAGAATAACTGTCAAAGCATAAAATATTTGGGAATCTATCACCAAAGGAAAGTGGAATTATATGAGCTAAATTCAAAAAAAACTTTCCACACAAATAAAGTCAGACTTAAACAATTGAAAAATATCAAGTGTCCTGATAGGTCGAGGAATATAATAAAGATGACAATATCCCTAAACTAATCTATTTATTTAGTGCTATACCAATCAGACTTCCAAGAAAATATTTTAATGATCTAGAAAAAATAACAACAAAATTCATATGGAATAATAAAAGGTCAAGAATCTCAAAAGAATTAATGAAAAAAAAATCAAATGAAGGTGGCCTAGCTGTACCTGATCTAAAACTATATTATAAAGCAGCAGTCACCAAAACCATTTGGTATTGGCTAAGAAATAGATTAGTTGATCAGTGGAACAGGTTAGGTTCACAAGACAGAATAGTCAACTATAGCAATTTAGTGTTTGACAAACCCAAAGATCCTCACTTTTGGGATAAGAATTCATTATTTGACAAAAACTGCTGGGATAACTGGAAATTAGTATGGCAGAAATTAGGCATGGACCCACACTTAACACCGTATACCAAGATAAGATCAAAATGGGTCCATGATTTAGACATAAAGAACGAGATTATAAACAAATTGGAGGAACATAGGATAGTTTATCTCTCAGACTTGTGGAAGAGGAAGAAATTTGTGATAAAGACGAACCAAGACCATTATTGATCACAAAATAGAAAATTTTATTTACCAAATTAAAAAGCTTCTGTACAAACAAACTAATGTAAAAAGATTAGAAGGGAAGCAACAAACTGGGAAAACATCTTCACAGTTAAAGGTTCTGATAAAGGCCTCATTTCCAAAATATATAGAGAGCTGACTCTAATTTATAAGAAACCAAGCCATTCTCCAATTGATAAATGGTCAAAGGATATGAACAGACAATTTTCAGATGATGAAATTGAAACTGTTACCACTCATATGAAAGAATGTTCCAAATCATTATTAATCAGAGAAATGCAAATTAAGACAACCCTGAGATACCACTACACACCTGTCAGAATGGCTAAGATGACAGGAAAAAATAATGATGATTGTTGGAGGGGATACAGGAAAACTGGGGCACTGATACATTGTTGGTGGAGCTGTGAACGAATCCAACCATTCTGGAGAGCCATCTGGAATTATGCCCAAAAAGTTATCAAACTGTGCATACCCTTTGATCCAGCAGTGTTTCTACTGGGCTTATACCCCAAGGAGATACTAATGAAGGGAAAGGGACCAGTATGTGCCAAAATGTTTGTGGCAGCCCTGTTTGTAGTGGCTAGAACCTGGAAACTGAGTGGATGCCCATCAATTGGAGAATGGTTGGGTAAATTGTGGTATATGAATGTTATGGAATATTATTGTTCTGTAAGAAATGACCAGCAGGATGAATATAGAGAGGCTTGGAGAGAATTACATGAACTGATGGATGCTAAGTGAAATGAGCAGAACCAGGAGATCATTATATAGGTCAACAACGATACTGTATGGATATGTAATCTGATGGAAGTGGATTTCTTTGACAAAGAGACCTAATTCATTTTCAGTTGATCAATGATGGACAGAAGCAGCTACACCCAAAGAAAAAACACTGGGAAATGAATGTAAATTGTTTGCATTTTTGTTTTTCTTCCCGGGGTATTTTTACCTTCTGAATCCAATTCTCCCTGTGCAACAAGAAAACTGTTTGGATCTGCACATATACATTGTATCTAGGTTATACTAGGACATATTCAACATATATAGGACTGCTTGCCATCTAGGGGATGGGGTGGAAGGTGAGAGGGAAAAATCGGAACAGAAGTGAGTGCAAGGGATAATGTTGTAAAAAAAAAATTACCCTGGTATAGATTCTGTCAATAAAAAGTTACCATAATAATAAAATAAATAAATAAAAAAGAAAGAATTACATACTTTTTTAGAGTCATAGAGTTCATTATTATCTGACTTACTCTGTAAAAGAATCTCCTTTGTGATATGTGTAGTATCTAAGCTCTACTTGACATCATTCAAGAGGATTGGAGAAATGGGAATTCAATACATCATTTAAGGAAACCTATTTCAATTTGGAATTATTTGGATTATTAGGAAATAATTCCTTTTTCATAAGTATAAAAAGTCAAGTTGGGTAATAGACAAAGTACCAGGGCTGGGGGCAGGAATACCTGACTTGTTACTTTTACTAAGTGATATTAGGCAAGTCACTTTACCTTCATTTGCCTAGTTTCTTCAATTTTAAAACAAGGACTAACAGAACCTAGGTTCTAGGAATGGTTGAGAGGACTTTATAGCATTTACTTTGGTATCTGTTTCATAGTAGGTACAATATAAATGTTTATTCCCTTGCTCTTTATACTTAGAAGCAGTTAGGTGGTGCTGTGATTAAAGGATTTGGACTCAGAAGACTGATCTTTCTGAGTTAAAATCTGATTTGAAATAGTTACTTGTTGTGTGACTTTGCTCAAGTCCCTTCGTCCTATTTGTCTCAGTTTCCTCATCTGAAAAATGAACTGAAGAAGTAAATGTAAACCACTTTAGTATTTTTTATAAGGAAACCTATAATGGATTCATAAAGTGTTATATAGAACTGAACAACAACACATGTCTAATCTAATTCACTTCTTTTTCATTCCTCCTATTTTTATTCTCTAGAGCTAAGTAGAACAATTTTATTCACTTCTGTGTCATAATTTTTCCAACTCCTAAAGGAATGTTCTCCCTGATTCTTGCCTTCTCCAGATTAAATATCATCAATTCCTTGGTTATCTTCACCATTCTGGTCACCCTCCTGTTAAGTTTTTAGCTCATTACTGTTCTCCCTGAAATAATGAAGGAAAAAGAAAACAATGGCTGTAGAGTTCATAAGCATGAGTTAAAATTCTACTTTTGATACATTACCTGTGTAGCATTATGCAGTACAACTTCTCTGGACCTCAGTCTTTTCCATAGTAAATGGCATCTGAGAACTCTCCTAGTTTTAGATCTATATGTCTAATACTAAAATATAATATCCCAAACAATGAAAACAATAACCCAGATGTTCTCTGACCAGCAAAGATTTCAGTGGGACCACCACATTGTTATTCTCAAAATTTATGTCTCAGTCAATGTAGTTCAAGATCACATTAGCTTTGGGGGCTGCTATATGGCACTGTTGATTCATATTGAGCTTGAAGTCCATAAAAATCCCCAGATATCTTTGAAATGAACTTCTGTCTAATCAATTCTCCCCCAAATACAGTTAATTTTTAAAATTTAAGTAGAAGAATTTTACATTTTTCTCTATCAAATATTATCTTATTAGAATCAATATAATGTGTAAGACATCCCTTGAGCTTGAATAAATTCTTTTATCCAAATTGTTGATTATAAAAAATGGCAATTATCAGGGGGTCAAACATAAATCCTTGGGTCATTCTACTTGAGATCTTATTTAAACTTATCATTGGAGAGAGACTTTTTTTTCCCCATCCAGTGGCCCAGTCATTCTTCCTTCTTTCTATAAGAAAAGAATAAGCTACCCTATTAAAATAATGTACTAGAATCTTGATAAGCTGTATTTGCCACATTACTCTGCTCTATCAATTTAAGAACATTTTGATAAAATAATAATAATAATAAAAAGTCATTCTAGAATAATCTGTTTTTATTGAAGGTATTCTGGATCTTTGTGAGTTTTACTTTCTTGTACTTCTCTATCTATGTTCTATGATTCAACCTATTTCAAATATTTATTAAGTGCCTATTCATTTGAGTATGTACACAGCACAATGCTATGCATTAGAGGCAGAGAAATAAAAAGAATGGCATCCTTTTACATAAAAGCAATGACATTTTTTATGAATACATGGATATGTCAATATGAGCTAAATGGAACATAACTAATAATGGAAATCATGAGAGGTTCCTGTAAGAGGCAGAATCAAAGTTGAATCCTGAAATAAGCAAAGAATTTGAAAAGGAAATCAGGAGAGGAAATTCTGGGAATGGGGATGAAAGATTAGTGTAAGTTTCACAAAAGCAAGAAGATATGAGGAAACAATAACGGGGGAAAGTTAGATAGGATAATTTTTTCTGCAATGTATAATTTTTATGTTTTATCTTTGAATTTGGAGGTTTTTAATCAAGATAATTATTTGATCAGACTTGAGTTTAAGTGAATTGGCAGCTTTGAAAGATGTAATAGAAAGCGTAAAGAGAGAAAGGAAAGAGGCAAATAGTTTGGACAGAAATGATAAGAATTTGAACAAGGGCAAGAAGACAGTATTATCCTTCATTATTCTTCTAGCTCCACATTGCAAAATATCATGGCAAAAAAAAAAAAAAAAGCCAGGTAGCGTGACCCAAATTCATTCAATTTTATACTCCAACTGCTTCCTAAATATTCACAGTCAAATTAACTTCAGTTATTTTTTATGCAGTATAATTCAAGTTGACCATATTTATGCAAAGTATTTAAAGTGGGACTGTATCTCCTAGAAAGACAATATCAGCTCAGCACATGAAAATGTTTAAATGGAGAAATCATTAGATATTTTCTGAAGCAAGAAAAAAATTTCAACGGTATTAGTGTTTGTTCATATCAAAGACAATCACATTAAGTATTCTTCTGATAGTGCAGAAAAATCACCATGCATCTCTCATACAGCTCAACAATTTAGGTTGTTCTATGTCATTGAGTGAAGATAATCAGGAAAGATAAGGACACTCAGCCATAATTAAGCATCACATGTTTTGCATTCACATCCACACCAATGTCTACTCTAAAAAACCATAGACAAGACAGACAAATTCATCTAAAGAGGAATCAGAGAGACTGTATAAGAAGCTGCAATCGCAATTAAAATACAAGCAGATGCATAAGAAATGACAGTTATAAAGCTCTAATCCACACTTAATCTATCATTATAAATTAATTGTTTTTGGCAAAGAATCTTATGAGAAATAATGGAAAAAAGAAGGAAGAAGAAACTTGTGTTGTGGTGGTACATTCCTGTTATTGCTTTTGTGGGATGTTAAAGTTTAACAAGTATCTGCACTAAGCTCACCATTAACATGTTAAGCCCCTATCAGGAAAGGGCCACCATATTTCTGGAAGAAGTACAAACTGGCTAAGATTGAATAACTAGAATGAGTTAAAGCTTCCATGTCAATAAATATTGGATTTGGCCCCATGATTGTCCACTTCCCTTTCAATGTGGGTAAGATAGAGAAATACATTCTCAAAAAAGGACAAAAAGAACTTGTAGAACTCAAATTAAAATATAAAGCAATGATACATATAATTATTTGGTACTGGTTAAAGAAAAAGAAAGGCATATCACAACAGATTACACAAGAAAAAATAAGAATTGAATGGACTCAATAGTCCATAGTTGAATAAAGGGACAGAAAATAAGAGTGGAGTGAAAAAATTACTGTGGTAATAGGTAATAGGATCTGAATTTTAAACCATCTCACCACAATTCCACACTCCACCCTCAGCCACAATGGTTGATTCCAAGAGAGCCAAAATGACATCACTATGGTAGAATGGAGTTACAATATATCTTTCTGTAACTATTCAATACAAGGTCAGAATTCTCTATCACAGGTCACAAATAGTCCCTATGAATATTTGGGGTGGATTCTCTAACTTTACACATATCACATTTCTTCTGAGCTAATTGCATTCTGCTTTGCTCATAGATCACAACACCTTCTATGATGAGGGCATACCATGTGGGGTGGTCCTGTGCCAATGCCCCATGTCATACAGTCAATTCTACAGTTCTTTAGAGAAATCTTGAGAGTTTCCTTATTTTTCTGACCACCTTGTGAATGCTTGCCCTGTGTGATTTCTCCATAAAAGAATCTTTTTGACAATCGTGTATTTGTCATTCAAACAATGTGGCCAGCCCAACAGTTTTATTCTCTGCAGTAGTGTTGGAATACTTGGCAATTTAGCTCAAAAAAAGTCCTCAATGCCTGGTATATGAATCACTAAACAAAGCTTGGAGATAAAGGAATATCACTGTGTATTAAGAAATATGAATATAAAAACTTCAGAGAAGTAAGAACAAAGAAAACAATATTCACAATTAAAGTACCTATAGTGTTTTCTGTTTTGGTTTTCTTGGGGTCTCTGGGAGCAGCCTTTGTTTCATGAGAGTAATCACCAAATGAGTAGTCAGGGATTAAAGTCCAAATCCTTTATTATCTCTTTCAAAGTCCTATCTCCTTCACTTGGGGTTTGGCTAGTTTTCTTAGAGGCCTACATCACTCCTTGGTTCTAAGAGCTTGAGCTCTCACCTGTATTCTCTGCCCTCTGCATCTCTAAATCCAAAGGTTTGTGCTTCAGCCTCCAGCCACCACAAAGGGACGATGGAATGAATCTGTCTCAGCCTCCGAGAGCTTCTAGTGGGCTTGTCTTCTCTGGCTCTGAGAGCTTTGTTTCTGTGGCTCTCAGTCCCTGTTTATATGCTCTACACTGAGTATACACCAATCATTATATCACTAGGAAACCATTATTTGTTGTAAGATTAAATCTATCATACTGAACCAGGCTAAACTGGATATCCATTGTCTTCTCAATTCCACTTAGTACCTTGTAAGCATCCTTTGTTTCAAGTTCAGAGTTCTGGCCCATAACAAGTACCAATACAAATGATAAGACAAGAAGACAAGAAATGGAAAATAGAAAGGGGAAGGAAGATGAAACAAAGGAAATGGAAAAGAGAGAAAAAGATTATGAAATTATAATAATTGTTTCTACCTGAAGAAGGGAAGAGAAAATGCATCTGCCTTTTCCTTTCTTTGTATAGTCAGAGGACTATAAGTGTGAAACAACATATGTCATCATATTCCATTGATTTATTGGTTAGTTTTGTTAAAAAATTTTTTTCCTTTCTTTTATTTTTATTTTTGTTATGAAATAACTGCTTTTGTGGAGAGAAATATATTTGGCAAAAAGTGATTTTAAAATACAATATACTGATAAAATTAAATTTTATTTAAAAATCTAAAACTCATTGTTAGAGTAGTAAAGAATAAAAGGTGTTCAATGTGACATTCAACATCAGATATAGTCATGTTATTAGTTTTTTAAGATGCATTTTATCAGGCCTTTTGCTTTTCATCAAAGTCCATCCCTATTCTGCCTCTGATTTGCTAATAAACTCTCTGCTGTGATGATAAAAATGGTTAAATAGAGCATTCCATGCAAAACTGTGACTGACACTTGTCAATAATTTTTGCTGAACTACTTTGTTTTTGCCACAATGGAGAATTCATGACTTCCTCCTTTCTATCCCTCCAGTAAAAGATGCCAAGTAAGTTAGGCAGAACAAAGAAAAGAAATCAATAATTTAAAATACAAAACCTTATAAGTTTTAACTTTATTGATATTTTTCACCTCTTAAAGCTCTTTTGTACAATTTTTCTGGGATTGTGGCAGAAAAGGAATGCTCTCAGTGCATCATTTCTTTAAACCTATTCAGTTTCCTAGGATTTTTCAACTGCTCATGCTTTTTATTGTCTTTGAACTTCCAATTTCTCAGTGATCTTAGGAAATATCTACTTAATATGTTGGTTTTCATAATCCAATTCATCTCTATTTCTGCTTTTTATACAAAATATATTTATTGTTATAACATCAATTTTTTTCATCTAGTAATCTCTTTTCTCCTCCCCAAGAATCACCCTATTGTAACACACATAAAATAACATAATTAAAGTAAAGGATGAAAAGAAAATACTCAATCACCAAATAAGTGAAAATTTATGCAATGTACAAATTGTATA
This sequence comes from Sarcophilus harrisii, assembly GCF_902635505.1. Taxonomy (NCBI): domain Eukaryota; kingdom Metazoa; phylum Chordata; class Mammalia; order Dasyuromorphia; family Dasyuridae; genus Sarcophilus; species Sarcophilus harrisii. The sequence goes on from NC_045427.1 coordinate 602,529,883, forward strand.
CAATTTGTCTTTGTGTTAGTAGTGGGAGTCTTCACTAAGGTCATTTTTTAAAACTGTTTTTTGGTAGTTATTCTTTCCATTTATATCTTTGTGATCATTGTGTTTATAGTGTTGTCATGTGTAAAGGGCTGAAACTCTGAATATGTGCCCTTGAATCAGACAACCAAGCACTTAAGGCTGATTACCTATTGGACAATAACTCTATTAGCATGTTTGAAATTTCTCTTCTCACAGTTAATGCTAGTTCAATGCTTGGGATTAAGAGACTTGTAAAGAGGGATTAGGGGGTGGAGGGAGAGGAGCCAGAGTCACTTTGGAGGAGGACAAGGAGAAGGGAGGTTGGTAGAGAGTTTGTGGCATTTTTGTCCATTTCCTTCACTTCTCCCCACAAAGACCAAGGACTTTTGCTTCTCCTGACTCCAGCTGATTCTCCTGGATTCCAGGGGGCTAACTCAGACCTCACATTTTGATGCCCAACATGTGAACCAAGGACCCTAATTTTACTTAAGAAGTCCCAGGTGACCAGAAAATAGGGTGAGTATTTTAATAGACAAACAGGGAACTTACTTGCTTAAGAGTTAAACTAGTTACTCTCATTTTCTAGTTGAAATGGGGCAGACATTAGGAAAAGTCCCTCACCCCCATACCTATCCCAAAGGAGATCTACAGGAAGCATACTCAGACTGATAAAGAAACAGGGTTTAATTGTGACTTGGGAGCAGATTGATGGAATCCTGGATACATTAGAATGTACTTCCCTTGGTGTTGTGATTCTTACAAGGTACTAAGTCAGTGGAATTGATAGAGACAATAATTATGTACTTAGTACTTACCTTAGTTCTACAAGACTCACACCTTTAAGAGAACATATATATAAGCTAGGAGCCTCAACCAGGATTCACTCTGAAAGATTCAGAAGCCAGGATTCAGTCGAGGAGATTCACAAGCCAGAGAAGGCAGTCAGGCAGAAGACAGAGAATTGGTGGCAGGCTGTAATGTGGAGAACACTGAAACCAAGTTCCGGAAGGCCTCCCAGAAAACTAGACGAGCCCCAAGTGAAGGAGTTAAGACTTTGAAGGAGACAAGAAAGGATTTTGGACTTTAATACCTGACTACATTTGGGCTGATTACTCTGAACTGAAAAAAAGGCTGCCTCCAGAAGCCCCCCCAATAAACCTGCTCCCAGAGAACATTATATTTTAGAAAAGAATATTACACCTTAGTTCTACAAGGAAGAAGAACTAGAGGTAGCTAATTGGAAACTAGTAAGAGATCAACTATGTGAATGTTATAATGATAATGGTCCTGATTCAATTTCCAAAAGAAACATTCTATATGTACAACATAATATAATTGGCCTTAAAGAATCCCACAAGTTATAGAAAAAAGAAAAATTTTAAGAACAGCCAGATGAGGAAGTGTGAGGAAAAAGAGGAAGACAAAGGTCAGATTAATGGCAATATCACTAGAGGGCATGAGGAGTTAAGTGAACTTGAAGGGCAGGTTAATTCTCACTCTCACAGTCCAGCTTCAACCCCACCTACACCAGAGCACGTCTTTGACAGCCCCCCATCAACTTCACCTTCCAGGATGGAGGGAGGAGGAGGAGTAAGAGGGGCAGTGATATCACCAGCACTCCCCCGCCCCAAATCATCCCCTCCTATGACTAGATTGCAAAAAGCAGTACTTAAAGCCAAAAAAGAAGGGCAGAATACAGCTGATTTGAGAATAGAAATGTATCCTGTGATTCAACAGTTTAACTCTTCAGGTCAAGAAAGTAGAAGATACACTCCTTTTGATCTAGAAATCCTCAAAGATCTGAAATAGGCTTGCACTCTTTATGGCACTACATCAGCTTATGTTAAGATGTTATTATAGAATTTGCCTTATGAAGTCTTAACCCCTAGTGATTGGAAATCTATAGCAAGGACATGCTTAGAACCTGTACAAAACTTGTGGCTTTCTGAATATAATGAGCTCTGTAGGATACAAGCCCAACAAAATAGTCAAAGTGGAGTTAATTCTCCAATCACATATGACCAAATAACAGTTGCAGGTTCTTATGTAGACATTTCAGTACAGATTAATTACCCCATAGCAGGATATGAGCAAATTGCTTCTGCTGATATCAAAGGATGGGGTTTTATTCAAGGTAAACAGGACAAAGGAGAGGCCTTCACAAAAATAGCACAAGGGCCAAATGAACTCTTAGCTGATTTTGTGGGATGTTTTCAGACAACTGTCATATGAACTATTGATAAAAATGCAGTAACAGACATTATGATAAGGCAACTTGCTAAAGAAAATGCTAATGAGTTTGTAGAAAAATTATACTAGGACTACACAAGGATGCTCCTTTAGAGGAGATCATAAGATGCTATGCCATAGTGGGAACAAAAACCTTTTATAGCCAGGCTATGATGCAGACTTCCCAAGATCCCACCATGGGAAGACAGGGTCCTTATTAGCAAGAGACTTCCAGAGAGACTCATCAATTCTTTCAATGTAGTAAAGTAGGGCATCTGAAAGCTCAATGTTGGCAGAGACAGAATGAGAAAACAGGGTAGGAGAATAAAACCCAATATCCCATGTCCAAAATGCAACAGAGGCTTCCATTCGATATCAGAATGTAGACTGATTCAGGGAAACGGAGGGGGTCCAGTTCTAAGGCCCCAGGCAAAAAATACTTGGGTCATGATGGCAGCCAATGCTACATCCAAAAAGCCTTTAAAAGTTAAATACTCAGACATGCTCAATCAGCCAGGAAGCAATCTGATTGGGAGTTGTATGCAGCTGGGACAATTGAGATCCCCTCTGGAGAGGTGAAATCTGTTCCTCTCCAATCTATGGATCAGTTGCCTGTAGGCACAGTAGGCTTCATTATTTCACCTCCTCAGAGTACTTACAAAACAGTGTTCATCCATACACTGATGTGGGAAATTTGGGAATGTGTAGATAATATCCCAGTCACTAGAGGGGCGGAGCCAAGATGGCAGAGAAGACACACGCGTCTTTCTAAGCTCTTCTCTTATCCTCTTTATCAATATTATATCGAGCCTCAAAAATAGTCTTGACTGCTACAATTGTAAAGATAAGAAGAGAACAACTCACCGCCGAAGAAAATCTGCAGTCTCGCCAAAAAGGCTGGTTCCAAGGCCAGGGGAGATCGGCGAGACTGGGGAGAGAGAATTAGGTTCCGAGGAGAGTCTCAAACCGAGGGTGAAGGCACAGATCCAGCATAGCACGCAGCCCCAACCCGCAGCAAGGGGCTTTCCTTGGGCAGTGTGATCCTGCACGGCAGGAGGACGCAGCCCGGCTAGCCTCCAATCTGCGCAGGGGAGCTCGGCTTGGGGCCATAGAGCTTTTCCAGGGCTGATTTGCATCAGGCAGAGACACTGGGCAGAGTTTGTGGCTGTCTGCATTCTGCAGGTCTGTGCTCAGCTGCTAACTACAGTCCCACAAGAGGCTCCTGCCTGGGCAGTGACACTTTCACCACTTAGTCTCTAGCCAAGGCAATCGATAATCCACTCAGCCCTACTAAGCAGTTTGATAGCTCGGCTAGTGCTGAATCCACCTCCTACTGGGGAAGGAAAACTCTCACACAGAGCACTCCCATACCTTGAGGCGGAAATCGGTTTACATCTCTCCCTATTCTGCAGAGGAAGCTGGTAACCCCTTGCCTAGGAACCTACCCTAAAGGCTTTAAAACATGAATAAAAAGATGAAAAGAACATGACAGCTTCTATGCAGAAAAGAGCAGGTCAGCAAACCTGAAGAGACCTCAAACAGCAAAATGCATCAGACTGTCCTTTACATAATGCTCCTCATAGAAGAGGCCATTAAAAGTCTCAAAAGAGAGTTAGAAGATAAATGGGGAAAGGAAAGAGAAGCCTTACAGAGAGCAACAACTTCCTGAAATACGAATTGGAAAAGTTAAAAAATTCTCAGGAAGTGCAGGGAAACAAAATTGGTGAATTGGAAAAAATAAAGAACTCGCAAGAAAGTAGGATTTGTGAATTGGAAAAAGAAAATAATTCACTAAAAAAAAATTAGTGAAATGGAAAAAAATTCCACAGACCAAAACAATACATTTAAAACTCAATTGACATATACAGAAAGAAGTAAAAAGCTATTGAAGAAAATAATTCTTTAAAAATTAGAACTGAACAAATTGAAACTAATGATTCATTGAGACAGCAAGAATCAGTCAAGCAAAACAAAAAATGACAAACTGAAAAAACCACGAATTTTCTACTTGCAAAACGACAGACTTGGAAAATAGATCTAGAGAGATAATCTGAGGATTATTGGACTTCTGAAAACTATGATGAAAAAAAGAGCCTAGATACTATTTTACAAGAAATCATCAAAGAGAACTGCCCAGATGTAATAGAATCAGAAGGTAAAATAGGATTGAAAGAATTCATCGAACACCTTCTGAAAGAAACCCTAAAATAAAAACCCCAAGGAATATTGTGGCAAAATTTCAGAACTATAAGATTAAGGAAAAAATTTTACAAGCAGCCAAAAAAAAACTATTTAAATACCGAGGTGCCACAATAAGGATCACCCAAGATCTGGCTGCCTCTACATTAAAGGAAAGAAGGGCCTGGAATATGATATCTGAAAGGCACAAGAACATGAGATGCAGCCAAGAATAAACTACCCAGCAAAGCTGAGCATTTTCTTCCAGGGAAGAAGATGGACATTTAATGAAACAAATGAATTCCATTTGTTTCGAAGAAAAACCAGAACTAAACAAAAATTTGATCTCCAAGAATAGAACTCAAGAGATGCAGAAAAAGGTAAAATAACTCTTGAGAATTGTATTTGCTTGTGGATATACAAAAGAATACATGTATAATTGATTGTACTGATATAACAAAAAAGGGAAGTAGATATGAAAAGGGATGATGGCAGAATAAGGTGGGAAGGAGGGATAAAAAGAGGGAAACCACATCCCACAAAGAGGCTAAGGAAACTTATCACATCTGAGGGAATTTAGAGAGGGGAGGAACATGTGTGAATCTTACCTCATCAGAGTTGGCTCAAAGAAAAAATAATTGACATTTGTTTTAGAGAAAATTCTCCTCGCCTCATTAAAACGGGGAGAGGAAAAGGGAAAAGAAAAGAGTATAAGGGAAGGAAGGGGAAAGACTCAAAGGGGGGGAGGGAGGATTATAAAGAGGATAAGTATCGTGATACAAGAGGGGTACATAAGTTTAAAAGGGGAAGAGGGTTGGGGAGGCAAGAATAAGTAAAGCACAATCTGGGGTTATTAGGATGGCAGGAAATACAGATTTAGTAATTCTAACCGTAAATGTAAATGGGATGAACTCCCCATAAAGAGGGAGGCAGATAGCAGACTGGATCAAAAGTCAGAACCCTACAATATGTTGTTTACAAGAAACACATTTAAAGCAGGGGATGCTATAGAGTAAAAAGTAAAAAGGCTGGAGCAAATCTATTATGCTTCAGGTGAAGTCAAAAGTAGGTAGCCATCCTTATCTCAGATCAAGCAAAAGTAAAAATTGATCTAATTAAAAGAGATAAGGAAGGTAACTACATCCTGCTAAAGGGTAGCATAAAACAACGAAGCAATATCAATATTAAAACATATATGCACCAAGTGGTATGGCACTCAACTTCCTAAAGGAGAGTTAAGAGAGTTGCAAGAAGAAATAGACAACAAAACTGTAATAGTAGGAGATCTCAACCTTGCACTCCTCAGAATTAGACAAACTCAAACCACAAACAAGAAAGAAATTAAAGAAGTAAATATAATATTAGAAAAATTAGGTATGTTGGATCTTGGAGAAAATTGAATGAGATAGAAGAGAATATACTTCTTCCTCAGCAGTTCATGGAACCTATTCAAAATTGAACATATATTAGGACATAAAGACCTCAAATTAAATTCAAGAAAGCAGAAATAGTAAATGCTTTTCAGATCATGATGCAATAAAAACTACATTCAACAAAAAGTTAGGGGAAATAGACCAAAAAAGTAATTGAAACTAAACAATCTCATCTTAAAGAATGATTTGAAGCAGCAAATTATAGATACAATTAATAATTTCCACTAAGATAATGACAATGATGAGACATCATACCAAAATTTGTGGGATGCAGCCAAAGTGGTAATAAGAGGGAATTTATATCCTTAGAGGCTTACTTGAATAAAACAGAGAAAGAAAAGATTAATGAATTGGGCTTGCAACTAAAAAACTAAAAAGACCAAATTAAAACCCCAATCAAATACTAAATTGGAAATTCTAAAATTAAAAGGAGAAATTAAAAATATTGAAAGTAAAAAACTATTGAACTAATTAATAAAACTAAGAATTGGTTCTATGAAAAGCCAATAAAATAGATAAGCCTTTGGTAAATCTGATTAGAAAAAGGAGGAGGAAATGAAATTAGTAGTCTTAAAAATGAAAAGGAGAACTTTCCACCAAGGAAGAGGAAATTAGAGAAATAATAAGGAGTTATTTTGCTCAACTTTATGCCAATAAATTTGATAACCTAAGTGAAATGGATGACTACCTCCAAAAATACAGACTTCCAGACTAATAGAGGAAGAAGTAAATTGTTTGAATAGTCCCATTTCAGAAAAGAAATAGAACAGGCAATTAAACAACTCCCTAAGAAAAAATCCGCAGGACCAGATGGATTTATATGTGAATTTTACCAAACATTTAAAGAACAATTGGCCCCAATGCTATATAAATTATTTGATAAAATAGGGAATGAAGGAGTCCTACCAAATTCCTTCTATGACACAGACATGGTACTGATACCAAACCAGGTAGGCTGAAAACAGAGAAAGAAAATTATAGACCAATCTCCCTAATGAATATTGATGCTAAAATCTTAAATAAGATATTAGCAAAAAGACTACAGAAAATCATCCCAAGATAATACACTATGATCAAGTAGGATTTATACCAGGAATGCAGGGCTGGTTCAATATTAGGAAAACTATCAATATAATTGGCCATGCCAATAACCAAATTAACAAAAACCATATGATCATCTCAATAGATGCAGAAAAAGCATTTGATAAAAATCCAGCATCCATTCCTATTAAAACACTTGAGAGTATAGGAATAAATGGACTTTTCCTTAAAATAATCAGCAGCATCTATTTAAAACCATCAGTAAGCATCATATGTAATGGAGACAAACTGCAACCATTCCCAATAAGATCTGGAGGAAACAAGGTTGCCCACTATCACCAGTTACTATTTAATATTGTATTAGAAACGCTAGCTATAGCAATAAGAGCTGAGAAAGAGATTAAAGGAATAAGAATAGGCAATGAGGAAGCCAAATTATCACTTTGCCGATGACATGATGGTATACTTAGAGAACCCCAGAGATTCTGCTAAAAGTTATTAGAAATAATCCACAACTTTAGCAAAGTTGTTGTAAAATAAACCCACATAAGTCATCAGCATTCTTATATATCACTAACAAAATCCAACAGTCAGAGTTACAAAGAGAAATTCCATTTAAAGTAACTACTGATAATATAAAATATTTAGGAATCTATCTGCCAAGGGAAAATCAGAACTTTATGAGCAAAATTACAGACCACTTTTTCACACAAATTAAGTCTGATCTAACTAATTGAAAATATTAAATGCTCTTGATAGGGCGAGCAAATATAATAAAGATGACAATATTACCTAAACTAATCTATTTATTTAGCCTATACCAATCAGACTCCCAAAAACTATTTTAATGACCTAGAAAATAACAACAAAGTTCATATGGAAAACAAAAGGTCAAGAATTTCAAGGAATTAATGAAAAAAAATCAAATGATGGTGGCCTAGTGACCAGATCTAAAACTATACTATAGAGCAGCAGTTACCAAAACTATTTGGTATTGGCTAAGGAATAGATTAGTTGATCAGTGAATAGATTAGGTTCAAGGATAAAACAGTCAACAAATATAGCAACCTAGTTCTTTGATAAACCTAAAGATCCCAGCTTTGGGATAAGAACTTACTGTTTGATAAAAAATTGCTGGGAAAAATTGAAACTGATATGGCAGAAACTAGGCATTGATCCACTACTTAACGCTGACACCAAGATAAGGTCAAAATGGGTTCATGACCTAGGCATAAAGAATGAAATTATTAATAAATTAGAGGAACATAGGATAGTTTACCTCTCAGACCTGTGGAAGGGAAGGTTTTATGACCAAAGCAGAACTAGAGATCATTACTGATCACAAAATAGAAAATTTCTGATTATACAAACTGAAAAGTTTTGTACAAATAAAACTAATGCAGACAAGATTAGAAGGGAAGCTAATAAACTGGGAAAATATTTTACAGTCAAAGGTTCTGATAAAGGCCCTCATTTCCAAAATATATAGAGAATTAACTCTAATTTATAAAAATCAAGCCATTCTCCAATTGAAAATGGTCAAAGGATATGAACAGACAATTCTCAGATGAAGAAATTGAAACTATTTCTAGTCATATGAAAAGATGCTCCAAGTCATTATTAATCAGAGAAATGCAAATTAAGACAACTCTAAGATACTACTCTACACCCCTGTCAGATTGGCTAAAATGACAGGAAAAAATAATGATGATTGTTGGAGGGGATGTGGGAAAACTGGGACATTGATTCATTGTTGGTGGAGTTGGAACGAACCAACCATTTTGGAGAGTAGTTTGGAACTATGCTCAAAAAGTTATCAAACTGTGCATACCCTTTGATCCAGCAGTGTTACTACTGGGATTATATCCCAAAGAGATTATAAAGATGGAAAGGGACCTGTATGTGCACGAATGTTTGGCAGCCCTTTTGTAGTGGCTAGAAACTGAAACTGAATGGATGTCCATCAGTTGGAGAATGGCTGAATAAATTGTGTATATGAAAATTATGGAATATTACTGTTCTGTAAGAAATGACCAACAGGATGATTTCAGAAAGGCCTGGAGAGACTTACACGAACTGATGCTAGTGAAATGAGCAGGACCAGGAGATCATTATATACTTCAAAACAATACTAGATGATGACCAGTCCTGATGGATCAGGCCATCCTCAGCAACGAGATCAACCAAATCATTTCTAATGGAGCAGTAATGAACTGAACTAGCTATACCCAGAAAAAGAACTCTGGGAGATGACTAAAACCATTACATTGAATTCTAGTCCCTATATTTATGCACACCTGCATCTTTGATTTCCTTCACAAGCTAATTGTACAATAATTCAGAGTCTGATTCTTTTGTACAGCAAAATAATGTTTTGCATGTATACTTATTGTGTATCTAAGTTATATTTTAATATATTTAACATCTACTGGTCATCCTGCCATTTGAGGGGGTGGGGGGTAAGAGGTGAAAATTGAACAAGAGGTTTGGCAATTGTTAATGCTGTAAAGTTACCATGTATATATCCTGTAAATTAAAGGCTATTAAATTAAAAAAAAAAATTTAAAAAAAAATAAAAAAAATAAAAAAATATCCCAGTCACTAACACAGGTAGACAATGTGTGCCTTATCACCCAGGAGAAGTAGTAGCATCAGGTTTACTGATATAGACTCCTAATAAGCAATCTGATGATAGTTGCCCAGATTCTGACTCAAAGCAACAAAATCCAGAAATATTCTAGACTGCAGCTGTGACAGCTGTGTCTGTAGAAGAAGTTTAGAACTTCTGTGCTCTAAAAGCAGATCCCAATTTAAAAAAAAATGAGAGGGGCAGAGCCAAGATGGCGGAGAAGGCACACGCAACTTTCCAAGCTCTTCTCTTACTCTCTTTATCAATATTATATCAAGCCTCAAAAATAGTCTTGACTGTTAAAATTCATAAATATTAGAAGTATAACAACTCACCAGCTGAAGAAAATCTGCAGTCTCGCCAAAAAAGGTTTGTCCTCAGGGCAGGGGAGGGGGGAGGGGAGGCGTGAAGGAGGGGGGTGGGGGAGATCAGCACAAGTAGGGAGAGAACTAAGGCTCTGAGCAGAGCCTCAAACCGGAAGTGAGAGCACAGATTGAAGCACAAGCTCACAGCTCCAATCCGCAGTATGGGGCTTTTCCTTTGGGCACTTGCGAACATGCATGGCAGGAGGGCACAGCCCAGGTTAGCCACTAATCTGCACAGTGGCGGAGCTTGGCTTGGGGCAATAGAGCTTTTGCAGGGCAATTTGCGTCAGGTCAGAGACTTCCGGTAGAGCTGGGCTATCTGCTGGTCAGTAGCCCCAAACTGCCCCAAAAGGGGCTCTGGCCTGGGGCAGTGACACTTTCACCACTTAGTCTCTAGCCTTAGGGCAGTTGCTAAACCACACAGCTCAACTAGGCACTTTAATATCTCAGCCAGTGCTAAATCCAACTCCAGCTGGGGGAAGGGAAAACTCTCACTCAGAGCACTCCCATACCTCCAAGCCAGAAGCTGGTTTACATCTCTCCCTGCTCTGCAGAGGAAGCTGGTAACCCCCTTTCCTAGAAGGCATACTCTAAAGGCTTTAAAAAATGAATAAAAAAATGAAAAGAACAATTGACAGCTTCTATACAGAAAAAGAGCAGGTCTTCAAACCTGAAAAGACTAATAGCAAACAGTCACCAGACAATACCCCAAAGGGGAATGTTACCTATCCCCTTTTACATAATGCTCTCATAGAAGAGACCATTAAGTCTCAAAAGAGAGAAGAAAAATTGGGAAAGGAAAGAGAAGCTTTACAAGAGAGTAACAACTTCCTGAAATATGAATTGGAAAAGATAAAAAATTCCCAGGAAGTGCAGGGAAACAAAATTTGTAACTTGGAAAAAATAAAAAAAATCTCAGGAAAGTAAGATTTGTGAATTGGAAAAAATAAAGAATTCATTAGAAAGTAGGATTTGTGAACTGGAAAAGACAAAGAACTTGCAAGAAAGTAGGATCTGTGAATTGGAAAAAGAAAATAATTCACTAAAAAAAAAAATAGTGAAATGAAAAAAAATTCCTTAGATCAAAACAATTCATTTAAAAACTGAATTGGACATATACAGAAAGAAGTAAAAAAAAAGCTAATGAAGAAAATAATTCATTAAAAATCAGAACATAAAAAATAGAAACCAATGATTCATTGAGACAGCAAGAATCAGTCAAGCAAAACCAAGAAAATGACAAACTGGAAAAAACCATGAATCATCTACTTGCAAAAATGACAGACTTGGAAAATAGATCTAGGAGAGATAATCTGAGGATTATTGGACTTTCTGAAAATTATGATGAAAAAAAGAGCCTAGATACTATTTTACAAGAAATCATCAAAGAGAATTGCCCAGATGTAATAGAATCAGAAGGTAAAATCGGCATTGAAAGAATTAATCGAACACCTTCTGAAAAAGACCCTAAAATACAAACCCCAAGGAATATTGTGGCCAAATTTCAGAACTATCAGATTAAGGAAAAAAATTTACAAGCAGCCTGAAAAAAACCATTTAAATACCGAGGTGCCACAATAAGATCAACCCAAGTTCTGGCTGCCTCCATATTAAAAGATGGAAGGGCCTGGAATCTGATATTCCAAAAGGCAAAAGAACTGGGAATGCAGCCAAAAATAAACTACCCAGCTAAGCTGAGCATTTTCTTCCAGGGAAGAAGATGGACATTTAATGAAACAAATGAATTCCATTTGTTTCTAAGGAAAAAACCAGAACTAAGCAAAAAATTTGATCTCCAACCATAGGACTCAAGACATGCAGAAAAGGTAAAAAGAACTCTTGAGAACTGTATTTGTGTGGTGGATATACAAAAAGAATACATGTATAATTTGATTTTACTGATATAACATAAAAAAGGGAAGTAGATCTGGAAAAGGGATGATGGCAGAATAAGTTGGGAAGGAGGGATAAAAAGAGGGAAACCACATCCCACGAAGAGGCAAAGGAAACTTATCATATCTGAGGGAATTTAGAGAGGGGGAAGAACATTGTGTGAATCTTGCTCTCATCAGAGTTGGCTCAAAGAGAAAATAATTGACATATTTGTTTTAGAGAATATTCTCTCTCGCCTCATTAAAAAGGGGGAGAGGAAAAGAGAAAAGAAAAAGAGTAATAAGGGAAGAAAGGGGAAAAGATTCAAAGGGGGGAGGGAGGGATTCTAAAGAGGGTAAGTGTCGTGATACAAGTGGGGTACATAATTTTAAAAAGGGGAAAGAGGGTTGGGGGGGCAAGAAAAAGAAATATGATTATGTTTGCAGGCAGTAAGGATGGAGCCAATAGACGGAGGTTGAAGATAAGTGATAGCATTAAGTTGATAGAAGATAAAATTTGTGGGGAAAAAAAGAAGATAAAATGGGAGTCCTCGTGCATGAAGATTTAAAAAAAAAAGAAGGACACTTCATTATACAAGATATGGAAGGAGTAAATAGTTATAAAAGGTATCAGAGCAATGGGTTGAATAAGAAGCAAGAAGGAACTTTCAGCAAATGTCTTTTGTTTCAGTGAAGTATAAGGCAAAGTTCTCACATTAGAGAATGGAGAAAGGGGCAGTCAAAGGAGATTTGAGAAGTAAAAGCATTTGAAAAAGCTGCTGAAGTAAGCAGGATAGTGAATTCAATAGATATGACAATTGAAGACTCTTCAAAACCTAACCCATTCCTACATTTCTGCTCACATTTCACTCCTCTTCATATACTCAATAGCCAAATTAGTTCTTTTTCCGTAACAAAACAATCAGTTTTGATGCTATTGCATTACTGGAATGCTTTTCTCCCTGAGCGCTAAAATTTTATATTCCTGGCAAGATTCAGCTCAAATGCTACCTTCTTCTAGAGGGCTTCTGAATGCCACTTAAAGGTTCCCTCCCTTCTACTTTGTATTTAATCTGCATTTATTTATATTTATCTTATGTCTGCACCATTAGTATTTAAAACAATTTAGTAAAATTTACTAAGCATCTACTAAATGCCAAGCATTTCAGAACTCACCATCAAGGAACTTAAAGAAAAAGACAAGATGGAAACAAATATATGTATAAAGCAAGCTATATAAAGAACAATTGGGAAATAACTGAAAGAAAAAAAAACAGAATTGAGGGGTTATGGAAAGCTAGGTAGTGCAGTGACTAGAGCAATGACCCTTAAGTCAGGAAGATCTGAATTCCAATCTGGCCTCAGACATTTGTCAGCTGTATGACCCTGGGCAAATTACTTAACCCCTATTAGCCTTAGTTCCTCATTTATAAAAAGGGATACACTGGAGAAGGAAATGATAAACCCACTAGTGGATTAAGTCATGAAGTCACATAAAATTGGAAATATTTAAATGGCTCAACATCAATTATTATCATCTTTTTATGGATAAGTTTTTATTTGATTCTTGAGCCTATTTCTTATGTTTGTTATATGTTGTTTATTAAGAGTTACTGCTTTTCATAAGTCTTTCAAACTTATTTTCCTGAGGTTTCCTTGGACTCAGTCACTCAATTTATAACCAAATATACCCTCTGCACCAAGATGTTTCCTGAATTCCACAATCCCTTTTGTAATGTCATTAAGTCAGAAGTAGATGGGAGGTGAGACTAATAGAGGGATTCCCTTAATCCTTTCCCACTGAGTTAATAACATAGAGGAGAGAAGTTCCCTTCTTTGGTATGTCCAGATCGCTTTTGGTGAGCTCACCTTCACTGTCAGACCTATTACAGAGAATCTAAGAAATCTATTTGATGGTATAGCCAACCATCTGTTTCAGAGACAGGAAATTATGCCATCTTTTCATTCCCAAGGGAGATAAGGGTAAGAGAGTACTTTCATTCAGTTGAACAACCTATATTTTGCCACCATTTAAAAAAGCTTCATTAAATGATTAATCTGGAAAGCTCCAGGAGATATAAGCTCCTTGAAATTTAGTAAAGAAAGAAAAATATTCTACAGTAACTATCAAAAACCTCCCTTTCCACTGTGAAATGACATGTTTGCAGTAATTCAGCTCATATCAAAACTGACTTTCAAGACTGCATGGTAAACATTTTGAAAGGCCTTAAAATACAAACCAATGCACAAAAATGGTAACTTTGAAGTTCATTTCCACATCCTCTCTATCACTAGTGACAGACCTTCTATTCTTACCTTTCTGGATATTTTTCACCTCTGATAATATGTAGCATTCCTTTTCCATGCATAGGTCTAAAAGTTTAAGTTGATGGTAGAAATACACTGTACTCATACAAAAAACTCGCATATCTCTTTACAACTCACAGTGAACCACAGGGAATAAAGTCTGGGACTTCTAGTGGAGAAGGCCTGAGTTTAAATCCTGATTTGGGTCTTAGTAGCTATTATGATCCCTGCTAATTTGAAGTAATTGGAGAAAAACATAATGTCACTCAGTCTGTTTTCTCCTCTACAAAATGGGAGCACTATTAGGACATACTTCACAACATTGTTGTGAGGATTACATTTGATTTCTTGATCAACACTTTTAAAAGTTCAGAATTTTAACTATTATTATTATTCTAGTTGCTTATTTATTTCTAAAGTGAGGGAGTTGGCCAAATGAACCAGTTGTAAATCTATGATGCTACGATCTCACTAACTTTGATGTTTCTGTCCCACAATGCCCAAGTGTGTCAATAACTTAGGGACTATGTCTGTAATGGAAAAAATCAAGCAAGAGAGAATTGTCACCTTTACTTAGTAATGCTTCTATTCCTATTCTGCAGCAAACATGGGCATTTCAAATATAGGAGAAAGGCAATGTGATCACTCACAATCCAGCTCTCATTTTTGTCCCCAACCTTATCTCACAGTACTTCCCCTACACATGCCATATTCTACTCTCCTGTTGAACTTCTCACATTTATTCCCTTCTCTCCATTGGCTGGATGTTCAGGACCCTGTACTTTTGCTATTGCCTTCTAATTAGTTTTCCTTCTTTGAGTTTTTTTTTCACTCTAACCCATCCTTCATTTGGTAGCCAGAGAGATATTGGTAAATCAACACTTTTCTGACCATACCCCTTCCTCCCATTCCTCTACCACTAGCTCCCTATTATTATAAGATAATATAGAAAACTTCTGTGACATTTAAAGACATTCATAACCACCTCATTTTACCTTTCCAGATTCATTATACATTACTATACTTCATACATGCAAGGATCCAGCTAATCTGGCCTTCTTATTATTCTTTACATATGGTATTCCCTCCATCCCTATTATTTTAAACTGGCTATTGCCTATGCCCAGAATATATCCCAGCCTCAACTTTGCCTATTAAGTCTCTGGGCTCTGTCAAGATTCAGCTTAAATATTACCTATTACATGAAGACTTTCCTAATCCCCATTACTTGCTAATGTGTTTCCCACCTCAATACTGCCATGTATAGATTGTGTATACACTTATTACATACTCACATTTTTTCTTATAATGTATTCTCATTTATGTGTGTTTATCCCATTACTTGCTAATGTGTTTCCCACCTCAATACTGCCATGTATAGATTGTGTATACACTTATTACATACTCACATTTTTTCTTATAATGTATTCTCATTTATGTGTGTTTATCTATATATGGCATCTATATAGATACACACACATATGTAATCTACATAGATATCTATATCTATTTTCCTAGATTCTTAGAACAATACCTAGTACATGGTAGGCTCTTAATATATGTTTGTTGATTGACTGATTAACATGGTAATCCATGTACCATGTTACCACTTAGCTTTCCCTTGAAATAATATTTTATTTTCTGTATTCATATATTTTCTCAAGATAACTCACCAATCCTTATGTAATTTCTTTGTTCCATCCAAATCAATAAGTTTCTATCAAGGTGCTGCAGCATACAGAGGCCTCTTGTAGGTGTTGAAAAAAAAAGCACATGATTTTTGTTTTATTTTCCTTTTAAATAAAGTACTTTATACTTTGTAAGCATTTTCTCCAAATAATGCTGTGAGTTAAGTAGTTTATTATGATGCCCATTTTACAAATAAGAAAATAGGAAAAGACAGTTTAAGTGATTTGCCTATAACCAAACAAATAGTAAGTGTCAGAAACAGGACTCTTATCTCTAACTCAAAAGTATTTTGTACTTCAAGCTTCTTTTTAAAGATGAGCTACACATATGCAACACATATTCACGAATTCATAAACATATTAATACAATTAAATACTTCTCACCAAACTTGTATAATACCTTTATTACTAAGATAATATGTTTTCCAAAAATAGCATTTTGATTTTTTGCAAAAGGGAAGGATGAATCTTTGGAAATATGGTAGTCTAGTCAACAAATACTTAAGGCCTTATTATGTGTCAGATAGTGTGTTAAGTATTGGGATAGAAAGAAAGGCAAAAAGAAAAGAAAAAAATAATCAATCTCATTCTTATACCTTACTCCTTAAAGTGTATTCTTTTATTTAGTGACACCAGCCTCATAGCTTTTTCTTCCAACAACAAAGTGTTTTTAATGTCATGACTGCAGTTATCATATGCAGTGATTTTTGATCCCAAGAATAGTAAATCCAACATTGCTTTCATTTCTTTTCTATCTATTTACTAGGAAGTTATGGAACCAGTTGCCAAAATCTTAATTATTTTTTTGGTTGTCTGTTTTTTAATGTTAAACTTCAAATCAGATTTCATATTTTCTTTTTTTACTCTCAGCAGAAAATGAAGAATTTAGAAGCTTCTTGATATCAGAGTAATATTTTCTACAAATATGAGGTTGTTAATCTCAGAAACATTAATTTCAGCTTTTGATTGTACAGCTTGGCATTTCACATTATGTACTCTGCATTTATGTTAAATAAATATAAGAAGATAATATACAACCTTTTTGTATTCCTTTTCCAATCTTAAAACCAGTCAGTTTCTTCTCACTTGTTCATGTTTAGTTTCATGCGTTGCTTCTTGAATCATATATACAGATTCCTCAGCAGATGAGTAAGATTTGGTACTTCTATCTCTGAGGACTTGCCACATTTTGTTATCATCCACACAAAGATTTTAGTGAAGTCAATGAAAGAGAATTAGATGTTTTCTGGAACTCCCTACTTTTCTCCACAATTCAGGGGGTGTTGGCAATTTGTTGCTAGTTTCTCTGCTTCTTTGAAATTGATGGTTATTGTTGAAGCTTCACTTTCAGAAAATTAAACATACCCTTGATGGCATGTGAAACGAGCACAATTATTTATTAATTTGAATGTTCTTTGATGTTGCCCTTTTTTAATATTGGACTTTTTAATTTTGGACTTTTCCTATCCAATGGTCACTTCCAAATTTTTTGGCATATTGAGAGCAGCACTTTAATGGCATCATCTTTTAAGATTTTAAATATTTCACCAGGAATTTCATCACCTCCACTAGGCTTATTGTTAGTAATGTTTGTTAAAACCAACTTGACTTCATTCTCTAGAATGTCTGGTTCTAGATCAGTAACCACGTAATTGTGGTTATAAAAATCTTTTTTTAATTTATCTCTCCTTGCTTTTGCTTTCTCCTTTGCCTTTTCCTGCCTTTCTTTTGTAAGCTATTTTTAAAGCCTTATCAAGTAGTCATTTTGTTTTCTTATTCTTCTTTTACTTTGGAATGTTTCTTTTGTTTGTTTGTTATTGTTTCTGCTGCCTGCTATGCAAAAATGAACCTCTAATACATAGTTTTTTTGGCACTCTATCAGATTCAATTCCTTAATCCATTTATCACTTCCATTTCATATTCATTAGAGATGCTATATATGTCATATCTGTACAAACCATTAGATTCTTTACTTTCAATTTAAGTATGAATTTTCCACTAAGAAGTTCATGATCTGAGCTAGAGTGAGTTCTAGGTCTTGTTTGAATTGATTATATAAAATTTCTCCACCTCTGCTATAAGGTATCTAATCAATCTGATTTCAATATTGACCATCTGGTGAAGTCCATGTGTGAAGTCATCTCTTGGGTTGTTGAAAAACTATTTACTATTGCCAATAAGTTATCTTGACAAAACTTTATTAGTATTTTCCCTGCTTCATTTTGTATTCCAAGACCAAACTTGTCTGGCAATGCAATTATTTTATGATTTCCTGATTTAGCATTCTAATTCCCAATGATAGCTATGACTTTTTATATTATTTCTAGATGTAAGTCTTCATGGAACTGATCAATTTTGGTGTTTTCAGCAACAATGGTTGGAACACAGACTTGTATTCTGTGATGTTGAATAGTTGCCTTGTGTTCTAACATAAATCATTCTGTCATTTTTGAAATAATAACCAGTATTGCTTTACTCACTCTTTTATTGAATATGAAGGCTATTCTTTTACTTCTAAGAGATTTTTGCCCACAGTATTTATATGTAGTAATTAATAATTAAATTTATCCTTTCCAATCCATTTAAGTTTATTGACACCCAAGATGTTGATATTTAATCTTCCCATCTCTTGTTTAACCTAATACAGCTTATCTCGGTTCATCGATCTTACATTCTAAGTTACTATGCAACATTGAACTTTACAATACTGATTTTTTTCTTTCACCACCATACTTACCTGCAGCTGTGCTTCCTTCTGTCTTTGGTCCAGTTGCTTCATTAGTACTAGAAGTACTTGTAGTTGTCCTCTGTTATTCCCTTCCAATAAGTTGGATATTTCTGATCTGACTCATCCTCTAGCATATCTTTTATTATTTTAATACTTTCAATGGAATTTTCATGAAAAATATACTGGAGTTAGTGGCCATTACCTTGTCTAATAGATCATCTTTTGTCAGAACTCTCTACCAAGATCTGTCCATTTTGGGTCATAGTTTCCTTGAATTACACAAACCCCTCTACCATGACAAGGCAATGATCCAGAAAGACACACACACGCGCATACATGCACACACACACACACACACACACACTATATATATATATATATATATATATATATATATAGTGTGTGTGTGTGTGTATATATATATATATGTAAAATCCCAAATTGATCAAAGATATATAATATAATTGAATAAACAAATGAAGCTCTTAAAGTAGATGGGGGTCAATAATGCTCTGGACTGGATTCAATATCCAAGACTGCAAGTTATTACTTCTAGTCCTAAGATATTAAGGCACTAACAGAATATTGGAGGTAGAAAGTTATGAGGGAAGAGAGGACCTAAAGAAGTGAAATTATTTGACAAATAAAGGAACAAATTAGTGGGACAGGTAAAGGGAGGTAAAGGACTGTCAGAGTGAGAACTCTAAACTACCAATTCCTAAAGTGGTACTTTTTTGGTCAAAAACCAAAATCAATTCACCCTTTTTCAACTTCAAATCCTTCATCTGTAACATGGGATAAGACAATGTTTGCAATGTCTATTTAATTGTTTGATGTGAAAAATTACAAGGGAAATCATATATATTCATATGATAAAGAAAGAGCTTGGCTTAGTGTATAAAGTTGACTGCCCATAAGTTAAGGACATCTTAATTGAAGTACTAATTTAAAATACTGAGTAAGCCTGATAAAATTATTTAACATTTTGGTGCCTTTGGCTAATCTCAAAATTAATAGAAGTCAAAGTAGCTGCTGTCTTGTCTTGGTTGAGAAAATTTTTTTATTGTGAGTTCCTTTCACCAAGAAAATCACACATACATGCACACATAAGATAACTTAAATAGTAATACCTTCAACTAGCTTGAGATTCAAAATTACATTATTGGCTATCATGAGTCCCCTTGGTACCTCATCCAGGAACTATCATGATTCTCTAATCTTTCTAGATCTTGATTTCATGGCAATTTTAGCATTTCATGGAAATTCTAAATTTCAAGGAAACTTGCTCCCAACCAAAAAGAAAATGATGAACTTAATAAACTTCAGAAGAAATCATGGGTTCTAATAAGTTTCAAACATTCCTCTTTCAAAATGAACATAAAAATTCAAATGCCAGTCAAGTGTTTATTCCTTAAAATTGACAACAAAATGATAATAGGTCAGTCCTTAAATATCAAAATTGAAGTTCATGATTTCATTGTTGCAGACATACAGAAATACATTAGATTTACTTCTAAATTTTCTTTCCTAATTCTAATTCTAAACCTTTCTTGATTTCCTGCCAGAGTCTTCCATCTCTAACAAACTTTGTATTTAATTCAGTTAATTATTTTTACATTTATTGTATATTCCACAGAGTCATTAGTTTTCATTCATGATGTTCTTCATTTGGCTTTTGTATTTCTTTTTCTATTTCATTAATTCTACTTTTTAAGTAGTTGTTTTCTTAAGACAGTTTTTTCCTTCCCTTTCTAAACTGTTGACTCTTTCATACATGCTTCTCAATTCCTTTCCATTTTTTCTTCTACCTCTCTTATTTACCTTTTAAATACTTTAATGATCACTTCCATGAAGCCTCTTTGGGTTTGAAACCAATTCATATCTCTCTTTCATATTTCTTCTGTAGAATATTTTGTCTTCACCTGTAATTTGTGTCTTAGTCTTCCTTGTCACCATAGTAGCTTTCTATGGTCAAGATTCTTTTCCATTTCCTAATCCTTTTCTTTCTTTTTAGCTTGGTATTTCCTCTTTTTGTAAAAGGGGTAACTATCTCAAGCTTTCTGTGCAGCTCTGAGAATTAGTTTTTAGCACATAGTCTCCTTGTGTTTGCAGGGAGTATCTTTGCTTATTCTTTTCAGGAAACAGCCTAGTTTTGCAGAGTTTGCCTTCTGAGCTGGGACTGGAAGCTGCCCCACTAATTTGTTCATTTACTCAAAGGACAGAGAGTCTTAGTTGCTGATTTGCTGTGATTAAGACCTTCTTACCACTTTCCCAGAGGTTATCTGAGCAGGGTTGAACTCTTTTCACCCCAGTGTGACTGATATTTCTCGAAGTTTTTCCAATTTATCTTGAGCTGGAGAATCGTTTCATTATATCAGACTCTGTTGAGAGGATTCATTTCATGTGGATTTTGAAGGAAACTAGGAAAGTTCAAGCAGCTTCCTTGTTTTATTTCACTCATTGGCTCCACTCATATCATTAGTTAAGGCTTCATCTGGCACCATTGTACCTTTAGTGTCCTCAGAGTTTGAGGTTCTTCCCTGTCTCCATACTAGCAATCTATGGTTGGAGCTCTTTTTGTATTTTTGCTCATTTTTAATGGTTGAGATCTGCTTTTAGGTGAAAGAGTAGACTGTCCCAAGCTTCCTCTACAGGTGACTGTGGCTTCATGCTACCCTAACGTAAGTGCTGCTTGTTTCCTTCCTGTGCTATGTGGATGTGGACAAGTTCTACATTATGGTGTTCAGAGACTGCCTATTTGCCTTCTGTAGTTGGATGGAGGTCTCACAACTAGTCTACTGATCCAGTGGCTTGTGAGCCAGGGCAGAGTAGCTGGATTTTGCCTAAAAGCCTTCCAGTAGATTCCCTCATCATGTGAATGGCTCTCAGTCATGGATCCTTACACATTGCCTTCCCTAGGCTGCCTCCCTCCTCACCCCCACTCGATTAATGAGTACAGTGGTTAGCATCATAGTAACAACAATAATAATGACTTTACAATTATTTTTTCATTTGATATTCAGAATAACAACCTTGGGAGGTAGGTGTTAATTTGTTTGCCTCAAAAGGGGGTTAGTAATAATTCCCACCTCCCAAGGTTGTTATGAAAAAAATAATGTAAAGTACTTATTTTGAATATCAAATGAAAAAATAAATATAAAGTACTTAGCAAAGCGCCTGGCATGAACCAGATGCTATATAACACTAGTCATTATTATTTTTGTTACCATAATGCCCACCACTATTACTATGTTAGGAACCTTTCTACTCTACAATGTTGCCACAATTTATATTAGCCAGTATATTTGCTACTCCCAATGCAGCATCTCTTACATAAGGAAAGCTAACCACCGTACCTATTAAGCCTCTAGCCTATGTAAACTTTCCTACATCTTTTACTCTGTGACATGATATTCTTTTCTTTCTCTTGCTCAGGATCTCCATAGCCAAAGTGAATTAAAGACAGGTGATAGACTTATTAAGAGAATGAGCTGTTCCAACTTTTCAACACAGATCAATTGAAAACAGTCCTATTCAATTTGTATAGAATCTCTCATTGAAAAATGTAACATCTTTAACATCCTCCCTCCAAAAAAAAAAATCTGTTGGCCAGTTCTTTAAAAACTGCCATTATAATTTTAATCAGCTATCTACTTTGCACATGAGGGTTTGACTCCTGCAGATGAGCTCTTGAATCTTAGGTTGCCATCATTTGCAATTCAAAGTTAAGGATATTTGCCAAAATTAGCCATCTGTTAATTGTATTGCAGGGAGAGAATGAGGAAAGAAATGTTAAGGTTTTATCATCCACTGGGGTGTGATCATAGTCCATTTCAAAGAGAACAAATATCCAAACCTGTGGCTGCTGGGAGAGAAAAATGCCATCTAATAAATTATTCCAAGTGATTTGAGAATCTGAAGAAACCTTCCCCAGTACTTTCCTATGTCTTTCATTCCCTTAGCTGCAAGATGTTACTGAAATCCCATAACACCTTGTTATTTCACCGTGGATTAAACTCAAATGCTGTCCTGAGATAACACTAGAACTTCCTCACAGAAACCATG
Organism: Sarcophilus harrisii; assembly: GCF_902635505.1. Classification (NCBI taxonomy): domain Eukaryota; kingdom Metazoa; phylum Chordata; class Mammalia; order Dasyuromorphia; family Dasyuridae; genus Sarcophilus; species Sarcophilus harrisii. Next base: position 602,552,435 of record NC_045427.1, read on the forward strand.
CAGTAAATAGTAATAATAACAAAAATAGCTATTGAATTTTTAATTTCCCCAACATACTACAGTTATTTAGATTTAATCCATATTTCTCTAATGTTTTACGTTTGCAAAATCTTTTTCCTCATCAGCTCCATAAGGAATATAATACTACATGAAACTTTGATTATAAGAAAAGATTAGCAGGATAAAGATTAGTTTCTGGGCTATTTCTATCTGAAACCCATCAAAGAAGAGAACAAGATTAATTTACATTTCCAAAGTGCTATAAGTTTTTCAAAGCACTTTCTTTCCTCCTAATAGTACAGTAAAGTAATAATGTTAGCTGTGACTATCCCTGTTTAGAGATGAGACAGCTGGAAATAGAAAAAAACTTAATTGACTTCTCAGAGTTTATGCAGATATAAGCATCAGAAATAAGATATAGACCCAGGAGTTTCCAGACACCAGTTCCAGAATTCCTTTCTCTATATCCTATGGCCTCTACCAATGCTCCTTAAGTCTGGTCTGAAATACATATTACATGTCAGCTCTAATGTCATTAGAAACAATAGCTAAATCAAGGTAATGAGCATTTATCAAGTGTCTACTATGCACCAGGATCAGTGGAAAATTATGGGGATATAAAGATTAAAAAGAGGAAAAAAGTCCACAACAATCCCTGCTCTCAAGGAGTTCATTGTCTAAAGGAGAAGACAACATGCAAGCAATTATGTATAAACGAGATATAGCCAGGATAAACTAGAGATAATCTTAGAGGAAGTGTTCTAGCATTTATAAGAAAGGCTTATTGCAGAAGGTGAGGTTTTAGCTGGGACTTGAAGGAAGGTGTAGAAGTCAGGAAAGGGAGAAGAGGATTGAAAGAATTCTAGAAATGGGAGACAGTTAGTGATAATGCTCAGAGTTGGTGTATATCGTATGCCACCAATCTGTAGTGGTTTTATAAAAAACAAACACAAAACCTGTGATTTGCTTTTTAACTTGGTGAATCTAAATTAGAGAGATTTCAGGTCTAACTACCCCATCTCAAAAAAGGAGCTCTGATCCATTCCTTAAGCACCAGACTGGAAAATTTTGCATATATCAATCAGAGGTTGGAGTTAGAAGAGATCTCAGAACTATTTAGTTTAACTACTTAATCTCTTTTGCAAATGAGGAAAATTAATTTGAGAAGGGCAGTGATTTATCCAAGAGCATACAATTAAATTAATGGTAAAAATAAAACTTGAATCGGTTTGCTGAAATCTATTTCTCTAAGACTTCTGAAAATCGTAGAGTCTAACATTCAATTTTTTTCTATTTTACCTTTTCCCCTATCCTTATGAAACAAAGCAATTGACATCACAGAAGGATGAAGTGCAGAAAAACTCTCAGTTCCCCAAGATAAAGCTTCAACTCAATTAAACAGATATGTTAATCTTGGATTGTTTTAAATGGTAATAAAATGATAATAAAATCCTGTCTCAAATAATTTCTTTTGCAGTCAAGGTAAATTTATCTGTAAATTCTTGTTCCAGTGAATTGATTTTATTTAGTTGAAACAAAACAAACTCTGAGTGGGAGTTTTTACGGCAAAGTTTTGTTTTTTTGCAGTGAAGAAATCCAAATGAAAATCCAGAATTTGATTCATTGAAGCTATTCATACAAACATTTTGGAGAAAGAAGTGATGGTCAAAAAGTCTTTTCAAATGAGGAAAATGCCAAGTTTACACAAATTTGTCAGTGCTAGAAATGCTTTCAGGACATTGAAGGTCTTTTTGCAGTCTTTCAGCTCGTAATATAGATATGGCTCAAGACTAAATAGAAAAATAGCTAAAAACTTTAGGTTCAAATCCTCACTTTGCCACTTATCATTATTTATCCTGAGCTAATCATTTAATCTTGCTGAAATTCCTTTTCCTTCTCTAATACAATCAAAGGATTGAACCAGCTATTTATCTAGGGACTTTTTCAGCACTGTCATATTTTAAAGTCACTTTTCTCTTTCTCTAAAAAATACAAATGTTACCATTCATTCTAGGTCAAGTTAAAATACAGGAAGGATGGTTGTGAGTGAAAACATTAATTAAAAATACAAGACAACTATTTAGACATGTCTCCATATCCTTTTGATTTTACTGTTTCTAATAGTGCCAATTGGATGAAATTATCTCTTCAAATCCTCCTGCCCATCAAGTATGGTACTGCCATAGCTCAATTTTCTATCAGATGCTTTAGTTACTGTCAGCATTTCTAGGTCAGTATTCATTTTCCTTTTGCGCTCTTTCCCCTCTGCAGCACTCTCCCCCCTCCTCCAAGAAAGGGAAACCTAATTAGGATATTCATTTACAAAACTTTGCCAATCTCATTCTTTCTGGAATCATAAACTTTTGGTAGTTGTGTTATGAGAATTGCAGCCCATTAATACACAATCCAAGCTTGCCTTTAAAAAAAATTTACAGCACAAACAAAATTACAATTACAGTAACAGGTTTTATAAGCCCAGTAAACATTCATAGGCAATTTGAATTGACACTTTATTTGTTCATATGTTCTAAATGCACTAAGATGGAATAAATCTTTCACATATGTAATTTCAATTTCTTTCCAAGGTTTAGTGCAGCAAACACTAATATAAAAAGCCTTTGCATTTTTCTAGGATCCAGAAAATTCTATAATCTCATGGTTTAATAAATTGACTGGCTCTTAAAATATTCAACTGAGTTGTGGAAGTTTACTCATATTTGTTATCTTCTAATTTCCATAGCAATTATTTTTGCATCCAGTTTAAAAATATCTATATTCTAAAACACTGCAAGATTAGTGTATATAATGCTGATTTTTTCCTGAGCTCAATTTCTGCCTTAGTAGTTATGTGACCATGTGCAAGTCACTTTCTAACTTAGAGGGATACACAAATTTGAAACAAGAAGTAATTTTGAATATGATTTCATTTTTGACAGTAATAATCATATATGTAGATTCCTACTGACATGAGGTCAGCTTAGATGTCTAAAGTTGGCCAAATGAAATTGTATAGAAATTATTTCCCCATCTTGAGTTATTTTTCTGTGAGTGGAGTACTATATTTCATGCCACACATATGTTTCATCTCTCTCTTCCTTTTAAACATTTTTTTTTGTGGTAATGGATCAATATCTATATCAATCTATATATAAGTACATGATAGATAAATAGATTGATAGAATGACAGATTGATAGATAAATTTAGACATAGCTATAGACATCCAAGGAAACAGACTCTTCTTAAAGAATAGATGATTAGAGATATAGGAGCTATTAGTTCAAGGAAGTTTAGCGTTTCAAATATTATTCAAGACCACAGTGAAAAAGGACCAGTTATATTGAAACCCAAAGGAAAAATGAAGTGAAAATAGTTTTTTTAATAATTATAACTTTTTATTAACAGAACCCATACCTGGGTAATTTTTTACAACTTTATCCCTTGCATTCACTTCTGTTCCGACTTTTCCCCTCTCTTCCTCTACCCCCTCCCCCAGATGGCAAGCAGTCCTATACATTTTAAATATGTCACAGTATATCCTAGATACCATATATGTCTGCAGAACTGAACAGTTCTCTTGTTGCACATAAAGAATTGGATTCAGAAGGTAAAAATAACCCAGGAAGAAAACAAAAATGCTAACAGTTTACATTCCTTTCCCAGTGTTCTTTCTTTGGGTGTAGCTGTTTCTGTCCATCATTGATCAATTGAAACTGAACTAGATCTTCTCCTTGTCGAAGAAATCCACTTCCATCAGAATACATCCTCATACAGTATCGTTGCTGAAGTATATAATGATCTTCTGGTTCTGCTCATTTCATTCAGGATCAGTTCATGTAAGTCTCTCCAAGCCTCACTGTATTCATCCTGGTGGTCATTTCTTACAGAAGAATAATATTCCATAATAGTTTTTTTTTTTAAAGCCCTGATAAACTATTGTGGCAAAACTAAATAATTAATCTTTAGTAAATAAGAAAAAAACTTTATTTAAAAAACAAGCAGCTGGGAAAGGTTGTCACTAATTTGTGTATAATGAGGAATAGGTTTCATGGAATTGAAAAAAATTTTTGCAAAGAGTATTTTAAAAATTGCCAAACCTTGTTATGCAAAATATGTTCATCATCGGCTAATCAATAGAAAGAGTATGATACAAAGGATCAGATAACGATAATTTTTTACTGAGGAAACTCACTATTTCATTTTCTAAAACTGTACTAAAATCATGGCCAGAAGAAGCTCAGGTAAGGCTATAAGATATGGATATTTTCATCAGAGAGTAAAATATTTATTTCAAAAAATAGAAGTTTTTTAAAACTTTCTTTGGATTTGGAAGTCAGTTCTCCTCAGTGAGGGAATGATAAAGTTCAATGTATTTATTGGTATACTAAGAAATAAAATTGTTCTAGAAGTACAACATTTTCAAATGAAGATGGAATAATGGAACTCAAACTCTTATCCACTTACATGTCACAAAAAGTTAAGAAAATTATTTAAAATGAGGAAATGAACATGCATCAGTGGTTTTGAAACTTGTTTGATCTAATCTATGAGATAAAATCATGGTTACTGTGTGGGACAGGGTGCTAGACCCTCTTATCCAAATTGACTTCAGAGGTATCTTCAGATACAAACAGAAAGACTTTATTCAACCCTTTCCAAGAAAGGTCCAAGCACACCAGACAAAGAACCTCTCAGCTTCAATCTCCCAGCATTGTGTGACCCTAGGATCTGGAAACAGTGAATTGTTTAAGTAACAAAAGACGTGGATTCATTGGATGGCTTGAAAAGGAAGTAACCATTGACCAATGGTCAGCCATGCATATACTTCCTGTGGGTCACATAACTTCTTGAAGCTTTGAAATAGGATCTGACTTTTTCTGCCCTGCAGCCCTCTGAAAATAGAGATCATGTGACTTCCTAAAACTTAGGCCTAAGGTCTGACCCACTTCATTTCATAGACTTTTTGAGAAATGTTCACCTGGTCCCATTCATTTATTCTTAGTAAAATACTATTTATAAAAATACACTTAAAATTCCATGTGTTAAAATTTTGGTTTCATGATGAAAAATCAAAGAATATTGTTCAAACTCATATAACTCAATCTCAGTTCATGTAAAATAAATGACTACAGCAAAGGGGGACGTGATACTTACTAAAAAAAATTTAAAAGCTAAAACTTGAACTTTAGGGGCAGTCAGCATGGCAGAATAAAAGAAGGCACTCTTTCTTCTCCAACTTTTAAATAACATTTCAAATCAAATTCTGTAGTGCCAGAGACAACAAAAGGTCAAAGTGAAACATTTTTCTAGTCCAAGACAATTTAAGAGGTTAGAGAGATTTGTGACACTGGAGTAAAGGCTAACCCAAAGACCATATGAATGAAACGTCTGTGGTGGAACTAAACGGGGTCACAGGAGTAGTATCTCTAGGAGCTCTCAAACTGGAAGCAGTATGGGCATCTGGCAACTGCTCAAAAAGAAATTACAGGGGATTCCTATTTTAGCATTGGATGCAAGACCAGACTCTTTAAAAACTTTATTTCCATTCTCCACTTCTGCAACTATAGTTCAAGGGTGGAAAGGAACATTTTTTGGTCAAGAGACAAGAGAAGCCCTGAAAATTAATATAAATTTATTTTTCCTGACAAGGAATAGAGATCTGAAAAATATTATCACTTTCAGTCCAAACAGGTCAAGGAGAACAGTATCAGAAGAAAGCAATAGGATTAGTTCAAATCCCAAGAGATCAGTGAGAAGTGGCTATACCTCTTTTCAGAAAATATCACCTTGGAAGCACCAAAAATAACCAATTATTTCTGAAAACAGTAATTTGAAAAAAAAAAAGTCTGAAACCCTAAACAGTACCATTCTTCCACACACCAGGAACAAAGTTCAACTTCAATGTAAAGTTTCCAAATCAAGAAATAAAGTGGGAAGAATGAGTCTGCAGCAGAAAAAGAACACAACACTAAAAATCTATGAAGGCTGGGGCAGCTAAATGGCACAGTGGATAGAACATTGGCCCTGAAGTCGGGAGGACTCAAATCTGGTCTCAAACATTTAAAACTTCCTAGCTATATGACCATGAGCAATTGCCTCACAAAAAAAAAAAAAAAAATTGGAAAACCAAAAAAGAAAAATCTGAGGCTTACAGGAAAGATCAAAATATAAAACCAAAAGATGATGAAACAAAAAGCTTAAGCCTCAGAGAAAATATGAATTGGAGGGGGAGGGGCAGAGCCAAGATGGAAGAGAGGAGACATGTTTTTATCTGAGCTCTTCCTGAAGTCCCAAATATCAACATCAAATCAAGTCTCTGAACTGGTTTTGGAGTGACAGAACCCACAAACATTTGGAATGTAACAAATTTCCAGCAGGAGACATTTTGGAAGAACTTCAGAAAAAGTCTATTTCAATCCAGCATAGGGGATGGAAGAGTAGGAGGCCCAATGCAGGCACAGTGTAAGAACATGAGGTAGTATGGTGTTCACATGCAGGGGAATCTGCAGGGAGGCTTTTAGCCAAAATACTGCAGGACTGGCAACTTTGTCCTGGTTACAAGTCAGTAAATCAACATATTAGTTGTCAGACATTCAACATAAATACAAAATAGTGAGTCTTTGAACCCCAGACTAACATGAGACTTGAACAAACCCACGCAGGGCCAGAAGTCAGCTGCACTAAATCAGGGAAGCCACTGTCACTTATAAAGGGAGCTTGGAACAATCACCATTTTGCCCTAAGATCAGAATTCAATCTTTAAAAAACTGAGCAAAAAAGGAAAAAGAACTTTAACCATAGAAAGTTTTTATGGAGAAGGTGAAGAACAGACCTCAAAAAATGAGGATACTAAGAGCCCTAAAAGGTGATATAAGTTGGATGTGATCTCACAATGCTCTATTGGAAGAATTCAAATAGTATCTTAAAAAAGAGAAGAAAATTGGGAAAGAAATATTGCAGGAAGGTTTGGGAAAAAAACTCATAGAAATTATCTGAATAAAACTCTTTAGAAAATAGATTTAGTGAAATGGAAAAAGAAAACAACTCTTTAAAAACAGAATTTGTGAAGTGTTGGAATCTTTACAAACTGTTAAGTCATTAGAGTTGATAGAGACAATAATTATCTAATTTAGCATGGTTCAATATGATTGATTTGATCTTAGAAGGAGATATTTTGGGCCAGAACTTGAAACAAGGTACTAAGTACAACTGAGGGAAACGATGCTTGTGTTCACATCTTTAGAGAGCTCATAGAAGCAAGAAATATTTAAGTACTCATTGGAGTTCACATGTTTGGGAGACTTCAGGGTTTAGAAAGAGATATCTGAATTCACACCTTCCTTGAAGCTCTTAGGGCCACAGAGCATGCTGGAAAATATCCCACAATCTCACTCTTGGAGAAGCAGCATAAATACAGCTCCAGTGAGCCACTCCAAAGATTTACTTCAGAACATTGACTGGGGTCTGAGAGGAGCACTCTGGGAGGAAGCCCACAAGCCCTCTCTCTGAGACAAGAGAGATTCCTTGCATCTTCCACCTTGGTGCTGGCTGGAGGCTGAAGAAAGCAGAGGCAGAAGCCAAGGACAAAGCTGCAAGAGCTCTTGGAACTAAGCAGAGAGATAGGCCCCTGAGCTAACCGGGCTATATTGAAGGGCACAATAAAAGATCTGAACTTTTATCAGCTGGCTGCGATTTTGGGTGATTATTTACTTGTGAAACTAAAGCTGCCTCCTGAAAACCTCCCCGAGAGAAACCTCTCTCCCAGAGAGAACCCTCTTATTATTATATTATATTTTAAAGAAGAAAAAACACCAACAGTGAAGTGAAAAAAAAAATTCAATGACCAAAATCACTTCATATAAAAGATCAATTGGCCAAATGCAAAAGGAGATAAAAAAGCTAACTGAAGAAAATTTCCCTCATTTTACCTGTATTTCCTCTTTTTTTTCCAGTACAATCCTCTTTCCATTTCCAGTTTCTTTTTTATATTATCACAATAAAATCAAGTCATACCAATAGCAGAGACATAGTTCTCAAGAATTCTTTCCTTTTTAATCTTTTTATGCTTCTGTTGAGTTCTGTACTTGTAGATCAATTTGTGTGTGTGTGTGTGTGTGTGTGTGTGTGTGTTCAGCTTTGGTCTTTTCATAAGTAATAAATTAAATTCATCTGTATTGTTGAATGTTCATCTTCTTTTCTGATATATAATGCTCAATTTTACTGGGAATCAATTGATTCTTGGCTGCAATTCACATTGCTTTGCCATTCAGAATATCAGATTTCAACCCTTTCCATCCTTTAAGGTGGCAAATACTAGGTCCTGGGTAATCCTGATTTTTGTTCTTTATATTTGAATTGTTTCTTTTTGGCTGCCTGCAACATTATTCCTTGATCTGATAATTCTGAAATTTAGCCATGATATTCCTTGGAATTTTCATTTTGAGGTCTCTTTCAGGAGGTGAATTCTTTCAATGGATATTTTACCTTCTGGTTCTATAACATCAGGGCATTTTCCTTGATGATTTCCTGAAAGATGATGTCTAGGATTTTTTTTTCAATCATGATTTTCAGGAAGACCAATAATCCTTAGATTATCTCTCCTACATCTATTTTCCAGATCACTTGTGTTTCTAATGAAGTATTTTACATTTTGTTCTTTTTTTTTTCATTTTTTGTTTTATTTGGCTGATTTTTGATATTTCATTAAGTCATTCATTTTCATTTGTTCAGTTCTAATTTAAGTGAATTATTTTCTTCAGTAATTTTTTAACTCATTTTATATTTGGTCAATTGAATTTTTAAATGAGTTGTTTTGTTCAATGGATTTTTTTCCATTTCACAAATTCTGTTTTTCAAGTAGTTGTTTTCTTTTCTCATTTCATTAAGTCTATTTTGTAAGGAGTTATTTGCTTTCTCCCTTTCAGCAAATATATTTTAAGGCGTTTTCTTCAGATAATGTCTGTTTCCTTTTCCAAAGACTCTAGCAAAGTTCTCGTTTTCTTTCCCCATTTTTCCTCTAACTCTCTTTTAATATACTTTTGAATTCTTCCAAAAGAGCCTTGTGAAATGGGGACTAATCCCGATCAACCTTTGGTGATGAAGCCATCTAGAGAGGACCTTCTTTTAGTGTCCTCAGGGTTTGAAATCTGTTCTGCTTCTCCATAAAAACTATCTATGGTCAGAGTTCTTTTTGCTTTATTGCTCATTTAAAAAAATGTTGAAGTCTACTTTTAGGGCAAAGGGGAGATTGTCCAATCTTCCTCTACAGGAGACAGTGGATGCCCTGAGTTGGTGCTGGGTAAGCGTGGCTAGGTCCCACATAATTCTGGGGCATAGGGGCTCACTATTTGTCTTTTGCATTTTTGTTGGCTGTCTTACAGCTAATATATTCATTTTTTGATTTGCAACCAGGACAGAATAGCCAACACTACTATAGATTTCTCCTGTTACCTTCCCAGGTGCCATGTAGGCCCACACTGCCCTAGGTCTTTGCACAGTGCCGGTATTCATTCCATCTCTCCATTCCCAATTGAAACAGACTTTTTCTGAAGTTCTTCCAAAATATCTTCTGCTAGAAATTTGTTATACTCCCAATATTTGTGGGTTCTGTCACTCCAAAACCAGTTCAGAGGCTTGTGTTGATCTGAGGGACTTCAGGGAGAGCTCAGATAAAGACATGTCCCCATGTTGGGTGCCAAAATGTAATGTCTTTTCTCTAAAATATAATGTTCTCTGGGAGCAGATTTCTTGGGGAGTTTCTGGAGGCAGCCTTCCTTTCAGTTAAGTTCAATAATCACCTCAAATGCAGCCAGCTTTAAAGCCCAGATCCTTTATTTTCTCTTTCCTTCACTTGGAGCTCAGCTAACTTTCTGGAGGCCTTCCAGATCTTGGTTTCAGTGTTCTCCACAGGACAGCCTGCCACCTCTTCTCTGTCTTCCTTTATTCTGCCCAACTGAATCCTGGCTTCTCAATCTCCTAGAGTGCTCTTTGGCCCTGAGAGTTTCTTGCTTATATGCTGAACACTGGGTATACTCCAATCATTACAGTGGAAACCATTGTTTCCATGATTTCCTAGGCACCCATTATTTTTTGTAGGATTAAATCAATGCTAAATTAGATTTAACCATTGTCTCCTCAATTCCACTGACTTAGAATCTTGTAAGAATTTTAATATCCTCTGTGTCATCTTACCTCTGCCTTGATATCTGTAATACTTGAGAACTGTATCAGTCACTGGGGCAGACAGAGGGAGGCATTATATGGACTGAGAGTGTGGTTATGAATGGACTGTGATGTGATGATATCAAAGAAAATGATATTAAGGGGTGTAAAAAGGTCTGTTCTGGAAATAGAGAAAGAGGAGCTATAACAGAGTAATTAAATCATATGATGATACATAAAAGATTGATTACAATTGAGAGGGAAAAGGGAGGGAGATGAGCATTACCTGAAGCTTGATCTCATCCATTTTAGTTCTAAGAGGAAATAACTTAATCATTCAGTTGGGCATAGAAATTTATCTAACCCTATAAAATAGGAGGAGAAACAGGAAAGAAATGGGAGGTGCATGATACTAAGGCAGAAACACTAGGGGGAAAGTTAAGAGAAGAGGGGAAGGGGTGATAGAAGATAAGGAGGTTAAAAACATTATTAAGAGAATGAGGAGGAATGATAGGAGATAAGGTAGTGAGTGAGGTGGGTAAAAACAAAACACATAGGACAGGGTGGAAAGAGAGAACAAAAGTATAAACAAGGGAAAAAATAGGATGAAGGGAAATACAGAGCTGATAATCATAAAAGTGAATGTGAATGAGATCAACTCTTCCAGAAAATGGAAGAAAATGCAGAGTAGATTAAAGAAAAGTATCCCACAATATATTATTTACAAGAAACACATTTAAAGCAGAGTGATACATACAGAGTGAAGGTAAAGGGCTGGAGAAGAAATTATTATGCTTCAGGTGAAGTTAAAAAAAAAAAAAAAAAAGAAGGGTAGCAATCCTGATCTCAGATCAAGTAAAAAAAAAAAAAAAAAAAAAAAGACAGATCTAATTAAAAGAGATAAGGAAGGAAACTATATCTTGTTAAAAGATACCATAGATAATGAAGCAATACATATATTGCATATATGAAAAACATATATGGACCAAGTTGTATAGCATCTAGATTCCTAGAGGAGAAGTTGAGAGATGCAAGAAGAATTATCAAAGCTATACTACTAGGGGATCTCAACTTGCTCTCTCAGAAGTAGATAAATTAAACTGCAAAATAAATAAGAAAGAAGTTAAGGAGGTAAACAGAATGTAAGAAAAGTTAGGTATGATAGATCTTTGAAGAAAATTAAATGAAGACAGAAATGAGTTTACTTTTTTCTCAGCACTCAGAACCTATACAAAAATTAACTATACATTAGAGCATAAAAACCTCAAAATCAATGCAAAAAGGGAGATATAGTAAATGAATTTTTATAGATCATGATGCAAAAAAATCACATGCAATAAAAGGCCAGGATGAAATAGACCAAAAAATTAATTGAAAATTAAATAATTTAATCCTTAAGAATGAACAAGTGAAACAACAAATCATAGGCACAAGTAACAACTTCATTGAAGTGAATGACAATAATGAGACAACATACCAAAATTTGTGGGATGCAGTCAAAGTGGTTATGGGAAATTTATATCCCCGATGCTTATTTGCAAAAAGTAGAGAAAGAGAAGATCAATGAATTGGGCTTACAATTTTAAAAAAGCCCAAAAAAGAACAATTTAAAAACCCTCAATTAAATTCCAAATTTGAAAAAAAAAAGGGGGAAATTAATAAAATTGAAAATAAGACAACTATTGAATTAATAAATAGTTGAGTGGTTTTGTGAATAAAACCAACAAGACAGTTAAACTTTTAATTAATTTAATTAGAAAAAGAAAAGAAGAAAATCAAATTGTTAGCTTCAAAAATGAAAATGGGAAACTTTCCACCAATGAAGAGGAAATTAAAGCAATAATTAGGAGTTACTTTGCCCAGCTATATGCCAAATAATTTAATAATCTAAGTGAAATGGAGAAACATTACAAAAATATAGATTGCCCAGGTTAACAGAAGGGGAAATAAATTATTTAAATAATCCCACTTTAGAAAAATAGAACAAGCTATGAATCAACTCCCTAAGAAAAAATCTCCAGGGCCAGATGGATTTGACTGTGAATTCTGCCACACATTTAAAGAACAATTAATTCCAATATTATATAAACTATTTGAAAAAACTAGAAGAAGCTTTACCAAATTGCTTTTATGACACAAATGTGGTGCTGATAGGGTGACAACAGAGAAAAAAAAATTAAAGACCATTTTCCATAATGAATATTGATACAAAAATCTTAAATAAAATATTAGCAATGAGATTACAGAAAGCTATCCTCAGGATAATATACTATGACCAAGTAGGATTTATAAGGAATGTGGGGCTGGTTCAATGGGAAAACTATTAGTATAATTGACTATATCAATAACCAAATTAACAAAACCATATGATCATCTCAATAGCTGCAGAAAAAACATTTGATAAAATCCAACATCCATTCCTATTAAAAAACATTTGAGAGCATAGATATAAATGGATTTTTCCTTAAAATGATCAGTAGCATCTATTTAAAACCATCAGCAAGCATCATATGTAATGGGGACAAATTAGAACCATTCCCAATAAGATCAGGAGTGAAACAAGGTTGCCCACTATCACCATTACTATTCAATATTGCAATTGGTATGTTAGCTTTGGAAATAAGAAGAAAAAGAGATTAAAGAAATTAGAACAGGTCATGAGGAAATCAAATTATCACTCTTTGCAGATGATATGATAGTATACTTAGAGAACCCTAGGGAATCAACTGAAAAACTACTAGAAAGAATTAACAACGTTAGCAAAGTTGCAAGATGCAAAATAAATCCATAAAAATCATCAACATTTTTATATATCACCAACAAAGTCCAGCAGCAAGGGATAAAAAAGAAATTCCATTCAAAAAACTCTTGATAGTATAAAATATTAGGGAATCTATCTGCCAAGGGAAAGTCAGGAACTACATGAACAAAACTACAAAACACTTTCCACATAAATAAAGCCAGATCTAATCAGTTGGAAAAATATCAAGTGCTCATGGATAGGCCAAGCAAATATAATAAAAATGGTAATACTACCTAAATTAATCTATTTATTTAGTCTCATACTAATCAAATTCCCAAGAAACTATTCTACTAACCTACAAAAAATAACAACAAAATTCATCTGGAAGAACAAAAGGTCAAGAATTTCAAGGTAACTAATGAAAAAAAAATCAAATGAAGTGGCCCAGCTGTACCTGATCTAAAACTATATTAAAAAGCAGCAGTCATCAAAACCATTTGGCATTGGCTAAGAAATAGACTAGTTGATCAGTGGATTAGATTAGGTTCACAGGACAAAATAGTCAAAAACTATAGCAATCTAATGTTTGACAAACCCAAAGACCCCAGTTTTGGGGATAAGAATTCACCATTTGACAAAATCTGCTGGAAAAATTGGTAACTAATATGGCAGAAACTAGGCATTGACCCATACTTAACACCATATACCAAGATAAGGTCAAAATGAGTTCATGATTTAGACATAAAGAGTGATATTATACGGGCAGCTAGGTGGTACAGTAGATAGAGCACTAGCCCTGAAATCAGGAAGATCTGAGTACAAATTTGGTCTCAGATACTTAACACTTCCTAGCCATGTGATCCTGGGCAAGTCATTTAACCCCACTTAGCAAAAAAAAAAGTCATAATATAAGCAAAATATAAGAATATAGGATGGTTTACCTCTCAGATTTGTGGAGAAAGAAGTAATTTGTGTTCACAGAAGAACTGGAACTCATCATTGAATATCAAATAGATAATTTTGATTATATTAAGTTAAAAAGTTTTGTACAAACAAAATTAATGCAGAGATTAGAAGGCAAGCAATAAATTAGGGAAAAAAATTAAGGGTTCTAATAAAGGCCTCATTTCTAAAATATATAAGGATTCTGATAAAGGCCTCAATTCTAAAATACATAGAGAAACGACTTATATTTATAAGAATTCAAGCTATTCTTCAATTGATAAATGGTCAAAAGATATGAACAGACAATTTTCAGAGGAAGAAATTAAAATCATTTCTAATCATATGAAAAAATACTCTAAATCACTATTGATCAGAGAAATGCAAATTATCACTACACACTCTCAGACTAGCTGATGGCAGAAAAACAATAACAGATGTTGGAGGGGATGTGGGAAAACTGGGACACTAAAACATTGTTGGTCGAATTGCGACTAGATCCAGCCATTCTGGAGAACAGTTTGGAACCATGCTCTAAAAGTTATCAAACAGTGTATACCCTTTGATCCAGCAGTATTTCTATTGGGCCTATATCCCAAGGAGATCTTAAAGGAAGGAAAGGAACCCACATGTGCAAAAATGTCTGTAGCAAGAAACTGGAAACTATGCATGCCCATTAGCTGGAGAATGGCTGAATAAGTTATGGTATATGAGTGTTATGGAATATTTTTGTTCTATAAGAAACGATCAGCAGGATGATTTCAGAGAGGCCTGGAGAGACTTACATAAACTTATGTGAAATGAAATGAGCAGAACCAGGAAATCATTGTACATGGCAACATCAATATTATAAAATGATCAATTCTGATGAATGTGACTCTTTCCAACAATGAGATGACTGATGCCAGTTCCAACAATCTTGTGATGAAAAGAGTCAACTACACTTAGAGAAAGAACTGTGGGAACCGAGTATGGATCACAACATAACATTCTCACTCTTTTTGATGTTATTCACTTGCACTTTGTTTTCTTACTCATTTTCTTTCCTTTTTGATCTGATTTTTCTTGTGCAATAAGATAATTTTATAAATATGCTTACACATATTAGATTTAACATATATAACATATATTTGATTGCTTGCCATCTTGGGGGGGAGTTGGGGGAAGGAGAGGAAAATCCGAAACACAAGGCTATGCAAGGGTCCATGTTGAAAAATTATCTGTGCATATGTTTTGAAAATATAAAGCTTCAAAAAAATAAATAAAAGTTTTCTAAATTCAGAAAGAAATAAACAGATATTGGGATAGGAACGGGGTAAAGTATAAGGGAACTCTATGCATATCACATGAGAGTTAAAGAGAAAATAACAAACATTTTAAACAGAATAAAAGTCTTCAAAATTTATAAAGAAATAAGTGGGCAAGGAAATAAAGAGGGAGGTATTGAAGGATGTGTATATTAACAAGAATTGGATAAGGTTGCAGATTAGTAGGAATGTGGTAAAGAGGGAACAACAAATATTTGGAGGGCTATAAAAGCATAAATTTAGATAAGAACAAGAGGGCAAGGAAAAAGTTTGGGGTTAGAAAATCAGGGACAGATCCTCAAAGAGATAAGGGCTAGGCTAAGGTATGAGAGAGCAAGGAAAAAATAGGAGTAAAGCAGAAGAATCAGGATCGATGGGCAATAAGAAATAAACACAAACATAAAACAGAAATTTGGAGTATAATTTATTGTTAAAAAAGCATAGGTGGTAACAATGGAATTCAGACAGCTAAAGTTAAAATATTTCATCAAAGGAGAAAATAGGAAAACTACACTATACATCATCCATATTAATCTATATTTGTTTTAGATTATTTAAAATAACTAGACCTATAAGATTGGAATATTGTTGTGCTATAAGAAAAATTGAATTGGTGGAGTTAGAAAAATGTGAAAAGACTTGAACTTATGAAAAAAGGTGCTGCCCACTTTCAGACAAACAGAGGACATAGAAGCATAGTACAGTCTTACATAGATGCATATGAATGTATATGTGCATGTCTGTATGATTATGATATTTATTTATATATATGTTTATCTATTATATACATATGTGTATGTATATGAGTGCATCCATATCTAAATGTGGCCTTTGTGGGGGGGAGGGGAGGGAGAAGGAAAGGGTAAAGAAGAATAAAAAAAAGTGCACAGAAGACAACAAAAGCAAATCAAAGGTGGACAACTCTAAATATAATGTATGGCATTTCTTATACAGGCTTTCTTGAAAAGGAAATGTATTACTTTATATTTTGAATCATCTCATGCTCTGATGTATAGAAACCAATGATTTGTGTATGTGTGTGTGTGTTTTGTATTTAAGTTAAAAAAAAAGAAACAAAGGAAAAAAGAGATATATAAAATAAAATGGTAACAAAATGGATTAGAAACAAGAATCCATTATTTTTTTAAATAAGAAATACACTTGAAAGAGAGACACACACAGAGTCAAAATGAGGAGCTAGAGCAGAATCTACTGTACTTCATCTGAAATAAAAACAAAAAAAGCAAAACTAGCGATGGTGATCTGAGACTAAATAAAAATAAAAATAGACCTAGTGAAATGAGATAAGTAAGGAAACTACACTTTATGGAAACATACCAGAGACAGTAAAGTAATATGAACTCTAAAGATATGCAACAACTAAAGTAGCAATCCAAATTCGTAAAAGTAAAGTGAATTACAGAAGTAAATAAACATTAAAACTAAACTAGTGTGGTCCTCAACTTTCCCCTTTCAGAGCTATATAAATCAAACAAAAGAGGAAAAATTTAAGGAAATAAAAGAATTTTACAGGAGTTAAATATAATAGACCTCTGAAGAAAACTGAATGGGAAAAGAAGGAAATTACCTTTTTCACAGCTGTATATCACATCTTCACAAAAATTGACCATGTATGAAGGCATAAAAAACCCCTCACAAACAAATGTAAAAAAGCAAAAATATTAAATGGACTTTTTTTCAGAACATACAATAACATAAAATAAAAAAATTTCAATAAACTAACTTATTAGAAACTAAATAATCTTTTTTCTAAAGCATGTGTCAACCAACCAATCATAGAATGAAAAGAAAAAAAAACCACATTACCAGTATCAAAAATGAATTCATTAATGAAGATGAAATTAAAGCAATTAATAGGCCTTTTTGACCAATTACATGTCAATAAATCAAGCAACCTACACAAAATGGATGAATATTTTTAAAAATTTAATTGTCCATTTTAAGAGAAGAGGAAATAAAATTCTTAAATATAGAAAAAAGAAATTGAACAAGACATCAATCTTCTTTTTAAGAAAAAATCCCCAAGACAGGTTGAATTCATAAGTGAATTCTATCAAACTTATAAAGAGCAATTAATCCAAAAATTACATAAATTATTTGGAAAAATTGGCAAAGGAGTCCTACCATACTCATTCTCTGAGGTGAATATTGTGCTGATATCTAAAACAAGAAAAGGAAAAACAGAGAAACAAAACTACAGACCAATTTCCTAATGAATGTTGCTGAAAAAATTAAATAAAATACAAGAAAGATTACAACACTATATCATAAAAAAAACCATACATTATCAGCAGATGGGACTTTACCAGGAATGCAGAAATATTTGAATTTTAAAAAAAAACTATCAGAACAATTGATTACATCACTAAAAACACAACAAAAAATAATATGATTATTAAAAAAAAATGGATAGCTAGGTGGTCTGATGAATAGAACACGAGTTTAGATTCATATTCATGAGTTCAAATCTGGCCTCAGATGCTACTAGATGTATGAATGTGGACAAGTCACTTAACTCTGTTTACCTCAGTTCTTTATCTATAAAAATAAGTTGGACAAAAATGCCCAGCAGACCATTCCAGTATCTTTCTTAAAAGAAATAAAAAATGGGGATATAGAGAGTTAGACAGGACTAAAAGTAACTGAAAATAACATCTCATTAGATGCAGAAAAAGCTTTTGAAAAAAAATCACACATTCTTATTAAGAAAAAATTCTAGAAAGCACAGGAATAAGAATGAGCTTTCCTTAAAATGATAAGTAGTATCTATCTAAAATCATCAGCAAGCATTATCTGTGATGGGGACAAGCTAGTTGTCTTTCCAATAAGATCAGGAGGGAAGTAAGGATTCCCATTATCACCATTTTTATTCAGTATTATACTACAAATATTAGCTTTAGTAAAAAGAGAAAAATAAATTGAAGGAATTAGAATAGACAATGAGAAAACAAAACTAAACTACATGTTGCCCTACTAAGACAATCAATTAAAAAATAATTGAAATAATTACCTACTTCACTAAAATTTCAAGACATAAAATAAATCATCAACATTTCTATATATTATCAACAAAGTCCAACAGGAAGAGACAAAAAGATAAATTTCATTAAAAATATCTATAAATGATAAAAATTATTTGGGAATCTACTTGTCAAGACAAACTCAGGAACTATAGGAAAACAATTACAAAACACTTTTCACACAAATAAAGTCAGATCTAACTAACTGGAAAAAATATTAATTGTTCATGGATAGATTGAGCCAATATAATGAAAATGGGAATTCTACCAAGATTAATTGACTTATTTAGTGCCACATTAAACTACTAAAACTATTTCAGAGAACTAGACAAAATAATAAAATTCATCTGGAGGAATAAAAGATCAAAAATATGAAGAGAATCAATGAAAAAATAAACAGGAAGGTGGTCTAATACTAGATTTCAAAATATATTTCAAAGCAATGATCATAAAAATAATGTGGCACTGACTAAGATATAGAGTGGTAGATTAGTGGAATAGACACAGCAATAAATGACCCCAAGAATTTAATTTTTGATAAACACAAATATCCAATTTTTTTGGGGGAAAAACTAAACATTTGACAAAAAAATCCTTAGAAAATTGAACATGTACAATAATATTTCATATTGTATATCAACATATAGTCAAAATGGGCAAATAATTAGGCATAAATAGTATCATAAGCAAATTAAAAGAGTATAGAATAATTTATCTATTAGGTATATAGGTAAGGGAAGAATTTGTGACAAAACAAGGGGGAAAGCATTATGAAATGTAAAATGAATAATTTGGTTATGTTAAATTACTTAAAGAGTTTTTCAGAAACAAAACCTATGCAACCAAGATGGGAAGGAAAATCTGCTTAAATCCAAGAAACTGGGACCAAATTTTTGCAGCAAGTGTCTCTGATAAAGGCCTCATTTCTCAAATATATAGCAAATTAAGAAAAAATTATAAAAATATGACTCATTTCCCAATTAACAAATGGTCAACAGAAATTAACAGGCAGTTTTTAGAAGAATAATATTGGTACTCATATATTTAAAAAAATAGAATATTGCTACTCACATGAAAAAAATCATTATTGATTAGAGAAATGTAAATGTAAATATGAAACTGAGTTTTTACTTCATGCCTAGTTCACATCAACTAAGACAAAAGGAAAAACTGGGATGCCAATATATTGCTGGAATTTTGGGGCTATGTCCAAAGGCTTATAAAACTGTGACTGCCTTTTGATTCAGCAAAACTACTACTACATCTATATCTCAAAGACATCAAAGAAAAAAGAAATGTTTTTATTTATATATAAAATCTATAACCATTTTTTGTTGTGGCAAAGGATTAGAAATTGAAGGCATATCTATCAATTGAGGAATAACTGAATAAATTGTGATATAAGATTGCGATGGAAGACTATTTTGCTATGAGAAATGACAAAGGGCAGGGTGGTTTCAGAGTCTTAGATGAATTTATGAAGTGAAAAATATCAGGAAAATATTTTATACAATAACAGCAAAAGTTAATGATTAAGTATTAAAGACTTAGGTATTTTGACCAAGATGATCCAAGATAGTTCCAAAAGAATGATGAAAAATACTATTCATTTCCATGAAGAAAACAGATGGATTCTGAATATAGATTAAAGGATGATTTTGTTCTTAACTTGTTTTTCTAACTTATTTTTTATATGTCTTTTCATTTGCAACATGACTAATATGGAAATGTTTGACATGACTTCACATGCATAATTTACACCAAATTGTTTGCCTTGTCTCAGAGAGGGGAGAGAGGAAAGAAAGGCAGATAATATGAAACTTAAAACTGCAAGAGATCATTGTGTAAAAAAAATATAATTGCAACTATTTAATGAAATAAATAAAATTATGTAAAAGTTAAAAGACATGGGGCAGCTGGATAGTGCAAAGAATAGGGCTCTAGCCTTGGAGTCAAAAGGACCTAAATTCAAATTTGACCTCAGGCACTTAACACTTACTATCTGTGTGACCCTGGGAAAGTCACTTAATCTCAATTGCCTTTCAAAAAAACAAAAAAAAAATTAAGACATAAAATGTGATCTTTATTGTACATGTCAAATGTGAAAATATTTGCAAAATATTATGTGAATTTTAAAATCCTAAGTAAATAATCTTTCTGTATTAATAAAAGTAAAATCTTGGGATTAACCATATAACAATAATAATAGAATTAAATTTTAAACTAAAAGGTAATAAGTGTAGTTATGATGCAATGACCAGTGCTAGTTGCAGATTACTAAGGTTAAAACACATATCTTTTTTTTTTTTTTTTATTTATTTTTTCTTTTTTTTAATTTTTTTTTATTTAATAGCCTTTTATTTACAGGATATATATGCATGTGTAACTTTTACAGCATTAACAATTGCCAAACCTCTTGTTCCAATTTTCACTTCTTACCGCCCCATCCTCCCTTTGATGGCAGGATGACCAGCAGATGTTAAATATATTAAAATATAAATTAGATACGTATACATGACTAAAAGTTATTTTGCTGTACAAAGAATCAGACTTGAAATATTGTACAATTAGCTTGTGAAGGAAACAAAAGGCAGGTGTGATAAATATAGGGATTGGGAATTAATGTAATGGTTTAGTCATCTCCAGAGTTCGTTTTCGGCATAGCTGGTTCAGTTCATTTACTGCTCCATTGGAAATGATTTGTTGATCTCTTGTGAGGATGGCCTGGTCCATCAGAACTGGTCATCATATAGTATTGTTATTGAAGTAATAATGATCTCCTGGTCCTGCTATTTCACTCAGCATCAGTTCGTGTAAGTCTCTCCAGGCCTTTCTGAAATCATCCTGTTGGTCATTTCAAGAACAGTAATATTCCATAATATTCATATACCACAATTTATTCAGCCATTCTCCAACTGATGGACACCCATTCAATTCCAGTTTTTAGCCACTACAAAAGGGCTGCCAAAAACATTGTGCACATACAGGTGCCTTTCCTTCTTTTATAATCTTTTGGGATATAATCCCAGTAGTAACACTGTGGATCAAAAGGTAGAAGTTTGATAACTTTTGAGCATAGTTCCAAACTACCTCAAAATGGTTGATTTTCACAATTCCACCAACAATGCATCATGTCCCAATTCCCGCATCCCCTTCAACAATCATCATTATCTTTTCCTGTCATCTTAGCCAATCTGACAGGTGTGTAGTGGTATCTTAGAGTTGTCTTAATTTGCATTCTTGATTAAATGACTTGGAGCATCTTTTCATATGACTAGAAATATTTCTAATTTTTCCATCTGAGAATTGTCTGTTCATATCCTTGACCATTTTTCAATTGAGAATGGCTTGATTTTTATAAATTAGAGTTAATTTCTATATTTTGGAAATGAGGCTTTATCAGAACCTTTGACTGTAAAAATATTTTCCCAGTTTATTGCTTCCTTCTAATCTTGTCTGCATTAGTTTTGTTTGTAAAAACTTTTCAGTTTGGATAATCAAATTTTCTATTTTGTGATCAGTAATGATCTCTAGTTCTTCTTTGGTCATAAATACCTTCCCTTCCACAGGTCTGAGAGGTAAACCATCCTGTGTTCCTCTAATTTATTAATAATTTCATTCTTATGCCTAGGTCATGAACCCATTTTGACCTTATCTTGGTGTAGGTATTAAGTGTGGATCAAGCCTAGTTTCTGCCATATTAGTTTCCAATTTTCCCAGCAATTTTATCAAACAGTAAGTTCTTATCCAAAGTGGGATCTTTGGGTTGTCAAAGACTAGGTTGCTATATTTGTTGACTGTTTTATCCCTTGAACCTAATCTATTCCACTGATCAACTAATCTATTCCTTAGCCATACCAAATAGTTTTGAACTGCTGTCTATAATATAAATTTAGATCTGGTAAGCTGCACCTTCATTTGATTTTTTCTTTCATTAATTCCTTTGAAATTTTTGGACCTTTGTTTTTCCATATGAACTTTGTTGTTATTTTTTCTAGGTCATTAAAATAGTTTTATGGGACTCTGATTGGTATAGCGCTAAATAAATAGATTATTTAGGTAATATTGTCATCTTTATTATATTTGCTTACCCTAAACAAGAGCATTTAATATTTTTCCAATTGGTTAGATCAGACTTAATTTGTGTGAAAAGTGGTCTGTAATTTTGCTCATAAAGTTTCTGATTTTCCCTTGGCAGATAGATTCCTAAATATTTTATATTATCAGTAGTTACTTTAAATGGAATTTCTTGTAACTCTGACTGTTGGATTTTGTTAGTGATATATAAGAATGTGATGACTTATTGGGTTTATTTTATAACCAGCAACTTTTAGCAAAGTTGTGGACTATTTCTTAATAACTTTTTAGTAGAATTCTGGGGTTCTCTAAGTATACATCATGTCGTTGGCAAAGAGGATAATTTGGTTTCTATTGCCTATTCTATTCCTTTAATCTTTTCTCGCTCTTATTGCTAAAGTTAGCATTTCTAATAAATATTAAATAGTAATGGATAGGGGAAACCTTGTTTCACCCAGATCTTATTGGGAATGGTTGCAGTTTGTCTCCATTACATATGATGCTTACTGATGGTTTGAAATATATGCTGCTCATTATTTTAAGGAAAAGTCCATTTATTCCTATACTCTCAAGTGTTTTTAATAGGAATGGATGTTGGATTTTATCAAATGCTTTTTCTGCATCTGTTGAGATGATTATATGGTTTTTGTTAATTTGGTTATTAACATGGCAATTATATTGATAGTTTTCCTAATATTGAACCAGCCCTGCATTCCTGGTATAAATCCTACTTGATCATAGTGTATTATCTTGGAGATGATTTTCAGTAGTCTTTTGCTAATATCTTATTTAAGATTTTAGCATCATATTCATTAGGAGATTGGTTATAATTTTCTTTTCTGTTTTCAGCCTACCTGGTTTAGGTATCAGTACCATGTCTGTGTCATAGAAGGAATTTGTAGGACCTTTTCATTCCCTATTTTATCAAATAATTTATATAGAATGCAATTGTTCTTTAAATGTTCGGTAAAATTCATGTAAACCATCTGGTCCTGGGGATTTTTCTTAGGAGCCGTTTAATTGCCTGTTCTATTTCTTTTCTGAAATGGACTATTCAAGCAATTTACTCTCCTCTGTTAGTTGGGAAGTCTATATTTTTGGAGGTAGTCATCCATTTCACTTAGGTTATCAAATTTATTCATAAAGTTGAGCAAAATAACTCCTTATTATTTCTCTAATTTTCTTCATTGGTGGAAAGTTCTCCCTTTCATTTTTAAGACTACTAATTTTATTTTCTCCTCCTTTTTCTAATCAGATTTACCAAAGGCTTATCTATTTTATTGACTTTTTCATAGAACCAACACTTAGTTTTATTAATTAGTTCAACATTTTTTTACTTTCAATATTTTTAATTTTTCCTTTTAATTTTAGAATTTCCAATTTAGTATTTGATTGGGGGTTTTAATTTGTTTCTTTTAGTTTTTTTAGTTGCAAGCCCAATTCATTAATCTTTTCTTTTCTGTTTTATTCAAGTAAGCCTCTAAGGATATAAAATTCCTCTTATTACCCTTTGGCTGCATCCCAAAATTTTTATGATGTCTCATCATTGTCATTATCTTGAGGAAATTATTAATTGTATTATAATTTGCTGCTTCACCCAATCATTCTTTAAGATGAGATTGTTTAGTTTTAATTACTTTTGTTTATTTCAACTTTTTGTTGAATGTGTTTTATTGATCTTGATCTGAAAAGAAAGATTACTATTTCTGCTTTTGCATTTAATTTTGAGGTCTTATGTCCTAATATATGTAATTTTTGAATAGGTTCCATGAACTGCTGAGAAGAAGTATATTCCTTTCTATTCCATTCAATTTTCTCCCAAAGATCCAAATACCTAATTTTTCATATTCTATTTACTTTTAATTTCTTTCTATTTGTTTTGTGGTTTGATTTGTCTAATTCCTGAGAGTGCAAGGTTGAGATCTCCTATTAACAGTTTTGTTGTCTATTTCTTCTTGTAACTCTCTTTAACTTCCTTTAGGAAGTTGGATGCCAACCACTTGGGTATATATATTTAATATTGATATTGCTTCGTTGTTTATGTACCCTTTAGCAGGATGTAGTTTCCTTCCTTATCTCTTTTAATTAGATCAATTTTTGCTTTTGCTTGATCTGGGATAAGGATGGCTACCCTGCTTTTTTTGACTTCACCTGAAGATAATAGATTTTGTTCCAGCCTTTTACTTAACTCTAATGTATCTCCGGTTTTAAATTGTTCTTGTAAACAATATATTGTAGGGTTCTGAGTTTGGTCCAGTCTGCTATCTGCCCTCTTTATGGAGAGTTCATCCATTTACATTTACGGTTGAATTACTAAATCTGTATTTTGCCATCCTAATAACCCCAGATTATGCTTTTACTTATTCTTGCCTCCCAACCCTTTCACCCTTTTAAACTTATGTACCCTCTTGTATCACGATGTTACCCTCTTAGAATCCCTCCTCCCCCTTTGAGTCTTTTTCCTTCCTTCCTTATTAGTCTTTTTCTTTTCCCTTTTCCTCTCCCCCTTTTTTAATGAGGCAAGAGAGAATTTTCTCTAAAACAAATGTCAATTATTTTTTCTTTGAGGGGGGGAGGGAGGGATTCTAAAATCTCCCTAATGAATATTTATGCTAAAATCTTAAATAAGATATTAGCAAAAAGACTACAGAAAAACATCTCCAAGATAATACACTATGATCAAGTAGGATTTATACCAGGAATGCAATATAATTGGCCATGTTAATAACCAAATTAACAAAAACCATATGATCATCTTAATAGATGTAGAAAAAGCATTTGACAAAATCCAACATCCATTCCTTTTAAAAACACTTGAGAGTATAGGAATAAATGGACTTTTCCTTAAAATAAAGTTGCTGATATAAGTCATCAGCATTCTTATATATCACTAACAAAATCCAACAGTCAGAGTTACAAGAGAAATTCCATTTAAAGTAACTACTGATAATATAAAATATTTAGGAATCTATCTGCCAAGGGAAAATCAGAAACTTTATGAGCAAAATTACAGACCACTTTTCACACAAATTAAGTCTGATCTAACCAATTGGAAAAATATTAAATGCTCTTGGATAGGGTAAGCAAATATAATAAAGATGACAATATTACCTAAACTAATCTATTTATTTAGCGCTATACCAATCAGAGTCCCATAAAACTATTTTAATGACCTAGAAAAAATAACAACAAAGTTCATATGGAAAAACAAAAGGTCAAGAATTTCAAGGGAATTAATGAAAAAAAAATCAAATGAAGGTGGCTTAGCTGTACCAGATCTAAAATTATATTATAGAGCAGCAGTTACCAAAACTATTTGGTATTCGCTAAGGAATAGATTAGTTGATCAGTGGAATAGATTAGGTTCAAGGGATAAAACAGTCAACAACTATAGCAACCTAGTCTTTGACAAACCTGTGGAAAGGGAAGGACTTTATCACCAAAGAAGAACTAGAGATCATTACTGATCACAAAACAGAAAATTTCGATTATACCAAACTGAAAAGTCTTTGTACAAACAAAATAATGCAGACAAGATTAGAAGGGAAGCAATAAACTGGGAAAATATTTTTACAGTCAAAGGTTCTGATAACGGCCTCATTTCCAAAATATATAGAGAATTAACTCTAATTTATAAAAAATCAAGCCAGTCTCCAATTGAAAAATGGTCAAAGGATATGAACAGACCATTCTCAGATGAAGAAATTGAAACTATTTCTAGTCATATGAAAAGATGCTCCAAGTCATTATTAATCAGAGAAATGCAAATTAAGACAACTCTAAGATACCACTACACCCTGTCAGATTGGCTAAGATGACAGGAAAAATAATGATGATTGTTGGAGGATGTGGGGAAAACTGGGACATTGGTGCATTGTTGGTAGAATTGTGAACGAATCCAACCATTCTGTAGAGTAGTTTGGAACTATGCTCAAAAAGTTATCAAACTGTGCATACCCTTTGATCCAGCTGTGTTACTACTGGGCTTATATCCCAAAGAGATACTAAAGAAGGGAAAGGGAACGGTATGTGCACGAATGTTTGGGACAGCCCTTTTTGTAGTGGCTAGAAACTGGAAACTGAATGGATGCCCATCAGTTGGAGAATGGCTGAATAAATTGTGGTATATGAATATTATGGAATATTACTGTTCTGTAAGAAATGACCAACAGGATGATTTCAGAAAAGCCTGGAGAGACTTACACGAACTGATGCTGAGTGAAATGAGCAGGATCAGGAGATCATTAGTATACTTCAACAGCAATACTATATGATGACCAGTTCTGATGGATCTGGCCATCCTCAGCAATGAGATCAACCAAATCATTTCCAATGGAGCAGTAATGAACTGAACCAGCTACGCCCAGAGAAAGAACTCTGGGTGATGACTAAAAACCATTACTATGAACTCCCAATCCCTATATTTATGCCCACCTGCATTTTTGATTTCCTTCACAAGCTAATTGTACAATATTTCAGAGTCTGATTCTTTTTGTACAGCAAAATAACGTTTTGGTCATGTATACTTATGGTGTATCTAATTTATATTTTAATATATTTAACATCTACTGGTCATTCTGCCATCTGGGGGAGGGGGTGGGTGGTAAGAGGTGAAAAATTGGAACAAGAGGTTTGGCAATTGTTAATGCTGTAAAGTTACCCATGCATATAACCTGTAAATAAAAAGCTATTAAATAAATAAAAAATTTTAAAAAAAAACATATTTTTAAAATGTTATTTCATCTTCATCACATACTTTTTATATCTATTTTTAGTTTTTTATAGAGTACATAATTATTAATAAAGCAGTAACTGCAAATACATTGTGAATAAGCAAATATGCATATATAGGGGGAACAAGATTAAAAAAAAATTAATGGTTGAATATGTAATCCACAAGTTTCAAAATCACTAATATAAACAAAGATTACTTCTAATTCTAAAATTCTGGGATTAATTACCTTTTTTCAAAAGCTTTAATGTTCTTCCTCTAAAGAGCATTCTTTAATGCTTTTCCATTTTTCAACTTTTAAGTTCTTTATGACAATATCTTGTCATGAATCTGTGACTATGGACAAAATATCTTTAACTCAATCCACAAAATCTGAAATTGCCCATGCAAATTTATAGAATGTGCTTAGTGGGTGCACATGAATTGATTTTTCCTCTTCTTTTCTAAATTATAAACTAAAATAATAAAATCAATATTTAGATTTAGTACAATAAAAAGAAGTATTCTTTCATTCTGAATAGGTCAATTAATTTTTAATAAGCATTACCTTTCTTAAGCTATTTGCAAAACATAGGAATATAAAGAGCAAAGATATTTTCATATTTTCATTTTCATTCCTTATTTGAATTAAATGATTTAATTCCCTAAACAAAAAAATTTGCAACAATTATTCATTTATTCTTTTCTTATTGACTTTGGTGAAATAAGCAATTATATTTCAAGTCATACAAAGCATTTTTCCTCCGAGAATCAACATACCTTACACAAAGAAATGTTTTTGTTTATTTATTATTATACATTGCTTTATGAATCATGGTGGGAGAGAAAAATCAGAACAAAAGAGAAAAAACATGGGAATCGGAAAAAAAACAGAAAAAGAGAAGTGAACGTAGCACGTGTTAATTTACAGTCTCCTTATTTCTTTTTCTGGATGCAGATGGCATTTTCTATCCTAAGTCTATTGCGATTACCTTGAATCACGGAACCACATAGAAGAACCAAGTCTTTCATAGTTGATCATTGCACATCTGTGCTGTTATTGTGTACAATGCATTGCTGGTTCTAATGATTTTTCTCAGCATTAGTTCATGTAAATTTTTCCAGACCTTTCTAAAATCAACTTGTTCATGATCAACCATAATATTCTATTACCTTCTTTTATCACAACTTATTCCATCATTTCCCAATTGATGGGTTGCTACTCATTTTCCAAACCTTTGCACAAAAAGAGCTGCTACAAACATTTTTGAACATGTGGGTTCTTTTCCTTTCTTTATCATATGATCCTTGGGATACAGACCCAGCAGCACTGCTGGATCAAAAGGTATGCATAGTTTGATAGCTCTTCGGGCATAGTTCCAAGTTGTTCTCCAAAATGGTTCAATGAATTCACAACTCCACCCAATGTGTCGGTATTTCAGTTTTCCCACATCCCCTCCAACATTTATCATGATCTTTTCCTGTCATTTTAGCTAATATGAGAGATATGAGATGGTTCTTCAGAGTTGTTTTATTTTGTGTTTCTCTAATCAAGTGTTTTAGAGCATTTTTTTAATATGACTATAGATATCTTTTATTTTGTCATGTGAAAATTGTATGCTCATATTCTTTGCCCATTTATCAAGTATGGAATGACTTCTATTCATATAAATTTGACATAGTTCTTTCTGTGTTTTAGAAATGAGACCTTTATCAGAAACACTGGCTGTAATTTTTTCCCCAGTTTTGCACTTCCTTTTTATCTTGTTTCTGTTAGTTTTATTTGGACAAAAACTTTTGAATTTAATGTAATCAGAGTTGTCTATTTTGCCTTTCATAATGTTCTCTGATTTTTTGGTCATAAATTCCTCCTTTCTTCAAAGATCTGATAGGTAAATTATCTCTTGTTCTCCTAATTTGCTTATGGTAACACCAAGCAATTTTTAGTTTAAAAGTATAGTGCTAAATCCCAAACTATAACTAACTGCTTCCAAATAATAGATAGTCATGATACTCTATATAATTTTTTGTCTCACTAATGTGCCTTTATTCCATCTGTACAGATCATTACTTCTCCAGTTTTTTCATCCTTTGTACTACTCAAATTCTTTCCAGAAAATTTCCCAGAAATTCTGACTTCACTGTTTGTTTGTGTACCAATGTACACAAACAGATCTATTTCACTGAATGAGATTAATACATCCATTTGCATGATAGAATATTAAGAGGCAACAGGATTTGCTGTACAATGAATTTTTAAAAACTCAAATATAAATGATTAAGTAAATTATTTTCCCCTAAGATTAGCTATTAACAAAATAGTTGCACATATGCACAAAAAATCTCTGACAAGTACAGGTAACTATAGAGGCCCATTTAGTTGATAGAAGATACTCCTACCTTTAAAATAGATTGCAATCCCTCTATAATTTACAAGATAAGTATGGAGTTGGTTGACCACAAAATTAAAGTGACCTTGCCCAACTGACACAGCATCAGAGGTGGTAGTTAGGCCCAGGTCATCCTGACTCCAGATCCAACTTTCTTTTCATTACACCATGCTACCTTTGTAAATATAGAATTAACATGCTCCACAAAAGAACTTTCTTAAATTATCTTTGAAAATTATCACAATAACAAAATTCAATTCAAAACAAAACAATATTATGTTAACTAAAATAATGGCATTTCAAATTTTCACTTTAAAAAACTTAATGAAATATCTGTGGTTAAATGAAACATTCTAATGAATGTTAGAGAGGAAAAGGCTACCGGCTATGAAGTTCAAGAAACCACACTCAAATCAACTATTCTTAAAACTAAACAGGACAGCATAAGATTAGAACATTGCATTTATATAACATTAAGTTGCCAAAATGATTTTATCTGTTCAACACAATATTCCTGTAAGATACATAGGTAGGGTATGTTTTGTTATTTTGCAGAACTGAATAAATATTTCACAGAAGTTAAGAGATTGAAAGAGTTAAATCTATTTATGAAAAGAACTGTGATTATAACAAATCTGAAATTGTCTTCCAGCCTTGTCTTCAAGGAGGGGGAATACATAGTGTTTCAAAAGAATTCAATTTACTTTAAAACATCTAACTAATAGGAAATTTCTTTCTTATATCAAACCTAAATTACCTTCTTTGCAACTTCCATTCATGTCTTCCTTCTGCCTTTAGAGGCCAAATAATCTTTTCATCAGTGTTCATTATGAACATTAATTTATAGGTTTTTTTCCTCTTCTGACTTTCCCTGGTTTAAGGTAATAAAGTCATATTTGCATGATAGAACGATTTTAGTAGAATCCTTTTTTTCTCCTAATTCAAAAAACAATGTGTGTAATATTAAATTAACTGTTCTTTGAATATTTCAAAGAAACTACTTGTAAATCTGTGTGATTCTAGGCAGTTTCCTCTCCTCTTATTAAATTTATCTATACCCTGTTAAATGTCTTTTTGCTAAATTTGGCTTATTTAATGTATCTTTCTTATACTGTTGATGTGAGTACTTTATATTGTTGTAAATTTTTATCCATTTTATTTAAGTCGTTGGTACTATTGATATATAGGTCTACTCTTTTTACTGCTATAGACAATGAGTATTCAGGTTAGCAAAGGGGATTTCTCAAATTTTGTATCAGATTTTATTGAACCGGCCTATAGGTAACATTATGTGCTAAATTCTGTGTTCAGAGCTACAGTGATAATGCAGCAGAGAGTGTTGGGAGGGCAAATAACAAGGAAGAGTCAAAGTAGGGAAAATACTAAAAATAATGAACAAAGAAGATTCATGATATCTAGGGATATACTAGTTAATTCATACAGGTTCCCAATTGCCAATGCTCAGATTCTTAGTGGGAACAGTCAGGTCTTGATTTATTATTCTGTTGATATTCTAGACTTTTAAAATTGATTGAGAAAATAGCAATAATGCATATTAATATTGAAAGAATGCCATTCATACTTTTTTTTTCCGGAAAACTGGTTGCCAAACATTCTGAAATTCCTTTATACAACATTAAATTATTAGCTTTTCAACTCTCCCTCTATCTTCACTTATAAACTCTTTTGTCTGCATCATGACCTCCAGTCCTTTGACATATCAGTTAACTCCTAGATCACTTCTCTTAAACTAACCATTCTCTCCTCTTTTCCCCATCTTGACCCCTTGGTAAAACAATTCAATTGTACACTGTCTTCCTTTCTTCAATCCTTAGTTCCTTTATTATGTTGCCAATTGCAACCAGTCAAGCCTGAACTTTGGATCATTCCTATTCAATGCTTTCAATTCCACATATGTGATGCTGAATGAATGGAGAAAATCACTCACCTATGGTAACTACATACTATAAATTGATATTATACAATCTTAATTGGGCCCTAACCTCTGTTAGGCAATCCTACAATGCCTCTTCACCATTTCACTCTCCACATCAGCTCTTTCAAAACTTTTCATCCCTATTAAACCTCTCATGGGTCTCCCTCTCCTCAAACTCTTAGCTGAGAACCTTGTACCTTATTTTACAGGGGAAAAATGAAGTCATTTTCTAGGACCTACCTGTTCTTTCCTCTGATTTATCTCCTATCATTCAAATCCCTTCTGCCACTATTTCCTCCTCCTCTGTTTCTGATGAAGTGGCTTTACCATTTAGCAAGGCTATTCTATCTTCAACTCTTCTTGGCCAGATTGCACACAATGCGTCATATTTTCACATTTTCAGTCTCTACTAGTGGATCGGTTCCTTTCCTAAAGTCTACAAATATGCCAATGTTATCCTGAAAACCTTCATTTGATTCTTCTGTCCTAATTCTTGTGCTGGTATCTCTTCTGTCCTTCATAGCCAAACCCCTAGAAAAATAGTTTATAACAGGTGTTTCCATTCTCTCCTCTTACTTTCATCATAAACCCTCATAATCTGACTTCTTATTTTATCATTCTACCAAAATTGTTCTCTTCAAAGTTTCTATGATCTCTTGGTTGCCATATGCAATGGTCTTTTCTCAGTCTTCTTTCTCCTTGATTTCCTTTGATCACTCTCTCTTTTTCTTCTCTCTAGATTTTCAGATTCTCCCCTGAATCTCTTCCAACTTATTTGGCCACTTTTTCTGTCTGACTTCTTTTCCACATCATACATTCTAAATGTAACTGTCCCTCAGAGTTCTGCCCTGAATTTTTTTTTTTCTCTTATCCCTCTATACTCTTTCACCTGGTGATCTCATTAGCTCATGGAGGTCTGTTACATGAGAGTGAGAGAGAAGAACAGTCCAGAATGCTAGCCCACAAACTAGCGCACATACACACACACACACACACACACACACACACACACACACACTTACCTCAGAAAGCTTACAATGTAAAGATGAAAAGAAAATATAAGAAACAGGGTGGGAGATGTGAATATAGATATGGTGTAAAAATCAGTGTGATAAATACTAAGGTTGTTACATCAGGCAGGATGTTTTTCAAAACTCTCAAATTGTAAGTCTAGTAGGCATTTTAAACTCAACAAGTCCAAAATGAATTCATTATGTTTCCTAAGTCCTATCCCTGAACTACCTTCTCTTTTACTATAGGATGCAATACCTTTGTCCCTCAAACTTAAAACCCAGGAGTTACCTATCTCTTATCTCACTCTCTTTCCCATATCCAATCTATTTTCTTTTTTTTTTTTTTTTTTAATTTAATAGCCTTTTATTTACAGGATATATACATGGGTAACTTTACAGCATTAACAATTGCCAAACCTCTTGTTCCAATTTTTCACCTCTTACCCCCCCACCCCCTCCCCTAAATGGCAGGATGACCAGTAGATGTTAAATATATTAAAATATAACTTAGATACACAATAAGTATACATGACCAAAACATTATTTTGCTGTACAAAAGGAATCAGACTCTGAATTATTGTACAATTAGCTTGTGAAGGAAATCAAAGATGCAGGTGTGCATAAATATAGGGATTGGGAATTCAATGTAATGGTTTTTAGTCATCTCCCAGAGTTCTTTTTCTGGGTATAGCTAGTTCAGTTCATTACTGCTCCATTAGAAATGATTTGGTTGATCTCGTTGCTGAGGATGGCCTGATCCATCAGAACTGGTCATCATCTAGTATTGTTGTTGAAGTATATAATGATCTCCTGGTCCTGCTCATTTCACTCAGCATCAGTTCGTGTAAGTCTCTCCAGGCCTTTCTGAAATCATCCTGTTGGTCATTTCTTACAGAACAGTAATATTCCATAATTTTCATATACCACAATTTATTCAGACATTCTCCAACAGATGGACATCCATTCAGTTTCCAGTTTCTAGCCACTACAAAAGGGCTGCCACAAACATTCTTGCACATCAGGTCCCTTTCCTTCTTTATAATCTCTTTGGAGATATAATCCCAGTAGTGACACTGCTGGATCAGGGTATGCACAGTTTGATAACTTTTGAGCATAGTTCCAAACTACTCTCCAAAATGGTTGGATTCTGTTCACAACTCCACCAACAATGCATCATGTCCCAGTTTTCCCATCTCCCTCCAACAATCATCATTATTTTTCCTGTCATCTTAGCCAATCTGACAGGGTGTAGTGGTATCTTAGAGTTGTCTTAATTTGCATTTCTCTGATTAATAATGACTTAGCATCTTTTCATATGACTGAAATGGTTTCAATTTCTTCATCTGAGATTCTGTTCATATCCTTCGACCATTTTCAATTAGAGAATGCTGATTTTTTAAAAATTAGAGTTAATTCTCTATATATTTTATGAGGCCTTTATCAGAACCTTTGACTGTAAAATATTTTCCCAGTTTATTGCTTCCTTCTAATCTGTCTGCATTATTTGTTTGTACAAGACTTTTCAGTTTGGTATAATCAAATTTTCGTTTTGTGATCAGTATGATCTCTAGTCTTCTTTGGTGATAAAGTCCTTCCCTTCCAAGGTTTGTCAAAAGACTAGGTTGCTATATTTGTTGACTGTTTTATCCCTTGAACCTAATCTATTCCACTGATCAACTAATCTATTCCTTAGCGAATACCAAATAGTTTTGGTAACTGCTGCTCTATAATATAATTTTAGATCTGGTACAGCTAACACCATCATTTGATTTTTTTTCATTAATTCCTTGAAATTCTTGACCTTTTGTTTTCCATAAGAACTTTGTTGTTATTTTTTCTAGGTCATTAAAATAGTTTTTTAGGAGTCTGATTGGTATAGCGCTAAATAAATAGATTAGTTTAGGTAATATTGTCATCTTATATATTTGCTCCCCTATCCAAGCATTTAATATTTTCAATTGGTTAGATCAGGACTTAATTTGTGTGAAAAGTGGTCTGTAATTTTGCTCATAAAGTTTCTGATTTTCCCTTGGCAGATAGATTCTAAATATTTTATATTATCAGTAGTTACTTTAATGAGATTTCTCTTTGTAACTCTGATGTTGGATTTTTTAGGTGATATATAGAATGCTGATGACTTATGTGGGTTTGATTATAACCACAACTTTGCTAAAGTTGATGGATTATTTCTATAACTTTTGCAGAATCTCTGGGGTTCTCTAAGTATCCATCATGTCATCTGCAAAGGTGATAATTTGGCTTCCTCATTGCCTATTCTTATTCCTTTAATCTCTTCTCAGCTCTTATTGCTATAGCTAGCGTTTCTAATACAATATTAAATAGTAACGGTGATAGTGGGCAACCTTGTTTCCTCAGATCTTATTAGGGAATGGTTTGGGTTTGTCTCCATTGCATATGATGCTTACTGATGGTTTTAAATAAATGCTTGCTGATTATTTTAAGGAAAGTCCATTTATTCCTATACTCTCAAGTGTTTTTAATAGGAATGGATGTTGGATTTTATCAAATGCTTTTCTGCATCTATTAGGATGATCATTGGTTTTGTTAATTTGGTTTTAACATGGCCAATTATATTGACAGTTTTTCCTAATATTGAACCAATACCTGATTTCCTGGTATAGATCCTACTTGATCATAGTGTATTATCTTGGAGATGAGTTTTCTGTAGTCTTTTTTGCTAATATCTTATTTAAGATTTTAGCATCAATATCATAGGGAGTTGGTCTATAGATTTTCTTTCTCTCTTTTCAACTACCTGGTTTAGTATCAATTACTCATGTCTGTGTCATAGAAGGAATTTGGTAGGACTCATTCATTCCCTATTTTATCGAAATAATTTATATAGCATTAGGCCATGATTGTTCTTTAAATCGATTTGGTAAAATTCACATGTAAATCCATCTGATCCTGGGGATTTTTCTTAGGAGATTGTTTGAATTGCCTGTTCTATTTCTTTTTCTGAAATGGGACTATATTCAAGCAATTTACTTCTTCCTCTGTTAGTCCTAGGAAGTCTGTATTTTTGGAGGTAGTCATCCATTTCACTTAGGTTATCAAATTTATTGGCATAAGAGTTGAGACAAATTAACTCCATTATTATTTCTCTAATTTCCTCTTCATTGGTGGAAAGTTCTCCCTTTTCATTTTTAAGACTACTAATTTCATTTTCCTCCCTCCTTTTCTAATCAGATTTACCAAAGGCTTATCTATTTTATTGGCTTTTTCATAGAACCAACTCTTAGTTTATTAATTACTTCAATAGTTTTTTTACTTTCAATATTTTTAATTTCTCCTTTTAATTTTAGAATTTCCAATTTAGTATTTGATTAGAGTTTTTAATTTGAGTCTTTTTAGTTTTTTAGTTGACAAGCTCAATTCATTAATCTTTTCTTTCTCTGTTTTATTCAAGTAAGCCTCTAGGATATAAAATTCCCTCTTATTACCGCTTTGGCTGCATCCACAAATTTTGGTATGATGTCTCATCATTGTCATTATCTTGATGAAATTATTAATTGTATCTATAATTTGCTGCTTCACCCAATCATTCTTTAAGATGAGATTGTTTAGTTTCCAATTACTTTTTGGTCTATTTCCCCTAACTTTTGTTGAATGTAGTTTTTATTGCATCATGATCTGAAAAGAAAGCATTTACTATTTCTGCTTTCTTGCATTTAATTTGAGGATCTTTATGTCCTAATTATGGTCAATTTTTGAATAGGTTCCATGAACTGCTGAGAAGAAAGTATATTCCCTTCTATTCCATTCAATTTTCTCCAAGATCCAACATACCTAATTTTCTAATATTCTATTTACTTCTTTAATTTCTTTCTTATTTGTTTTGTGGTTTGATTTGTCTAATTCTGAGAGTGCAAGGTTGAGGATCTCCTACTATTACAGTTTTGTTGTCTATTTCTTCTTCAGCTCTCTTAACTTCTCCTTTAGGAAGTTGAGTGCCATACCACTTGGTGCATATATGTTTAATATTGATATTGCTTCGTTGTTTATGCTACCCTTTAGCAGGATGTAGTTACCTTCCTTATCTCTTTTAATTAGATCAATTTTACTTTTGCTTGATCTGAGATAAGGATGAAGCTACCCCTACTTTTTGACTTCACCTGAAGCATAATAGATTTTGCTCCAGCCTTTTACTTTTACTCTATATGCATCCCCTGCTTTAAATGTGTTTCTTGTAAACAACATATTGTAGGGTTCTGACTTTTGATCCAGTCTGCTATCTGCCTCCTCTTTATGGGGAGTTCATCCCATTTACATTTACGGTTAGAATTACTAAATCTGTATTTCCTGCCATCCTAATAACCCCAGATTGTGCTTTACTTATTCTTGCCTCCCCAACCCTCTTTACCCCTTTTAAACTTATGTACCCCTCTTGTATCACGATACTTATCCTCTTTATAATCCCTCCCTCTCCCCTTTGAGTCTTTCCCCTTCCTTCCCTTATTACTCTTTTTCTTTTCCCTTTTCCTCTCCCCCGTTTTTAATGAGGCGAGAGAGAATTTTCTCTAAAACAAATGTCAATTATTTTTTCTTTGAGCCAACTCTGATGAGAGTAAGATTCACACAATGTTCCTCCCCCTCTCTAAATTCCCTCAGATATGATAAGTTTCCTTAGCCTCTTTGTGGGATGTGGTTTCCCTCTTTTTATCCCTCCTTCCCACCTTATTCTGCCATCATCCCTTTTCCATATCTACTTCCCTTTTTTATGTTATATCAGTACAATCAAATTATACATGTATTCTTTTTGTATATCCACAACAGAAATACAATTCTCAAGAGTTATTTTTACCTTTTCTGCATCTCTTGAGTTCTATTCTTGGAGATCAAATTTTTTGTTTAGTTCTGGTTTTTTCTTCAGAAACAAATGGAATTCATTTGTTTCATTAAATGTCCATCTTCTTCCCTGGAAGAAAATGCTCAGCTTAGCTGGGTAGTTTATTCTTGGCTGCATCCCAAGTTCTTGTGCCTTTCGGAATATCATATTCCAGGCCCTTCTTTCCTTTAATGTAGAGGCAGCCAGATCTTGGGTGATCCTTATTGTGGCACCTCGGTATTTAAATGGTTTTTTTTTGGCTGCTTGTAAAATTTTTTCCTTAATCTGATAGTTCTGAAATTTTGCCACAATATTCCTTGGGGTTTTTATTTTAGGGTTTCTTTCAGAAGGTGTTCGATGAATTCTTTCAATGCCTATTTTACCTTCTGATTCTATTACATCTGGGCAGTTCTCTTTGATGATTTCTTGTAAAATAGTATCTAGGCTCTTTTTTTCATCATAGTTTTCAGAAAGTCCAAATAATCCTCAGATTATCTCTCCTAGATCTATTTTCCAAGTCTGTCGTTTTTGCAAGTAGATAATTCGTGGTTTTTTCCAGTTTGTCATTTTTTTGTTTTTGCTTGACTGATTCTTGCTGTCTCAATGAATCATTATTTTCAATTTGTTCAGTTCTAATTTTTAAAGAATTATTTTCTTCAATAGCTTTTTTTACTTCTTTCTGTATATGTCCAATTGAGTTTTTGAATGTATTGTTTTGGTCTGTGGAATTTTTTTCCATTTCACTAACTTTTTTTTTTAGTGAATTATTTTCTTTTTCCAATTCACAGATCCTACTTTCTTGCGTGTTCTTTGTCTTTTCCAATTCACGGATCCTACTTTCTTGCAAGTTCTTTGTCTTTTCCAATTCACAAATCCTACTTTGTAGTGAATTCTTTATTTTTTCC
This sequence comes from Sarcophilus harrisii, assembly GCF_902635505.1. NCBI lineage: Eukaryota > Metazoa > Chordata > Mammalia > Dasyuromorphia > Dasyuridae > Sarcophilus > Sarcophilus harrisii. The sequence goes on from NC_045427.1 coordinate 602,590,508, forward strand.
AATTCATATTTCAGGAAGTTGTTGCTCTCTTGTAAGGCTTCTCTTTCCTTTCCCCATTTATCTTCTAACTCTCTTTTGAGACTTTTAATGGTCTCTTCTATGAGAGCATCATGTAAAGGAGGACAGTCTGATGCATTTTTGCTGTTTGAGGTCTCTTCAGGTTTGCTGACCTGCTCTTTTTCTGCATAGAAGCTGTCGATCGTTCTTTTCATCTTTTTATTCATGTTTTAAAGCCTTTAGGGTAGGTCTCCTAGGCAAGGGGGTTACCAGCTTCCTCTGCAGAGCAGGGAAAGATGTAAACCGATTTCCGGCTCCGAGGTATGGGAGTGCTCTGAGTGAGAGTTTTCCCTTCCCCCAACAGGAAGTGGATTCAGCACTGGCCGAGCTATCAAACTGCTTAGTAGGGCTGAGTGGATTATCGATTGCCCTCGGCTAGAGACTAAGTGGTGAAAGTGTCACCGCCCCAGGCCGGAGCCCCTTGTGGGACTGTGAGTATTAGCAGCTGACTGCAGACAGCCACAAACTCTGCCCAGTGTCTCTGCCTGATGCAAATCGGCCCTGGAAAAGCTCTATGGCCCCAAGCCGAGCTCCCCACTGCGCAGATTGGAGGCTAACCCGGGCTGTGTCCTCCTGCCGTGCAGGATCACAACTGCCCCAAGGAAAAGCCCTGTACTGCGGGTTGGGGCTGCGCGCTTGTGCTGAGATCTGTGCTCACCCTCGGTTTGAGACTCTCCTCGGAACCTAGTTTCTCTCCCCGTCTGCGCCGATCTCCCCCCTGGCCCCGGAACCAACCTTTTTTGGCGAGACTGCAGATTTTCTTCGGCCTGTGAGTTGTTCTACTTCTTATCTTTACAAATTGTAGCAGTCAAGACTATTTTTGAGGCTAGATATAATATTGATAAAGAGGGTAAGAGAAGAGCTTAGAAAGTCACGTGTGTCTTCTCCGCCATCTTGGCTCCGCCCCCTATCCAATCTATTTTCAAGACAATTGATTTCCCCTTTGCAACTTCTCTGGAATATGATCTCATTTTTCTTCTGACACTGACAATGCAGGTCTTTATCAACTCATGATCAGAACTATTACAAAAACCTCCTGGCAGATCTAACTTCCTCAAAGGCTATGCCAATCTCTTTTTCATGCAGGCATTAGAGTGATTTTCCTAAAGCACAAATCTGATCAACTTTTCTCCCTACTCAAGGAACTTCCTGTTGCTTCCACAATCAAATATAAGATCCTCTGTTTAGCATGCAAAGTCCTTTATCAACTGTCTGCCTCCTATCTCTCCAGTCTTCTTATACTTCACTTCTAAACATATTGTCTTCCATACTAACAGCATTGACCTTTTGGTTGTTCCACAGCCAAGTCATTATATCTGTCAATTGACGAGATTTTCTTTGTATTTCTCTTATATCTGGAATGTTCTCCTTCTGTTGCTTCTCTTACTAAGCTCCTTGTCTTCCTAAAATCCCAAACTTTACTGAAAGCCTTTCTCAATTCCTCTTAATTCTACTGCCTTTACTCTGTTAACTATTTCTGATTTCTACAGTATGTGCCTCATTCTGCATATATTTCCTTGCTTGCTGTTTTCCCATTAAATTGTATTTTCCTTGAAGACAAATACTATTTTTGTCTTTGTTTTTGTATGCCCAGTATTTAACCCAGTGCCCATAAATGATCTTGATAAATGTTTATTTACTGGTTGTTTGAATGATTTACCAGCATGCGCCTGAGCATATATTAAGTTTTGCCACAAAACTTTTAAAGCCATGATGTTTCTTTCTGCTTCATCTCAGCAACAGTGATAGTTTTGGAAAACATTGCAGGAAGCAGAGCCAAGATGATGGAGTAAAAGCATACATTTACCTGAGTTTTTCCCTAACCTCCTAAAAATATCCTTAAGTAATGATTCTAAATAAACTGTAGAATGGCAGAATACAGAAAAATACAGAGTGAAACAATTTTCTAGTCCAAGGTAATTCAGAAGCTTAGCAGAAAAGATCTGTTACACAAAAGTGAAAGAGAAGAGCAGTTCAGCACAATTCATGCCAGTGCAGACTAATCTCCCCAAAACAAGGAGCAGGACTCTGGACATTTGAATCAATAGCAACAACAGTAGTTTCCAAACCTCCCAGCCCACAAATGCAAATTATAATATAGAATGTCATCACGAAAAATCTAGTAGACCTAGATCAGAGTAAAGAGCAGTCTAGCAGAGATTCTGTCTGCATACCCCCTGAACCTGCAAACAAGGATTAGGCTTTGGGAATCATTTAAGTAAGAGTGTCAGCAGCTACTTCTGGAATTCTAACAACATATAGTAAGAGGACTGAAGGATATCATAGGGGTTTCTTCCCTAGCACTGAAGCAGGACTCTCTGACTTTGCCCATATTCAAATCTAGGTCACAATCCTTGGAGGCAGTTTTAGGGCAAGGAGTATTAGCATACCCCAACTTGTGGCTGCAGAGAGAAAAAAGCATAGTATGGGATAGTAGTAAAAACCTCTTTTTATTCATGACACCTTGGAAAATTTGAAAACAGCTCCCTAGAGATATTTCTAAAAACAGCTTTACAAAACACCTGAAATCTGGGACAATGTATCCTCTACCTGGGAAACATAGCCCTACTTTAACAACAAAGACTTAAAAGTCAAATAATAGTTTGAAGAAATTAGAAAAAAAAATCTGACTATAAAAAGTTACTATGATGACAAGAAAGATCAAAATCATATTCAGAAGAAGAAAATAAGTAAAATTCCTACATCCAAAGACTCCAAGAAAAAAAGAATTGTTCTCAGGCCATAAAGAGCATTTTGAAAATCAAGTAAGACAAGTGGAGTGCAAATCAAGAATAAAAACAAGAACACAAGAAAATTATGACAAAGCAGTCAACAGTGTGGTTAAGGAAACACACACACAAAAAAAAATCTATGAAAATGACAACTTAAAAAGAAAAAGACCAGGCAAAATGGTGAAAAACAGAAAGTGGATGAGAAGAAGAATCCCTTAATAAGCAGAATTGATCAAATTAGAGGAGAGAGACAAAAATTCACTGAAGAAAAAATCTTAAAAAGTGAAATTGGCCAAATGGAAAAAGAAATACAAAAGCTTACTAAAGAAAACAATTTATCAACAGCTAGAATTTGAGCAAATGAAAGCTAAAGATTTTATGAGAAATCAAGAAAAAATTTAATAAAACAAAAAATGGAAAAAATAGAAGACAACTTGAAATATATCATTGAAAAAGTCACTGACCTTGAGAGATAATTTAAAAATCTTGGATTACCTAAAAGCCATGACCAAAAAAATAGAGTCCAGATATCATTTTTCTGAAAACTATCAAGGAAAACTCTCATGATATGCTAGAACCAGAAAATAAAATAGATATGAAAAGAATCCACAAATCATGTGAAAGACATGTCAAAATTTAAACTCCCAGGAGCATTATAGGCAAAATCCATAGGTCCTAGGTTGAGCAGAAAATACTGTAGACAGAAAAAATAATTCAAGTCTCATGGAGTCATGGAGTCAGAATAACACAAGATTAAACAATTTCTATATTAAAGGATCAGAGGGTTGAAAGTTGGAAGAAGATATTCTGGAGAGCAAAAAAAAGCTTACAATTATAAGCAAGAATTACCTATCTTCAGCAAAACTGAGTATAATATATCAGGAGAAAAATAGATATTCAGTGAAATAGAAGATTTTCTGTATTTTGGGGTTTTTTTTGTTGTTTTTCCTGAGGCAATTGGAATTAAGTGAATTGCCCAGGGTTACACAGCTAGGAAGAGCAAGTGTCTGAGGTCAAATTTGCACTCAGGTCTTCCTGACTTCAGGGCTGGTACTCTATCTACTATGCCACCTAGGTGCCCTGGATTTTAAAATATTTTTAATGAAAAACTGGAGCTGAATAGAAAATTTGATTTTCAAATACAAAACTCAACAGAAGCATAAACAGGTAAACAGGAAAGGGAAATCCGAAGGGATTTAATAAGGTTAAACTGTGTAAATTCTTACATGGGGAGATGATATTTGTATCTTATATGAATATTCTTATTGCTAGGGCAGCCAAAAGGACTATGTACATAGAGGGCACAGATGTGAATTGAATATAAAGGAATAGTATTTTTTAACAAAGAGACAAGAAAATTAAAGATGGAGGCAGGAATGTCCTGGAATAAAGGAAAAGGGAGAGGAAGAATGGAATAAATTATCTCACTATAAGAAGAGGCAAGAAGAATGGGAAAGTAAGAATTGGCTCAAAGCAGGAATAATATAAAAACTAACTTGGGTATAAGAATCTATCTTCCTACAGAAAAATAGAAGGGGAATGGGGTAAGATAAGGAGAAGGTGATAGAAGATAAGGCAGTTTAGGGAGAGGTAATCATAAGAAAAACACTTTTGTGTGTGAGGGGAGGGAGAAAGAGAGGGGGAGAGAGAGAGAGAAAGAAAGAGAGAAAGAGAAAGAGAGAGAGAGAGAGAGAGAGAATAGAATAAATAGAAAGAAGGAAATAGGAGGGAAGGAAATAAAGTTAGCAATTGTAATTAAATTTTGAAGCATGTTTCTCTGATTAAGGTCTCATTTTTCAGACATATATATAACTGAGGCAAATCTATAGATAAAAAAATCTATAAAATTAGGAACCATTCTCCAAATGATAAATGATCAAAAAATATGAACATTTTCAGATCATATAATCAAGGTTTTCTGTAGCCATAAGAAAAAATGCTCCAACTTACTACTGATTGAAGAAATGCAAATAAAAACAAATCTTTGGTACTATCTCACATCTATTAGATTGGCTATTAGGACAGAAAAGGAAAATGACAATTGGTGGAGGGGATATGAGAAAGATGATACATTAATGCATTATTTGGTGGGGTTGTGAACTGATTGGACCATTCTACAGAGCAATTTGGAACTATATCCAAAGGACTATAAAATCCTGCATACTTTTTGACTATTACTAGGTCTATCACCTCAAAAAAGAAAAAAAAATGTCCTATATGTACAAAAAATATTTGTAGTAATTCTTTTCTGGTGGCAAAGATTATAAATTGAGGGGATGCCTTCAAGTTTGGCCCAAGTGAGCAATGATATGTCTATAATCAGTGAATTAGCCTATCTCATTTTGAGGATGGATAAGATACTCATGTCCAGCTAATTATAGTACTTTTTTTTTTTTTTACATTAGAAACCTTAAAAAACTACTCACCAAATCTTAGAAGAATCTCAATTTTCATTGATAGAACCAGAGCATTAACATTGACAAAAGCAAGGGTCCTTGGTTAATTTAATAAAATTCTAAGACTTAAATTCCCAGCTTGTTAAACATTGCAAAAGTATCAAAGATCATTTGAGATTCCTCAGAAACTTTACCTAAGTTTAGTTTTTAAGTCCTGTGAAATATGCATAAGTGTACCACACAAATTGTTTATTCCGGAAGTCCCAAAGTACTACAAAATATTTAGATAACATCATAAAAACTTCTGCTGCAAATCCTATTTTCCTTTCAGATCTAAACTCAACATATTCATTACATTCAACAAATAATTCAATATACATTTATGTTTTTAATAGTAGCTTTTTATTTTCAAAACATATGCAGAAATAGTTTTCAACATTCATCCTTGCAAAACCTTGTGTTCCAAATTTTTCTCCCTTCTTCCCACCTTCCTCCCCTAGACAACAAGTAATCCAATATAGGTTAAACAATTCTTCTAAAGATATTTCCACATTTTTCATGCTACACAAGAAATATCAGATGAAAAAGGGAGGAAAATTAGAAAGAAAATAAAAACAACCAAATAACAACAACAAAAAAAAGGTAAAAATACTATGTTGTGATCCCCATAGCCCTCTTTCTAAATCCAGATGACTCTCTCTATCACAGGTCTATTTGAATCAGTCTGAATCACCTCATTCAACATTTATTAATCCTGCTGCATGAACTCATCACATTGGGTAGTTCTTTTATAATCCCTTGAAATGCAAGTTAATTTAGTAGCCCTTCTTCACCAACTGGTTTGTAAATTCCCACTCAATAACCAAGCATATTCAATGCCATTCCAATTAAATTTGTCTAAAAATACTTTACTGAATTAGAAAAAATAACAACAGAATTCATTTGAAAAAAATTTAAAATCAAAAATATCAAAAGAAATAATGGGTGTGGGGGAAATAAAGGAAAGAATACTATTAACACCAGATCTTAAACTCTAGTACAAATAATTATCAAAACTATTTGCTACTGGCTAAGAAATAGAAAGATAAATCAATAGAATAGAGTAGCCACACAATTTTCAGCATGAAATCATCATAATAACTTTGTATTTGACAAGGTTAAATGTAAAAATGAGATTTTAAAATGAGAATTCATTATTTGGTATACACACATCTGTATGTATGTATAGGGAAAACAGAAAATCAATATGGCAGAGATTGGAAATGGATCGATATTTCATACAATTTACCAAATTAAGGACAAAATGGATGCATGACCTAGATATAAAGAAAGATTTAAAAGAACATGGAACATATTATTTGTCAGAATATATAGACAGACCAACAATTTATAAGTAAACAAGGGATAGAGAGAAAAATTAGGTGTGTAATTTTGGATTACATTAAATTAAAAATATTTTGTACAAATAAAGCAAATGTAGCTAAAATTAGAAGGAAAACAGAAAAATTGTGGGAAATGTATAGACAGTTTATCAGATAAAGATCTCATATCTAAAATATATAAAGAACTTTGTCAAAACTATAAGAATATAAATAATTTTGCAAAGGACAAATGGTCAAAGGATATGAACAGGCAGCTTTCCAATAAAGAAATAAAAAACAATTTAGGCATATAAAATATTTTCTAAACCATTATTGATTAGAGAAATGCAAATTAAAACAACTTTGAGATGTCATTTTATACCTTTCAGATTGGCAAAAAATGATAGAAGCAGAAATTGAAAAATGTTGAAAAGAATATGGAAAAATTGAGGCACTTAATTCTTTGTGGAACTTTAAAATAACTGAACCATTTTGGAGAGCAACCTGGAATTATGCCCAAAGAGTTAATAAACTATCTATACCCCATTATATAGAAATAGCTCTTCATGTTCTATTTCCAAATATGACTAGATAGAAAAGGAAAAGAATCTATATATTATAAAATGTTCATAGTTACTGTATAGTGATGTAAAACTAGAAATTCCAGGGATGCCCATCAACTGGAAAATAGTTGAACAAATTGTGGTATATGGTTATAATAGAATACTTCTCTCCTAAAAGAAATGATTAGCTCATTGATTTTAGAAAAATGTGGAAAGGCTTGAATGAAGTAATGAAGTGCAAAATGAGTAGAATGAAGAAAACTTCAAATATAGTAGTACAATATGGTTTCATGAACAACTTTGAGCAAATAAATTATTTCTGTGTATTGTAAATATTCAAATTAACTATAAAGAACATATGAAGAAAAACACTGTTTGCATCCAAAGAAAGAACTGATAAATAGAAGCATGTATAGAAAATTTACACACACACACACACCACATATCCATGTTTCTAATGATAGCCATCTCTTGGCAGAGGGGAGGAAAAAGAAAAAAAAGTAATTTCAATAATTTAGTTGTATATTTCAAAGGAATAGCAAGTTGTACATAATCGATTTATTCATTCATTTTCAATATTTTTATTGTACTGTTGTGAAACTATTTGTTTTATTCCTTAAATTAAAAATAAAATTTTAAAAAGAGCAACCCTTAAATCGTAAGCAAATTACTTAAGGAATATCTTCTATCAAACTATGGTTCAGGATTTGGGATTCAAAAAATAGAATCATTGAATTGATTTTTGTGCCATATTAATTCTATAATTAAATGATTAAGAATGCTAATTCTTTTGCCCAATGTTTCCCAGTACAAGTATTCATTGGAAATTGCCACAAAGGCACCATATCAAAAAGTTGATTGACATAAATTGAATATATTTATCACTCTCTAAGAGATTAAATCCAAGAAAGAACAAAATGAGTACAGGAATACACATATAAAAAACAAATGTAAAATTAGGAAACATAAAATAGATAAAAAGGTAGTCTGATAGGAAGTACAATTGAGGAGAATCAAAAAAAAAGTTTAATATTGTGAAGGGGTGCTTAAGGTGATACAGTCCTCATACAAGACTTTATCAGGAAAGTACAAATGGGAAATACTTTCCCCACCAAGGACTTGCCATAAAATTAAAATACAGTCACAATATGATAGACAAGCAAAGATGTAACTATAAGTATTTTTTAATCACTGAAAAGATTGGGAGAGTAATTGGATTTCCTAATGAAGAAAACTCCTAAGTGAGGAAAGCAGATCAACACTTTCTTCTCAACTTGTAACATCAGAGATTTTTTGGAGGCTAAGTAAGGTTAAGTGACTTGCTCAGACTCACAGGTGAGATGTTTCAAAGGAAAAACTTCAACCCCAGTCTTTTTGACTCCAAGATTAGTTCTCTACTCAGTATTCCATGTTGTCATAATCCTTAAAAGCAAAAGAATGTTTAATCTAATTCCAGTGAAATAAACATGAGTGCAGTCATTACACACATATATCTATGTGAATGGGACTGATTGGATGAAGTATTTCTCAGTATTGAGTCAATTGATCCCTGTTCCCAGAACTGGGACCCTGGCGAAGTCATTTGCTCTCTGAAGGGATGAACTTTGAACCCTGAATGAAATATAGGAAGTTGCAGAAAGTGACATGACTTGTGGGAGGCAGGCAGCATTGGTGACCATTGGTCAAGGATAGTTATGTCCTTTTAATCTATCCAATGAGAAGGCTCGAGTCTTTTGCTTTTAAACCCTGGACAAGCCAGAAGCTGGCTAGGTTCCAGGTGCACATGATGGAGTTGGGATGGCTTCCAGGTGTGTCTGGGCCTCTCCCTGCAAGGAATAAATGAATGTTTTCTCTTTGTACCTGATGATGTCTCTAATTAGTTAATTGGGAAGGGGGTCTTGTACCCAACCTGTCCCACACATAGGTACAAAAATAATAGAGAATTTTTAATTCCATTTGTTTAGTCACAGAGGATAAAACTCAAGAGAAATGAGTGAAAATTGCAGATGGTAGATTTCATCTCTCAGGAAAAAATGCTTAAATGTAATTCTTTAAAGATAGGATGTACTCAGCAATGGCTGAAGCTTCTCATTTTCAAACAGAGGGTGGTTAACTATTTGTCAGGGAATATTGTAGACAGGATTCTTGTTCAAATAGAATAGACCCAGAGCCTGGAGAAGATGGCCAAGCAGGTGAGTAAATTTAAAGCTCTCTAGATTTTCCTCACAAACAGAACAAATTCACTCTTTGGGGAAAACAAACCAATGAAAAAGCAAGAAGACTTGGGACAGGACAGGGGCCCTCCAGGGACAATCCAAGAGAAATTCCCCAGGCCAGGAATTAACCACATGAAATACAGATCCCTCCTGCTACCTCTGAAGAAACACCAAATGGGGAGCCCTTGAAGGAGCTGGGATTGGCTGGGGCCTCCGAGCTCCAGAACAACAGAAACTTTCACCTTCCATACTGTACAAAAAGTTGGGGTCTGAGTCTGGGAATTCTGAGGAAACCTCAGATGATTAGGAATGCTAGGCCTACCCATGGGACATGGTCTTGGTTGAGAAAGAACCAGCACACTGGGACTACAAAAGCAATGGGGCAGGGATGCTACTGGATGCTCCCATCACTTCTAAGAGGGGGGAGCTCTTGTTTGGGGTTCTAGGTCAGAGGGGAAAGCTGAAGTAAAGTTACAGGCATTACCCCCCACCCCACAATTAACAGTGCTTACACTAATACTTCAAATTAAAAATAAAATCATCAAGCAAAGAAGAAAGTACCAAACCACAGAAACTTAGTATTAGAATAGGGAAAACTGAGATTCATTTTCAGAGGAGGATATTGAAATTTAAAAAACAAAAACAAAAATTAAACTAAACAAACAAACAAAAAAAAACCAAGGTTCTTCTATCTCAAAGGGTAATATAAAATGGATCCCTTCCCAGAGGGAATTTTTAGAAGAACTAAAAAAAGGTTTTAAAAACCAAAGGAGAAGGGTTGAGAAAAAACTAAAAAACTAAAAAATTCCCTCTGGGCAGAGGGAAATATAAGATTATGAAAAAAAGTTAACCAACTAGAAAAAGAGGTCCAGAGTGATTTGGGAAATCAATTGGGGAATGGCTACATAAATTATGATATATGAAAGTAATGGAATTATTTGTTCTATTAAAAATTATGAACAAGCTGATTTTAGAAAGTTTTGTAAAGATTTACACAAACTGATGCAGAGTGAAACAAGCCAGAACCAGGAATACAAAACCAGCAAGATTGTGCCATGATTAACCATGAAAAACTTGATTCTTCTTAATAGCTCAGTGATCCAAGGCAATCCAATAAATTTTGCATAGTTTCTGCATCCAGAAAGAGAACTATGGAAATCAAATATAAATTAACACATGCTATATTCATTCTTTTCTGTTTTTTTTTTCTTTTTTGTCCCGATTTTTCTCTCCCAATATGTTTCATATATGTATACTTAAAAAGTTAATAATATACATGTATAACCAAAAAAAATTTTTTTAAAGAAAAAAATTAGAATTGGGCAAAGGGAAGGAAGTAAAGCTATAAGAGACCAAAAAATAACATAACAACATATCAAGAATGAAGAAATAGAACAGAATGTGAAACAAGAAAAACAACAGATCTAGAGAATAGATCAAGAAGAGAAAACATAAGTATAATTGAACTATCTAAAAGTTGTGACCCCCAAAAACAGCCTTGACACAATAATGCAACAAATAATCCAAGAAAATTATCCTGGAGTGACAGAACATGAGGGGAAAAGTAGAAATAGAAAAAATCCACTGATCCCTATCTCAAAGAGATTCTTTGTGGAAAACACAAAGCAATACAACTGCCAAATTTTGAAACCCCAAAACCAAAAAGGAATTTTTGCAAGAAACAATAAATAAAAACAATTCAAATATATTGAAGCTATGATTAGAATAGAATAGGTTGCATCAGTAGCTACAATAAAGGATCATAGGTTCTGGAATCATATATATTGACAATCAAAATAACTAGACCTTCAGCCAAAAAATATCATATCTAGCAAAAATTATCCATAACATTGAATGGAAAAAATAGCCATTTAACAAACTTGCAGATTTTCAGGACTTTGCCTCAACTAAACCCAAACTTAATAGAAAATTTAATATATAAGAGGCAATATCAAAGAAATTGCTTATGTTTTGAACTGATGCTAAGTGAAATCAGTAGATCTAGGAGATCATTATACAGGTCAACAAGATTATATGATGATCAATTAAGATGCACATGGCTCTCTTCAATAATAAGATAATTCAAACCAGTTCCAATTGTTGAGTGATGAAGAAAGGCAACTACACCCAGAGAGAGGACTGTGGGCACTGAGTGAAGTTCACAACATAGCATTTTCACTCTTTTTGTTGTTGTTTCCTTGCATTTTATTTTGCTTCTCTTTTTTTCTTATGCAGTACAATAATTGTAAAATATGCATACATATATTGGATTTAACATATATTTCTACCATGTTTAACATATATTGAACTACTTGCCATCTAGGGGAGGACATGGAGGAAGGGGGTGGGGTGGGAATTGGAACACAGGGCTTGTAAGGGTTAATGTTGAAGAATTGTCCACCCATATGTTTTGAGAAATAGAAAGCTTTAATAAAAAAAATAAGTTGCTTATATTTTTACATGAAAATAAATCACATATGTTTAAGATTAATATCAGAAATTGGGTAGCATAAAAGAAAGTTTGGGATAGAATTGAATATGATCTAATTTTAAAAAGCAAAACTGTCTAGGAAAAGGTAAAAATAGTAATTATGTTACACAAATGAGGTTCAGAGGAAGAATAGACAATCGTTAGATGGTGGAGGAGGACTTTTGAAAACCTATTCACATTGAGAATGGAATAAATAAGCAACACTATATATACACATTGAGAATGGAATAAATAAGCAACACTACATATACACCATGAAGGGAATAACATTCTCCAAAATCTATAAAAAAAATAAGGGGAAGTAAATAAGATAAAGTAAGGTATAGCAGGTTATGTGCATTTATGACACTGGGAAAAATATAGAGATTAATGGACAAAGAATAAAGGATAAGGTGAGGTATAAAAAGCAGGGTAGAGTTATTGTAGTGGTACAAGGTGTTTAGATTATGCGGAAAGGGGTGAACAGAGGGTGAGAGGATAGTATAGGATAAGGTGGAGTACAAAAGAGTGTTTATATTAAACAGAATGGCATATTGGGATGAAGAGAAGGAAAGAGTGGGGGAAAAAATAAGGGAGGGATCCTAGTTAGGGAAAGATAAAGTAATAGTAAGGCAAATTAAGGAGCCTAATTAAAGTAGCCAGGATAGGAGATAAGCACAACCACAAAGATTAGGGTTAGAATTTATTAGAAAAAAAATAGAACTAGTAATCATTGATCTTAGACAAAGTTGAGAAATCTACATTATACGTCAGCTGTATTAATATTGTTTTAAATGCATGTTTACATATGGGCAAATGTGTATATACATAAATGTGTGTGAGTATATGTAGGTATGTTTGTATGTAGGTATATGTATGTGTGTGTGTAAATATATGTATATGTGTGAGTGTGAAATATATATTATATATGATTTTATGTGTATATATATATATAAACATAATTTTATATACATGTATGTATACACATATACACACACATATATATATGTGTATGTATATATATATGTGCTTAACTGTACCTTTTTTGGGGGAGGTGGAGAGCGATGAAAGGAGGAAAAGAATAAAGTAAAAAGTGTACAGTGGAGAAAAAAAGAATAACCAACAAGAAGCAAAGGAATGATGGACACTCATGAATATAATCTCTTCTGTTATTATATATGCTTCCTTGAAATGGAAATTTGTTATATATATATTTGAATCCTCCCTGATGTTTTGCTGGATACATGAAAATGTTTTATTTTTTTCTTTTCTATCTCTTTTTCTATTTAATTAAATTTTTAAAAAAAGAAAAGAAGAAAGAATATAGAGTCTAATGTTTTTCTAACTTATTGATATAGGAAAAGGCCATTGAAAATCAATTCAATTTTTTATTAAAAGGAACTTTTTTTAAATGAATAGTGAAAAAGTGAAAGGTTTGATTAGAACTTTATCTTGAAAAATAAAACTAAAAATTATGAGAATAATATTATTTTCCTCACCTTTGATAAAACTTATATTGCAATTACAACCAAATATGCCTTCTTAAAACAAAGAATAAATCAAGTGTGGAAAGTATTTTTGGCTTTTTTTTTTTCAAACAAAAATATAAGACATTAAGACAGGGACCTTTTTCACCTCATATATGACTTCCACAGCATGACCATAAATAGAGCTATTGTAAAAATGTTCAAAGACTTCATCAAATTTCCCAATTATTTAGAACTTAATCCTTTTGTATTCAAACTATTGTCCTTTGAACAACCCACAAAAATCAGCAGAAGTCTGACCTATAAAAACTTTGACCCAAGGGATAGAGATAAACAGGACACTACTATTAAACTATGGAGAAGTATTTCAGTAGGGATTAATTTTAGGCATAGTTATAACATTAGTGAAAAATTTCATATTCTCCTAATTTTTGTTTCCTCATGCAGCCTCACAGGGAGATATCATAACGTACAAGATAGAAAGTCAGTCTGAGAATCAGAAAAAAATTTCCTCTAACTCCCAATGCTTTATGTGACACCAACAAAGTCATTTAATCTTTATGGTCCAGACAACTCTCTAAGACTATAAATTATGCAACAGTTGTTGCTTTCTGTTTATAGAAAAGTTTGCTCATAGAAATGAAATTACAGGCTCCCACCAAAATAAAATAAACTATTATAACAGTGAAAATTTGAATAAAGAGCACTGAATAATGAAGACAGCCTCCCTCATATATATTCCAGCACTTCTACTATAGATAAGTGATTCTGTGATTATCTACATTACTAGGGCAGTTTGGTTTTTAAAAGGATTTGAAAGTGGTGTTTAGTGGTATTTATTGACATGCATTTTAGGAAGTAACTGAAAAACACTTGAAAATCGGTTATATATGAGGCTTAATGAAAGTAAAGAATTTTTTTTTAAATTTGTTTTGGTTGTGTTGTTTTGTTTGTTTTTCATTCTTGTTCTTTTCATTTTTGTTTTGGTTTGTTTGAGGCTTTTTTGCAGCATTTCTCAACTTGAATACCCTTTTCCTCTTTTCCTCTTTATTTCTAGAGAGGACTTTTTGTATTTTTAAAGTTTTTTTTTTAAACTAACAGCCAAGGAAAGAAAAGGTAAAATGGAACTATTCTATAGAAAATGAAAATGGCTAGTCACAGAGAAAGATGGGAAGCAATACATAAATCTGTATTAAGATACTTGGGTTATGTTCTTGACTCTTCAATTTACTTTCTGAATGATCTTGAGTAAGCCATTTTCTATTCCATCCCTCAGTTTCTTCATTTGTGAAAGAAACAAATGAAATAATATATGAAAAATATTTGTAAACCATAAAGCACTATGTAAATTTCATCTATTATTATTCTTTCAAGAGTAAATTTGATTCAATATTAATCCAACATTCATTCCTGTCTAGTATAATGACTCACACATGAACTCTTCTTCCCTTTCTTTGCCCTATGTACATCAAGCCATAATCTACAAAGGCAAAAAATAAATTGTAATTTACTTTGCCAAAATGCTAGCAAACTCTCTGGGGAAAATCATGCTCACTCTAACACACAAAAGCAAAACATATATTTTGCATATTAAATGTCTGAAATAGCAAGAGCTTAGAAGTGATTTGAGGTTGGAAAACTAGTGTGACCTTCTAAAACTTTAATATTCTAAGTCATTATCTGAGATCAGGAAGTTCAATTAGTTGAAGTCACAAAAGACTAACTCTAGTCCTAGGTCCTATAAGTCTTACCTCCTTTTAACCTTGTGCTTCTTCCATAGTAATTTATATCCAAATGGATCCCATCATCTCAGGTGATTTCTATAACTGAAGATGCAGACAGAGTAAGCTCATCTTGGAAAAGTTAACCTCCTAATCACCATTCATTTTCATCCTGCACTATTATGTCACAGTGTAACCAAATTGTAGAAAGAAGACTGGATTTGGAGTCAGAGAATTTGCATTCAAATCCCAGGTCTTCCAAATGCTTGCTGTTTGACTTTGACAAGTTACTTCCATCAGAATACAGAGTCAATTCCACTTGGGTATGCATAGGGGATTTTTGCGGTTTTTTTTTAAGCAGTATTGATTGAATACACTATTTAAAGTCATCAAATTAAACTAAAACCTAATTAATTTTTCAAAATGGACAAAAACACTAACTTTGTAAAGCATTTATTATAATCAGAGCCTTTCATTTATATTAAAATATACAATAATCTTTTCAGTTTTACTTTTCTTAGGTAAAATAAAAGCATCTTTCCAAATTAATAATTGTTCCCTGCTGCAGCATGTGCTGAACAAATTCCTGAACAAATCCATATGTATGGCTGCTTATTTATTGTCTTTTCACCTTGTAGGACTATTCTAAATTAATGATTGTGTGCTTATATCATTTTAATAGTTAATTTTCCCAATTACATGTCAAAGCAATTTTTAACATTCGTTTTTACACGATTTTGAGTTCCAGAGTCTACCTGCCAAGGCAAAGTCAGGAATTATATGAAAACAATTACAAAACACTTTCCACACAAATAAAGCCAAATCTAATCTCTTGGGAAAATATCAAATGCTCATGGGTAGGTCTAGCTAATATAATACAACTGACAATTCTACCTAAATTAATCAACTTATTCATTGCCATACCAATAAACATTCTAAGAAATAATTTCAAACAGGTAGAAAAAAACAATAACAAAATTCATTTGGAAGAATTAAAGATCAAGAATTTCAAGGGAATCAATGAAAAAAAAATACAAATGAAGATGGCCTATTTGTACCAGACCTAAAACTATATTATAAAGCAGCCTCCAAAAAAACTGTTTGGTACTGGCTAAGAAAAAGAGTAGTTGCTCAGTGAAGTAGGTTAGGTTCACAGGACAAAATAATCAATGACTATAGTAATCTAGTGTTTGAACAAACCCAAAGACCCCAGCTTTTGGGGTACTCACTATTTGACAAAAATTTATGGGAAAATTGGAAATCAGTATTGCAGAAACTAAGCATTGACTCACATATAACACCCTATACCAAGATAAGATTGAAATGGGTTCATGATTTAGATAAAAAGAGTGATATTATAAGCAAATTAGAAGAGCCAAGGATTGTTTATGTCTCAGATCTGTGGAGAAGGAAAGAATTTGTCATCAGAGAACTCAAGTACATTATTGAATGAAAAATGGATAATTTTGATTATATTAAGTTAAATAGTTTTTGTTCAAACAAAACCAATGCAGACAAAATTGGAAGAGTAGCAAATATACTGGGGAAAATTTTTACATTCAAGGGTTCTAATAAAGATCTCATTTCTAAAATATATAGAGAATTGGTTCAAAATTATAAGAGTCCCAGCCATATGGACCCACACTTAACACCATATACCAAGATAAGATCAAAATGGCCATGATTTAGGCATAAAGAACGAGATTATAAATAAATTAGAGGAACATAGGATAGTTTATCTCTCAGACCTGTGGAGGAGGAAGAAATTTGTGACCAGAGATGAACTAGAGACCATTATTGATCATAAAATAGAAAACTTTGATTACATCAAATTAAAAAGCCTTTGTACAAACAAAACTAATGCAAACAAGATTACAAGGGAAGCAACAAACTGGGAAAATATCTTCACAGTTAAAGGTTCTGATAAAGGCCTCATTTCCAAAATATATAGAGAATTGGCTCTAATTTATAAGCAATCAAGCCATTCTCCAATTGATAAATGGTCAAAGGATATGAACAGACAATTTTCAGATGATGAAATTGAAACTATTACCACTCATATGAAATAGTGTTCCAAATCACTATTGATCAGAGAAATGAAAATTAAATCAACTCTGAGATACCACTACATACCTGTCAGATTGGCTAAGATGACAGGAGAAAATAATGATGAATGTTGGAGGGGGTGTGGGAAAACTGAGACACTGATGCATTGTTGGAGGAGTTGTGAACGAATCCAACCATTCTGGAGAGCAATCTGGAATTATGCCCAAAAAGTTATCAGAATGTGCATACCCTTCAACCCAGCAGTGCTACCACTGGGCTTATACCCCAAAGAGAAACTAAAGAAGGGAAAGGGACCTGTATGTGCCAACATGTTTGTGGCAGCCCTGTTTGTAGTGGCTAGAAACTGGAAAATTAATGGATGCCCATCAATTGGAGAATGGTTGGGTAAATTGTGGTATATGAATGTTATGGAATATTATTGTTCTGTAAGAATTGACCAACAGGATGAATACAGAGAGGCTTGGAGAGACTTACATGAACTCATGCTAAGTGAAATGAGCAGAACCAGGAGATCATTATATACTTCAACAACAATACTGTATGAATATGTATTCTGATGAAAGTGGATTTCTTTGACAAAGAGACCTAACTCAGTTTCAATTGATCAATGATGGATAGAAGCAGCTACACCCAAAGAAAGAACACTGGGAAATGAATGTCAACTGTTTGCATTTTTATTTTTCTTCCCACGTTATTTTTACCTTCTGAATCCAATTCTTCCTGTGCAACAAGAGAACCGTTTGGTTCTGCACATATATATTGTATCTAGGATATACTGTGACATATTTAACATGTATAGGACTGCTTGCCATCTAGGGGAGGGGGTGGAGGGAAAAAGGGGAAAAATCGGAACAGAAGTGAGTGCAAGGGATAATGTTGTAAAAAATTACCCTGGCATGGGTTCTGTCAATAAAAAGTTATTATAATAAATAAAAAAATAAAATTAGCACAAAAAAAAGAAAATATGAAGAAAAAAAATTTAAAAAGAGTCCCAGCCATTCTTCAATTGATAAATTATCAAAGGATATGAACAGACAATGTTCAGATGAAGAAATTAAAACCATTTCTAGTTATGTGAAAAAGTGCACTAAATCACTATTGATCAGAGAAATGCAAATTAAGACAACTCTGAGGTGCCACTACACATCTCTCAGATTGGCTAAGCTAACAGGAAAATATAATGAAAAATGTTGGACGAATGTGGGAAAACTGGGACACTAATGTATTGTTAGTGGTGTTGTAAACTTATTCAACCATTCTGGAGAGTAATGTGGGAACTATTCAGAAGCACTTCTACTGGGCTTGATCTCATAAAGGAGGGAAAGGAATCCACATGTGCAAAAATTTTTGTGGCAGCCCTCTTTGTAGAGGCAAGAAACTGGAAACTTTTGAATGGATGCCCATCAATTGAAGAATGGCTATATAAATTATGATACATGAATGTTATGGAATATTATTGTTCTATAAGAAATGATCAGCAGGATAATTTCAGAGAGGCTTGGAGAGACTTAGATAAACTATGATAAGTGAAATGGGCAGAACCAGGAGAACATTATACACGGCAACAAGATTATATGATGATCAATTCTGATGGACATGGATCTCGTCAACAATGAGCTGATTCAGGCCAGTTCCAATTGTCTTGGGTTGAAGAAAGCCATCTTTACCCAGAGAGAGGACAGTGGGAATTAAATGTAGACCACAACATAGTATTTTTGGTTTTTTTGTTGCTTGCTTGCATTTTGTTACTTTCTCATTTTTTCCTTTTTGATCTGATTTTTCTTGTGCAGCATGATATTTCTGGGAATATGTATGGAAGAATTGTACACGGTTGACATATATTGCATCACTTGCCCTCTAGGAGAGGGATTTTTTTTAGTTGCAGTCCCACTTCATTTATCTTCTTTCTCTATTTTAAACAGATAAGAATCTAGAGATATAAAACTTTCCCCAAGAACTCCTTTGGCTACATCCCATAAATTTTGATAAGTTGTCTCATTATTGTCTCTCTTTGATGAAATTATCAATTGTGTCTATGATTTATTATTTGACCCATTCATTCTTTTTTTTAATCATTTCATTCTTTTTTATTTTTATTTATCTTTTTAATTTTTTATTAAAGCTTTTTATTTTCAAAACATATGGACAGATAATTGTTCAACATTGACCCTTGCATAGCCTTGTGTTCCAGATTTTTCCCTGCTTCTTCCCATCCCCTCCCCAGATGGCAAGCAATCCAATACATGTTATACAAGTTAAAATATATGTTCAATCCAATATATGTAAAAATAATTATACAATCATCTTTCTGCATAAGAAAAATCAAATCAAAAAGGAAAGAAAATGAGTAAGAAAAAAGAATGCAATTGAACAATAAAAAAAGAGTTTGTGAACCACACTCAGTTCCCACAGACATCTCTCTGGTTCTTCATCACAAGATCTTTGGAACTGGTCTCAATCATCTCATTGTTGGAAAGAGTTAAGTCCATAAGAATTTATTGTCATACAGTATTGCTTTTGCCATGTACAATGATCTGGTTCTGTTCATTTCATTTAGCATAGTTCATGTAAATCTCTTCAGACCTCTCTAAAATCAACATGCAGATCGTTTCTTATAGAAAAATAATATTCCATAACAATAATATATCATAACTTATTCAGTAATTCTCCAATTGATGGGCATCCACTCAGTTTTCAGTTTCTTTCTGCTACAAAAAGGGCTGCCACAAATAATTTTGCACATGTGGGTACATTTCCTTCCTTTAAAATCTCTTTGGGATATAATCCCAATAAAAACAATGCAAAATCAAAGGGTATGCACAGTTTGATAACTCTTTGGGCATGGTTCCAAATTGCTCTCCAGAATGACTGGATCCATTCGCAGTTTTACCAACAATGTATCAGTGTCCCAATTTTCCCACGTCCCCTCCGACACTTGACATTATCTTTTCCTGTCATCTTAACCAATTTGAGAGGTGTGTAATGGTACCTCAGAGTTGTTTTAATTTACATTTCTCTGTGCAATAGTGATTTAGTGAACCTTTTAATATGATTATAAATGGTTTTAATTTCTTCATCTGAAAATTGTCCATTCATATCCTTTGACCATTTACCAATTAGAGAATGGCTTGAATTCTTATAAATTTTTAAGTCAGTTATATATTTTAGAAATGAGACCTTTATCAGAAACCTTAATTGTAAAAATATTTTCCCAATTTATTGCTTCCCTTCTAATCTTGTCTACATTCATTTTGTTTGTACAAAAAGTTTTTAACTTAATATAATCAAAATTATCTATTTGGTGTTCAATTATGAGTTCAGATTTTCTTTAGTCACTAATCCCTTTCTTCTCCACAGATCTGAGAGGCAAACTATTCTATGTTCTTCTAATTTGCTTACAATATCACTCTTTATGTCTAAATCATGAACCCATTTCCACCTTATCTTCATATATGGTGATAGATGTGAGTCATTGCCTAGTTTCTGCTATACTCATTTCCAATTTTCCAGGAAGTTTTTGTCAAATAAAGAATTTTTATCCCAAAAGCTGGGATCTTTGGGTTCGTCAAAAACTAGGTTACTATAGTTATTGATTATTTTGTCCTGTGAACCTAACCTATTCCACTGATTGACTACTCTCTTTCTTAGCTAGTACCAAATAGTTTTGATGACCATTACTTTATAATATAGTTTTAGGTCTGGCACAGCAGACCACCTTCATTGGCAGTTTTTTTTTTTCATTAATTCCCTTTAAATTATTGACTTTTTATTCTTCCAGATGAACTTAGTTATTTTTTCTAGGTCTGTAAAATAATTACTTGGGAGTTTGACTGATATGGCACTAAATAAGTAGATTAATTTAGGTAGTATTGTCATTTTTATTCACTTAGTGTACCCATAAGCTCTTGATATTTTCCCAATATATTAGATCTGACTTTATTTTTGTTGAAGGTGTTTTGTAGTTGCTTTCATATATTTCCTGACTTTCCCTTGGCAAATACATTCCCAAGTATTTTATACTATCAAAAGTTATTTTGAATGGAATTTCTCTTTTTCTCTCTTGCTATTGGACTTTGTTAGTTATGTGGATTTATTTTGTATCCTGCAACTTTGCTAAAGTTGTGAATTGTTTCTAGCAGTTTTTTAGTTGATTCTCTAGGGTTCTTTGAGAACATCATCATATCATCTGCAAAGAGTAATGATTTGGTTTCCTCATTACCTACTCTACTTCTTTTTTTTTTCCTTCTCATTGCCAAAGCTAATATTCATAATGCAATATTGAATAGTGGTGGTGATAGTGGGCAACATTGTTTCACTCATAATCTCATTGGGAATAGTTTGTCCCCATTCCATATGACGCTTCCTGTTGGTTTTAATAGATGGTGCTGATCATTTTAAGGAAAAATCTATTTGTTCCTATATTCTTTAGTGTTTTTAATTGGAATGGGTGTTGCATGCTATCAAATGCTTTTTCTGCATCCATTGAGATAATCATATGATTTTTGTTAGTTTGGTTATTGATATAGTCAATTATGGTAATAGTTTTCCTAATATTGAACTAGTCCTGCATTCCTGGCATAAATTCTACTTGGTCATAGTGTGTATCCTGGAGATGAATCTCTGTAATCTCTTTGCTAATATTTTATTTAAGATTTTTGCATCAATATTCATTATGGAAATTAGTCTATAATTTTCTTTTTCTGTTACTGACCTGGTTTAAGCACCATGTCTGTGTCATAAAAGAAATTTTCTAGAAGTCCTTCTTTCCCTATTTTTTCAAGTAGTTTGTATAGTATTGCAATTAATTTTTCTTTAAATGTGTAGTAGAATTCACATGTAAATCCATCTGGCCCTGGAGATTTTTTTCTTAGGGAGTTAATAGCTTGTTCTATTTCTTTTTCTAAAATGGGATTATTTAAATAATTTATTTCCTCTTCTGTTAACCTGGGCAATCTATATTTTTGTAGACATCCTTCCATTTCACTTAGATCATCAAATTTATTAACATATAGTTGGGCAAATTAACTCCTAATTATTGCTCTGATTTCTTCATTGTTGGAAAGTTCCCCCTTTTCATTTTTGAGACTAACAATTTTATTCTTTCTTTCCTTATTCTAATAAAATTAACTAATGGTTTTTCTATTTTGTTGCTTTTTTATAAAATTGACTTTTGCTTTTATTTATTAATTCAAGGTTTTCTTATTTTGAATTTTATTAATCTCTCCTTTTATTTTCAGAATTTCAAATTTATATTTAATTGAGGGTTCTTAATTTGTTCTTTTTCTAGGTTTTTTTAGTTGTAAGCCCAATTCACTGATCTTTTCTTTCTCTATATTATGCAAGTAAACTTTTAGAGATATAAAATTTCTTCTAATAACCACTTTGGCTGCATCTCACAAATTCCCTTTATTGTCATTCTCTTGAATGAAGTTATTGATTCTGTCCATGATTTGTTGTTTTTACCCATTCATTATTTAGGATTGTATTATTTAGTTTCTGATTTAGTTTTTGGTTTATTTTCCCCTGGCCTTTGTGAGATTTTTATTGCATCATGATCTGAAAAAAATTAATTTACTAGTTCTACCTTTCTGCATTTGATTTTGAGGTTTTTATGCCCTATTATATGGTCAATTTTTGTGTAGCTTCCATGAACCACGAAGAAAAAAGTAAACTCCTTTCTGTCTCCATTCAATTTTCTCCAAAGATCTATCATGCTTAAAAATTTTAATATTCTGTTTACCTGCTTAATTTATTTCTTATTTATTTTGTGCTTCAATTTATCTAATTCTGATAGAGCAAGATTGAGATCCCCACCAGTATAGTTTTGCTGTCTATTTCTTCTTGCATCTCTCTTAACTTCTCTAGGAATCTGGATGCTACACCACTTGGTGTATATATGTTTAGTATTCATATTGCTTCATTATCTATGGTAACTTTTTAGTAAGATATAGTTTCCTTCCTTATTTCTTTTAATTAGATCTGTCTTTGTTTTTACTTGATCTGAGATCAGGATCACTACCTCTGGTTTGTTTTTACTTCACCTGAAGCATAATAAATTCTGCTCCCGTCCTTTACCTTTATTCTGTATGTCTCACTCTGCTTTAAATGTGTTCCTTGCCTGGAGAGACTTACATGAACTGATGCTGAGTGAAACGAACAGGGCCAGGAGATCATTATATACTTCAACAACAATACCATATGATGATCAATTCCGATGGACATGGCCATCTTCAGCAATGAGATAAACCAAATCAGTTCCAATGGAGCAGTAATGAACTGAGCCATCTACACCCAGCAAAAGAACTCTGGGAGATGCCCATTGAATTCCCAATCCCTATATTTTTACCTGACTGAATTTTGGATTTTCTTTACAGGCTAATTGTACAATATTTCAGAGTCCGATTCTTTTTGTACAGCAAAATAACAGTTTGGTCAGGTATACTTATTGTATATTTAATTTATACTTTAATATATTTAACATCTACTGGTCATCCTGCCATCTAGGGGAGGGGGTGGGGGGAAGGAGGGGAAAAATTGGAACAAAAAGTATGGCAATTGTCAATGTGTAAGAAAAAATGTGTTCCTTGTAAACTACATATTGTAGGATTCTGACTTTTAATCCAGTCTGCTATCTGCTTCTGTTTTATGGGAGAGTTCATCCCATTCATACTCACAGTTAACATAACTAATTCTGTATTTCCTACCATCTTATTTACTTCAAGTTATGCTTTTCTTTTTCCTTTCCCCATTTCTTTTCCCCAGTCTTCTCCCACTTTCCTATAAGTTGAGACAAGTTTTTCTGTGGAACCAAATAAGTCTGATATTCTCTCTTTGTGCCAAATTTATGAGAGTAAGATTCACACAATGTTCATCCCCTTCCCTTTTTTCCCTCAATTATAATAGTTTTTTTTTTTTTTGCCTTTCTGTGAGATGTAATTTCCCTTATTTTACCTCCTTTTCCCTTTTTTCCCAATACAATCCCCTTTCTACCTCTAGTTTCTTTTTCATATTATCATAATAAAATCAAATTATACTCACACTCTCTAAGTATACCCATACTAGACTATAGTTCTCAAGTGTTCCATCTTTTTACCTTTTTATGCTTCTCTTGACTTCTGTATTTGGAGATCAAATTTTTTTCTTCAACTTTGCTCTTTTCATCAGAAATAGATGAAATTAACTTATATTGTTGAATGTCCATCTTCTTCCCTAAAAGACAGTATTTATTTTAGCTTATTCTTGGCTGTAATCCCAGTTCCTTTTCCTTTCAGAATATTGGAATCCAGACCCTTTGATCTTTTAAGGTGAAAGCTGCTAGATCCTGGGTAATTCTGATTGTGACTTCTCAGTATTTAAATTGTGTATTTTTGTCTGCTTACAATATTTTTTCCTTGGTCTAATAATTCTGAAATTTAGCTATGCTATTCCTTGGAGTTTTAATTTTGGAGTCTCTTTCAGGAGGTGATGAGTGAATTCTTTCAATGGCTATTTTACTTTCAGATTCCAGGACATTGTGGCACTTTTTCTTTATGATTTCCTATAAGATGATGTCTGTTTTTTTGTTTTTTTGTTTGTTTGTTTGTTTGTTTTACTATATGTTTATTATGCATCAGACTTTATAATAAGTGCTGGAAAACAAAGTTAAAACAAAACAAATACAGTCCCCACTTTCAGGGAGTTTACAATCTAACTGGATGTGAATAACGCTGAAAAATTGTATTTCCTCAGTGTTGCAAGCTTTGAGGTAGTGTAGGATTGGTATTGTGGGTACCAGTGACTAAGAGGTTTTCAGAATGTGAGAGGTTAAGGAAGATTAGGATTCATAGAATAATTAAGTGATTAATAGAAGCCTTGAGCAAACAAGAAATTGGGGTCTAAGAAGGCACAGGTGGATTCAGCCAATTAGAAACACTCTTGTGATTTTGAGACAAACACAAATTTAATAGCCTATCCAGTTCAAACTAGTTGGGGTCAATGACCTGACTTGACCAAATCACTATTGCACTTGCTTAATAGGTTAATTGAATATTAAACAACACATCCAAGAGGAGGACTTTTCCACCATTTTTGAACATACGATGTGTGATGGTGGGGGGAGTATTTTATTCCTATTAAGGGGAAATATGTAATGATGTAGTGGGTATATCAGAAAGAATGCAAACCAAGATGAAATGGACCAATCTGTTCTCTGAAGGGAGGAGCTGCATCACACTTAACAAATATAAAGTTTCCCTCATTTCTGTACTCAGTGCTCCCTCTTCCCGAAAAGGAGTGAGGCCCACTTCTGGCCAGAAACATTAAGATGATTCCTTAAGATTATTCTTTAATAAAATTTCCTTGATATCTGATTTTCAGTGTCAAGAGTATTATTTTTAACACTGGGAATACAACATGTAAACAATTTTGTACAAACAAGATATATACAGCACAAAGTTGAAAAAATCAAAAAGGGAAGGCATTAGCATTGAAGACGTCCAGGAATGGCTTTTTGCAGAATTTCTTTTTCTTTATTAGAGCTTTTTTATTATTCAAAACATATACATGGATAATTCTTCAACATTAACTCCTGCAAAACTTTGTGCTGGAATTTTCTCCCTCCTCCCCCATCTCCTCCCTAGATGACATAGTTAAACATGGTGGAAATATATGTTAAATCCAATATATGCATACATATTTATACAATTATCTTGTTGCCCAAGAAAAATCAAATCAAACCAGAAAAAATGAGAAATAAAATAAAATGCAAGCAAACAACAATAAAAAAGTGAAAAAGTTATATTGTGAATCATACTCAGTTCTCACAGTCCTCTCTCTGGATGTAGATGGCTGTCTTCATCATAAGACTATTGGAACTGGTTTGAATAATCTCATTATTGAAGAGGGCCACATTCATAAGAAATAATTATTGTATAATCTTGTTATTGCCATGTACAATGGTCTCCTGGTTCTTCTCATTTCACTTAGTTTCAGTTCATTCAAGTTTCTCCAGGCCTCTCTAAAATCATCCTGCTAATCATTTGTTACAGAACAATAATATTTCATAACATTCATATTACATAACGTATTTAGCCATTCTCCAACTGGTGAGCATCCACTCAGTTTCCAGTTTCTTTCCTCTAAAAAAAAAAAAGTGCTGCCACAAACATTTTTGCACATGTGGGTCCCTTTCCTTCCTTTAATATTTCTTTGGGATATAAGCCCAGTAGGAACATTGCTGGATCAAAGGGTATGCAGAGTTTGATAAGTCTTTGGGCATAGGTCCAAATTGTTCTCCATAATGGTTGGATCCATTCACAATACAGTCCCAGTTTTTCCACATCCCCTCTAACATTCATCATTTTTTCCCCTGTGTTCTTAGCCAATCTGAGAGGTGTGTAGTGGTATCTCAGTTGTCTTAATTTGCAGTTTCTCTGATCAATAATTATTTACAGCACCTTTTCAAATGACTAGAAATGGTTTCAATTTCACCTGAAAATTGTCTGTTCATATCGTTTGACCATTTATCACTTGGAGAATGGCTTGAATTCTGATAAATTTGAGTCAATTCTCTATATATTTTAGAAATGAGGCCTTTATGAGATCAGATCTCTTTTATCCCGGCTTTCAGGAAGTCCAATAATACTTAGATTCTCTCTCCTAGATCTTTTTTAGTGTATTATTTTCTTCATTTACCTTTTTTAAGCTCCTTTTGTATTTGGCCAATTGAATTCTTTTGTTCAATGCATTTTTTTTCATTTCACAAATTCTGTTTTTCAATGAGTTTTCAATGAGTTTTTCATATCTATTTTATAAGGAGTTATGTCATTTTCCCATTTCATCAAATCTTTTTTAAATAGTTTTCTTCAGACAATTTTTGCTTTTCCTTTTCTATAACCTTTTGCAAAAATCTCATTTCCCTTCCCCATTTTTCTTCTCTCTTTTAACATCCTTTTGGAAGTCTTCCAGGAAAGTCTTGTGCAATGGGAACAATTCATATCTCCTTTTGGAACTTCATCTGGAGTTGATTCGCCTTTAGGAACCTCAGGGTTTGAAGTCTGTTCTATCTCTCCATAAAAGTTGTTTGTTGTCAGAATTCCTTTTGCTTTTTATTCATTTCTTTTAAAAAGTTGAGATCTGCTCTTAAGGCAGAGAAGTGACAGCTGCTTTAGTTTGCCCTTGAGCCAGTGTTTCTAACTGACTTCTGGATGCTGGGTAATTGTGGCCAGTTCCTGAGTTCTTGCAGGGATCAATGACTTACAATTTGCATTTTGTATTCACTTTTGGGTGTTTTACAGCAAATCTGCTAAGACCTACTCGCATTCAGGACAGAGTAACCTAAGAGCCTCACAGTAAATTTCCTGGTGCAAGGTTGCACAATGCTCTGGCTCCCCACCCCAGTTCTTTGCCCTGGGCTCCCTGGGCTACAGTCTGGGTCTGGCAGACTGTCTCTCTGCTCATTTGAGAGACCTGTTCTGAAGTTCTTCCAAGGTATCCTTTTCTGGGAATGTGTTGTATTCCAGGTATTTGTGGGTTTTGTCACTCCAAAACCAGTTTAGACACTTAATCTACTATTGATTTGAAGATCAGAGGAGATTACAAAAAGTCTTGTTTGTTCTCTGCCATCATGGCTCTGCCCTCTCACACATTCTTTAGGATCAGATTATTTAATTTCCAATTAATATTTGGTCTATTTTTCCTGGCACTTTATTACATGTAATTTTTATTACATCATGAATGGAAAAAGATGCATTTACTATTTCTGTATTTCTGAATTTGATTTTGAGGTTTTTAAGCCCTAACACATGGTCAGTTTTTGGGTACCTCTAAGAAAAAATATATTCCTTTCTGTCTCCATTTAATTTTTTTCAAAGGTCAGTTCATAGTTAGTGTCTCTAAAATTCTATTTACCTGCTTTAATTTCTTTCTATTTATTTTGTGATTTGATTTATCTAGTTCTGTTAGAGCAGAGTTGAGATCCCTCACTAGTATAATTTTGCTGTCTAATTCTTTTTGAAGCTCTCTTAATTTGTCCTCTAGGAATTTGTATGCTATACCTCTTGGTGCATATATGTTTAGTATTGACATTACTTCATTATCTATGGTACCCTTCAGCAAAATGCAGTTTCCTTCCTTATTTCTTTAAATTAGATCTATTTTTGTTTTTGCTTTATGAGATTAGTTTCACTACTCCTGCTTTTTTTTTTTTTTTTTTTTTTTTTTTACTTCAGCTGATGCATAATAGATTCTGCTCCAGCCTTTTACCTTTTATTCTATATGTGTCACTCTACTTTAGATGTATTTTTTGAAAACAATTTATTGTAGGATTCTGGCTTTTAATCAAGTCTGCTATCTGCTTCCATTTTATGGGAGCATTCTTCCCATTCATATTCACAGTTAAAATGACTAACTCTGTATTTTCAGCTATCTTATTTTTCCCAAGTTATACTTTTTTATTTCCTTTCTCCCTCTCCCTCTTTCCCAGTATTTTGCTTCTGATCACCACTCTTTGTTCCAGTAACTAGTGGGAAAATCACATAACTCCTTATAAAAATAGTGGCCATTTACTGGGTTCTGCACTGATGTTGCCCTGAGTCCCATGAGGGATCCCCATTTCTGATGCTACACTGAGGGGATGGAATTAGTAGTTGTTGTTGGTAGCCATAGAAATATGGCAGTTACCACTGAACTGGGCTCCTAGTGGTGATGTCTGGCTGAGGCTGGTTGGGTGTTTCTGCATTGCCTTGGAGCTACATTAAAGCATTTGGCAGTCTAGCTTCTAGAGACTGCCCCTTTTTGCCAGGAACTGTGCTGACACATGTGAAATTGTAGCTCCTGGAGGATTTCTATTTACTCAGAGATGAGTATTTCATTTCTTAATGGTCTTACTAGTAAACTTCCAAGGTTTGCAATTGATGAACAAGAAATTATTTCTGATATAACTTACCTTTGAAACTAAGTTCATTTTCGTTTTCATCATATTAAATATTTCACCATATTTCACCATATTTCTTGTTTGAATGTCTTCCATAAATTCAGATGTATATAATATTTTTCCTATGTCTTTAGGGTCACTGTAGAAATCTCAAGTCTCAGAAAATTCACAAAATAGGATTTCCATTATCCTCACTTCTCAATAATTTCTTTAATATTTCAAGTTTCCCTCGAAACTGAATGTCTTACCTAACCCTTTCAATAGCATCATTGTAATTCAAGCACATAACTAAAATAGCAGGGCTTGAGACTCAGGAATCTTGAGTTCTAATTTTAGTGTTTTTATTGTGTCACAGTCATAACTTCAACAGATGATACCATTTCTCCAGAATTCAGTTCTCTGAAAATTAATGATATGGAACTAGCTGATAAGATTTTAAACCTCATCTTATTGCCATAATCAAGCCCAACATGATTAGTTTGGAAATGAAGCAACTTTGATAAAGGGAGACTTATTTTTCTGAAGTTACAAAGGTAATAAAGAAAGACCTAGGTGTAATTTTGGCTAAAGTGCTAGGCTTAGAGTCAGGAAGATCTGAGTTCAAATCCAGCCTCAGACACTTACTAGTGGTATGACACTGGACAAATAACTTCTAGCTGACTCAGTTTCTGTACCTGCAAAGTTAGAAAAATAATAGAACCCTGGGGGGCGGAGCCAAGATGGCGGAGAAGACACACGCGACTTTCTAAGCTCTTCTCTTACCCTCTTTATCAATATTATATCGAGCCTCAAAAATAGTCTTGACTGCTACAATTCGTAAAGATAAGAAGTAGAACAACTCACCAGCCGAAAAAAATCTGCAGTCTCGCCAAAAAAGGTTGGTTCCGGGGCCAGGGGGGAGATCGGCGCAGACTGGGAGAGAAATTAGGTTCCGAGGAGAGTCTCAAACCGAGGGTGAAGGCACAGATCTCAGCACAAGCGCGCAGCCCCAACCCGCAGTACGGGGCTTCTCCTTGGGGCAGTTGTGATCCTGCACAGCAGGAGGACGCAGCCCGGGTTAGCCTCCAATCTGCGCAGGGGGGAGCTCGGCTTGGGGCCATAGAGCTTTTCCAGGGCCGATTTGCATCAGGCAGAGACACTGGGCAGAGTTTGTGGCTGTCTGCGTTCTGCGGTCTGCGCTCAGCTGCTAATACTCACAGTCCCACAAGAGGCTCCGGCCTGGGGCAGTGACACTTTCACCCCTTAGTCTCTAGCCGAGGGCAATCGCTAACCCACTCAGCCCTACTAAGCAGTTTGATAGCTCGGCCAGTGCTGAATCCACTTCCTGTTGGGGGAAGGGAAAACTCTCACTCAGAGCACTCCCATACCTCGGAGCCGGAAATCGGTTTACATCTTTCCCTGCTCTGCAGAGGAAGCTGGTAACCCCCTTGCCTAGGAGACCTACCCTAAAGGCTTTAAAACATGAATAAAAAGATGAAAAGAACAATCGACAGCTTCTATGCAGAAAAAGAGCAGGTCAGCAAACCTGAAGAGACCTCAAACAGCAAAAATGCATCAGACTGTCCTCCTTTACATAATGCTCTCATAGAAGAGACCATTAAAAGTCTCAAAAGAGAGTTAGAAGATAAATGGGGAAAGGAAAGAGAAGCCTTACAAGAGAGCAACAACTTCCTGAAATACGAATTGGAAAAGTTAAAAAATTCCCAGGAAGTGCAGGGAAACAAAATTGGTGAATTGGAAAAATAAAGAACTCGCAAGAAAGTAGGATCCATGAATTGAAAGACAAAGAACACGCAAGAAAGTAGGATCTGTGAATTGAAAAGAAAATAATTCACTAAAAAAAAAATTAGTGAAATGGAAAAATTCACAGACTAAAACAATACATTCAAAACTCAATTGGACATATACAGAAAGAAGTAAAAAGCTATTGAAGAAAATAATTCTTTAAAATTAGAACTGAACAAATTGAAACTAATGATTCATTGAGACAGCAAGAATCAGTCAAGCAAAACAAAAATGACAAACTGGAAAACCACGAATTATCTACTTGCAAAAACGACAGAACTTGGAAAATAGATCTAGGAGAGATAATCTGAGGATTATTGGACTTCTGAAAACTATGATGAAAAAAAGAGCCTAGATACTATTTTACAAGAAATCATCAAAGAGAACTGCCCAGATGTAATAGAATCAGAAGGTAAAATAGGCATTGAAAGAATTCATCGAACACCTTCTGAAAGAAACCTAAAATAAAACCCTAAGGAATATTGTGGCAAAAATATTACTATAAGATTAAGGAAAAAATTTTACAAGCAGCCAAAAAAAACCATTTAAATACCGAGGTGCCACAATAAGATCACCAAGATCATGCTACTCTACATTAAAGGAAAGAAGGGCCTGGAATATGATATTCCAAAAGGCACAAGAACTGAGATGCAGCAAGAATAAACTACCCAGTAAGCTGAGCATTTTCTTCCAGGGAAGAAGATGGACATTTAATGAAACAAATGAATTCCATTTGTTTCTGAAGAAAAAACCAGAACTAAACAAAAATTTGATCTCCAACCATAGAACTCAAGAGATGCAGAAAAGGTAAAAATAACTCTTGAGAATTGTATTTCTGTTGTGGATATACAAAAAGAATACATGTATAATTTGATTGTACTGATATAACATAAAAAGGGAAGTAGATATGGAAAAGGAATGATGAGCAGAATAAGGTGGGAAAGGAGGGATAAAAAGGAAACCACATCCCACAAAGAGGCTAAGGAAACTTATCATATCTGAGGGAATTTAGAGAGGGAGGAACATTGTGTGAATCTTACCTCATCAGAGTTGCTCAAAGAAAAAATAATGACATTGTTTTAAGAAAATTCTCTCTGCCCAGAAAAAGCAGGGGAGAGGAAAAGGAAAAGAAAAGAGTAATAAGGGAAGGAAGGGGAAAAGACTCAAAGGGGAGGAGGGATTATAAAGAGGATAAGATCGTAACAAGAGGGGTACATAAGTTTAAAAGGGGAAAGAGGATTGGGAGGCAGAATAAGTAAAGCACAATCTAGAGGTTAATAGGATGGCAGGAAATACAGATTTAGTAATTCTAACTCGTAAATGTAAATGGGATGAACTCCCCATAAAGAGGAGGCAGATAGCAGACTGGATCAAAAGTCAGAACCCTACAATATGTTTGTTTACAAAACACATTTAAAGCAGGGGATGCATATAGAGTAAAAGTAAAAAGGCTGGAGCAAAATCTATTATGCTTCAGGTGAAGTCAAAAAGAGGTAGCCATCCTATCTCAGATCAAGCAAAAGTAAAAATTGATCTAATTAAAAGAGATAAGAAGGTAACACATCCTGCTAAAGTTACATAAACAATGAAGCAAATCAATATTAAACATATATGCACCAATGTATGGACTCAACTTCCTAAAGGAGAAGTTAAGAAGTTGCAAGAAGAAATAGACAACAAAACTGTAATAGTAGGAGATCTCAACCTTGCACCTCAGAATTAGACAAATCAAACCACAAAACAAATAAGAAAGAAATTAAAAAGTAAATATAATATTAGAAAAATTAGGTATGTTGGATCTTTGAGAAAAATTGAATAGGAGATAGAAGAGAATATACTTTCTTCTCAGCAGTTCATGGAACCTATTCAAAATTGACCATATATAGGACATGAAGACCTCAAAATTAAAGCAAGAAAGCAGAAATAGTAAATGCTTTCTTTTCAGATCATGATGCAATAAAAACTACATTCAACAAAAGTTAGGAAATAGACCAAAAAGTAATTGGAAATTAAACAACTCATCTTAAAGAATGATTAGTGAAGCAGCAAATTATAGATACAATTAATAATTTCACTCAAGATAATGACAATGATGAGACATCATACCAAAATTTGTGGGATGCAGCCAAAAGCGAGTAATAAGAAATTTTAAATCCTAGAGGCTTACTTGAATAAAACAGAAAAGAAAAGATTAATGAATTGGGCTTGCAACTAAAAAACTAAAAGACCAAATTAAAACCCCAATCAAATACTAAATTGGAAATTCTAAAATTAAAGGAGAAATTAAAAATATTGAAAGTAAAAAACTATTGAACTAATTAATAAAACTAAGAGTTGGTTCTATGAAAAAGCCAATAAAATAGATAAGCCTTTGGTAAATCTAATTAGAAAAGGAGGAGGAAAATGAAATTAGTAGTCTTAAAATGAAAAGGAGAACTTTCCACCAATGAAGAGGAAATTAGAGAAATAATAAGGAGTTATTTTGCTCAACTTTATGCCAATAAATTTGATAACCTAAGTAAAATGGATGACTACCTCCAAAGATACAGACTTCCTAGACTAACAGAGGAAGAAGTAAATTGCTTGAATAGTCCCATTTCAGAAAAAGAAATAGAACAGGCAATTAAACAACTCCCTAAGAAAAAATCCCCAGGACCAGATGGATTTACATGTGAATTTTACCAAACATTTAAAGACCAATTGGCCCCAATGCTATATAAATTATTTGATAAAATAGGGAATGAAGGAGTCCTACCAAATTCCTTCTATGACACAGACATGGTACTGATACCTAAATCAGGTAGGCTGAAAACAGAAAGAAAATTAAGACCAATCTCCCTATGAATATTGATGCTAAAATCTTAAAAAGATATTAGCAAAAGACTACAGAAAATCATCTCCAAGATAATACACTATGATCAGTAGGATTTATACCAGGAAATGCAGGGCTGGTTCAATATTAGAAAACTATCAATATAATTGGCCATATCAATAACCAAATTAACAAAACCATATGATCATCTCAATAGATGCAGAAAAAGCATTTGATAAAATCCAACATCCATTCCTATTAAAAACACTTGAAGTATAGGAATAAATGACTTTTCCTTAAAATAATCACGCATCTATTTCAAACCATCAGTAAGCATCATATGAATGGAGACAAACTGCAACCATTCCTAATAAGATCTGGAGGAAACAAGGTTGCCCACTATCACCGTTACTATTTAATATTGTATTAGAAACACTAGCTATAGCAATAAGAGCTGAGAAAGAGATTAAGGAATAAGAATAGGCAATGAGGAAGCCAAATTATCACCTTTGCCGATGACATGATGGATACTTAGAGAACCCCAGAGATTCTGCTAAAAAGTTATTAGAAATAATCCACAACTTTAGCAAAGTTGCTGGTTATAAACATAAACCCACATAAGTCATCAGCATTCTTATATATCACTAACAAAA
The DNA here is from genome assembly GCF_902635505.1 of Sarcophilus harrisii. NCBI lineage: Eukaryota > Metazoa > Chordata > Mammalia > Dasyuromorphia > Dasyuridae > Sarcophilus > Sarcophilus harrisii. Next base: position 602,624,739 of record NC_045427.1, read on the forward strand.
TCCAACATCAGAGTTACAAGAGAAATTCCATTTAAAGTAACTACGATAATATAAAATATTTAGAATCTATCTGCCAAGGGAAAATCAGAAACTTATGAGCAAAATTACAGACCACTTTTCACACAAATTAAGTCTGATCCTAACCAATTGGAAAAATATTAAATGCTCTTGATAGGGCGAGCAAATATAATAAAGATGACAATATTACCTAAACTAATCTATTTATTTACGCTATACCAATCAGACTCCCAAAAACTATTTTAATGACCTAGAAAAAAAATAACATACAAAGTTCATATGGAAAAAGAAAAGGTCAAGAATTTCAAGGAAAATAAATAAAAATCAAATGATGGTGGCTTAGCTGTACCAGATCTAAAACTATACTATGAAGCAGCAAGTTACCAAAACTATTTGAGTATTGCTAAAGAGAATCAGATTCAGTTGATCAGTGGAATAGATTAGGTTCAAGGGATAAAACAGTCAACGAAAATAGCAACCTAGTCTTTGACAAACCCAAGATCCGAGCTTTTGGGATAAGAACTTACTGTTTGATAAAATTGCTGGGAAAAATTGGAAACTAATATGGCAGAAACTAGTGCATTGATCCATACTTAACGCATGACACCAAGATAAGGCTCAAAATGGGTTCATGACCTAGGCATAAAGAATGAAATTATTAATAAATTAGAGGAACATAGGATAGTTTACCTCTCAGACCTGTGGAAGGGGAAGGTCTTTATGACCAAAGCAGAACTAGAGATCATTACTGATCACAAAATAGAAAATTTCGATTATACCAAACTGAAAAGTTTTTGTACAAACAAAACTAATGCAGACAAGATTAGAAGGGAAGCATATAAACTGGAAAATATTTTTACAGTCAAGTTCTGCTAAAGGCCTCATTTCCAAAATATATAGAGAATTAACTCTAATTTATAAAAAATCAAGCCATTCTCCAATTGAAAAATGGTCAAAGGATATGAACAGACAATTCTCAGATGAAGAAATTGAAACTATTTCTAGTCACTATGAAAGTATGCTCCAAGTCATTATTAATCAAGAAATGCAAATTAAGACAACTCTAGATACCACTACACACCTGTCATTGATTGTAAGATGACAGGAAAAATAATGAATGATTGTTGGAGGATGTGAAAACTGGGACATTGATTCATTGTTGGTGGAGTTGTGAACGAATCCAACCATTTTGGAGAGTAGTTTGGAACTATGCTCAAAAAGTTATCAAACTGTGCATACCCTTTGATCCAGCAGTGTTACTACTGGGATTATATCCCAAAGAGATTATAAAGAAGGGAAAGGGACCTGTATGTGCACGAATGTTTGTGGCAGCCCTTTTTGTAGTGGCTAGAAACTGGAAACTGAATGGATGTCCATCAGTTGGAGAATGGCTGAATAAATTGTGGTATATGAAAATTATGGAATATTACTGTTCTGTAAGAAATGACCAACAGGATGATTTCAGAAAGGCCTGGAGAGACTTACACGAACTGATGCTGAGTGAAATGAGCAGGACCAGGAGATCATTATATACTTCAACAACAATACTATATGATGACCAGTTCTGATGGACCAGGCCATCCTCAGCAACGAGATCAACCAAATCATTTCTAATGGAGCAGTAATGAACTGAACTAGCTATGCCCAGAAAAAGAACTCTGGGAGATGACTAAACACCATTACATTGAATTCCCAATCCCTATATTTATGCACACCTGCATTTTTGATTTCCTTCACAAGCTAATTGTACAATATTTCAGAGTCTGATTCATTTTGTACAGCAAAATAACGTTTTGGTCATGTATACTTATTGTGTATCTAATTTATATTTTAATATATTTAACATCTACTGGTCATCCTGCCACCTAGGGGAGGGGGTGGGGGGGTAAGAGGTGAAAAATTGGAACAAGAGGTTTGGCAATTGTTAATGCTGTAAAGTTACCCATGTATATATCCTGTAAATAAAAGGCTATTAAATAAAAAAAAAAAAAAAAAAAAAAAAAGAAAAAAAAAGAAAAATAATAGAACCTATTTCCTGGAGTTGTGAAGATTAAATGAGAAGATATTTCTAAAACATTTAGCACAGTGCCTAACGCATAATAAGTACTCAAAAAATGTGTGTTCTTTCCCTCTTTCCAAAATAGCAGAAGGAAAATTTGAACTCAAATCCTATAATTCTATATCTGAAATTTTCACCTTACTCTATTGTTTTCTCAAGATTTCTAATGTCTTTCTGGTTGTAATATTCTATAATTAAAATAACAGACAATTTCACACTATCTCTTTTTAACTATAATTGTATTTTGTCAATATAAGAAACTCTCTCTACTCACCAACTATGACTTTTAGAAACATATTTGAGGTTCAGAGAGAACAGGTGGTATATCAATATGTTCACACAGCAAGTAAAAGTCAGAATAAAAATTTTAATCTGCATCTTACTTCAAGTACAGCACTTTAATTTCCTTTACTTACCCTCTATCCCCTGTCTCTTTTGTCTCTGTCTCTCTTTTCATTTTCTCTTTCTCTATCTTTATATTTCTCTCTCTCTCTCTTTCTCTCTCTCTGCATCTCTGTCTTTATTTTTCTTTTTGGCTATATCTATATTTCTCTTTATCTTCCTCTTTATCACTGTATTTTCTCTGTTTATTAACTTTGTCTCTGTCTATATTTTTTCTATCTCTGACTTTATTTTTCTCTTCTTCTCTTTTATTTTCTTATCTCTCTTTGCCCCTTTGGGCAAATGATGCTGTGAGGTCAAGATTCTGGATTGCCTAAGGAAGAGAGAATCAGGTCCAAAATAGGAAAAAAAATCAAAGTTTTCACATCAATCAGCAAAGGGATGCACCTATAAATGTCTGCTGTATTTCCAGTCTGGATAAGGAGAAAGCTAGTTAAAAAAAATAAATAAATAAACTGCACTTAACAGGAGAGATAACTAAATGCAAGCAACATGGAATATTGGAAAGAATATTAGGCGATTTTAGAAGCCCTAGACCCTAACTTAGGTTCTGTCACTTATTATCTGACCTTGAAAGGGAATGTCATCTGCAAACTCGATTTGCTTGTATATTAGATGGAGGCAAAGATATGATTCACCTATCTAAAAATATTTTCTCTGAAAATGAAATGAAATAAATAATGTGAGAAAATTCTATGCAAATGCAAAGTATTATTTGAAAGGCATGTAAAATTGCCTTTGTAATTACCAGTGGTAGAAAAGCAATCCTTACTCTTTGTAGTATATTTAACTGGAAAAACCTGTATAAGAAAAGGAAAAGTGGTTCATTTTGCAGGTTAACTTTATTTCTCCCAAATGGCTGAAGTACATTTACTAAAGGTTTCTTGTACTATATAAACCTTGCTAGGTTACTTGATTTGAGTATGCTGTTAATGAGACTAAGGTCATGAGTTAATTCTCCATCTGGAATGGATAGTTTCACTCTATGGCTCCTGGCTGTGGACTGTACACCTAAACCTGATTAGTCATTTGATTAGACCCCATTCTTGATACTGAGTGAGTGAACTGACTTCCCATCAGTTTCTCTCTGTTCCCTGTCCACAGACATCATGCCTAAATCTGATCAATCTTTAAATTAAACTGCACTGTGGAAACTAGCTGAGTAAGTATTTAGTACATAGCTCAGAGCAACACATCCCCATTATCAAAGAACAAAATCAGAACAACTGCCCTACTCACAGAACATCAGAAGCAACATCTGATTATACAAAAATAATAACTGCGATTTACATAGCATTTGTTGTTCAGTCATTTTCATTTATGTCTAACTCTTAATGACCACATTTCAGGTTTTCTTGGTAGAAATAATGGAGAAGTTTGCTGTTTCTTTCTCAAGTTCATTTTACAGATAAGGAAATTGAGGTAAATAAGGTTAAGGCATTTGTTCAGAGTAACATAGCTAGTAAATATGTGATACTAGATTTAAATTGATAAAGATAAGTCTTCTTGATTCCAAGCCTAGTACTCTATCTATAGTGCCACTTAACTGCCCTTTAAAGCCCATTTCTCACAACTCAACAAAGTTATTCATGTGCTATTATCTTTTTCTACATGGAAAACTGAAAATCTGAAAGGGTTTGTGATTTGCTAATAGTTACACAGCTAATAGTTACACAGTATCTAGAGTAAGATTCAAAGCCAGATCTCCTGACTTCAACTCTAACTCACTATCTACTCTGCAAAGCTATCAACTAAAACTGTTTTTCTTTCATTAAATTAAGGGACTACTGTCTAAAAAGAATAATAGCACTTCTCAAAGTTAGTGGACTGCAATCCTACCCAAAATAGCAATATTTAGGTCATATCCACACAGAAATTTGAGGAATTATTCTTTGAAATTTGAGCAATGTAATGCTAAGACTAATCAAAACAAGGATTGTTTTACACAAAAGATAATCAATAATGGAACCAACTATGATATTATAATACACCAGAGGACTTGTGTGCCCCATATGTAACAGGGATCTGATGAATGTAGCTCCACCTCCAAAACATTCATAATGTGTTCAGCCTGCTGCCAGATCATGTGGAAGAATCTAGAGAATCTTCTCTGGAAAATATATGACATAGGAAGAAAGAGCCCTGTTTCCTAATTTTAAGCATGTATAGATATTTTATAATTGCTTATAGTCTTCTAACTTTATGGTGAAAAAGCACATTATTGAATTCTTGTCAAACTAAACTGAGGTGTCCTCAAAGTTACTGACCTGACCAGGTGCGATCTTTTCCTCTTTCTTGAATGCTGTGCTTAAGTAAGAGGCAAGAACTGCTATTGGTTCTCAATAGTCCACCGTGGCAGCCTTCATTTGATTAATTTTGTCAGGGCCCTCTTGCTAGTTCTGTATTTATCATGTCTATTATTCGTATGTTTAAGTAAAGGATTATATGAAGTGACTACACCTTATATGTTTCAGAAGTTTGAGAGCTAGAATAATTTCCAATATTTGACATAGTTCAAACATGGATAAGATGGCAACTGAAGTGAGAAAAAATACAGATTCATCCATCCATCCAACCATCTATCCATTCATCCATCCATCAGCTATGCTGTGTTTAGAATGAACTTGATAACACTAATGCTCTGCAGAAACTGTTTCAATTTAAACCTACCTAAGGACAAAATTGGGAAAGGGGGTTGTGTATACCCAGATACGAAGGATGGATATTTTGTAATTTGTGTTCTTGCTATTTCTTTAAAGTAAATATCCCTCAGTAAAGCCTAACTGATATTAATTGGTTAAATGAAATTGAGGTACCCAATCATTGATAGTTGAAATTGTTTAAAATACACCAGAAAATATAGACTTGATAGCATTGAAGAAAGATACCCCAACTCCTCAGGGGGTGCTATAACCTTATCATCATGAGGTAAAGATGTGATTTGCCTTTAAACTACAGTTTATCTATGTGATGGCAATGAGAATCCTGAAGGCCTACAAGTATATGTGTGTATGTATGTGTGAATGTGTGTGTGTAAAATTTCAGGAGAGACAAATATATACCATTTGTTTCTCCTGAAATTATGTAAGTTCCTTGAATGAACTTTTCCATTTTTTCCCTATGTTCTATGTCTAATAACTATGCCTGGTACTTTAAAAATTTCTTAATGATTGATTAATTGATAAAATCACATTTATGCTTTTTTGGTCTCTTCATTATGGAAATTCCTTTTCATTAGTTAAACTTTTGTATGAAGTTGTGATTACCAGAGCCAATGTCCTTTCCTCCATTAATTTCTCATTTTGTGTCATCTATTGATTTAATAGATCATGTTTAAACAGAACAAGTTGGAATTGCTTAATTACATGCCCTATCTTTTTTCTTATTTTTATTCTTTCTTCTTGATTTCCATTAATTTTTTAGCAGTGTTCTAATATACTGCTGATCAAACTGTACAAGGAAGTTGATTCAGAAATAATATCTATATCAATAATGAATTGTTTCCTGTCTTTTTAAAATAAAATAAATTTCATTTTTAATGTTACTAAGGGCTTGACCTTATAATCTTCTAACTTCTTAATAAAATTCTCATGATATAGAGATAGGAATTTTCTATCAACTCTATATTTCTTTGGCCACTCATTCATTACTTTTGAATCATGTATTCCAATATATATTTCCATTGTCCTTACCTACATATTTACCTTTACATTGAAGTCACCAAGTATTAAAGTATATGTTGCTTTAATTCAGAAGTTTTTCTTTGAGTTCTTTATAGAATTTCTGTTCCTATTATTCCCTTGCTACCAATTGTCAAGCATAATCATCAATTATTTTTCTGTTATGTTTGAAAATATTTATCATGAGTACATCAAAAAGACCAAATGTCACATGAGAAACCATTTCTTATTTCCATATGGTGTATGAACAAATCATTGCTCTCAACTTCTTTATAAGTTATCTTTCAAATTATTTTGAATTTCCTTTTGTTTTCTAATGTTGTTAATAGGAAGGTGAGATCTGATGCCTTCATCAACATATTTATTTATCAGTCCGTGGACAAATACTTCACATTAGAAAACCAATACCTAAATTAATATTTATTAATTATTTTAAAATATATAATTATTTGAATTCTCTGCCCCCTTTTATATGTCTCTACAGCCACCATTGCAGAGTTTGATGAATCCCACCAAACACTAAGAATAATTTTATATTTTTCTTACTTTTCTGGAGTAGTACAGCTTTCTTGGGAGTGGACATTCATTAAGATAATTTCTTCTACTAATATATATATATATATATATATATATATATATATGTTACATACATATATATAATATAATATATATATATATATATATATATATATATATACTTTCTTAAATTGGTATATCATTATATATTTTGAACTTTCCCTCATATACTGGTGGGCATATGATAATGATATCTTTTGTTCTGTTTCATTTAGCTTTGTATTGTTTTCCTGTTTTTCTTCAAATAAAATAAATTTGGATTAAAAAAAGATAATAAAAATTTTTTCATCTCAAAACAAAAATTATTGATGTACCTGAACATGACCAAAAAACAGCCTGGATAACATTCTTCAAGAGATTATCAAGGAAAACTACCCTTGTATATTAAAACCAGTGGGCAAAATAATCATTGAAAGAAACCACTGATTCTTTCTCACAAAGGTCTCACAAAGAAAACCTCCAGAAAGATTGTGATAAAACTCCATAACTATAATTTCAATGAACAAATACTGCAAGTTGCCAGACAAAAAATAATTCAAGTATGAAGGAGCAACAATCAGGATTGTCCAGGATCTGGCAGCTTCTACAATAAAGGATCAGAGGGCCTTGAATACCACATTGCCAGAAGGCAAAAGATCTAGGATTATTACCAAGAACCAATTATCAAATGAAAGAGGGGAAAAAAAAGAAGTTAAGAAATGATTGCATTGGGAGATCAAAAAAGGGGAAATGAATGGGACAAATTAGGTCACATGAAGAGACACAAAAGACCTATGAAAATGGAGGGAAAGAAGAGACTTTTGGTTCATCACTATTGGCTCAAAAATGGAATAACATAATCATTCAGTTGAGCATAGAAATTTTTCTTAACCTATAAGAAAATAGGAGGATAAAGGGGAAACAAAAATGAAGGGCCCAATATAAGGAAAGAAGTAAACATTAAGAGAAAGAGGTAAGAAAAGGTAGAAGAGTGATAGAAGGGAGGCAGAAAAAGGATGGCGTGGGTTAGAAACAAAACACTACTAAAAAGGGACAGGGTGGACAGAGAGAACAAAAGTATACACAGCAGAGAAAATAGGATGGAGGGAAATACAGAGCTAGTAATCATAACTGTAAATGTGAATGGTTTGAACCCATAAAACAGAAGTAAATAGCAGAGTGGATTAAAAAACAAAATCCTACAATATGTTGTTTACAAGAAACACATTTGAAACAGAGAGATAGATACAAAGAAAAGGTCAAAGGCTGGAGCAGATTTTATTATGCTTATATTGAAGAAAAGAGCAGGAATAGCAATTTTGATCTTAGATAAAGAAAAAATAAAAATAGATCCAATTAAAAGAGATAAAGAAGGAAACTACATCTTATTAAGAGGTACCATAGAAAATTAAGTGGTATTAACACTAAGTGTATATGCACCACACAACATCCAAATTCTTAGAGAAGAAATTACGGAAAGAAATTCACAGAAAAATTATACAATTGAGGGATTTCAATATCCCCTCTCAGACTTAGATAATCTAATCACAAAATAAACAAATAAAAAAAGCTAGGGAAGTAAATAGAATCCTAAAATACTTTAATATGATAAACCTCTGGAGAAAACTGAAAAAGAATAGAAAGGAAAATATCTTTTTCTCAACAGAACAAGGCACTTAAAACAAAAAAAAATAATAATCATAGATTTGGGCATAAAAATCTCACAATCAAATGCATGAAGACAGAAAAAGTAAATGCTTCTTTTTCAGAGCAAAATGTAATAAAATTATGCTGAATACAGGGTAAGGAAAAGATATATTAAAAAGAAGTTGGAAATTAAATAATCTAATTTTAAGAATGAGAGGTTCAAACACAAAACATAGACACATCAATAAATTTATTTAAAAGAATAGCAACAATTAGAAAACAACCAAATCTATGGGATGTAGCCAAAGCAGTTCTTAGAGTTAATTTTATATCTCAAAATAGTTACATAAATAAAATAGAGAAACAGGAGATCAACAAATTGGGCATGCAACTTTTAAAAAGCTAGAAAAGCTAGAAAAAGAACAAATTCAAAATCCTAATTAAATGTCAAATTGGAAATTCTGAAATTCAAAGGAGAGATTAATAAATTTGAAACAAGAATTCTATTGAAATAATAAAACTGAGTTGATTTTATTTAAAAAAAATAGATTAACCTCTCTTAATTTGACTAGAAAAAAGGAGGAAAAAACCTAATTACCAACATCAAAAATGAAAAGCTAAACTTAATACCAATAAAGAAGAAATTAAAGCAATAATCAGGAGCATTTTGTACAACTGTTTGCCAGCAAATCTGACTTTCTAATGGAAATGGATGAATGTTTACAAAAATATACATTGCCCACATTAACAGAAGAGGAAATAAATTACTTAAATTGTCTCATTTATTTAAAAATAAAATTGAACAAGCCATCAATGAATTCCCTATGAGCAAAATTCCAGTCCCAGATGAATTTACAAGTGAATTCCACCAAACATTTAAAGAACAATTAATTCCAATACAATGTAAGCTATTTGGAAAAATAGGTAAAGAAGGAGTACTGCCAAATTCCTTCTATGACAAAAATATGGTACTGATACTAAATCAGGAAGAGCTAAAACTGAGAAAGAAAATTACAGACCAATCTCTCTAATGAATGTTGATGCAAACATTTTAAATAAAATATTAGCAAAGAGATTACAACAACTTATCAACAAGATAATATGCTATGACCAATTGAGACTTATACTAGGAATGCAGGGCTGAATCAATGTCAGGAAAACAACTTCCTTAATTAACCATATCAATTATAAATTTAAATGAAATCATATGATAAGCTCAACAGATGCAGAAAAAGCTTTTGACAAAACACAGTATCCATTTCTATTATAAAACACTTCAGAGAATAGGAATAAAGGGAGTTTTTCTTAAAATGAAAAAACAGCATCTCTCTAAAACCATAAGCAAGCATTATTTGTAATGGGGAGAAGCTATAAGCATTCCCATTAAAATCAAGGTTAAATAAAGGTGCCCATTATCACCACTACTATTCAACACTGTACTAGAAATTGTGGCTTTCACAATAGGAAATGAAAAAGAAATTAAAGAAATTAGAAGAGGCAATGAGGAGATAAAACATTCACATTTTGTAGAAGCTATGATGGAATGCATAGAGAATCCTAGGGAACCATCCAAAAACCTGCTTGAAACAATTAATAGCTTTAGCAAAGTTGTAAAGTATAAAACCTAAAATTCCATTATGATGCAACAGTTTTCAAACACATGGCATTGGTTAATAAACAGAGTGATGTATCAACGGTATAGGTAAGATACACTTGATACAATAATCAATGACTATACTGACCTTCAGGGTTAGTGACAAAAACTCACTATTTCACAAAAACTACTGGGGAAACTGGAAAGTAATATGTCACAAATTCCATGTAAACCTGCATCTCACACACCATACTAAAATATGATCAAAATGGGTCCATGATTTCAACATAAAGGATGACATACTAAGCAAATTAAGAAAGCAATGAATAGTTTACCTTTTAGAAAGGGAAGGGGGGAAATTATGGCTAAAGAACTAGAAAACATTATGAAATGCAAAATGAACAATTTTTATTATATTAAACTAAAGCATTTTCAACAAACAAACCAACATAAACAAGATTAAAAGGAAAGCACAAAACTGAATGAAAAACTTTTACAACCAGTGTTCCTGATAAAGGTCTCAGTTATAAAATATATAAAGAATGGAGTCAAGTTTATTAGACTACAAGCCATTCCCCAACTGATAAATGGTCAAAGGATATGAATAGACAATTTTCAGATGACAAAATTAATGCCATCTATAATCATATTAAAATGTTCAAAATAACTATTGATGAGACAAATTCAAATTATATTTCCTGATATGAGTAATATGGGCAATGTGCTAAATACTTTTTTCAAATACTATCTTTTTTGATTCTCACAGAAATCCTATGAGGTAAGTACTACTAATATCCCCATTTTATGGATGAATGAACTGAAGAAGTAGAAGTTAAATTATTTGCCCATCACACAACTACTAATTACTTGAAGCTTAATTTGAACTCAGATATTCCTGAGTCCAGGTCCAGTATTCCATCTACCACACCAGAAGCTTCCTACTTAAGACTAATCTCAGAAGAAAAACAGATTGTCAGACACAATATTAGCTGGCTACAAGAAAAACATCCTAGAACATTGCAAAACATAGGTAATATTAAGAGCCAGAGACAATAGAATTAAAGGGACCTATCCAGGTTAGGAAATTAAAATTATCCTTGGGCTCATCACAAATCTGATCAAGTAGAAAAAAATATTACCTATTACTATTAATTTTCCAAGTCCATTTTTTTTTCCTTTTCCCTAATGGTCATAACTAGAGGAGCTAGTAGCATTAACCACTCTATCAGAATTATCATTGTTTCTTTGTTAAACTTAGTTTATATGCCAGGAACTGTGCCTTGCTGATATTTTGGGTAATCCACACTAAATTGATCCATAGATAAAACAGTTTAACATTGAGAGGGATCTAGCTACAATTTACATATTTATGGAAAAGTAACTCTAAAATATAGAATTCCCTAAAATACCATCTCAGACAAAAACCTGTATGAGCTATAGAAGGGGAAAAATTGTTCTCCACATAATACATACTTTCCCTCTAACTTTCCCCTGAACTTCTAAATCAGAGTTATGTTTCATTTTTTTTTTTGCAATATCCTACATCTTTATTACCACTACTTCTTTATTTTAATGAACAGCTCTCCTTACCATATTAAAAAAAGAGAAAGGAAAAAAAAATACATTCTTTTAACAAATATTCATAGTTAAAAATTATTTTGTATTAGTTTTAATATATCTCAAATATATTTAAACTTTATATCATATTGCATTGTATTATATCTTTATATACATAGGTAAAATCAGGAGATCTCTACATAATAACAGCAACAATATAAAAAGACAGTCAACTTAACAGATATAAGAACTATGATTGATACAGTTACTATACATGATTCCAGAGGACCAATAATGAAACATGTTCTCTACTCCCTTTCAGAGAGGTAATCAATTCTGGGATAGGGTGTTATTATTTTATCATGATTATTGTTATGATACTACTGTGCCTATGAATTCCATGATCTCTTAGAATTTCTTTTTTTTTTTTATTTAATAGCCTTTTATTTACAGGATATATACATGGGTAACTTTACAGCATTAACAATTGCCAAACCTCTTGTTCCAATTTTTCACCTCTCACCCCCCACCCCTCCCTAAATGGCAGGATGACCAGTAGATGTTAAATATATTAAAATATAACTTAGATACACAATAAGTATACATGACCAAAACATTATTTTGCTGTACAAAAAGAATCAGACTCTGAATTATTATACAATTAGCTTGTAGGAAATCGAAAATGCATGTTGCATAAATATAGGGATTGGGAATTCAATGTAATGGTTTTAGTCATCTCCCAGAGTTCTTTTTCTGGGTATAGCTAGTTCAGTTCATTACTGCTCCATTAGAAATGATTTGGTTGATCTCGTTGCTGAGGATGGCCTGATCCATCAGAACTGGTCATCATCTAGTATTGTTGTTGAAGTATATAATGATCTCCTGGTCCTGCTCATGTCACTCAGCATCCAGGTCGTGTAAGTCTCTCCAGGCCTTTCTGAAGTCATCCTGTTGGTCATTTCTTACAGAACAGTAATATTCCATAATTTTCATATACCACAATTTATTCAGCCATTCTCCAACCGATGGACATCCATTCAGTTTCAGTTTCTAGCCACTACAAAAGGGCTGCCAACAAACATTCGTGCACATACAGGTCCCTTTCCCTTCTTTATAATCTCTTTGGGATATAATCCCAGTAGTAACACTGCTGGATCAAAGGGTATGCACAGTTTGATAACTTTTTGAGCATAGTTCCAAACTGTCTCCAAAATGGTTGGATTCGTTCACAACTCCACCAACAATGCATCAATGTCCCAGTTTTCCCAATCCCCTCCAACAATCATCATTATTTTTTCCTGTCATCTTAGCCAATCTGACAGGTGTGTAGTGGTATCTTAGAGTTGTCTTAATTTGCATTTCTCTGATTAATAATGACTTGGAGCATCTTTTCATATGACTAGAAATAGTTTCAATTTCTTCATCTGAGAATTGTCTGTTCATATCCTTCGACCATTTTTCAATTAGAGAATGGCTTGATTTTTTAAAAATTAGAGTTAATTCTCTATATATTTTGGAAATGAGGCCTTTATCAGAACCTTTGACTGTAAAAATATTTTCCCAGTTTATTGCTTCCTTCTAATCTTGTCTGCATTAGTTTTGTTTGTACAAAAACTTTTCAGTTTAGTATAATCGAAATTTTCTATTTTGTGATCAGTAATGATCTCTAGTCTCTCTCTTAGTCATAAAGACCTTCCCCTTCCACAGGTCTGAGAGGTAACTATCCTATGTTCCTCTAATTTATTAATAATTTCATTCTTTATGCCTAGGTCATGAACCCATTTTGACCTTTATCTTGGTGTATGGCGTTAAGTATGGATCAATGCCTAGTTTCTGCCATATTAGTTTCCAATTTTCCCAGCAATTTTTATCAAACAGTAAGTTCTTATCCCAAAAGCTGGGATCTTTGGGTTTGTCAAAGACTAGGTTGCTATATTTGTTGACTGTTTTATCCCTTGAACCTAATCTATTCCACTGATCAACTAATCTATTCCTTAGCCAATACCAAATAGTTTTGGTAACTGCTGCTCTATAATATAATTTTAGATCTGGTACAGCTAAGCCACTCATCATTTGATTTTTTTTTTCATTAATTCCTTGAAATTCTTGACCTTTTGTTTTCCATATGAACTTTGTTGTTATTTTTTCTAGGTCATTAAAATAGTTTTTGGGAGTCTGATTGGTATAGGCTAAATAAATAGATTAGTTTAGGTAATATTGTCATCTTTATTATATTTGCTCGCCCTATCCAAGAGCATTTAATATTTTCCAATTGGTTAGATCAGACTTAATTTGTGTAAAAGTGGTCTGTAATTTTGCTCATAAAGTTTCTGATTTTCCCTTGGCAGATAGATTCTCAAATATTTTATATTATCAGTAGTTACTTTAAATGGAATTTCTTTGTAACTCTGACTGTTGGATTTGTTAGTGATATATAAGAATGCTGATGACTTATGTGGGTTTATTTTATAACCAGCAACTTTGCTAAAGTTGTGGATTATTTCTAATAACTTTTTAGCAGAATCTCTGGGGTTCTCTAAGTATACCATCATGTCATCGGCAAAGAGTGATAATTTGGCTTCCTCATTTGCCTATTCTTATTCCTTTAATCTCTTTCTCAGCTCTTATTGCTAAAGCTAGCGTTTCTAATACAATATTAAATAGTAACAGGTGATAGTGGGCAAACCTTGTTTCACTCAGATCTTATTGGGAATGGTTGCAGTTTGTCTCCATTACATATGATGCTTACTGATGGTTTGAAATAGATGCTGCTGATTATTTTAAGGAAAAGTCCATTTATTCCTATACTCTCAAGTGTTTTTAATAGGAATGGATGTTGGATTTTGTCAAATGCTTTTTCTGCATCTATTGAGATGATCATATGGATTTTTTTTTTAATTTGGTTATTAATATGACCTATTATATTGATAGTTTTCCCTAATATTGAACCAGCCCTGCATTCCTGGTATAAATCCTACTTGATCATAGTGTATTATCTTGGAGATGATTTTCTGTAGTCTTTTTGCTAATATCTTATTTAAGATTTTAGCATCAATATTCATTAGGGAGATTGGTCTATAATTTTCTTTCGTTCTTTCAGCCTACCTGGTTTAGGGTATCAGTACCATGTCTGTGTCATAGAAGGAATTTGGTAGGACTCCTTCATTCCCTATTTTATCAAATAATTTATATAGCATTAGGGCAATTGTTCTTTAAATGTTTGGTAAAATTCACATGTAAATCCATCTGGTCCTGGGGATTTTTCTTAGGGAGTTGTTTAATTGCCTTTCTATTTCTTTTTCTGAAATGGGACTATTCAAGCAATTTACTTCTTCCTCTGTTAGTCTAGGGAAGTCTGTATTTTGGGTAGTCATCCATTTCACTTAGGTTATCAAATTTATTGGCATAAAGTTGAGCAAAATAACTCCTTATTATTTCTCAATTTCCTCTTCATTGGTGGAAAGTTCTCCCTTTTCATTTTTTAAGACTACTAATTTCATTTTCCTCCCTCCTTTTCTAATCAGATTTACAAAGGCTTATCTATTTTATTGGCTTTTTCATAGAACCAACTCTTAGTTTTATTAATTAGTTCAATAGTTTTTTTTACTTTCAATATTTTAATTTCTCCTTTTAATTTTAGAATTTCCAATTTAGTATTTGATTGGGGTTTTAATTTGGTCTTTTTAGTTTTTTAGTTGCAAGCCCAATTCATTAATCTTTTCTTTCTCTGTTTTATTCAAGTAAGCCTCTAAGGATATAAAATTCCCTCTTATTACCGCTTTGGCTGCATCCCACAAATTTTGGTATGATGTCTCATCATTGTCATTATCTTGAGTGAAATTATTAATTGTATCTATAATTTGCTGCTTCACCCAATCATTCTTTAAGATGAGATTGTTTAGTTTCAATTACTTTTGGTCTATTTCCCAACTTTTTGTTGAATGTAGTTTTATTGCATCATGATCTGAAAAGAAAGCATTTACTATTTCTGCTTTCTTGCATTTAATTTTGAGGTCTTTATGTCCTAATATAATGGTCAATTTTGAATAGGTTCCATGAACTGCTGAGAAGAAAGTATATTCCCTTCTATCTCCATTCAATTTTCTCCAAAAATCCAACATACCTAATTTTTCTAATATTCTATTTACTTCTTTAATTTCTTTCTTATTTGTTTTGTGGTTTGATTTGTCTAATTCTGAGAGTGCAAGTTGAGATCTCCTACTTTTACAGTTTTGTTGTCTATTTCTTCTTGCAACTCTCTTAACTTCTCCTTTAGGAAGTTGAGTGCCATACCACTTGGTGCATATATGTTTAATATTGATATTGCTTCGTTGTTTATGCTACCCTTTAGCAGGATGTAGTTACCTTCCTTATCTCTTTTAATTAGATCAATTTTACTTTTGCTTGATCTGAGATAAGGATGGCTACCCCTGCTTTTTGACTTCACCTGAAGCATAATAGATTTTGCTCCAGCCTTTACTTTTACTCTATATGCATCCCCTGCTTTAAATGTGTTTTTGTAAACAACATATTGTAGGGTTCTGACTTTTGATCCAGTCTGCTATCTGCCTCCTCTTTATGGGGAGTTCATCCCATTTACATTTACGGTTAGAATTACTAAATCTGTATTTCCTGCCATCCTAATAACCCCAGATTGTGCTTTACTTTATTCTTGCCTCCCCAACCCTCTTTCCCCTTTTTAAACTTATGTACCCCTCTTGTATCACGATACTTATCCTCTTTATAATCCCTCCTCCCCTTTGAGTCTTTCCCCATTTCTTCCCTTATTACTCTTTTTCTTTTCCCTTTTCCTCTCCCCGTTTTTAATGAGGGGAGAGAATTTTCTCTAAAACAAATGTCAATTATTTTTCTTTGAGCCAACTCTGATGAGAGTAAGATTCACACAATGTTCCTCCCCTCTCTAAATTCCCTCAGATATGATAAGTTTCCTTAGCCTCTTTGTGGGATGTGGTTTCCCTCTTTTATCCCTCCTTCCCACCTTATTCTGCCATCATCCCTTTTCCATATCTACTTCCCTTTTTATGTTATATCATACAATCAAATTATACATGTATTCTTTTGTATATCCACAACAGAAATACAATTCTCAAGAGTTATTTTTACCTTTTCTGCATCTCTTGAGTTCTATTCTTGGAGATCAAATTTTTTGTTTAGTTCTGGTTTTTCTTCAGAAACAAATGGAATTCATTTTGTTTCATTAAATGTCCATCTTCTTCCCTGGAAGAAAAATGCTCAGCTTAGCTGGGTAGTTTATTCTAGGCTGCATCTCAAGTTCTTGTGCCTTTCGAATATCTTATTCCAGGCCCTTCTTTCCTTTAATGTAGAGGCAGTCCAGATCTTGGGTGATCCTTATTGTGGCACCTCAGTATTTAAATGGGTTTTTTGGTGCTTGAGAATTTTTTCCTTAATCTGATAGTTCTGAAATTTTGCCACAATATTCCTTGGGGTTTTTATTTTAGGGTTTCTTTCAGAAGGTGTTCGATGAATTCTTTCAATGCCTATTTTACCTTCTGATTCTATTACATCTGGGCAGTTCTCTTTGATGATTTCTTGTAAAATAGTATCTAGGCCTTTTTTCATCATAGTTTTCAGAAAGTCCAATAATCCTCAGATTATCTCTCCTAGATCTATTTTCCCAAGTCTGTCGTTTTGCAAGTAGATAATTCGTGGTTTTTCCAGTTTGTCATTTTTGTTTTGCTTGACTGATTCTTGCTGTCTCAATGAATCATTATTTTCAATTTGTTCAGTTCTAATTTTTAAAGAATTATTTTCTTCAATAGCTTTTTTACTTCTTTCTGTATATGTCAATTGAGTTTTTGAATGTATTGTTTTGGTCTGTGGAATTTTTTTTCCTATTTCACTAACTTTTTTTTAGTGAATTATTTTCTTTCAATTCACAGATCCTACTTTCTTGCGTGTTCTTTGTCTTTTCCAATTCACGGATCCTACTTTCTTGCAAGTTCTTTGTCTTTTCCAATTCACAAATCCTACTTTGTAGTGAATTCTTTATTTTTTCAATTCGTGATTTCAGGAAGTTGTTGTCTCTTGTAAGGCTTCTCTTCCTTTCCCCATTTATCTTCTAACTCTCTTGAGACTTTTAATGGTCTCTTCTATGAGAGCATTATGTAAAGGAGGACAGTCTGATGCATTTTTGCTGTTTGAGGTCTCTTCAGGTTTGCTGACCTGCTCTTTTTCTGCATAGAAGCTGTCGATTGTTCTTTTCATCTTTTTATTCATGTTTCAAAGCCTTTAGGGTAGGTCTCCTAGGCAAGGGGTTACCAGTTCCTCTGCAGAGCAGGGAAAGATGTAAACCGATTTCCGGCTCCGAGGAATGGGAGTGCTCTGGGTGAGAGTTTTCCCTTCCCCCAACAGGAAGTGGATTCAGCACTGGCCGAGCTATCAAACTGCTTAGTAGGGCTGAGTGGACTATCGATTGCCCCCGGCTAGAGACTAAGTGGTGAAAGTGTCACCCCGGCCGGAGCCTCTGTGGGACTGTGAGTATTGCAGCGACTGCAGACTGCCACAAACTCTGCCCAGCGTCTCTGCCTGATGCAAATCGGCCCTGGAAAGCTCTATGGCCCCTAAGCCGAGCTCCCACTGCGCAGATTGGAGGCTAACCGGGCTGCGTCCTCCTGCTGTGCAGGATCACAACTGCCCCAAGGAAAGCCCTGTACTGCGGGTTGGGGCTGCGCGCTTGAGTGCTGAGATCTGTGCCTTCACCCTCGGTTTGAGACTCTCCTCGGAACCTAGTTTCTCTCCCCCGTCTGCGCCGATCTCCCCTGGCCCCGGAACCAACCTTTTTGGCGAGACTGCAGATTTTCTTCCGCTGTGAGTTGTTCTACTTCTTATCTTTTACGAATTGTGGCAGTCAAGACTATTTTTGAGGCTCGATATAATATTGATAAAGAGGGTAAGAGAAGAGCTTAGAAAGTCGCGTGTGTCTTCTCCGCCATCTTGGCTCCGCCCCAGAGTTATGTTTCATAAAGAAAGTCCAGATGACTTTCCCTCCCACCATCATCATTAAAATCCTGAGACAAATAACTTACAAAAAGATAAGGGGAAGGTGAATAGCAATTCAAAGGACAGCTGGAGAGTGTCAAACACATGTGGTTTACTGCTAACACACTGGGACTTTGCTTTGGGAATGTAGTTTGGAAATGGCAGCTGTTTCTCTCTCTATGGAAATATCAAATATAAACAGGAGACTCATGTTTCTGCATGTGCAAAAGGTATTTCTGCTATTTATGTAAGAGGTTTTGTTACCCTCTTGGGAAAATAGTTTTCACCATTGTAGTTGGTCTCTCTTGGTCCTAGAAATGTGATCAATTATTAAGACAAGAAAATTGGAATACTAAGGATCGTTTTTATTTTGCTTCATCATATGATGTAAAAGCAAATCACCAACATCTACTTCAGTTTTGCCACCCTCAAAATAAGAATATTGATCATGTCTATTATCTATATTGTAAAGATAAGATCAGAACTACTTTGAAATACTTGAGAATCGTGTTTGGGCAATAGAGAGGTGTGCAGTGAAATCTTTAAGATGAAGGGGATGAGCAATAAAGAATTCTGTAATGGCCATGAGGAGGCTGCAATATATTGCCAACCAAGTACATACATTGAAAGCACTATAAAAGATGTCTCCAAAGAAATATACAAAGAGAAATAGGTTTCTTCTTGCCAAAATGTACCACAAAAGTATAATGCCTTTATTGCTACAGAGATGAGAGAATTAAGAAACTACTATACACCAGGTAATGATTGATTTGAAATTTTTGACTACTATGTTTTAGGAAATTTTTTAGAGAAAAAGAGTTAGTTTGATTCAGAGACCAAAAATTGTTAAATTATCATGGGACCATGTTAACAGGCAAGGGACCCACATAGTTCCAGCTTTTTCTACTTTCCATTTCCCCTTCCCCTCCCTGTTAAGATTTTGGCTACAACAGCTTCTGTGGCTGCTACTGATTTATTAAGGCAATGCGTTTTGTACCAGAAAGATTGCTAGAAGATTGCTAAGACAGTCATCACCTCTTTTCCCTGTCTCCACAACAGAGAAGGGATCAATATCTGTTTCATGTCTAACTCCTCCAAATTTTGCATTTCCCTTACATTTTAATCAATAAGCTCTTCTCCCCATTTGTTCTTTACCTCATGATTGATCTGGTTTTATTACAATTTTTGTATTCCTTGTGTGATTAGTTCTAGCGTAGGTGAAGGTTTTGGAGAAGTTTGAGCTCTAGGTAGAAAGAGAAAGGAAAACCTTGCTCTGGGTTCAAATTTAGGAAGAGTAGAAGAAAGTGACCCCATCTAGAAGTCACAAATCCCAAAGCAGAACACTGAGATGATACACCTCAGCCAGTTCAAGTATTGTGAGCAGAAAAAAAAGGGATAAGAATTAAGTAATTTTAATTTTAATTAAAATTAATAATATAAATGTACAATTGGTCCTTTGGGCATAAAACTCCTTGAGGCATGGGCAAGACAAAAACCACCTTATCTGTGGATATTATATAAATTATAGTCATCTCCCCTCACCCACTCACCCCTGTCCCATACTTTACTAGACTCCTACCAATTATTATGTGAGAATAAGACTTTAGGGTTGGAGGCAACATAATTTAAAAAAGTAAAGACTCCCCTGAGCTCTTTTCAAAATCCCTGGAACACTTTTAAGTAACTTGAAAAAAAAACATATTCTGGAGCAGTAGAACCTGAAAAAGGATGGGGTGAAATGTTTTTCTAGACAAAGTCAACTTAGGTTAGCAGGAAATATCAGTTGGACATGGATTAGACTGGAGCAAATGAAAAACTAAATGAAAAACTGAGCAAATGAAAGCTAATCACTTTATGAGAAATCAAGAAACAATGAAGCAAAACTAAAGAAATGATAAAATAGAAGCCAATAGAAAAAGAAACTGACCAGGAAAGGGATCCAAGAGGAATTAATGTACTACCTGAAAGCCATGATCAAATTTTTTTTTTAATCCTCAAGTCTACACATCATTTTTCAGGAACTTGTCAAGGAAAATATCCTTGGGTAAAATAGAAATTGAATGCATTTACCAATCATCTTCTGAAAGAGATTTCAGGAATATTACAGATAAAATCCAGAGCTCTCAGGTCAAGGAGAAAATGTTGAAAATAGCCAGAAAGAATTTGAGCATTGTGGAGCCACAGTCAGAGTAATTCCAGGTTTAAAAGCATCCACATTCTTTTATATATCTATTATCTGTAATATCCGTAATTATAAATTAATTAATTAAAATGTATTAAATGTATTAATTATTAATTATTTAATTACAAATATTACAAATTTACAGGCATAGATATGAGTTAAATATGAAGGGATAATATCTAAAAATAAAATTAAGGAGAGAGGCAGGAATGTGCTGGAAGAAACAGAAAATGAGAGATAGAATAAGGTAAATTATCTCACATAAAAGAGGAAAGAAAAACTTTTACAGTGGAAGGGAAGAGTAGGGAAGTAAAGAGCAGTGAGTAATCTTACTCTCATAGAATTGGCTCAGGGGGAATGATATACACAATCCATTGGCTATAGGGTCTTACCCTAAAAGAAAGTAGGAGGGGAAAGGGATGAGAGAACAAGGAGTGGAAGAAGGGATGAGAGACTGTGGAAGAGGCAGTCAGAAGCAAAATACTTTTAAGAGGATGAACAAGGTGAAAGGAGAAAGAATAGAATAAAGGGGGCAGGAGGAAAATAGGATGGAGGGAAATATGGTAAGCAATAGTAAGTGTGAAAAAATTTTGAAGTAAGTTTGAGGACTCATTCCTCAAATATATAGAGAACTGAACAAATTTTATAAAATTGAAAGCCATTCCCCAACTGATAAATAATAAATAGTTATGAAGTTTTCTGATGAAGTAATCAAAGTTGTCTAAAGTCACATGAAATACTGCTCTATCTCACTAATAATTGGAGAAATGCAAATTAAAATGATTCTGAGGTACTATTTTTTTTACCTATTATATTGGATAATAGGGCCTAAAAGGAAAATTACAAATGGTGGAAGAGATATTGGAAAAATGAAACATTAATGTATCATTTATGGAGCTGTGAACTGATTAAATCATTCTATAGAGCAAAAAGGAAGGAAGGAAGAAAAGAAGGAAGGAAGGAAGAAAAGAAGGAAGGAAGGAAGAAAAGAAGGAAGGAAGGAAAGAAGGAAGGAAGGAAGAGAAAAAGAAAAAGAGAGAAAAGAAAGAAAGAAGGAGAGAGAGATAGAGAGAGAGCGAGAGAGAGAGATAAGAGGAGGAAGAAAATCTTTATATGAAAATACCTTCACCTCTATGTGGCTACCAACAAGTACAGGGAATTTGACTTGCCTTAGCTTCTTTAGGTTCACCCAAATTATTTTTGCACTATGATATGTGATGGTTTCATTAAAACTCACATATGGTATATCTATCCCCATCTGTTTTATTAGGTAGGTATTTCTTAAATTAGTGTCCAACAACTGAGTGGATGCCCATCAATTGGAGAATGGTTGGGTAAATTGTGGTATATGAATGTTATGGAATATTATTGTTCTGTAAGAAATGGCCAGCAAGATGAATACAGAGAAGCTTGGAAAGAATTACATGAACTGATGCTAAGTGAAATGAGCAGAACCAAGAGATCATTATATACATCAACAACGATACTGTATGAAGATGTAATCTGATGGAAGTGGATTTCTTTGACAAAGAGACCTAATTCAGTTTCAATTGATCAATGATGGACAGAAGCAGCTACACCCAAAGAAAAAAAAACACTGGGAAATGAATGTAAACTGTTTGCATTTTTGTTTTTCTTCCCGGGTTATTTCTACCTTCTGAATCCAATTCTCCTTGTGCAACAAGAAAACTGTTTGCATCTGCACACATACATTGTTTCTAGGATATACTAGGACAAATTCAACATATATAGGACTGCTTGCCATCTAGGGGAGGGAAAAATCGGAACAGAAGTGAGTGCAAGGGATAATGTTGTAAAAAAAAATTACCCTGGCATGGATTCTGTCAATAAAAAGTTACTATAAAAAAAAATTTAGTGTCCAACCTATTTCTTGCTCCAACTTTATTCACTTATCAATCATAAAAGATCTTGGGAATAATGAGTATTTCATCTCTCTACCTCCAAACACATAAATTCTATTTCCTAGTTGATGTGCCTCACCTTTATGATGACATCAAGAGTGGAAAACCAATCAGATCTTCCTAAATTGGATCTTATTCCAACTCTATGAAATTCCTGATATTCCCTGATCCCTGAGCTACCAAGTTCCAGATGCATATAATAAAAAATCCACACAATTCAGTTTTCTTTTTTGTTTGTTTTCACATGAACATTGTGGGCTATTTCCTACAATAATTTTGTTGTTTTTCCCCCAGTGGGGTAAGGTGGGAGGAAAAAAAATACTTTTAATTGGCTTGGGGCATGGGTTAGTAGAGGAGAGAATGAAAGATGGGATGGGACAAATCCAGTAGTCACAAGTAAAATTTGATGTAACTATACAGAAAGTTCTAGAACCCTCTTTCACAAAATTCAAATGCTTCTGTAGCCTGAAAGACATTGCACTCCATCTCCTTAGTAATATCACTAGTGTATCATTTCCCTTTCCCCACTAATTGACACAAAAGATATAAATTCCAGCCGCAATGGAAAGTATGAAAGAGACAATGGACAGATCTGGTTTTAAAAACTCATAATATTATAATTTTAGAGGTAGAAGTGACAAAATAAATCATCACTCCATCTCCTTTGTACAGAAGAGTAAACTGAGGACCAGAGATATTATTTGACTTGTTTAAAGTCATGGCAAGTGGCAGCCTGAATTCCAAACTAATTCAGTGCTCTTTAATCTACCATGTTGACTTTTGCTGTTCCATTTTTTAGGAAATCTTATGCTAGCAAGCTTCCCCCTTTATTTCTCTTACCTCCCTCTCTTGTGCTATTCTAGATGTTTCAAGTTTAGCCACATGGTCTTCCCTTCAAGATGCCAAAGGAAAGGTCCATTGCTTTCAACATTGACTGACTTGCCTAATTCTTCTGAAAAGCCTCATTATTCCCAGTAATGAACCCCAACAAGATAATAGAAGAGAGCAGCTTGGCAAGTAGAAGCCCAACAGAGACAGCAGCAGAGCTAATATAGAACAGACATATGAAACCCAGCAGAGCTAATGTGCCAAGCAGAGAGCAAAATATAGAGCTACTCAGCACAGAAAAGTACAGTAGCATTGACAAAGGACACTGGTGGTTCTGTGGAGCTGGAAATATGAGTTACCCCAGCCACATATATCTGTGTATATGGTATGTATCTGACCTGGTCACACAAGTTCCTGTTTTGTACCCAAAATGTATGATCTTTGACTACCTGTGCTTCCTGTGTATTTTCCCTTTCTGGCTTGTGGTACAGTAATCAATGGTAATGTAGATGTTCTGTATTAATCTTTTCCTTATGAAATGAAAAGAAGAAAATCTTTCCTTAACACTCTATTTGGTGTGTTATTTTGTTGTCTCTTGTTCTGAATCACTATGTTTTTCAATTAATTGGGGAGTACTATAAATACTTCAATTGAAACTTTTGAATTATAGTTTTGAATATATTCTGTACCCAAAGTGCCTTCAAATCAAGGCACTTTCCCCCTTTTTCTTTCTTTCTTCTTGCCAAATCACATGTCAAGATAAAACCAGGTGCTTTGGATTTATGGCAAAAATGAAATAGGTTTGTCAATGTAAGGCATTTTTCCATTGTTATCCATGGAATATTTTATTGGTATTAATAAAATTTGAGGAATATTTCCTATGGACATAGTACAAGACAGCATGAACAATATAAAAGAACATATATGAATTTCAATGTCTTCTTATAAAGAGTTCAAATATCAATTGAATTATAAATTAATTTAATATCACACATTATAAGGGATACTGGAAATTATTTAGTTCAACCCCTTTGTTTTAAAAGAAGAGGAAAAAGACCCAAAGGTGTAAAATAATATCCAAAGTCCCACAAGAAGTAAGAATCAAAGTGAGGAGTTGAACATGGGCTGCCTGATTTAAAATTCCATGCTTACTTTTTATGTTTTGTTTATCTTACATTTAACTTATGGAATAAAACAAGCATTTCCATAACATAGTAAAATAAAGATCATTGTACATAAAACCACAAATCAATCTATCTATTTATATACAGTTTCCTACTCCTTTGAAATATATAATAATGTTAGCATGTAAATTTATTTTTTTTCCTTTTTTCTTCCCCACATATGGCTACCATTTTAGAACAAATATGCACATGTGTGTATGTATACATGTACACACACACACACACACACACACACATATATATAAGTTTGGTGCGTATATGTGTGGGTATATGTAAAAATCATTCTATTCATACTTCTATTTATCAGTTCTTTCTATGGAAATAGACAGCATCTACCTTCACATGTCTTTTGCAGTTAATTTGGGTATTTATGATAGTTAAAAGACTTAGTCACTCAAAGTTTTTCTTAAAACTATATTGCTATTACTATACAAAACATTCTTTTGGTTCTGGACATTTCACTCTTCATCATTTTTGGCAAATGTATCTATGTTTTTCTAAGATCATCAAGCTTATCATTTCTTATAGCACCCTAGTAGTATATCACAAATATATACAACAATTTCTTCAGCCATTCTCCTATTGATGGGCTTCTCCAGAATTTCCAGTTCTTTGTCACCACAAACAGCTAGTATAATATTTTAGAAGATATATATTTTTTTTCCTTTTTTCCCTATCTTTGGAAATAGACCTGGTGGGAATATTGCTGGGTGAAAGGGTATAGGCAGTTTAATGACTACTTTGGCATAATTTCAGATTGCTCTCCAAAAGAGTTGGATCAATTCACAATTCCACCAACAATGAATCAATCTCCCAATTTTTCTGTGTCTCCTCAAACATTTGTCTTTTTCCCCTTTAGTCATTTTAGCTACTTGGATAGATGTAAAATCATATCTCAAGCTTGTCTTAATTGCATTCAATAATGGTTTAGATATTTTATATGATTATAAATTATTTCGATTTCTTCTTCTGAAAATTGCCTGTTCACATACTTTGACCATTTATCATAGGAGAATGACTCATAGTCTTATAGATTTAACAAAGTTCCTTAAAATTTTAGATATAAGTTTTTTATCTGAAAATATCCATATTTCCCCCAATTTTCCACTTTCCTTCTGATCTTTACTATATTAGATTTATTTGTATAAAACTTTTTAAAAGTAATATAATTAAGATGATATATTCTACGCTTAATTCTTTTATTGATTCATAAATTCTTCTTTGAACTATACTAGTAGAACTAGTATTATAGTTCTATACCAGAACTATATATTAGCAATATCTTAAATAAGGATGAAAGAAAAAGATATCTCTAGAAAGGGATTTTATCAAAATTATGGGTAACTTTACAAATAATCCTAACACAGACTTTCTTATTTCTGTGGACTCTTCTTAACCAACAGAAGTTAAAATAGAAATTATTTGTCCTAGCTTTTGGCAATGTTTGCTTAAAAGAGTTTCCTTATTTATATAGTATGAGTACTATCCACTGGACTTTTATCTTCTAACAATCTTTACATGGAAAGTTTCTCTTAGAACTGTGCTTCCTAGGTAATTTAAGGTTAAGAAAGTATCCTAGAATAGTAACACTTAATAACCCAAACTTCTTTTTAAAAAATCCAGAAAACACTGTTAATTTTTTCCATCATTCATTATGGAATAAAGATAATTCCATTAGAAGAAAGAATACTTTTCCTAGAAAATATAGAAACTATTTGAAAATATATATCTGTGAGCAAAATAAAAGGAGCCTCAGAGATCATTTCATTCAATTCATTATGAATCCTATCTATGATAACCCCATCCATTGATCACGCAATCTTTGCTTGACAACCTCCAAAGATACCATTCTTGTGTGTGTGTGTGTGTGTGTGTGTGTGTGTGTGTGTGTGTGTGGACTGTCCCTATCCCTTATAGTTGTTACGGCAGTTTTCTTTTCTTTTCTTTTTTTTGATTACTTTATATTCATTGAAAATGTTACATTCCTACATGTAAGTAGAATGTGTGCTCCTTATAAAGAAATTCCTTTATTCTTGTAAGATATGTGATTTAATTACAGGTATTAGATTATAGATATAAAGTGATTTGATTTTATATATATATATATATATATATATATATATATATATACATTAGATTATAGATACAGGGAATAGAATATAAATGATACATTATAGATATAAACTATAGATTGTTCACTGTTTGAACATGGTATTTCCCTTCTACAGAATCAAGAAACTTAACTCTATTTCTGCTAATTTCTATCATGTTCAAAAACAAATGAAAGATGTTTCTGGACAAGAAAGCAAATGCTGTGAGGTCCTGGGGAGGCAAGTGGTTTCCTTAATTTACTTCATCAAAAAAAGATTCGCATTCTTAAATTGTGAATAGGGACTATCCTCCCTGTAAGTCTTTCATTCAAAGGTGACATATATTTTTTCAGCATATACTAAGCATTGCACTTTAGGGGTGATATACATTTTAATTAATATTTTCAGCTATTGCTCTAACCTTCTTTGGTGTCCTAAGAGAGTCTTTTTCATATAAGTTTTTTTTTTCTGGTACTTTCTTAAATTTCACTAAAGCAAAGTGAAAAGGATCCATATTTCACAATGATACCCAAAGACATACAAAAGAGAAATTTGAATATTTCCCTTAATTTGGCCCATCTATCAGTATTATTAATGTACTCAGGCCTGTCAGCTGGTCTGATTTTTATATATTTCCCAGTTTCACCTAAAGTATTCCACATCACAAAAAGTAACTGTGGCCAACTAAGCCCAGAGATTAGGTTAATTATTAACAAAACTTCATTTCCCTGGGCAATCTAAACATCTTTTTAAAAAATCCTTGTAGCAGCTCATGCAAATATAAGGCGTTGGGGGTCTTCTTTTAATGGCTTATTCATCTGTATTGATTAAACTTCCTTTAAGAGACACAATTCAAGGCCATCAATTCTCCTACATACATTTCTGTACAAAGAATCTATTTTTTTTATTCCCTGTTCACTTCAGTGGGTTTCTAATTTTAATTAAGAACCATCATAGGCCACCAAAGATAAGGAAAATCCCCAAGCATGTATGAAAACTTAAGAAGCAATTTCTGGTTTGTTAAACATCATTGTCAATATTTAAACTCTCTATATACTTTGTGAGAAAAGCAGCATAACACGGAGAATAGAAAAGGAGCCTTGGCACCAGAAACAACCAAGTTCAGATTTGCCACCGGCATATATTGGATATGTGTCTCTAGTGAAGAAAGGTATTCTCTCAGACTCTCTACTCTTAATTCCCTAAGACTGAGTTGCAGGGAAGGAGCTGACACGTACTATTACAACTACTTTCCTCCCCCAGAAGTGTCTTGTTTCAATGAAATCAGAGATCCTATGTTTATCCCATTTATTACCATGGTTTTAATGGAAGATTTTATAAATGAAAATATTTTATACCAATCATTTCAAAAAATAAAAAAGCAGAAAGAAGAACTGACTAATTAGGAAAGGATATTCAGCTGGACCAAAAACCTCCTAATCTTTGACATGATCAGTCTTCTCTCCCCATCCCTACCTGAAAATTGCAAAAATGTGTAGGATAGCATGGAAGAAACTGGGAAAGATTTTTCCCTCTAGTTCAAGATCTCTACAAAGCTTTCTGAGCTATGATTCATGTAAGCAAATATCACAGAACCTTTACAATTTTACCACCTAGACTGACAATCACAGGTAAGCCACTGAAACCCTTCTTGAAAGTCAAGGTGCTTACATTGGCACACATTGAGCATAGGTAGGTGGTACACTAGATAGAATGCTAGTCCTAAAGGCAGGAAGACTGAACTTTCTGAGTTCAAATTCAGCCTCAAGTACTTGATAATGACAGAATTCTAGGAAAGCCAATTAACCCTGTATGACTCAGTTTCCTCATCTGTAAAATGAATTGGAGAAAGCTATACCAAACTACTTCTAATATCTCTGTCAAGAAAACCAAATGTAGTCACAAAAATTTGGATAGGACTGATAATGACTGGCACATATTGGGGGCCTACCTATCAACAGTTAGAATAAATAAAAAGTGAAATTAAGTGAAAAAGCTTTCTTACTTGAGTATCAGCATGTTTTATTTAAAAAAAAAAAAAACTCCCCAGTCCCTAGGACACCATTAGCAGATACCATGTATTCCCACATGCAGAATCATTCACACACACACACACACACACTCACAGAATAATTATTACAGTCAATTACATAGACGAGTTATCAAAAGAAAAATACCTTGTTTTATTTTGCTTAGCTTTATTGCACTTTGAAAGTATTAGATTTTTTACAAATTGAAGGTTTGTGACTGTCATTTTTCTAACAGGATGTACTCATATCAAGTCTCTGTCACATTTTGGAATTCTCATAATATTTCAATTTTTTCATTATCATCATATTTGTTATGGTAATCTATGATCAGTGGAAGAAAGAGACAGTAGATGCAGCAAACTTCATTGTTATCCTATATTAAAAATTGCCACAGCTACCTCAACCTTCAGCAATCATCAGCCTAATCAGTCAGCAGCTCTCAACATCACGGCAAGATTCTCAACCAGCAAAAATATTATAACTCAATGAAAGCTTAGATCATGGTTACCATTTTTCAAAGCAATACAGTGCTTTAGATTCAAGGTTTGTAAATTAAGTTATTTTTAGACATAATGCTATTGCACACTTAATAGAGAACATGACTTTTATATACACTGGAAAACCAAAAAAATCATATGACTTTTTATTGCCAAGATTTGCTTTATTGCTGTGGTCTGAAACTGACCACAACACCTTTGAGATATGTCTGTAGAATGTATGGGATTGCCTCTGCTTAAGAAGACATAAAAATGAGTCTTCCATTTTATAATAGTTTTCATCTAAAATGTGGAAGTAAGACAAATTTTGGTATTTAAAGATATAGACCCCTGGCTATCTGGAAAACCATGCAAAACAGATGGATGTAACTTAAAATTTTTATCCTAAAAAAGCAAAGAATAGTAGGAGTGGGGAAAGTGGAATCTAATAGCAGTTTTGTGTGTGTGTGTGTGTGTGTGTATGTGTGTGTGCAAATGTGTATGTATAGGTGTGTAGGTGTATATATACATGCATATATATGCCTATAGACATGTATATCTACAAGTATGTAAGTATATCTATATGTTATATCTGTACATGGATAGGGATGCATGTGAATATACTCTCTCTTTCTCTCTCTCTCTATATATATAAGCATATGTATATTGTTTATAGTTATGTGTGTGTGTTTGCATAT
Organism: Sarcophilus harrisii; assembly: GCF_902635505.1. Taxonomy (NCBI): domain Eukaryota; kingdom Metazoa; phylum Chordata; class Mammalia; order Dasyuromorphia; family Dasyuridae; genus Sarcophilus; species Sarcophilus harrisii. Next base: position 602,654,681 of record NC_045427.1, read on the forward strand.
GAGCTTAGTCCTGGAAAATAGATGGGAGCTTGATAGAAGAAAATCTCAACTCCATAGAAGGAAAAATTTCCAATAAAAGTAGACTGAAAGTTAAAATATTTTCTTCAGAAATATGCAGTGAGATTTACATAGAAGTATACAAGCAGAGGAGGAATGGCTATTTGTAAGGAATATATCAAGGGAAATTTTGTTTTAAAAGCAAGCCGTCCTACCTAATCTCTGGAGGGGTTCCTTTAAACTATAATTCCAAGATTTTGTAACTGAATATGAGACAGAGAGATATCGTCATTTTGAATTAACATTCTTATTGCTTTCAGTATCAACCTACTTTTTTCTGTATTTTTTTCTTAAACATGAAAATCTGTCTAATTTATTCTATTTACATTTGTAATTCAATAAATATTTATGAAGTACCTACTAGGGAAAAGACATTATGGTTGGTATCATAGATACAAAGATGGTCTTGCTTGCTAAAAGTTTATCATCTAAGGGGTAGAGCAGATAAATGTACAAATGGTTTTGGTGCAAGAGAGAGACTCAGGGAAAATGTGATGAGAAATTGAATCTGGGAGAGGTTGCTCAGAAAATGGTCTTGTTTCCAGAGTTATGCTTTAAGTTCTTCAATAAATATGCTATTTCTACAGTTGACCATGTGACACATATGGAAGAACTTAGAACAGGAGTGCTGTAACAAATAGATCGCATACCAGGGATAGTACTGCAGAAATTTTCACTCCTAGAGTATGAACATTTTCCCAGAAGCTATTACTCCTTATTTATGTTTACTCCAGATATTTTACACACTGAAATGTGATTATGGACTAAGGCTACAAAAGTGACTTTATTTTAATGGCACAATCTCTAGTGCTTTATAAATGACAGCAAAAAAAGGAGTACAAATGGAGAGTAAAACTGTGGAAGATTTGTATGAGTCCAGGAGCTGTGAGCAAAGAAAAGCAACATATTGAAGGCCTTGGGGAAGAGGTTCATCTCCTAAGTAATGGAGGGAAAAAGAGAAGGTAGGCAGATTAGTTTGTTCTTTTATAAAACAGAGAAAAAGAGAAATAATGGAAACTAAGGAATCAGTGGTTGAATATATTGTAAAATCAGAGTCACCTATTTCCTAAGGTCATTTTTAAGGCTAAGAATGATAATCTATAATTAATATAATGACTGATAACTTTCTGTAGCCATGTTTCCACATAATGGGGCTATAGAGTATACCTTCTGCCCAATATTCTTTGGCTACTATTAACTGTAAGAAAATGTAATTGCTGTTTTCACAAGGGAAGAGGCCAAGCTTCTCAGATCTGACACTTGAAAATATATTTAGAGCACTTTTTCTCCCAGACCTGTGATTTCACTAGCTAAGAAGTATCTGAGCCAAGATAAATTCCAGGTCTAGCACTTTATCCCCCAAGGTATATAGATGCCTACAGCAAAAACATATAAATAAGAAATAATCAAAATAGAGAAAGCACTAGTATTAAAGGAAGTTTGGGGATATTGAGGAAAACTGCATATATAAGGTAAAATTTTTAACCTGAAATTGAAAGTAGTCAGTAAATCCAAGAGACAGAAATGAAGAGGGAAAGAATTGTAGCCATAGAGCACAGATAGGAAAAATATTCAGAATCTAGAGATAAAATGTCTTGTGAACAATGGCAAGGAGGTTAATAATTCTGAACCACAATGTTCCTTCGTGGGAAATAAGACATAAGAATATTAGAAACATAGAAAGAAGCCAGATTATTAAGGAATGCTTTTGAATGTCTAATACAGAATTCTCTCTTTTATCCTGCATAAAATAGACAACCACTAGGATTTATTGACCAGAAGGGTGACATGGTTAGAAATGATTTTTTTCTGAAGCCAGAAGCTGAGAGGAGAATGGATTGGAGTGGGGAGGGACTTAAGGCTGAGAAAGCAACTGGAAGGACATTGTGAGCTAGAAATTTTTCAGTCTAATCCAATTCTTCATGACCCCATTTAGCATTTTTTGTGGCAAAGATATTGAAGTGGTTTTCCATTTCCTTTTCCCATTCATTTTAAGATGAGGAACTGAGGCAAACATGATTGACTTGTGTAGTCACTTGTTTCTGAAGTAGGATTTGAACTCAGGTCTTCTTGACTCCCCACCTGGATATCTATTCACTGAACCATTTAGCCACCCAATTGCAATAGTTGAAATAGAAGGAGAAAAGAGCTAAACTAAGATGAAAGAATGTCAAAGGAGAGAAGTTGTATACAAGAAATGTTATGACAGTAGAAAAAATAGGACATGGTAACAAAATGGATGTTAAGGTAAAAATGAAGAACAGAAGATATTAACTAGTTTTTGAGCCTGGATGCCTTCAATTACTAGCAAATTTAAGAATAATTAAAATTTGGACAAGTGGGGAAATATCATGAATTCAGTTTTTTATAAGATGTCTACAACAACATTCACTTCAAGGTATTCAAAATGCCATTGTAGAAGTGAGATTAGAGGTCAGAAGAGAGGTTAAGGCTGGATAAGTAAATATGAAAATCATGAGCATTGATCATGATCATGAGAAATGATAATTGAATTCATGAAAGGTGATCACCAAGTGAAAAATACAACAGAAGAAGTAAACACAGGACAGAGTTTTGGAGAATGCCCATGGTTAGTAAGCTCAATCTTGATGACTATCCAACATAGAAAACTGTTAAGTGGTCAATAAGTATAAGGAGAAGCAGAAGAGAATACCGTCATGAAAATGCAGTGAGACAATAAAAGTATGAAAGGGTATTTCACTGGGTTTGGCAGAAGGAAAGAGGGGAAGATAGAAGGACTTAGATGAGAAAAAAGAATGAAATAAGGCTAAAGGGATTTGCATTAATGTGGACTTGTACTAGGAAAGCATAGACATACCCTCAAATTCCAGCTGTCTCTGCCTCCTTAGAGGAATAAGATTCTTATGAAGGAGAAAAAAATGGCAATGACATCTAGTTTCTCACTCCATCCCCACATTGCCTTAAAAAGGACTAAATAAGAAATCTACAAAGTAGAGTACATGGAAAATAATCTTTTGATATCTGAAAAGAAAATACCAGAATTTCTATCTATCTTTAACTTTATAATCTAAAACATAAGAAAAAGTTAGTTCTACTAATATTTATTTATTCATTTTTAGTTTTGCATTTTTTTATATTAAAGCTTTTCATTTTCAAAACTTATGCATGGATAATTTACAACATTAACACTTGCAAAACCTTGTGTTCCAATTTCCCCCCTTCCCTTCACCTCCTTCCCTATAGCAAGTAAGGATAGCAAGTAATCCAATGTATGTTAAACATTGTAAAAATATATGTTAAATCCAATATATGCATACATATTTATGTAATTATCTTGTTGCGCAAGAAAAATCAAATCAAAAAGGGAAAAAAGAGAAAGAAAAATAAAATGCAAAGAAACCACAACAAAAAGAGTGAAAATGCTATGTTGTGATCCACGAACAGTTCCCACAGTCCTCTCTATGGGTGTAGATGGCTCTCTTCATCACAAGACCATTAGAACCAGTTTGAATCTTCTCATTGTTGAAAAGAGCCACATTCGTCAGAATAGATAATCATATAATCTTACTAATATTTATTATGTGCATTGACACTGGTACAATCATTTGGTCTATATGTTAAATTTTATGTCACTATTGATACTCAGAATGTTTTAAGAGAACAGAATTCCCTAATGAACTCTAGAACCCTCATTCATTTATTAGCATATAGTGTATTATATCATTTTGGAGAATGGACAAATGACTTTTAAAGATTCATACAAAGAAACTGGGAAGAAGATATTGTTAATGATGTTGATATGAGTAAACTATCAAGAAAATAGCATATTTGATGCTTTAGTTTCTCCTGGTCTGAACTCTTCATTAAGCACATTATAAGAAAATAATGATGATGGGATCTAAATCCAAATTAGTAGATAAAAAATTGAATTTATCAAGAATATCACTTAAATGTGAATTTTCATTCAATGTCATAAACAATTACTTTTGCTTTAAATGGTTATTGGGCCTCTAGGCATTATTCAGTGATAGTATGGAATCCTCACTGTTTTTGCTGCCAAAAACAATGTGTTTATGACACAAAAATTCTCATAACTATGCACTTTAATAATTGTGAATAATAATTTTCTAACCTGTTTAAAAATCTTCCAAATGAAGAGTTTTATTGATTTTCAAACACATTTATTTAATCTATAAAAACACGACAACTTCCAATTAGCTCAGTAAAAAGAAATGTTTGACATCAAGGAGTGGGAAATTTTACTAGCTACATTAAAAAAAACTTTCTATAATTAGTAGAAGTGATTTAAAATGAGCATTAAGAATTAACAAAAACAGTTGAAGATTTACTGTTTACCATGTGGCTCTACACAGCTTTGTCAATTCTTTTTCCCCCCAGTTCCAGTGTTCATTAAAACTAAGCATCAAATAAACTAAATTCAAAACCAATCCTTTGAAAGTATTTCCAAAAGTATTACACTGAGATTTTTTAATAATGCTTAGTCAATCATAATATTATCACTAAAACAATAATAGTAACATTTTCACGTAAAAATAGGTTTTTAATTTCCTTAATAAATAAAATAAAGGTAATTGTACAATTCATCCATTTGATCTTATTTTAAGATGTTTTTCAGATATTTTATCATTCTTATGATATTAGTATGTTACTACTTATGTGTCATGTAGACATAGATAGATATACATGTAGTGAGAAGACTAAATTTTTATCAACCAAAAGAAATATAAAATCAAAAAAGTGTGGAACCTTTTGGATTAAATGAAATTTACCTTCAGGAATGGATTTATATATAATATTACTTCAAGTCTTCTTGTCAAAAAAGGCATTTTACAACCTGATTGCTTATGCCTAAAATTTATTTAATTGGACAAAAAGCTTCTCATTCCTCATGTGGCAAGTTGTTTTTTCTTCCAGGGTGCCAATTGCCAGACCAGTAAAATATTTTGATCCTTTAATTTTTCTCAGTGTATTTATTTGAATAATTCACTCCTGTTGCCTCAGGGAAAGACATGAAAAGGAAAATAAAGCTTAGAGCAGGATGCTCTCTTGATATTGAAGATCCATGGGAAACGAATGCCAGTAGGAGGCTCTAGAGGAAAAAAAGAAAGAAAACGATAATGTAAAGAGTTCTAAACTTGGAGTCAGATCACAAAATAAAAAGATAGCTCAGGTATCTAGAGATAGGGTTCCTTGCAGTGCAGAATAACTACTAATACCTATTAGTTCAAATAATAATCTCATCTATTTTTATTAACTAGTAATAAAAGTTTTCATTAGTTGAAGACATTTAAGCCCATGTACACATAAGAAGATTTTAGCTGGTGACTACCCTAGGGGGAACATAAGATACAGAAACTCCAGAACTATCTAAGTTAAAATAATGAACCACAGAAATGAGAGGAATTAGGTTATAATCCCCTGATTATCATTTCAATCAGCACCATTAAAAATTGTATTAAGGTCCATTGAGTATGCAATTAGGCAATAATGGTTAAAAATTCAAATGGCTAGTTGAAAAAGCAACTCTAATGTAAAGGAATTCCAGCTTAAGTGTGATAAGCAAATCAATCAATAAATATACATGATGAAACATCAGATACTTGATAGTTTTGACAAATGGAGAGAACAAGGGGTGCAGGTAGAGGAGCAAAGCACTTATCAAAAGTCTACTATATGCCAAGCACTGAACCAAGTGCTTGACAAATATTATTTTAAGAAGTGGGAAAAGGAACATTCACTAAAAAGTTGAAAATATAGTAGAAAGAAGATGCTAGCTATAGAAAAGAACTGTGAAGTTTAGAAAACTCCACAAATTTGCCTGGAATTGAACATGTTTATCTTCAGCTAAGCAGAGATGGAATTAAAATGAACACTGAGGTATTTTTTTGGTCAAGGAAAGCAGTTCTGTTTCCCCTGATTTAAGAAGCCTTTTAAAAAAACATAGTTGATTTCATAGGGAAGGAGCTTTATTCACAAGGGATTCTTTAACTCAAGATCATTGAAATGTGTTTCACTTCACATCTCTGATACAGTAGTGAATAAATTTATTGCACACTGAGAAACCTACTGTTCAACTTAAATTAGCATTGGGGAGGGAGGAGACATTTTTTGTTGTTTTTTGTTTTGTTTTTTTTCTAGCATAAACTTAATCTTATTCTTCTTTGTACTATCCCTAAGGGATGCAGCAATTCTACCTAGAAGGATGGAAAATTCAAATAGTTGAAAGAGATCATTACTGGGAATTCTGGAAGATCACATTTCTCAAAAATATTCTAAGTATTCACTGAGCTGTAAGGATAAATATTTCTGAAAATGTTTCTCAAGTTTTTAGTAGATGTCCAGTCTTACAAGGATTTTTATAATGGTATCAATATAGATGGTTATATATTGATAATGATCTAATCCAATACTGAGACCACCAAAGAATAAATACTTTGTTCTTAAATTTCTCAAGAATTCTTGATTTCACTGATGTGGATACTCTTTCTATGGATCCAGATTGTCAAACTACAACAACTAAGGCAAGATATCTGTATTCTTCCCAAGACTATCAAAATTTAAAGGATGCAAAAATTTAATGCATAAATTCCTACACCAGATTAGAATAATTTACCTTCCTATTCTACTGAATTTACCTAGGAAAATTGTATTATTTTCTGTCATGAATTGTAAAATTGATATGACATAGTTTATACATGTACAATCATTTTAAACACTTTTCCCACATTACTCATATTATGAAAAAAAACAATAAGTGAGAAAAACTATGAGAAAGGGAAAAAAAAACAAAAATTAAAATAGTATGTGTCAATCCTCATTCAGTCTCCAAAGTTCTTTCTCTGAATGCAGATGGTATTTTCCATCCCAAGTCTATTAGAATTGTCTTAGATCATTGCAGTGGGGAGAAAAGCTAAGTCTATCATAACTGATCATCACTCAGTCTTGCTGGCACTATGTTCTGGTTCTGCCGACTTCACTCAGCATTAGTTCATATAATTCTTTCCAGAATTTTCTGAAAGCAGCCTGCTCATAATTTCTCATAGAATATGAGTGTTACATGACATTCAAAAACCAGAATTTATTCGGCCATTTCCCAATTGCTGGCTATTCACTCAATTCCCAGTTCCTTGACTGCACAGAGTTGCCACAAACATTTTTACATATGTGGATCCTTTTTCATCTTTTTTGATATCTTTGGGATACAAGTCTAGTTGTGGCACTGATGAATCAAAGGGTATGCACAGTTTTATAGCCCTTTGGGCATAGTTCCAAATCTAACATTTTTAAATGTATAATTCTAATAATTTAATTATTTGTTTCTAGGTATGTAAAAGATGTTTAATGATGTTATGCTGTTTTCATCATTTATATAATCTGAAATGATGGATAAATACAGACTCCTTCAGGATAACGTTTTTAGTAGCAATAATCTTATCTTAAATAAGTATTAAAAATGACATTGTAAATATCATTGTCATCTTCATCATCATCATCCCATTGTATTCATTTTTCCCCAATGGACTTCAAATATAAATACAGCTTGTGGAAGTTCTTATCTTGTGGCTATACTTTTATATTTAAAAATTATATGGATTATTGTAAAGATAGATAAAATAGGTATCTTTGTAGTTATATAGGTATACTTAGATATAAGTTCATTTTCTTTGGAGTCAGGGAAAGCATGTTTATATAAGGGGTGATTATGTACCTTATCCTATTCCCACATGATTTTCATCTCTTCTGCAATGTCTCTATATTTTGAAAGCTTCTCATTCCATTTAATTTGGAGATTATAGATATTCTACATCAGAACTTCCTAAACTTTTTCCATTCGTGACCTCTTTCATCCCACATATTTTTACACAACCCTGTGTATATAGATACATAAAATAGATATACACATCAAATATTTTCTGAAAATTAATCAAAATTTCATGAGCCTCACATTCACTTATGTGACTCCATAATCACATCTGAAGCTTTGTTTATTCTACATAATCACATCTATTAAAAATATTATTCTTCTAAAGGTCAAGAATATCAAGGCAATAAATTTTTAAAAAGGAAAGTGACCTAGCGATACCAAATTACAAATTATATTCAAAACAGCAATTATCCAAATGATTATCAAAACAAACCTAATACAAGATAAAAAAAATAACAGTGGTTGATTACTGAACACACACACACACACACACACACACACACACATATATATATGGTATAAAATATAGAGAAGCAAATTATCATAGTAAACTAGTGTATGATAAGCTCAAATATCCACGCTTTGGACACAAGAAATCACATTTTGGGAAAAACTTCTGGAAAAACTAGAAAGCAGCCTGGCAAAAACTAGTCAAAAAAAAATAACATCTCATACAGCATACCAAGATAAAGTCAAAATGGGCATATGTTTTAGGTATAAAGGGTAAAATATCATAAGGAAATTAATAATGTATTGAGAAAAATATCTGTAACATCTATGAATAAAAGAAAACATTATGACAAAATAGATGATATTAATTACATGAAATTAAAAAAAGTTTCACAAACAGAAATAATGCAGTATAAATTAAAAGAAAAGCATGAAATGCGGGTAGTTTTTAGAGCAAGATTCTCTGATAAAGACCTCATTTTTCAAATATATAGGGACCTGAGACAACTTTATAAAAATAAGAGCCATCCCCAGTTGATAAATGATCAACAGATATGAGCAGGCAGTTTTTAGAAGAAGGAATCAAAAGTTGTCAATAGTCATATGTTTAAAATGCTATAAATTACTAATAATCAAATGAATGCAAATAACAATTAATAGTTACCAGTTCACATTTTTTATTGGCTAAAATGGTAGAAAGAGAAAATGACAAATGATAAAAAGGATGTAGGAAAAAAATATGCACTGTGGTGAAACTGAGTTGGTTCAATATTCTGAAGAATAATTTGGACCTATGCTAAAAGGCTATAAAACTTAGGTACCTTTTGTTTCAGCAATACCATTAATAAGGTTGTGTCTCAGAGAGATTAATGAAAAAAGGAAAAAGACTCACATGTGCAAAAAAAAAAACCAAACAAACAAACTAAAGCAGATCTTTTTTCTGGTTTTAAAGAATTGAGAATTTAAGGAATGCCTATTAATTGGGAAAAGGTAAGACAAGTTGTGGTATATGATTGTCATGGAACATTATTGTGCTATAAGAACAAGACAGTTTGAAAAAACCTTAAGATTTATATTAACAAATACAAAGTGAAGTGAACAGAACAGAACTATTGTACACAGTAGCAACAATATTGTAACAATAAACACTTATGAAAAGCTTAGCTACTCTATTCAATGAAATTATTCACAATTCCAAAGGACTCACGATGAAAATGCTATTCAACTCCAGAGGAAGAAATGCTGAAATCTGAGTACAGATTTAAACATTTTTTAAACTTATTTTTCGTGCTTTTTTGCAACATGGTTAATATGGGAAAAAAATTACATGACTTCATATGTGTAATTTATATCATATCATATTGTTTGCCTGTTTCAATGGGTGGGGAAAAGACTTGAGTGAGGAAGAGAATTTAGAATTTTTTAAATTTCTTAAAATATTTTTTTTCATTTCCATAGATCAATGTTATATTCATGCAGTTGTAGGTAATAGCTTTTTAGTGAAGTAATGGGACTAATAAAGGATAGTTAATAAACTGAATTCTTAAGGATATTTCAAACTGGTATTTATGGCCCATTGATTAGATTATAAGGAATACCAATCTTCTAGGATATAATTATAGTCACTTCATCATTCTTTTCTTTGTATGCAGGAGAGTCTAACTTTTTAAAACCTAGAGTGATGTACAGTATAGTTTTAACCTCTTCACTGTATAACACTTCTTAAGAAGTTGGTCTCACAACTCATACTCACACTAACAAATTGGGTCCCTAGACAGTTACTGACTGATACTTCACTCAGGATTATAAGAGTAGCCCTACAATATGTTGAAATTATTATTAATATACTCATAACCTCTTAGACTTATCTCTCTGGTATTGATACTGAGAATTGCTTCCTTTCTAACATCCATAGTCAGCATTTCTTTCTATCATGAGGTGTCACAAAACATGAAGCTGCTATTGTCCTCAAAGGGCTATCTTTCCTTTCCATATGGAAGCACTTCCAGCACCTAGTACTCCAGTGGATTCTTATATAGGTGGGAGCTCTGATGGCTCTTATGAATCTTTCAGTCTTCTGAGTACTCCTCAGATTATTCATTCATCTAAAATCAAGAAAGAATAAACACAAGAAAAAAAACAAGAAAAAACACAATGAGCTCAAAAACACATGGTGGCTGGTTAGGAGCTAGGTTTGCCATTCCCTTCCCTGATCCCCAGCACTTCACTTGCCACCAGACATGAGGGGAAAAGCAAGAGAGAGAGAAAAAAGAGAGAGAGAGAGAGAGATTATTATTTTTGAGGACAAACTAATTTCTAGCTCAAACACTCCAGTCTTTAGACCTTATATTTTCAAAGCTAACTAGGAGAACCTTAACAACACAATACCATTCCTGTAGACATTCATGGCCAAGAGTAGAATCACCAGGAAGCAAAACTTAAGTGAGCTCTTAAGGACTGTTTCTTATTGACCATTCTATCTAATTGACTTGCACAAATGTAATAAGACTGAACTCCTTAAGAATAATCTTTATATTATTTTATGGCAGTGACCTGATCCTAATCAAAAATCATCTCTATTACCATATTCAAATTTGCATGATAATTGTCCTATTGATCTTTCTATAATATTAGCTGAGTTTATGTGCATGTCATTTTTTATTGTAATCTTGATTTTTTTACTGCAGCATAAACTCATGTAAGTAATCCACCTTTAGTTACATTAGGCAAATCCAGTTGTATGTGCATTTTGCCAGCCTGAATTATTGCTTTGTGAAGTGAAATTATGTCATTTCAAAACTATTATTAACTTATTTTTCTTATCTATTTCATGGAGTTCAGAGAAAAATGGTCCTGTGACAAGTCACTATCCTCCACTATACTTTCATATTTACCATGACATGGACTGTTTCACAAGTGATTAAAATAATTGCTTTTCCTAATTGAATATAATTATTGGTATGGTGAAGCTCAGTACTGGATCAGTGAGCAGAGAAGAGACTTCATATGGTGCATATGTTGCTTAATAGGCCAATGACATCAAAGTCTGCAGTTCAGAGTGTGTTTCACCAAATACATTACTTTCTTTACTTATATGTCTCCATTCCAGTTGCTTGTATTTATCCATTCTCTCTCACAGATATTAAGAACTTTGGTAGAAGAATATTGTAATGTATTTAACATTCCTACATTTATTTTAACACCTGAGTACCTGTAATATCATTATTTTTCTTATTGTGAAGTAATTGTTTAATTATTATTGTAAGTGATTAGTTTATGTGTTATTGTTATAAATGGCTGATTTGTGTACTGTGGAAGCACACTTATAGAGAGTTTGTGCCATGTTGTGGTCTGTAATGGGCTGAAGTTTGAGTTGATGCACTTAGGTCCCAAGTACATGAGGCTAAATAGTAATTGAACTATACTCTATTAATATACATGATTGGATAAAGAATGGTCCCTGCCCACTCTCTGTGCAAGTCCTGATGTGTTGTACAGGAAATGACGATTTTGATGGGTGGAGACAGAGAGAGGAACAGGAAGAGAAGCTGGGAGAGATTGGGCCTGGGTTCCATTCTCCTGGCTGCTGGTCGTGTGGCTGCGGGTCTAGCTAGCTTCTTGACTCAGCTGCACACATTGCTATCGCCGATTCTCTTCCACCTCTGATCCTTCTTCACTGAGAATAAAGACTGGCGATTTTCCCCTAACCTGAACTCCGGACTCCTGCTGATTTTAAAATACGCAATCTTCACATCTGGCGCTCAACGGTGGGAACCAAGGACTGAAGAAGTCTCCAGTGACCAGGAACTTGGGTGAGTATTGTTCTTAAAAACTAAACCAGTAATCTTTTTTTGGCTAAAATGATAGCTAAATGATAGCTAAAACTCTCCATCCCTGCCCCCAACCCTTCAACCCCTTCAACCCCTTCAACCCCACCCACAAGTGGTAATATAGAAAGCATGCTGAAGCTGATAGAAGGACAAGGGCTACTTATAACTTGGGAACAGGTAGCTAGACTTGTGGGTACATTAAACTGCATCTCCCCTTGGTTTGTAGAGCAGGAGCAGATCTCTCGAGAGAACTGGTCCCTGGTTGGACAATAGTTGTCCACGTATTACAGTGAAAACGGTCCTCATTCAATTTCCATAGAGGCATTTTATTTATACAATATAATTCAGTTAGCACTAAGAAACCCTATCCCTAGAAGAAAGAAAAACCCTGTTGCTACTGCTCCTTCTCAGAGTAGGCATGATATTAAGGAGGAAGACAATGAAGAGATTAATGACCATATCCCACAGGGCAAGGAGACTTAAGTGAGCAAGGGTGTGGTGACTTTCCACCTCAGGAGGCAGCTTCAGTCCCACCTCAGGAGCAAGTGATTGAATCTCCTCCATCAACTCCACCCTCCAGGATGGAGGGAGGAGGGGCAGTGGGGGGGGGGAGTGACAGCACCAGCACCTCCCCCCAGCATCCCCAGTATCCAATTATGAGTAGATTACAAGAGGGCTTAATGAAGGCCAAAGAAAAGGGCGTGGACGTCAGGGAGCTCCAGCCACATATATTTCCTGTAATTTCCCAGTTTAATGCCTCTGGTCAACAAAGTCGAAGACACGCCCCTTTTAACATAGAAATCATCAAAGACCTGAAAAAGGCTTGCACTTTTTATGGGGCTGTAAGGCTTGCACTCTTTATGGGGCTACATCAGCTTATGTTAAGATGCTGTTACAGAATTTGGCTTTTGAAATCTTGACTCCTAATGACTGGAAATCTATAGCAAGAGTATGCCTAGAACCTGGACAAAATTACATGTGGCTTTCTGAAAATAGTGAGCTCTGTAGGTTACAAGCTCAACAAAATAGTCAAAATGCTGTTCATGCTGCGATCACCTATGACCTACTAACAGGTATAGGTCCATAAGCAGACGTCACAGCACAGACTGATTATCCAGTAGCAGCATATGAGCAAACTGCTGCTAATGCTATCAAAGCGTGGACTTCGATTCACAATAAAAATTTGATTATCCAGTAGCAGCATATGAGCAAATTGCTGCTAATGCTATCAAAGCGTGGACTTCGATTCACAATAAAAATGACAAAGGTGAGGCCTTCACAAAAATAACACAAGGGCCACATGAACCCTTTGCTGACTTTGTGGGACGTTTGCAGACTGCTATTACAAGAACTAATGGGGAAAATTCGTCAACAGATGTTTTAATAAGGCAACTTGCTAAGGAAAATGCAAATGAGGTGTGCAGAAGGATTATACTAGGACTGCGCAAGGATGCTCCTTTAGAGGAGTTCATAAGACGCTGTGCTACAGTGGGCACAAATGCCTTTTATAGCCAGACTATGATGTAGACTTCCCAAGATCCCAACATGGGTAGACAGGGTCCCTTCCGGCAAGGGACTTCTAGAGAGTCACGTCAATGCTTTCAGTGTGGTAAAGTAGAGCATCTGAAAGCTCAATGTTGGTATAGAGGCAGAGTGAGAAAACGGGGTGGGAGAACAAGACCCAGCACACCATGTCCAAAATGCAACAGAGGCTTCCATTGGGCCTCAGAATGTAGACAGGTTCAGGGAAACGGGATGAAGGGCCCAGCTCCAGGGTCCCAGGCAAAAAACACTTGGGGCATGATGGCAGCCAATGGTGCACCCAGAGAGTGCCTAGAAGTCCAATACCCAGACATGACCAATCAGCCAGGAAGCCATATGATGGGAGAAAGGGATTACACAATCAATCAGCCAGGAAGCAACCTGATGGGAGAAAGGGATTACAATTAGGGAAAATAGAGTTGTATGCAGCTGAGACAACTGAGATACCCCTGGAGAGGTAAATCTGTTCCTTCCAGCCTATGGATCCCTTGCCCCAGGCACAATAGGCTTTGACCATTTCACCTCCTGAGAGTACATATAAAACAGTGTCCATCCACACACTGATGGGGAAACTGGGGAATTGTAGAATAATATCCCAGTCACCAATACAGACAGACAATGTGACTTATCCCCAGGAGAAATAGTAGCATCAGGTTTACTCATACAGAATCCTAATAAGCAGCTTGTTGATAATCACCCAGATTCTGATTCCAGATCACAAAATCCAGCAATATATTGGACAGCAGCTGTAACAACTGACCGACCTATGCTCATGATGTATATAAATGGCCTTCCATTGGAAGGATTGGTAGACACTGGTGCAGATCGGACGGTCATTAGAGGTGCCAATTGGCCCAGCCACTGGCCAAAGATTAAAGCAGACATCTACATGTTGCTAGGAGGATCAATAGCAGCTGAAGTTAAAGGCCCCTATGAGATGGACTTTTGAAGACAAAACAGGAGTTTTTACTCCTTTTATAGTTGAAAAAATCCCACAATCTTGGGGAAAGACGTTTTACAGCAATTAGGGTTAAAATGAGTACTTCGGTTTTTAAGAGGCTGCTGTTAAGCCTGCCAACACTTTCACCTGTTCCTATCCAATGGAAACTGATACACCAGTGTGGATAGAATAGTGGCCCTTAAATAACGATAAAATTCAGGGCCTTATTAGATAGTACAGGAGCAGCTTGACCAAGGACACTTAAAACCTTCTCTAAGTCCTTGGAATTCCCTAGTGTTTGTTGTGAAAAAGAAATCTGGAAATGGAGGATGTTAACGATTTAAGAAAGTAAATGAACAGATGGAAACTATGGGAACTCTTCAACCTGGACTTCCATCTCCTACTCAGTTGCCTAGAGAATGGCCTCTTTGGGTCATAGATATTAAGGATTTTTTCTATTCTATACCTCTGGATAAGGAGGATATGAAAAGATTTTCCTTTTCAGTGCCTAGCGTTAACTTAGCTGAGCCTTATAAAAGACATGCATGGACAGTTTTGCCACAGGGAATGAAAAACAGCCCTACTATGTGTCAAATGTATGTTGCTGCTGCTCTTGCTCCAGTAAGAAAAGCATTCCCAAAAGTTATGCTATTACATTACATGGATGACATTTTGGGATGTGCACCTGAGGAACAAATGTTAGAAGCATGTCTACAAAAGACCATAGAAACACTAAGGAATTACAAATTATACATAGCACCAGAAAAAATTCAAAGACATGCTCCTTTTCAATATTTAGGATATGAAGTATACCCTAAGGTGCTTACAGTTCAAAAACTCTCCTTAAGAACAGAAAAGCTAAACACATTGAATTATTTTCAGAAACTGATAGGAGATATTCAATGGATGCGACCAGTGTTAGGTTTGACTACCTATCAGTTACAACCGTTATATGACATTTTAAGGGGAGACAGTGCTTTAAATTCACCATGTCAGCTTACAAAAGAAGCTCAAAAGGCTTTGAGAGAAGTTGAACTGGCTTTATCTAATGTGGTTGAAAAGAAGTCACCAAAAACCCTTGGAGATATCAGTTTTGCCACACAAGAGGCACCCACAGCAGTCCTTCATCAAGGAGACAGTGTGATAGAGTGGGTGAACCTCCCAGCACAACCAGAACAAAGCCTTACACTCTACCCAGTGCTTGTGACTAGAATTTTATTAAAGGCCACTAAACGAGCAGTACAATTATCTGGGACAAGACCTGACAAGATATACACCTTTATATACCAATATACAAATTAATGTGTGTTTTGAGACCATCCCAGAGTGGCAAATTTTATTAGCCATGGCTCCAAATTTTTACATGGGTCTCCATTAAAGATAACTAGACTATTCATAATTGGCGATAGACTCTTGAAGAAAAAGTTTCTAAAGTTCCTCTTCAAGGACCAACTATCTTCACGGATGCATCCAAACATAATATTTTGCTGTGTATTCTGATCTAACTATAAAGAGAGTAGTCAGAACTCCTTTTCAGTCCACTCAGCAGAATGAATTTCGGATCATTCTAGCTCTTACTTATTATCCAGGAGACATAAATATAATATCTGATTCGGCCTATTCAAGATGTGGTACAAAGAATTGCCACAGCCCAAATAAAATTTGCAGCCTCTAATATATATCAGCTCTTAAGAAACTTCAAGACAAGTGAGAAACATCCAGTAAGATCTATATATTACATGTCCATTCTCATAGTGGACTTCCAGGTCCCATATTTGATGGCAATTCAAAGGCAGATAGCCTTCTAACTATGTTGGTCAATACCCTTTATTCCAGGAAGCCCAGGCATCTCATTCTAAATATCATCAGGCTGCTTTGAGCTTTACGTTTACAATTTGGAATAACAAGAGAGGAAGGGCATAGTAAAAGCCTGTATGGCTTGTCCTTTCCACCTCCTCACTGCCTCCAGGGAAACCTCGTGGTTTGAGACCCAATGAAATCTGGCAAATGGATGTGACCCATTATAAATCTTTTGGTCGTCTGTCTTTCTCCACGTTGTGGTAGAACCCTTTAGGATTCACTTTTGCAATACCAGCAGCAAAAGAGACAGCCAGTGGTCACTGAATTCCTCATACAAGCATTTGCCATTATGGTGTGCCCAAGCAATAAAAACAACAATGGTCCTGCTTATACTTCGAAACATTTTGCATACTTTTTGTGCACAGTATAAGATTTTACACCATGGGCACACCTTTCAATCCTCAAGGACAGGCAATAGTGAGAGGAGAAACAAGAGATATTAAACGCTCCTCCAAAACAAAAGAAAGGGGAGCCACAGGTAACCCTAGAGAACTAAATCTAGCTCTTATACTATTAACTTTGATTTTTGACAAAGATGCACTGGCTCCAGCAGAAGTTTTATAACCCACCGGAAGGGCAGTGTCCAGTGAGCAGCTCCACTATCGTTAGATAATCGCCAGGTGATGTGGAGAACCCAGAAAAGTGGTGAATGGAAAGGACCACATAGGCTAATGCTTTGGGGAGAGGGTTTGCTTGTATTCCACAGGTGGAGAAGGAATCAGATGGGTGCCAACGAGCCATATTCACATTGTCCATCGCAGAGAGACGGAGCAGACCCTTGAAACAAAGGAGACGACCCGAAATATCGGTGGTTCTGTTGCTGATTGTGTCACCATTGAAAGAGCGTGGCAGTTATGGCGTTTGACTCATGGACATCAAAGATTGTTGGACTTCAAACCTTCAGGATTCATTGGATTCTCTGAGACATAAGATTGTTGTAGGACTTCAAAACCCTCAGGAATCATTGGATTTTCTGAGATATAGGACTTGAAAACCCTCAGGAATCATTGGATTCTCTGAGCCATAGGACTCGAAAACCCTCAGGAATCATTGGATTCTCTGAGACATAGGACTTGAAAATCCTCAGGAATCACTGGATTCTCTGAGACATAGGACTTGAAAACTCTCAGGAATCATTGGATTCTCTGAGAAATGAAAAGACAGTTACAGGACTTCAAAATTTGCTGGAATCATTGGATTCCCTAACACATAAAAAGACTTTTGCAGGACTTCAAAAACTCAGGGAGATCATTGGATTTCCTCACATGTGAAGCAATGGACAATAGATTGGTTTTGGACTATCTCTTGGCTGCTAAAGAAGGTGTATGTGTGACTGTTGTCTACATAACCTCTTTCTAGGACTTCTGGTGATCTTTTCCAACACCATGTTGATTTATATTGCTTGCTATGCCGCTACTTACATGTACAATTCATGTTTGTTACACCACATCAAGCCTGCACTGATTGTGGGGAGAGTCATCCCTAATAGCCTCTGCGTTATTGCTATGTGCTTGTGTAATACCTCCCATGCTGATGGGTTTGTGCATAATAAGACTCTTCAGCCCAGAAACCCGCTAGCAACCCCCACTTCCCTTTGGTGCTTTTCATCTCCCTTCCTGAGATGTCAGAGAGGGTATGATCATCTCCTTTTTAGTGCTTTCACCGCCTTTCCTGAGAAGTTAGGGAGGCTGTGATCGCCTCCCCTTGGGGGCTCTGACCTCCCTGAGGAGTCAGGGATGGCATGACCACCTGTGTTCTAAAATAAAAGAAAGCGGGAGATGTAATGGGCTGAAGTTTGAGTTGATGCACTTAGGTCCCAAGTACATGAGGCTAAATAGTAATTGGACTATATTAATATACATGATTGGATAAAGAATGGTCCCAGCCCACTCTCGGTGCAAGTCCTGATGTGTTGTACAGGAAATGACAATTTTGGTGGGTGGAGGCAGAGAGAGGAACAGGAAGAGAAGCTGGGAGAGATTGGGCCTGGGTTCCATTCTCCTGGCTGCTGGTCATGTGGCTGCGGGTCTAGCTAGCTTCTTGACTCAGTTGCACACATTGCTATCGCTGATTCTCTTCCACCTCCGATCCTTCTTCACTGAGAATAAAGACTGACGATTTTCCCCTAATCTGAACTCCGGACTCCTGCTGATTTTAAAATACGCGATCTTCACAATGGTCCTTTATTGTGAATTTAGATAAATCAATGATAGGATACATTGGAGTAGGTAAGCCAAGCCAGAGAATGAATTATCCACATTTTATATGTGAGGGATGCGAGGTGCTTCATTATGGATAAAGGCCCTCACATAGTCATTATACCATTATAGAACCATATGATGAGGAAGATTTCATTGTTAATTATTGATATTGGTGTAAGACTCACTACATCTGCTGCCTATAGCCATATACCATTTAATGTAGATATAGTAATAGGAATGCAATTCATCAATAATCATAATACGTCCCTATAAGTATTTTAAATCCACAAAGTGTTTTGCATAACATTCCAGTTACCCTAAAAATAAGTCTACTGAGATACATGGCACAAGTGTTATTAGCTCTGTTTTACAGAAGGGATCGAGACTTAGGTTAAGTAGCTTGTATATATTGGTACACTCATGTCACAGGCAGGATTCAAAATCATCTTTCCTTGGTCTAAATCTAATAATCTTTCCAGTATACCTTGCTATATTTCTAGATTATACCATACCACTAAATGATTATGTGCCTTTGAATGACCTTCTTTCTTAACCCCAAATCCTTATTTGTTTAAAAGAGCAAGAATGTTACTTAGCTCATAAGGTTTTTATGAGGACAAAACAGCTAAAAGCATTTCAGAAACTACAAAACACCAAAACTACAAAGTTAAATGAGATATTATCATTTTTGTTAGTGTTACATATTTATATTAAATTTGTATCTCATTCTGATCCCTTTTGACTATCATCTCATCTTCTAGTCATTATAGAAAATTTATAATTACCCAATAAATGGAGAAATAGAAGGAAATAAGATTGTAATTAAGGAGAACCTGGAATCGGGTACAAACTAAGATCCTAAGATCAAAGAAGAATAATCCACAAATTGTACAATATATTAACCAAAATTCATATTCTGGTATATGTGCTGATTCAATGGAAATCATCTAGGGAATGCTGAAAAGGTTCTTTGGTCTTATGACATGACAATTTCAAATAAGTTCCAGATATCTTCAGAACACACAAAAGTTCTGTTAACTGTGAAATGATGTGGAAATGTTTACTCAAGTTTTTTATATACAATTCTGAAATGGCTTGGATAAATTGCTGTACTAATCTCAAGGTAGTAAAGATGAGAATTAATCTGTTTCCCCCAAAAAACAAACATATAAGATGAGACGTTAAACCCTTAGTCCTCCAAAATTCTTGCATCTTTTGTCCATGCTGCCTAAAGCTCCCAAATCTAATCATGTGGTTGCATGTATGCCTCTTTCCCATCACTACCTGCTTTCCTTTGCCATCTCATGCCCTGCTTACTCTCTTTTTGCCCCTGCACTTGTTTTGCTGCTTGTCTCTGTGCTTTGTGTACTATTTGTTCCTACACCCTTTAATATTATTGAAGTATGAAGACAACCCTATTTCTTGCTGTTAACAGTGATCTTTCCTGACACGTACCCAAAGAAATGGCCATGCATGCTCCCCATTTCAAAATTTCATAAATTAACTAGCACTTCAATAGTATATAGATAAATAAATAGTATACTATAACATGAAGCATGGTTCAGTTCAGTACCAGTCTGCGAGTCAGGATGACCTGTGTTCACATTCTATCTCTGAAATATCCTGATTATATGATCATAGAAAAGAAAAATCAAGTATTTTCTACACTGAACCAAGACAGTTACATGATAGATTAGTGTAGAAGCTGAAACTGAACCTTGGACTAAGGAGCCTCCGAGTCTCATAGTCCTCTTCAAAGCATCAAAGTCATTTGGGAAATGAGGTCTAAAAGTCACTAATTGGAAAAGATTCATATCATATCCAAAAATTGAATTTCATTATTACAATATGAAAGCACCTCTATTAGCTACTTTTATATGTTATTAGCAATATAAAAGAATTAAGATGACTTGCTTAGGCAGCCAGTTTTCTAGTTCAGTTTACTCTAGTTTATGATAATTATAAAGTCATTCTTAAGAGGCTAGATGAGCAGGGTTCCCTGAAGGTGAATAGAGATGTAGAGTTATATTTATCTGTTTCTAACCACCCCCTTCTTTACAGAAACTTAGATGGTGCTTGAGGAAATAGCATCCAAAAGCTACCATTTATGAAATCCTTAATAGTCTTATTGACTATTAAATTCCAGAAACAGATCCTTCTTTGATGTAAAAACCAATCCATGAAAAGAACAGAATCCTAGTGAAGAGAAAAGAAAAACCTTTTCATTGCTCTGAAAACCAGGTGTGAGGAAAGGAATTTAGTGACCATCTGGCCATTACAATACTAAAATGACACAGAGGAAGAAATACAGAATAGACTACTTTGAGGAGGAAATTAAGAAGAGACATGATAATTCAACAACATAAGAGTTTGAGAGCATACAAGGAAAGCACACTAGAAGAGGAGAAGGATCCAAAACAAGGACACTGCATTTTATAATTATTTTGGCATGCTAATTTTAATTACATAAGCCCACTTCTTACAGAGTTCTTCTTAGGCTAAAATCCAAAAGTCTTAAAGACTTCCACCAGGCTTCTTCCATTTTTGCTATCATATATGTAGAAGAATGATAATGATACTACCAAAAATAGTACATTTAGGACTACAGTATAAAAATTAAAAAATAATCTCATAACTAGTTTTTCAAAATGGAGAAATGACATGTATAAAGTCATTCAGAAGGAGAGACATTAGAATACCATAATAATACCATAATATGAAGATGGTAATGGAATGTGGCTTAATAGCCTAGAGGGCATCCTTGAAGTCAAGAGCATGTATTTTTAAATCCAAGGTATCATATCATATAAATCCAAGAATTTGAAGGTACTTGTATTGTGTTTCTTTGTGACTTAAATAATGGACAATTTTCTCATTAGATAGAGACTTCATTGTACCCATGATCTCATCCAAGTGGGAACACTATCCAACACTACCCATCTGGATCACATATAACTATGTGATGCAGAACAAGTAAATTAACCTCCCAATGCCCCCAGCTGACTTTCTAGAACTTTAAGTTATAAACAAATTGTCAATCAAGCAGCATCAAACTTCTTTATATCCTGGGAATTGAACAGAGCTGGATCTTGAATCTGGAGTCTTACAAAAGGAAATCATCTCTAATAAATAAAGCTTTGACTTGAGGCATAGTTTTCTGCTTTCTGAGTATCTGTCTTAAAATTTGAGGTTGATTTATTTATTCCCTCCTATAATTTGTTCAAGATATTCTTTGATACACTGGACTATATTGTACAAAATATACTCCTGCTGAGGAATAGCTCAACTGCATTATTTAAGTCAACCATAATATTACAAACAGTCTGAGAAATGCAAAAGCCTTAGAGAAAAAAAAAAGTTTGGAGGATTAATAAAGAACCAGATCACTAAGTTCTATGAATATCTGAGCAAGAAAACTATCTCTCTGGACAGCCTGTTCAAGATGGATATTTTTTAATAATGACAAGTATTTGGTTTTCCTTAAAGAACCAGATCACTAAGTTCTATGAATATCTGAGCAAGAAAACTATCTCTCTGGACAGCCTGTTCAAGATGGATATTTTTTAATAATGACAAGTATTTGGTTTTCCTTAAATTTATGCTTGTGTTCACATTGATAATCATTAAACCCAAGAAAAATACCACCAACACAATCTGGACCAGAAGATACAAACAGTCCAGCAACTCCTGGTCATCACAATCATGGTCACACACATGGTTACTGGCACTGATAAGGATCAGAGACAGAATTCAAGACAAGTAGCCTATGGAGACCCAGAAAGAAAAACCATCAACATGCTCAGTCCCTGACTCGTTTCTGTATGCTGGTTTAGAAGCAATAAAAACCTAT
The DNA here is from genome assembly GCF_902635505.1 of Sarcophilus harrisii. Taxonomy (NCBI): domain Eukaryota; kingdom Metazoa; phylum Chordata; class Mammalia; order Dasyuromorphia; family Dasyuridae; genus Sarcophilus; species Sarcophilus harrisii. The sequence continues at coordinate 602,677,119 of NC_045427.1, forward strand.
CTTTAATTGAAAACAAAAATGAAATTTTTAAGGGAATTGAATGAAGAAATATTTCTCTAAGAATCTCCAAAAGGAACTGTTTAAAGGGGCTTGCTTCTGGTGAATAAAGACTATTATTATTATTATTATTATTATTATTATTATTAATTATTGGTGTTCTTATTAAAATCTTTATGTGTAGCATTTATATAGTGTTTTACACATATCTCATTTTATCCTCACAATAATCTGGTGAGGTGCTATTATCCCCTATTTTAGAGATAAGGAAACTGAGGTATAGAGGAAAAAATGACTTCCCCCAAATCCCTTAGCTGTAGCATTTGAACTCAAAATATTCTGACTTCCCCTCTAATGCCCCATATGCCACCCACCTGCATCTAATTTCCAGTTGAGGGAAATACAAGATTACATGTATCCTAGGTGAATTGTCTATCTACTTTCCTAACCAACCTAAAATATATAACCTTTGAGCTTCAATTTACTAGGCCAGGTGCACTTAGATTTCATCCTGGAGAGAAACCAAGAAGCACATCATTAAAAAAAAGTCATGGGAGAAAAAAAAAAAAAACAATAAAAAATACATCCAGTAGATAGGGAACAGGAGGTCAATGAAGGACATTTCATGGCCACTGACAGATGGTCAACCTAGCATCCAGCCAGAAAAAGTAGACGGGGCTAAAAACCCCCAGATGAGTTCTTTGCTTCAGAGTTCACCAACATGAGTGGGTGAACAGATGCCTGAACACATATTTGTTTCCCTGGGGTGGGGTGGAGACAAAATACTTAAGCAGTCAGGATCATATCACTAGAGGTGATTAAGAAAATTTACAATGAGCAGATGGATGTGACAACTACAGCAGAAGACCAGGTGGAATATTTTTTTAAGATGCCAGAAAGAGAGACATAATCCTATAGATGAAAATATATTGGTTTAATATGCAAAATCCATTAGCACTACCACTGAGAGGTTGTAAAGTATACTTATCAATGCATCCATGTCAGCATATTGACATGACTGAAACATAATAGAGAGAAGAATTTGAAGGTACTTGTATTATGTTTCATCGTGACTTAAATAATAGACAATTTTCTCATTAGATAGAGACTTCATTGTACCCATGATCTCATCCAAGTGGGAACACTATCCAACAATGCAGATGGCAATCCCTTCACAACTTCCAATCTTGTAGATTCAGTGGTCCTTGGATTTCAACAATTCCTCCATAAAGAATCAATTCAACCCACTGAGGCCTAATATTTTGGGAATGCTAGAACAGCAACTGGGCTACCCATCTGTCATCTCTCACTCTCTCTACATGAGCAATTCAGTTTTCTTTCTTTTTTACATGTCCTTGGTGATTGTTTTATGTTACTTCTCATGGCGAGTCATCACTGTGGCCTACTTATACACACCATATGGAATAACACAAATACATGCATGAAATATAGAACATTTACATAGTGTTTTAGGTATCATAAATGATCTTTGCAGTAACCCTGTGATGTAGCTAGTACAAGGATTATTCAGCTCAACAAATTAATCAGAAACCAAGCAGCAGAGATATTTTTTTAATAGCCTTTTATTTACAGAATATATGCATGGGTAACTTTACAGCATTAACAATTGCCAAACCTCTTGTTCCAATTTTTCACCTTTTACCCCTCATCCCCTCCCCCAGATGGCAGGATGACCAGTAGATGTTAAGTACATTAAAATATAAATTAGATACACAATAAGTATACATGACCAAAACGTTATTTTGCTGTACAAAAAGAATCACACTCTGAAATATTGTACAATTAGCTTGTGAAGGAAATAAAAAATGCAGGTGGGCATAAATATAGAGATTGGGAATTCAATGTAATGGTTTTTAGTGATCTCCCAGAGTTCTTTCTCTGGGCATAGCTGGTTCACTTCATTACTGCTCCATTGGAAATGATTTGGTTGATCTCGTTACTGAGGATGGCCAGGTCCATCAGAACTGGTCATCATCTAGTATTGTTGTTGAAGTATATAATGATCTCCTGGTCCTGCTCATTTCACTCAGCATCAGTTCGTGTAAGTCTCTCCAGGCCTTTCTGAAATCATCCTGTTGGTCATTTCTTACAGAACAGTAATATTCCATAATATTCATATACCACAATTTATTCAGCCATTCTCCAACTGATGGACATCCATTCAGTTTCCAGTTTCTAGCTACTACAAAAAGGGCTGCCACAAACATTCATGCACATACAGGTCCCTTTCCCTTCTTTATAATCTCTTTGGGATATAATCCCAGTAGTAACACTGCTGGATCAAAGGGTATGCACAGTTTGATAGCTTTTTGAGCATAGTTCCAAACTACTCTCCAAAATGGTTGGATTCGTTCACAACTCCACGAACAATGCATCAATGTCCCAATTTCCCCGCATCCCCTCCAACAATCATCATTATTTTTTCCTGTCATCTTAGCCAATCTGACAGGTGTGTAGTGGTATCTTAGAGTTGTCTTAATTTGCATTTCTCTGATTAATAATGACTTGGAGCATCTTTTCATATGACTAGAAATAGTTTCAATTTCTTCATCTGAGAATTGTCTGTTCATATCCTTTGACCATTTTTCAATTGGAGAATGGCTTGATTCTTTATAAATTAGAGTTAATTCTCTATATATTTTGGAAATAAGGCCTTTATCAGAACCTTTGACTGTAAAAATATTTTCCCAGTTTATTGCTTCCCTTCTAATCTTGTCTGCATTAGTTTTGTTTGTACAAAAACTTTTCAGTTTGGTATAATCGAAATTTTCTATTTTGTGATCAGTAATGATCTTTAGTTCTTCTTTGGCCATAAAGACCTTCCCCTTCCACAGGTCCAGCAGAGATATTAATTACTGGCCCAAGGACACACAGCTAGCAAGAAAAAGGTCTCAAACCCAGGTACACATGGTTCTCTCCCCTATAGAATAGCTACTTCCTATATTGTTTTTTCAATTTCTCTTTGGGTGAACTCTAATTTGGATTCTTTTGAGTATAAAATATTCCATAACGTACAACTATATTAGTGTTGAGAAGATAGGCTTTCGTGGAAATGAGCATCCTGAGATAATTTTTTTTAAATAACAGAACTTCCCTACTGTAATCCAGTTCACTTTACTCTTATCCAAGGGTCTATTTGGCACATTGTTGACATTAAGTTCTTGCATGTGATATATCAGATGGCCCAACGTTCTTAATGCAATTGTAAGTTTTAATAGTAGCTAAAAAATAAAATATTATAAGCTTTAATAGTCTGAACCCATCCTTAGACTTTTGGGGGCACCCTGTATGCCATCAGAAAAATTCTGATATTGTTCATTCATTTGCTATAATTTAATCATTATGCATTTTGGCCATTTTGTTTTTCTAAATGAATAGTCATAACAACTTTTCCCAAATGTATTAATTTTACTGAGATTTTTACTGAAAATTTGTACTGAGATTTACTGATTATTCCAGCAAATAAAAGAAACTAAAGAAACTTGCTCATGACAAAAGAATATTTTTCCATATCCTCTTTGTACACTATATCTTCCACAATGTTGAGGGCTATCTTACTTGAACATTTGCTTTCCTATTTTATGTTTCTTCTGAACAACAAGAGAATAAGCATTTACATAGCATTCATTATGTGCCAGGCAATGTGCTAAGCATTTTTTATAAATATTATCTCATTTCATCCTTACTACAACTCTGAAAGGTATTAATCCATTTTATGGTTTAGTAAGTTGAACCTTAAGGTTAAGTGACATGTCCAAGGTCATATAGCTAGTTTCTGAAGCTGAATTTGAACTCAAACCTTCCTGACTCCTAATACACTTTTCTGTTCACTGCAGTTGAACCTTTCTCAATGATTCCATTACATGATTATGTTGTATAACCTCAATTGATTCCTCAATGCTGTAAGGCAATCCTTTTACCTGCTCCTTAAAAACTCAAAATACTACTCATTCTTTCAAACTTTTGGTCCCTCTTCAAATCTCCCATTGCTTCTCTTGCCATCACACTCTCAGCTGCCATCACACTCACTTCTGTTCAGAAGAAAAATCCCTCACTTAATCCTTCCATCCCTTTTAATTATCCTTCTATATTTTTTCTATCTTTTCTGCCTAAACTTTAAAAGGCCATCTACAAGCAACAAGTGCCTTCACTTCTGATTTCTCTCATTTAATTCTTAATCTCTTATAATCTAGCTTCCAACTTCATCGTCCTGCTAAAAGCACTTTTCTCCAAAGTTATCACTAATGTTTTATTTACTGAATCCAATGATCTTGTCTCAATATTCTCCTTGATGTCTCTGCAGTTTCTTTTTGACATCACTGATATCTCCTTAATAGTCTTCTTTCTAGGTTTCTGAAAAACCACTCTCTTAGGAGTCTCCTCCTGTCAAATAAATTGCTCCTTCTAAGTCTCCTTTGCTTAATAATCATCCAAGTCATGTTCTCTAACTATAGATGCTCAACAGAGTTCTGTCCTAGACTCTCTTCTCTTCATTCACTGTTACTTCATTTAGTGATTTCATTGGTTCCCATGGATTGTTTCCATCTCTGGGCTGATGATTCTCAAATCTGCCTCTTCTGCCTTAAACTGTCAATTGAACTTTAATCTCACATCTTCAACTGCTTTTCAAATGTTTTGAACTGGATCTTCGGAGACTTTTAAATTAAAATTTCCAAAAACAGAACTCACTATCTTTCTCCTAAACTTTTCCTAACAATCCTAAGTTCTCTATTAATGTCAAGAGAAATACATCTTCTCAGTTCCTCAGACTCACAATCTAGTTGCTATCCTCAATTTCTTATGGTTTTTTTCCAAACACGCCTATACCCAATTTGTTGCCAAATCATGTTGATTTCACATGACCCCTTCTTTCCTTTCACTATCACCACCATGGTCCTCATCACTTCAAGACCTATTCCTACCTTTCTATTTTTTTTTATATCTTTCTCTATGCCATGTATTCTTCTATCCAGTGTCACTGGTCTCCTTATTACTTCACAAACAAGGCATTCCATCTCTCAGATCCAGGCATTTTCTCTGACTGCAATTCTCTTCCTCTCCATCTCTACTTACTAGGTTTTCCTGTATTTCTTCAATTTTTTTAATAAAATTCCATCTTCAGCAGGAGGCTTTTGCTAATTCTTCTTGACTCTAGTGCCTTCCATCTATTCATTACTTTTTTTCCTTTTCCCATATTGCATGTTTTTATTCCCCTATGATTTGCCCACTAGATTGTAATATCTTTTAGGACAAAGACTGATTACTGTCTATTTTTGTATCCCAAGCACATGGCACAATGCCTGACAAATAATAGATGCTCAATAAATGCTTATTTACTGATGAGCAAGTACAAGTAATAGCCAAAATACTTGGAGTCAATAGACCTGAGATTCTAACTTTAGTTCTATACTTACTAGCTAGGTGACTATAGGCAATTAATTTTATCACTTTTGTTCTCAATTTATAAGCAGGGATATTAGAATATGAGAATAATAATACTTGTACTATTTACCAATATGGGATAATTGTGAAGCAAGTGTTCTCTAAAATTCTACTAAATGTAAATTACTAATATGTAACAATCAGTTGTTGAACAAAGCTATCCCTGCTGCTTCTTTTTGTCACAGAAACTTGTACTTATGCAAGGGCATTATCTCGTTTGAATAGAATTCCAGAACTACATTCTTGTTCATGAATTTTTCTTTGAAATCAGCAAATAGACACAGCACAATCTGATATTATTTACACATCTTATTATGAAAGCAAAGGTGTGGTCTGCTATGGAAAATGATCTGTTAAAGTTCTATGAAACTAGTTTCATTAAGGAAAGCTAATTTGAACATAGTTTATTCACATAAGCTTTTTATAGAGGGAAGAAGTGAGATATGTGATCCAATAGTTGCCTGTGACCACATTCTTAGATGAAATATCATCTAAGATTTCCATTCCTTTAGGAATCTTCCTTTATATTAAATATCTAGAGAATCAGCTCCTATTTATCTTGAAAATTCTGACACCTCCTTCACAGTTTTCTTCTGTCTATTAAGTTAGATCCAAACAGTCTTGCTAATTTCATCTTAAGTTCAACTGTTAGTTCCCTCAGCAAATATTGGTTGCTGAGGTAACAAGAGTCCAAATATGGTGTTTGAATTGTTGTCATTAACTACAACGGAACATTATAAGATGTTCAAGAGATGTGTTCTATTGTATATATATATATATACAATAGAACACATATATATATATATATATATATATGCTGTCTTTCAATTTTCTAAATAAATGTTCTAAAGGATCTAAATTTGGAGGGTCATATGCCAAGTACATTTATATTATTCTGTTTTTTCCTAAACCATTGAAGTACTCCTTCAGAACTTTATTAAGGATTTAGGGCAGATGTTTTGTGGACTAAAGATTTATAGAGAATATAAACTTCAATATTAGGATCCATCCAGAAAAATGCATGAATACATTCTACCTTGGTGGATAGAACAATGTTCTTACCAGGGACCTCCTCCCAAGGTGACAGAAGCATATGGAGACATCATCTGACTGATTCATATTGAACTTTTGAGGCACAACAACTCATGAACAACTTTATGCCTAGGGATTTTATCTGTATATTAGTTCAAATATTATATATGTATGGATGAAATCATGGATCTTAAAGTCCTAAAGATATCCAATTTTTCAAAAATATATATTTTCTTTAAGAAATAGTGCATTGGTATTGGCTAAGAAATAGACTAGTTGATCAGTGGAATAGGTTAGGTTCAAAGGACAAAATTGTAAATAACTTTAATAATCTAGTGTTTGACAAACCCAAGACCCCAGCTTTTGGGATAAAAATTCACTGTTTGACAAAAACTGCTGGGAAAATTGAAAATTAGTATGGCAGAAACTAGGCATTGACCTACACTTAACACCATACACCAAGATCAGGTCAAAATGGGTTCATGACCTTGGCATAAAGAATGAGATTATAAATAAATAAGAAGAACATAGGATAGTTTACCTCTTAGACCTGTAAAGGAGGAAGGAATTTATAACCAAAGAAGAACTAGGAGATCATTATTGATCACAAAATAGAAAATTTATTATATCAAATTAAAAGGTTTTTGTACAAACAAAACTAATGCAGACAAGATTAGAAGGGAAGCAATAAACTGGGAAAAAAATTTTTAAAATCAAAAGTTCTGACAAAGGCCTCATTTCCAAAATATATAGAGAACTGACTCTAATTTATAAGAAATTAAGCCATTCTCCAATTGATAAATGGTCAAAGAATATAAACAGATAATTCTCGATGAAGAAATTGAAACTATTTCTAGCCATATGAAAAGATGCTCCAAGTCATTATTAATCAGAGAAATGCAAATTAAGACAACTCTAAGATACCACTACACACCTGTCAGATTGGCTAGAATGACAGGGAAAGATAATGCAGAATGTTGAAGGGGATGTGGGAAAACTGGGACACTGATACATTGTTTGTGGAATTGTGAACACATCCAGCCATTCTGGAGAGTGATTTGGAACTATGCTCAAAAAGTTATCAAACTGTGCATACTCTTTGATCCAGCAGTGTTACTACTGAGCTTATATCCCAAAGAGATCTTAAAGAAGGGAAAGGGACCTGTATGTGCAAAAATGTTTGTGGCAGCCCTCGTTGTAGTGGCCAGAAACTGGAAACTGAGTGGATCATCCTCAATTGGAGAATGGCTGAATAAATTGTGGTTTATGAATGTTATGGAATATTACTATTCTGTAAGAAATGATCAACAGGATGACTTCAAAAAAAGCCTGGAGAGACTTACATGAACTGATGTTGAGTGAAATGAGCAAGACCAGGAGGTCATTATATACTTCAACAACAACACTATATGATGATCAATTCTGATGGATGTGGCCCTCTTCAACAATGAGATGAAACAGATCAGCTCCAATAGAACAGCAATGAATTGAACCAGCTAGACCCAGCAAAAGAATTTAGGGAAATGAGTGTGAACCACTACATAGAATTCCCAATCCCTCTATTTTTGTCCACCTGCATTTTTGATTTTCCTCACAGGTTAATTGTACACTATTTCAAAGTCTGATTCTTTTTGTGCAGCAAAATAACTGTATGGACATGTATACATATATTGTATTTAACATATACTTTAACTTATTTAATATGTATTGATCTACCTGCCATCTGGGGGAGGGGGGAGGGGAAGGAGGGGAAAAGTTGGAACAAAAGGTTTTGCAATTATCAATGCTGAAAAATTACCTATGCATATATCTTGTAAATAAAAAGCTATAATAAAAAAATAAAAAATGGTGCATTCCTGTGAAAAAGTTTTATTTCATATGCTTTGTGGAATTCAAAGAATTTAGACAACATTCAAAAGAGCAGTGAAAATGATGCAATACCTATAAAAAAAAGCCCAGATGCTTAAAGTAAAAGTGATAGACTCATTTGTGAATATTCAAGAATACAGAGAAAGGGACAATAACAGTCTCCACACATATAAAGAAGCTTTATGAGAAGAAAGTTAAGCTGTTTTCTCTCTCCACTGAGGAAGGCATGAAGGTGAAGAAAAATAAATTAAACTGCATCAGGAAAGATTCAGGTTTTCTGTAAAAAGCATTTTCTGACTATAAGGACCTTAGTATATGGGACCAAGTTTCTAAAAAAGGCTTTAAGAGTTTCTTTCACTAGAAGTTTCACATGGTTAGAAAAGCAAACCCTGGCAATGTTTTCTGTATGCTTCCTTCCAACATGAGAACTAGTGACATTTTGCATCTCTTTATGATTTAGAAGTGTTCTCTGTTATCCTTTCTGATGTCTTTGTCGGTGTGAGTCCTACTTTATAAACAGGAGAGAAGAAAATAACCTGCATGGGAGGAAAAGACTAGTGCTGGCATATCATAAGTAGGTCTGCATTTTAATAAGACTAACATAGAACAAAAAGTTTTAAATATGATGAAAACATCACACTATCACAGATGCTTGAGAAAAAATGAATCATACAGAAAAATGGAAAAACTTGTCTATCAACAAATTTAAAAATAGAAAACATACACGAGAAAAATGACTTAATATGCTTTGCAAAGATCAGGACTTAGTAATGGACTGTGAAACTCTTAGACCCATATTCTTATTTTAAAATAAATTCTATTCATATCTTTTGATTTTTAATCACTTAAATTTTCTTTCTAGCCCTCCCTTACCACAGCCCATGGAACATAGAAGGCACTTAATAAATACACATTTCTTTCCTTTTTTCTCACCACTTCCAGAGAGTAATACTATTTAACTAATATAGTTTATAATAACAAAAATAACTAAAGGACAAAAGGTGGGGGTAATTAGAAAAAAAATCAACCAATGCATCAGAAAATTCTAAAGAAAATAGATAATGTTCCATATTTATAGATCTTCTACCTCTGTTTTAAAAAATGGGAAAACAGTGTCTTCTCATATCTGTTCTTTTAAAATCATCACTTTTATGAGTTGTGTGGTTATTTCCATTTAAATTGTATAATTGTGAATAATGTTGGTTCAGTTTATATTACTGTCTCTGTTCATAAATATCGTTCACTGTTTCTATGTATTGATCATATTCATCACTTCTCATAGCAAAGTAATATTCTATTGAATACTTGTATCACATTTTATTTATCCATTTTCCAATTGATGGGCATCTACTTTGTTTCTAATGTGTTTCTTTGCTTCCACAAATTGCTGCAATATTTTTGTATCTTGGTATACAAAATAGACAAAACATTTGCTTGTAAGATTCTATGATTTTCTGACATTTTATATGAGCTTTAAGGACTGGCACGAATATATCAAGGAATGAGGGGAAATATTTAGGGCATGGAAATAACTGGAACAAAAAAACACCAAAAAAAGAAGGCGCCTAATAGAATATCTTGCACAAAGTGGATATTTAATACATATTTGATTAATTGAGATCCATTGAATGGAATAGACAGCACTGAAATATGTTCAAGGGATAAGAAGTATTTGAGTTCAACAGAAAGATAGAGAATGTAGTATGAACAATATGAGAAAAATTGGACAAATAAATTAATGCCTTAAATGACAGCTGAAGAAGTTTCAATTTAACAGAAAACAAGAATTATTGAAAGGATTTAGAAGAGTAGAAATGATGAAATCAGCATATGAGGAATTTAATTCATTAATTATATAAAGAATAAACTGGTTAGGGGAGAAAATAGACTTAAGAAGAACTTTTTAGAAGCTGTTTCAACAGCATGATAGTCTGATAAGGAAGTAATGAGGGAATATATAAGGCTGATGAAATGGAGACTATGAGCAATTCTAAATATCCCTTAATTACTGTATTGTAGATAAACAATAAAGCCAATATTAAATCCAAAAAAACCCCAGAATTTCCAAAATAGAGTTTTGATATTGATAGAGAAAAAAAAGACATTGAATATATTACCAAAGAAACAGTTAATAAAGATCAAGAGAAGCAAGCAAAGTAATTTATGACCAAATAAGAATTACAGAACATTATGAAATGTAAAATGGATGATTTTGATTACATCAAATTTAAAAGATTTTGCACAATCAAAACCAATATAGCCAAGATTAGAAGGGAAGTAGAAAGTTGGGGAGAGTATTTATAGACATTGTTTCTGATAAAGGCCTTATTTCTAAAATATAGAGAGAATTGAATTAAATTTGTAAGAATATAAGCCATGCCCCAATTCATAAGTGGTCAAAGGATATGCACAGATAATTTTCAAATGAAGAAATTGAAGTCATTTCTAGTCACATAAAAAAGCTTTAAATCACTGTGGAGTTATGAGATTCAACCATTCTGGAGAGTGGTTTAGAACTATGCACAAAGGAATAGAAAACAGTTCACACTCTTTGATCCAGCAATGTCTCTCTTGGGTCTGTATCACAAAGAGATCATAGAAGAAGGTATTGTTTTCATGTGTGCAAAAATTGTTTGTGGCAGTCCTTTTTGTAGTGATAAGGAATTGGAAATTAAGTGGATGTCAATCAGTTGGGGAATGGCTGATTAAGTTATGGTATATGAATGTAATGGAATGATGAGATGATTTTAAAAAAAAGCCTGGAAATATTTATATGACCTGATGCTAAGTGAAGTGAGCAGAACCAAGAGAACATTGTAAATGGTAACAGTAAGAGTGTGTGATGATCAAATGTGATGGATTTGACCTTTTTTCAACAGAGATTACTCAAGAAAATTCCAATAGACCTGAGATGGAAAAGTGCCATCCACATACAGAGAGAGAACTGTGGATACTGAATGTGGATCAAAGCATACTATTTTCACGTTTGTTGTTATTGTTGTTTGGATTGCTCTTTTTTCTTTCTCATGTTTTTTTTTTTTCACTTTTGATCTGATTTTTCTTGGGCAGCATTATGAATATGGAAATATGTTTACAAGAATTGAAAAAAAAGGGAAGCAAGCAGTAATAAAAAAAACATATTTTCATCAAGAACAGATTATCTCTCTTTAATTTGATTTCCTTGATTGATGTTTTTACTAGGTTCATAATTTAAAGGAATGCTATAGATAAAATTTACCTAAATTTTAACATAATATTTGATCCAGTCCATTCTGGCTATTTTTTGACTGAACATTCAAACAATTCTAAATCCTCCGAATTAACCTTTGTTCTAGTCTACTACTTTCCATCATTTATATTAATAGTTCAACATCAACTTAAAAGTAGGGGTCTTGGGGATTACCTCAGTGATATATACTTGGTCTTGCACTATGTAAACTTTTTTTTTTAATCAGCTATTTGGATAAAGGTCTCATTAAGTTTACAAATGACACCACATTGGAATAACTACCCTCTAGTTGAGAGTCAATATTCAAAACATATTGATCTAAGAATAGTGTTTAATTCCTATAAAACGAAATTTAATAGAAATAAATATAAAAATATTTTGTTGGGATTAAAAAAGTAGTGACTTGCCAAGGAGCATACTCAAAGGACTATTCAATCATAACAGTTTTACTGTGCATACCCTTTGACCCAGCAGTGATACTACTGGGCTTATACCCCAAGAAGATACTAAAGAAGGGAAATGGACCTGTATGTGCCAAAATGTTTGTGCCATCCCTGTTTGTAGTGGCTAGAAACTGGAAAATGAATGGATGCCCTTCAATTGGAGAATGGTTGGGTAAATTGTGGTATATGAATGTTATGGAATATTATTGTTCTGTAAGAAATGACCAGCAGGATGAATACAGAGAGGCTTGGAGAGACTTACATGAACTGATGCTAAGTGAAATGAGCAAAACCAGGAGATCATTATATACTTCAATAATGATAATGTATGAAGATGTATTCTGATGAAAGTGGATTTCTTTGACAAAGAGACCTAATTCAGTTTCAATTGATCAATGATGGACAGAAGCAACTATACCCAAAGAGAGAACACTGGGAAATGAATGTAAACTGTTTGCATTTTGTTTTCTTCCCAGATTATTTTACTTTTTTATTTATTTAATAGCCTTTTATTTACAGATTATGTATGGGTAACTTTACAGCATTAACAATTGCCAAACCTCTTGTTCCAATTTTTCACCTCTTACCCTCCACCTCCTCCCCCAGATGGCAGGATGACCAGTAGATGTTAAATATGTTAAAATATAAATTAGATACACAATAAGTATACATGACCAAAACATTATTTTGCTGTACAAAAGAATATTAAGAGGTGAAAAATTGGAACAAGAGGTTTGGCAATTGTTAATGCTGTAAAGTTGCCCATGCATAAAACCTGTAAATAAAAGGCTATTAAATATATATAAAAAAGATATTGCTTTGTTGTTTATGCTACCCTTTAGCAGGATGTAGTTTCCTTCCTTATCTCTTTTAATTAGATCAATTTTTGCTTTTGCTTGATCTGAGATAAGGATGGCTACCCTGCTTTTTGACTTCACCTGAAGCATAATAGATTTTGCTCCAGCTTTTACCTTTACTCCGTATGTATCCCCTGCTTTAAATGTGTTTTTGTAAACAACATATTGTAATGTTCTGACGTTTGGTCCAGTCTGTATCTCCCCTCTTTATGGGGAGTTCATCCATTCACATTTACGGTTAGAATTACTAATTCTGTATTTCCTGCCATCCTAATAACCCTAGATTATGCTTTACTTTTTCTTGCCTCCCAACCCTCTTTCCTTTTGAACTTATGTACCCACTTGTATCACGATGCTTACCCTCTTAGAATCCTCCTCCCCTTTGAATCTTTTTCCCTTCCTTCCCTTATTACTCTTTTTCTTTTCCCTTTTCCTCTCCCCGTTTTTAATGAGGCGAGAGAATTTTTCTAAAACAAATGTCAATTATTTTCTTTGAGCAACTCTGATGAGAGTAAGATTAACACAATGTTCCTCCCCTCTCTAAATTCCCTCAGATATGATAAATTTCCTTTGTCTCTTCTGTGGATGTGGTTTCTCTTTATCCCTCCTTCCCACCTTATTCTGCCATCATCCCTTTTCCATATCTATTTCCCTTTTTATGTTATATCAGTAAAAACAAATTATACATGTCTTCTTTTTGTATATCCACAACAGAAATACAATTCTCAAGAGTTCTTTTTACCTTTTCTGCATCTCTTGAGTCCTATGGTTGAGATCAAATTTTTTGTTTAGTTCTGGTTTTTCCTTAGAAACAAATGGAATTCATTTGTTTCATTAAATGTCCATCTTCTTCCCTGGAAGAAAATGCTCAGCTTAGCTGGGCAGTTTATTCTTGGCTGCATCACAAGTTCTTTTGCCTTTTGGAATATCAGATTCCAGGCCCTTCAATTCTTTAATGTGGAGGCAGCCAGATCTTGGGTGATCCTTATTGTGGCACCTCGATATTTAAATGGGTTTTTTTTTTGGCTGCTTGAAAAATTTTTTCCTTAATCTGATTGTTCTGAAATTTGGCCACAATATTCCTTGGGGTTTTTATTTTAGGGCCTCTTTCAGAAGGTGTTCGATGAATTCTTTCAATGCCTATTTTACCTTCTGATTCTATTACATCTGGGCAGTTCTCTTTGATGATTTCTTGTAAAATAATATCTAGGCTCTTTTTTTTCATCATAATTTTCAGAAATTCCAATAATCCTCAGATTATCTCTCCTACATCTATTTTCCAAGTCTGTCATTTTTGCAAGTAGGTAATTCATGGTTTTTTCCAGTTTGTCATTTTTTTAGTTTTGCTTGACTGATTCTTGCTGTCTCAATGAATTATTAGTTTCTATTTGTTCAGTTCTAATTTTTAAAGAATTATTTTCTTCATTAGCTTTTTTTTTTTTTTATTTAATAGCCTTTTATTTACAGGATATATACATGGGTAACTTTACAGCATTAACAATTGCCAAACCTCTTGTTCCAATTTTTCACCTCTTACTCCCCCACCCTCCCTAGATGGCAGGATGACCAGTAGATGTTAAATATATTAAAATATAAATTAGATACACAATAAGTATACATGACCAAAACGTTATTTTGCTGTACAAAAGAATCAGACTCTAAAATATTGTACAATTAGCTTGTGAAGGAAATCAAAAATGCAGGTGTACATAAATATAGGGATTGGGAATTCAATGTAATGGTTTTTAGTAATCTCCCAGAGTTCTTTTTCTGGGCATAGCTAGTTCAGTTCATTACTGCTCCATTAGAAATGATTTGGTTGATCTCGTTGCTGAGGATGGCCTGGTCCATCAGAACTGGTCATCATATAGTATTGTTGTTGAAGTATATATTCATTAGCTTTTTTTACTTCTTTCTGTATATGTCCAATTGAATTTTTAAATGAATTGTTTTGATCTATGGAATTTTTTTCCATTTCACTAATTTTTTTTTAGTGAATTTTTTCTTTTTCAATTCCAAGATCCTACTTTCTTCAAGTTCTTTGTCTTTTCCAATTCAAAATTCCTACTTTTGTGAATTCTTTATTTTTCAACCCAAATTTTACTTTCCTAGATTTTTACTTTTTCCAATTCACAAATTTTGTTTCCCTGCACTTCTGGGATTTTTATCTTTTTCTTTCATATTTCAGGAAGTTTTTCTCTTGTAAGGCTTCTCTTTTCCTTTCCCCATTTATCTTCTAACTCTCTTTGAGACTTTTAATGGTCTCTTCTAGAGGCATCATGTAAAGGGGGAAGGTGAATTCCCCTTTGGGATTGTCTGGTGCCTGTTTTATTAGTTCTTCAGGTTTGCTGACCTGCTCTTTTTCTGAGCTGTCCATCATTCTTTTCATCTTTTTATTCATGTTTTAAAGCCTTTAGGGTTGTCTCCCAAAAGGGGTTCCAGCTTCCCCAGAACAGGAGAGATGTAAACCGGTTTCTGGCTCGAGGATGGGAGTGCTCTGGGAGTTTTCCCTTCCCCCCAACGGGTGGATTCAGCACTTGCCGAGCTACTGAAGTGGCCAGTTGGGCTTGTGGGTTAGTGATTGCCCTGGCTGAGACTAAGGGTGGTGTCACTGCCCCAGGCCAGAGCCTCTTTGAGGCTGTGGGTATTGCAGCTGACAGAAGCCATTCTACCTGAATCTGCCTGGAAGCCTGCCCCAATGCCTGTCCCACAAATCCGCCCCGGGGCTCTGGCCCAAGCTGGACTGCGATTGGGCTAACCTGGGCTTGCCCCCTCCGCGCACGCAACGCCCAAGGAAAGTCCCAATGCTGGTTGGGGCTGTGGCTTGTGCTGAGATCTGTGTTCTCACCCGGTTTGAGGCCTCCTTGAAACTAATTTTCTCCCAGTCTATCGCTCCCCTGGCCTGGAACAAACCTTTTTGGTGGACCGATTTTCTTCACTGGTGAGGTTAATTTTTCTTTATGAATTGTGCCAAGACTTTTTGAGGCTCGAATAATTTTAAAAGGAAAAGAAGAGCTTGAAAGTTTGTGTGCCTTCTCTGCCCTTGGCTTTCATTTTTATCTTCTGAATCCAGTTCTTCCCGGCAACTAGAGAACTTTTGGTTCACACATATATTGTTCTAGGTATACTGTGACATATTCCATATTAAGGACCGTTTGCCATCTGGGGAGGGGAGGAGGAGAGGGGCGGAACAGAAGTGAGTGCAAGGGATAATGTAAAAAATTATCCTGGCATGGGTTCTGTCAATAAAACGTTATTATAATAAAAAAAAGGAAAAAAAGAAAATTAATCATAACAGTTTTACTGGGAAAAGAATCAGATTGTTAACTCTCCCCCCCACCCCAATTCTTCACCTACTGTGAAAGTGAAGCATGTCTTTCCCTCAGCCACTTGCAAGCCCACTTCCATACTCAAAACCCCAGAGAGCATTAGAAAGCACTTTTTCTGCGTCCTATACAGAAATAGAAAAGGTGTTGGCCTTGTCCCAGGAACTTACTCCCCACCACATGTTGGCAACCTTGGACAAAATCTTTGCTGATATTCCCAAGTTATAACTCTGCAGACAAAGAAAGACTTGGAGTACATATGACTTCTGTTTTTAAGCATTTAAAAAGGTATCATATAAAAGACATGTTCTGCTTGGTCCTAGATGGCAGGACTAATCAAGAATAGAAGTCACAAAGGCAAATTTAAGTGTTATATTACAGATGGAAAAACTTCCTAACAAATGCTTTCCAAAAGTTGAATAGATTATTTCTAGAGATAGTAGATTCTTTCTTATTGAAAGTCTTTAAACAAGAACTAGATGTCTACATTTGGGAAATGTTGTAGTAGGGAATCTTCTATAGAAATGAGTTGGACTATATAGCCTCTGAGGTCTTTTCCACCTCTGAGGTTCTGTGATTCTTCCATGTATCTCTGCAAATTGGCCTCTAGACTCTAATTTTGTTTCATTTTTCAATGAACTTTCTTTAGTGAAAATTTTTGAGATCCCTCTGGTACTTGCCCTTCATTTCTAATATTCTTTTCCATGTACTCCTCCTAGTTTTCAAATCAATATCAGCTAAAGCCAAATCACCAAGGCAGTCTCCGAATTCTCAGAGGAATAAAAGGCAAGCAAGATTTGATCTGAGCATCTCTACTGGTCCCCATGAAAGCACCTAACATATCTAGCAAATAAAATAAAAATCCTAATGTCCCCAAAAAGCATATCAAAGGAATTTGTCAAAATTTGGGTGTGCATGTAAAACAGGGAAAGAGCTTCTATTTTGTTTTTCCAGTATAAAAATCAACAATAGAAAAGAGATTTACTTTATTTAAATCTCAGATTTAATTTGTTGAAGAAAATAATTACCTACTAAGCCAAAACATAGATATCTATTTAAATCCAACGAGCTATAATTTAATTAAATATCACATCAGAGTGGCAACATAGCTTTGTAGTTAGATAGCTGACCTTAGACAAGAAGACTATGTTTCAGCTGTTATCTTTGATACAAACTGGTTATGTGACCATGAGCAAGATTATAATGGGAGAATTTCCTCTCATATAAATGTTAGTAATCTTTCAAGCTTTTCTTGACTCTATAATCATATATATTGAGAAAACCAGTGCATCTTCTCTTCTAGTGATTTCTAAAGGAAACATTTAAGTTTATAAATATTTCATTTGTAATAATCAAGCAAATTAAAGTGGAATTACTGAGATATCTCTGTTCAGTTGGTTCCCAGAAAGATGTGCCAAGAGTTAGGGGGACCATGGGCTCACTTTAAGCATTTGGTTATCATTTCAGACTCCCCTCCCACCACCACAAACAAGCATTAATTTTCTCTCCCTTCTATCCTTTACACCACTCTGTATATTTGAGTGTGGAGAGAAGAGTTGTAATAAATAATCAAGTAAAACAAATGTCAATATCATCTGTCTTTAAAAAGACTCATTCTTCATCTGCAGGCTATCACCTCTCTTAGAGGAAGTGGATATTCTGCTTTAGTACCACTTCTATGTAATCAGGGTTGATTATTGCAATGAAAAGATTTTTCCAAGTCTTTCCATGGTCTTGTAAGTTGTTGTGTTTTTTTTTTTAAACCAAATCATTGTTGTATAAATTGGTTTCTTGTTTCTACTCAATTCACTCTGCATTAGTTCATTTTTAATATTTTTAAAAAATTTTTTAGTTGCAAATTCTCTCCTATTTTCCAATCCTTTTCCTATTTATTGAGAAGGCAAGATATATTAGATCCATTATACATTTTCAGTCAGGCAAAATTTATTTCCACATTAGCCATGTTGCTAAAAAAATTAAAAAGCAAGAAAACTAGAGAAAGAAAAAATATACTTCATGATGCATTCAAGGCATTTGGAGGTTTTGAGGGATTTGGGGGGGGGGTTAATCCTAAATTTTTGTAATTTGTCATTTATTATACAGATTAGAATTACTAAACCTTTCAGAGGTATTTATCATAATATTTTTTGTATATGTATATTATTCTTCTTGTTTGTTTCAACTAATTTTGCATCAGTTCAAGTTTCCCCAAGTTTTTATGAAATCATTTCCTTCATTGTGTTTTTACAGCACAATAATACTCAATCACTTCATTTCTTAAAGTACAATAGTACTTTAAACCAGTGTCTCCAAGAAACTATAATATGACCAAAAGTCATACTCAGTAAACCATATAGTCAGACAAGCTAAAGCAAGTTGAGAATAAGTAACATACCTTAAATTGAGGTGAGTTAGGGGGATATCTACCCCATCCATGTGAAGACTTTCTCTGGTGAAATGGGCAGATGAGAACAATTTCTTCCAATGATCATTATGACTAACACAAGTCAAACATCAGGATGCCAAAATAATCTACTGAATCCTAGGTCGTCGCCAATCACCTGACTTTTGTCTGGTCATTAGATGTCGATAATTTTGTAAAAAGAGAGTGAAGCTGATAACTACACAACTCTGCCTCACTTCACTCCAATTTAGATGTAAGTCAAAACATGCCCTGTGGTGTCATTATTCCTCTTCAAATAAGGACAAGCAGAAACTCCATCACAAATGTATACCATAATTTGTTCAGTCATTCCTCAGTGGATGAGTGTTCCCTCAGTTTCTAATTCTTTGTCACCACAAAAAATGCCAATATTTTTTTTTATCCATAAGGGTCTTTTTCCTTTTGCTTTGATTTCTTTGAGGCAGAGAACTACTAGAGTAATTACTGGGTTGAAGTGTAAACAAAGTTTTATGTCCCTTTGATATATTTCCAGATTATTCGCTAGAATTTTTAGACTTGTTTTACAGCCCTATTCTCCCACATCCTCTCCATAATGTCATTTTCTTTTTCTGTCATTTTAGCCAATCTTATGAGTATGAAGTGAAAACTAAGAATTGTTTTAGTTTACATTTCTCTAATTATTAGTGATTTAGTGTTTGCATTAATTCATATGTCTCTCCAGATTTCTCTGAAACCATCCCTTTCACCAATTCTTAATAACACAATAGTATTCCATTCATTTACACTCCATATTTTATTTAGCTATTTCTTAGATATTGAGAACTTCTCACTTTCAAAGATTGCAAGAAATGAATATTTCTTTTCTTATGTTTATTAACTAATCATTGTATTAGGACTAAGATTTTTCATTTTTTTTTAACTTCCTCATCTAGAAATCAACCAGTGTGGGAAATGTCTCTTAAAGACTTACCCAGGCTAATATCTAATTAGACAGTAAAAAAAAAAAATCTAAATCTAGGTTAATGGATGTATTCCTACTCATTGTGTTTATTCAGACAGATCTGGGAAAAGTTGATTCTACCTATTATCAAGACAAGTGATGTGGAAAATTATGTCTCTTTGAGCAGGAATGAGTTACTTAAGCTATGTACCCCAAGACCTTCATTTTAATAAAATCTACACCTTCCAGTGTGTTAAGCAATCCAATTTTATTGCTATCCCTCAGAAACACCCACTCTTCAAAGGGCATGTGAATTATTACTCACCACCACTAGAGGTCTTTGGTCTAAGAAAGATGCCCAAATAGCCATCCTTTTCTTAATAATATTATTAATAAATGATTAAATTACCCAGAAACTATATACCTTGAAACTTTTTAATCATCACAAGGAGCTAGAAATATTTTTGCATGTAAGGATACTTTTCCTCTTCGACCTTTTCAATCTTAGTGATCTCTCTAGTCTCTGACCAGTTCATAGTCAACCATCTAAGCACATGCATGAGGATCTATGAATTTTCCTTTCAATTTTCTTCAAATGATAGAAAAATTTAAACAACCAATCAGATATTAGAAATCATGTCACAATCTCTTCATTTTAAATTTGAAGCTCAGAAAAGTTGTGACTCCAAGTCATGCAGCCCCCTATTTAGAAAACCCATCTTAAACAAGTCTCCTGTTTGGAGTCTAATATTCTTTTTCCTTCTTCCTACTGTCATATATTATAAATAATCAGCTTCAGGAAGGCTATCAAAATATAACTATGGAAAATAACAAAGCAGGATATTTGCCATGGATAACTATCTAGTGCATTAGTTATTTGTTTAGGTCATACCATAATCAAGAGACTTGTATTTAAATGAAGATGATGATGTTCAATCTCCTCATTTTATAGAGGGGTAAGTTGAGACTTTGAGAAATTAATGTCAAGGTCACACAGAGAGTATAGATCAGAAGTGAGATTTGAATCTAAGTAACTGATTAGCATAATTTCATATCATTCTATTTCTTTTCTCTTGTTCTTTCCATTTACACTGTTGTAATCATTGTATATTGTTTCTTTTTATGACACTTTATATCAGTTCAGACGAATCTCCCCAATGTATCATTTTTATTTATCTTTTCTTGAAGCACAGTGTACTATGTATTCCAATTGGCAAACATTTTAATGGATCTAATTTTTTTTCTAGTTGACTCACTTACCATCTGACATCACCTTCCATCTTCACCCTCCAAGACTATACTCCAAGTACTTCACATATCATCTGCCTGTGGTTGATAGGACCAAAGTCTCTTCTTCTATTGTGATCATCTTCATTTAATATTCAGCATTTACATATAAAAATATTACTAGCATCAAAATTTCCTCTTAGAATGCCCATTTACATCATGTGTATTATCAGAGTTCTATGGATGACAAAAGTATGAAGATTCTATTATCAGATCAAGGTAGTAGAAGGCACTTTCTTTAATTTTATATGACCCTAATGAATCATTAAATTCATTCTTAAAAACTTATTTTATGCACAGATTTTTTTTCTTCTGTTATTATTTCTTCTAATACCTCAAGAAAGGTTGATGACCTTCATATTTAAGATACTATGAATGAGATAATAGCTCTGGTAGTACCTAGCATGTGGGAAAGCTTGGGCCAAGTTATAGACCTTTTTACAGCATTGCTAACTTAGAAGAAGCTCATCATGCAAGAGCACATTACAGCATGATTTTTTTTTCCTTTTAGCCATAGCGAGTCCTAAAAAAATAATAATAATAACTACTAAGATGGGAAGGAGCTATCTGCTATCTGCTATCTTCATGAAAAGAATACTATTCCCATGGAAACTAGAGATCTCTGAATGAGAATTTTCATTCACTAAGTGATTCAAGAAATACTTGTTGACCATCTGTGATGGATATAGTACTGTTCTGGAAGTTAGGAGGAATTCCAAATTTGATGTCTCAGCTCTAGAGAAGTTAACATTCCACTGGGAAAACTATATATATATATATATATATATATATATATATATATACGCATATAAAGAGAGAGAGAGAGAGAGAGAGAGAGAGAGAGAGAGAGAACAATAAACACAAGGCATTATGTAATGAGTGTGAAATGAATGAGAGAAAAATAAATTCCCTAGAAATGACCAATTCATTTATAAGTAAGAGAAAGAGTGATCTGGATTTTTCCTTTAAGGGATTCTTGACAGCAGATAAAGAAGAAACTTATTTAAATATCACTAGATAAGCTCTCATTAACCCTTGGTGTTAACTTTTTTTCTATTCTCTCATAAGGCATGGTATCAAGACATTCTGTTTCTGCCAATCTTTGTGTTATAAACTGTCCCATGCTCTTAGGATGGATCCCTTTAAGCTGGATTTAAAAGGCAAGGGAAATGTCAGTCAGGTAACCTGATTTGTAGCTTAATAATCACATTAAATCTTTTAATTAAAACTTGTAAAATAAACTGCAGCATTAATCGTTTCTTAATCAGCATCATACCTACTGCCTACTGAACATCCACCTAAGTCACCAAGGGAAATACAGTCATCAAATAATACCCTTGTACTTAGGAGAATTTCATTTAAACTCACCCTAACCTATGCTGACACATTTAATTGACTAACCTTAAGTTTCCCTATTCCTGCAAGATAATACACAGCCAAGTCTAATGCATAGTTATTAATTTCCTTTCAGGGTTTGGAGTGGATATTAGCTGAGCTTTTGGCCGAGCAAAACTGGCTGGAACAGTTGATTTTATTGCAGTTATATATAAAAAAAAATTGAAGAATAGCAGCAAAAGAAACTGGTGATTAGAAATAGAGAAATGGAATATGAATAAATATAAGGAGAGGGGAGAGTAGAGAAATCAAGCAAAATAAAATGAACAAATCTTAAAAGTAACAAAAGTTGTTATTTCATGGCTATGAGGATAAAAATGAAAAATTGGAGTTGGCTTAGTGATTTCTGATGATTTTTCACAATATCATACCCATAGGATGTCAGTATACAATATGATATTCATCCTTTAACTGTTACCAAAGAGATTCATTTGGGAAGTCTTGTATCTATCCAGAGGAAAGATAAAATTTAAAATTTCTATCTCTTTTCTAGTCTTCTAACTGATTTTATGGAGATATTCCATTTTTTAATTCCAGTCTGCTATTTCTTTCAACTCAGTTCAAAAAACCATGGGTTGACCCATCAAGCATCATGGTAGGCTCTAAGGGAACTACAAAGGTAAACAAGAATAATAATGGAACATTTTCTTTACAGCAGCCATGAAGCAGGTAGTGCACATATTGTTATACTCATTTTCCAGAGGGGGAAAATGGATTCAGAAAATTTAAATGCTATATTCTATGTCATACATATAGTAAATAAATGTGAGTATAAGAATTTCAATTTATGTTTACTGATTTTCAATCCAGCATTCTTTCTATTGTGCTACATTGTATCAAATAGTATAATATCTCTGCTCTCAAGTAGTTTAAAATCTTAGATAATAGGAACACATTGTGTCATCACCCACAACAGTTGGCTATCATCTAACTGCTCATTTGTGGTGAAGCAAGGAACTTAAAAGTCTTTGGAAAAGAGCCAAACCTATAAGATTATAAAGATATTAGATATAATAATAATTACTTAAATTACCTAGGGTTACTGTTTGCAAAATGTTTTCCTACAAGAAATCTATATGATATGATGTGATATGGCACAATTATTATAAACTCTGCTTTATGGATGAAAAAAATTTAGAATTCAAATGACTTCCACAGTTAACTGGTTATTGCCAGCACCAGCACTAACCCATTTCTTTCGACTAATTCTAGTGCTATTTTCACTACAGGCTCTCCAAATAATTATGAAATAACACAAACCAAAACAAATAAAATACAATAAGAATAACATTAATCCAATAACATCCAAGTCACATATAAAATAGGTTTGAGATTTTCCTTTTCTTCTACTGTGTTTTCAAGCCATATTAATAACCTAAAGGTGAATGTATACTTTTATTGAACATTTGCTTCAAGACTGAGTAAAATACACAATTTCACTAAATGCTGAAAGAGTAGACAAGAGCTTAAATATTTAGACAATGCTATCTTCATTCTCCCTTGAAGAACTAAGTTCTGAATCTCTGAAGGCTTTATTTTACTTGTAATTAATGATTATCCAAAATTTTAAATTTAAATGTTATAAATAATTCTGTTCTTGCTTTCTTGCTTTTGAATATGTTTCAGTTTCTCAGGCTATAAAAGAAGAGATTTATACTACACTTCTACAAGCTATCTCACAAAACTTATATGTAGATAAAAGAAGATCAAATTCTATTACATTTATAAAAATCTTGTCCAACATTAAAGTTCTATGTAATGCTAGCTAGAATATTGGAGTTTTTCTATTATCATTATTTAGCAATATTATCACCTCTTTTGCTTCTTTCTTGGTTCCCATTCTGTTTTCTGGCTTATTTTGGTATGTTCTATAATCCATATTTGGACTACTTAGAATAGTATATTTTTGATCCTAGAGTCAGAAAACATATTTTCAAATCATGAGTCTGGCTCATTCACTGCCTATACAACTTATGACTTTCCTCTAAATCCTTCTGTTTCCTCATCTGAAAAATTAAGATACTAGATACTAGTATTACTTCCCTACATATCTCCTGTAGTGTTTTTATAAGAAAAGTTATTAGAGTGCCCATGTGAAAATGAGGCAATGAAATAACATAGACCAACTAAGTCTTATGATTTTAGAAAGTATTATTGCAATAGCTTAAATAAAATAAACTGTAATGGGCAATATTAACAACATTTTCTTATGCAAGCCTGAATAATAAATCAATACTATTTTGCCTTCTGACTTCTCATTGTTTCTGATGAAATAATTCTCAGTCCTAGACAACCCCCTTCAATTCCTCTATTGCTGCTTTCAATTTACTAAACAGTGCTGAAAAAAATCAAACTGGTCCAAAAATTTACAAAAATAACTTGGAAATATGTGGTAAGAGAATCTAAAATGTTCATTCTCTTTGATATAGATATACAAAGATACATAAATGTGTATGTGTGTGTTGTTATCCTTAATTTTCAGAGGGACAAAATGATATCACTGTGTTAGAATCAAGTTACAGTGTATCTGACTGTGACTGATCAGACCAATATGAGCTTAGAATGCTCTATTCCATATGAACATTTGAGCTAGCTTCCCTAATTTTTCATATTTCATTTTTCCTTTGGACTAATTCAATTCTGCTTTGTTTATAGAGTTCACCTTCTCTGATGAGGGCTTGTCATGCTGGGCAGTCCTATGCTAGTGTCTCCTATGTCACATGATTGATTCTAAAGTTCTTAAGAGATATCTTAAAAGAATTGTGCTCTCTGCAGTAGTTCCTTTCTTGAAGTAAATTGCCAAGCATTCCAACTCTGCATTAGAGTTGGAATGCTTGGCTATTTAGTTCAAGTAAGGAGCTCGGGTGTCTGGTATCTTATCCTGCCAGGTAATCTTCAAAATCTTCCTAAAACAATTCAAATGGAAGTGATTCAGTTTCCTGGCATGGCATTGGTATCCTGTCAAATAATTCAAATATTCAAGATAGCATGTGTGCGTGAGAAAGAGAGTATGTAGTGGGTTTGTGCGTGTGTGTATGTGTGTGTGTGTGTGTGTATGTGTGTGCACGTGTATGTGCGTGTGTGTGCATGTGTGTGTGTGTGTGTGTGTGTGTGGCAACAAAACATTCGATTAAGAAAGTGTCCAATAATTAGAGAGTGGTTAAATAAACTGAAATAAATGAATGGAATGGAATTTTACTACATTACAAGAAAAAGTAAATATGAAGAATTCAGAAAAGTGTGGGCAGACAAAAACTTGTACAGAACAATGGAAGGAAAATAATATATCCAATGACTACAACAATATAAATAGAAAGAATAAAGAGAATTAAACCAAATATTGAATAATTATATTAACCAAAATTGGCCCCCCAAATAAAAAGAGGGAATGTACCTCCCTCAATTCAGTGTACAAGTAGGAGACTATGCATATGGACCATTGCATATACTTTTGGACACAGACAATGCATTAGCTAATTATAATTATTTTTACTCTTCTCTTTTGAAATCCTTATTCATATGTATTGTCTCAATGGAGGTAGAAGAGAGAGGGTGCATTTGAAAATTAATGTGAAGTAAAATAAAAGCATCAATAAAAATAAGATAAAATTTAATCAGCAAAAGAAAAGCAATGTATACCACATGAAGTAAGCACATAATTTATTTAATGAATGTTTGTTGGTTAAGGGAATAAAGCAATGACATTCCAATGAAATCTTCCACCATAAATTTATACTGCAAAACCTAAACCAAGACCTTGGATTTATATTCATTTGATATTGGTTCCTGTCACATCCCCCCAAGTCATGTGCTTTGCAGATTCACTCCATCAAAATGGATGACCTTGCTTCTGACTTTACTGAGATTCTGACAGAGTGTGGATATCTGATTGTTGATGTTTCCATAGGTCAGAACAGCTCAGTAGCTTGACCTATTCTCTTTTTTTTTCTCTTAATGGAAATGTTAGCCACCTTTCCCCCAACCCTTCCCAAGTCTAAGCCCTCTACTTGTATCCTTAATCTTACATCTTCTTATCTCACTCCCTCAATATCTTCTATTTTCACCTCCTTACTGACTCTTTCCCAACTTCCTGTAACCATTATCCATTGCCAATAATTCAAATAAAAATACTTTTCCTTCCTAATTCTTCAAGGTACCCTACTGTTTCTCTTTTACTTCTAAACTTCTTGAAAGTAATTTAGATTTCATTATCTTTATCCCAACCAACTCCCCAATTTCTTGTAATCATAATTTTTGCTCCCCTAATTCCACTCAAATTATTCTAATCTCTGTCTCAATGCCTGAATCACCTTCTACTTCAACTAACATCTTTTGTTTTAACTTTTCTTTTCCCTTAGCTACAAAAGATGGAATTGCTCCCCAAAGTTGTCTTTTCCCAAAACACTAGGCCTAGATCATTCAGGAGACCCCGAATTTGACAAGAACAAAGACCTCTTAGCAGACATAATTTGTTATTTGCTTCTCAAATAGGACTTCCTGTGTATCTTTGGGCATGGAGACAGGAGCCAACCAGTCTTTAGCA
The DNA here is from genome assembly GCF_902635505.1 of Sarcophilus harrisii. Taxonomy (NCBI): domain Eukaryota; kingdom Metazoa; phylum Chordata; class Mammalia; order Dasyuromorphia; family Dasyuridae; genus Sarcophilus; species Sarcophilus harrisii. The sequence continues at coordinate 602,703,904 of NC_045427.1, forward strand.
TGGTAGGAAATTTGCTTTTGCAATGGAAACCCTGTAGATACGCAGACCTTACTGTCTTTGTAGTCTAGCAATTCCCAAGTAAAAAGAAGATGACTTTTGCAATCACTTTTGGAAGAGTTGTTTTTTTCTTTTTTCTTTTCTTTTCTTTTTTATATTTTTACTGCACATTCCCCCTTTACATACCACATCTCTTTGGATAGAGTTTGGGTTCCTCCTTCTTTCTTTGTCCTGCTTTCATAAATATGCAAACTTTTGTATGAATTGGAAACTCATTGGGTCCCACGTAAATGTTCATTTCTCTCATAATAAGCTCAGTTTTCATGTGAGTTTTCTGAAGTTGTGATTGCTTATTGACAAAGGTAAAAAAAGATACTTTGATAATATGAAGGATTCATGTGAATCTCCAAATCTCAGAGGTCCAGTGGGAATTTTTAAAGAAGGAAGTGACACTTTTTTTAATGGCTTAATCTGGCTCTGGGTTTTACTGAATTTGAAATTCCAACATGAAGTATGGGGTCATCACGCTTTCTAAGACTACTCTGTCTCCAATTCTGGCAGAAAGGAGCCCAGCAATTTTTACTTCCAAATGCATTAACCACACTCTAAGAGAAGAGATTCAGAAAAGGAAACAAAGTCCAAGTGCTATTCATCAATCAATCAATATTCACCTAAATATCTAGGAAGTTAATATTAGTCACCAGTCACTGAATAGGGAAATCTGGAAATCAATGAGACAACATCTCCTTTCCCTTTTTTCTTTTATCTATGAGAACAACCATACTTGCCATAATGAATTTTGCATAAACCTGGCTCTAACAACAATAAGAGACAAAAGGTATAATGGAATTATTAGAGTTGTTTATTTTTTCAGAACCTACTCAGGATATTTCCCTAATGTTCAGGAATTTTAACCCTGGACTTTTAATTTTCAATTTTGTTTTAGTGAATGTAATTTAATCTATATGCGAGTAGTCCTTTTGAGGTTATGATAAAAAGAAAATTTATGCAAAAAAAGGGAAATGAATGAAAAGTATAGAGGCAATAATGTAATCTAGCTATGATTTATAAGAAAATGTAGACTAAGTAATACTCTAGGAAAGAGAATAACATATGCTTAGTTGGTATTGAACTGGTGCCTATAGATTAGGATGCATGCTAGATATTGAGCATACAGGGAAAAAAAAATGAAAAAGTCTCTCCCTTCAAGACATTTATAAGCTATTGTAGGAATCTAATATGAAAATAGCTGAGAAAAAGGAGGGAGAGAGCCCCATTAGTTACTGGAAATTAATAAAAGATTCCTATAGGAGATAGAACCTGAGAAAGACCTTGAAGGCAGCTCAATACCACAATAGAAAAAGCACTAGGCTTAGCCACATTTAATGACTATGTTTTCTTAGGCAACTCACTTAACCACTGTGTGTTTAAATTTCCTCAACTCTAAAATTGTGATAATATGCCTACTTTTAGGGTTGTGATGAGAATCAAATAAGATACTATTTATAAAGCACTTAACATTGGTATATGTTTGGTATATAATTTGGTGTTTGATATATTTTTGTTTGGTATATAATAGGCACTTAATTAATGCTTCCTTCCTTCCTTCCTTTCTTCTTTCCTGAAGGGATTCTAAGAATTAGAGTTCAGAAAGAATGAATTTTAGACATAGAAAACATCAAAAGTATGGAGAAGATTGAATTTGAAGAAAGTGAGTTTGAACCATGTGGGAACAAGATTGTGAAAAATATTTAAACATTAGACTGTGGAGGTAGTACAAGCAAGACACCTAATGGTTAGATTTGTGTTTTACAAATGTTAATTTGACAGTGATGTTGAAGTTGGATTGAAAAGGAGAGGAAGTGAAAACATCAAGACCACTTAGTAGGCTATCACAAATAGCCCAAGTAAGAAGGAATGGAGGGTTTGTCAGTTGGTTTTGAGTGAAGAGAAGAGTATAAATGCGAGAGATGTTATAGAAAAACAAGAGTTGGAAATGAACTGAATAAGGCAGAGGATGGTGAAGGAAACGCTGATGTGGGAAAATATAGTGGAAAATGTCAAGAATAACTCAAAAATAACAAATTTTTGTGGGTAACTGGAAGGATAATAGTGCCCTTAAAAAAAAAAAAAAAGAAGGTTGGGAAAGAATTGAGGGACAGATGATAGGTTCTGTTTTAGATATGTTAACTTGAAAATGTGAATGGGACATTCAGCCATGTGAAGATGTTCAATTAGAACTGGAGATATGAACTTGGATGTTAGAAAACAGGTTACTGAAAATAGAAAGTTTGCAATTATCTTTAATAGATGACTAACCCACAAGAAATGAAGATTGATCAAGGCTACTGTACATGGGGAAGAAACATAAAATGTTCAGTTAGGGAAGTGATGAAAATCATTAAATTTAGAGCTTGGTGGTAGTTTGGGGATTACATGTAATTTTAATACAGATAAGGAAACTGAGGTTGTAAGATTTCTGAGCAACATTCTTTTGCCATTTTAGAAATGCCTGAATTTAAGTGAGGGCAAGGAGTTGGGCAAGGGAGGTCTTTATGACTACCTCCCCATCCACCCCCAATTTATCTACTCACTTTAATGGACTAAGTCATGTCTTCTTTCAAGGACATATCTATTGTAAATTCTTGGGTTTCTCTTCCACCCCCACCTTCACAATCTTCTTGTTTGTTGGTGTCTGAAATTCCATTAACTAGAAAAAAAGCTTTTCATACTAGAATTAGAGATAAAAGGCTTAAAATGCAAATGAAAGGTTACAAATGCTTAATCCCCAACCAAGAAGTATGAATTACTGTTTATCCCATTCTTCCCTATTTTTTTATGTAAGGTTAGGTAAGGTTAGGATAATAAGAGTAGAAACAAAACCACAACTGGGAATTCTTGTACAGGGCAAAATTATTTAGGTACATAGCAGCTAGATGGTACAGTAGATGTAATGTCAGATCTGGAACCACCATTTTTCTGAATTCAAATCTGGCTCAGATTACTGTGTGACCCTTGATTATCAGGCATGCTATGGCTAGCATGAATCCAATGTTCCCGATTCGGTTGTATAGGAAGGCTTGCAGGGCAGCGGTGCTTGTGTCGGTTCGTCCGAATCATCACCTGATGAGCATAAATGATATGATGCCTACACTTTCACTTAACTCTGCCTCAGTTTCCTCATCTGTAAAATTAGCTAGAGAAAGAAATTTCAAACAATTCTTGTATCTTTATCAAGAAAACATCAAATGGAACTATGAAGAATCAAACATAGCTGATATGACTGAACAATGAGAACAGTAGCATGGAAAATAGTCCAATCTCTGGAGTAGTTGTCATAGAAGAAATATTGCCTCTATCTACTACAAAGTCTAACTCTTGTCCCAAAATAGAATAAGGAGGTGGAAGAAATAAAAAAAAAAAGGGGGGGGGGATACCAGTTAGAGGATGTCAAGATTGATGGTCCTGGAATTTCTGTATTATGTAATAGAGTAAACTGGAGGAGGACCTCAAGGAGAGGTGAAGTAACACCAGTAACCATAAGAAAGAAATTCATTTTTCCAGGGGAAAAAATGTCTCCCTATAAGGGAGTTCCTCAGGATAAAGCATTATTTGCTTTCATATAAGTTATACTTCTGAAGCAAAAATAAAGAGCCCATTAAAAAGAGGGGAAAAGATTCAGGAAGAGGACACTAAGAATATAGAAGACTCTTGTCAAAGGTTTTGTAATATAATCTGATTTCGGTTATGTTTACCTACAAGAATGTAGGAGCACACAGAAGATATTGTTGAGTGGGTGAAAACTTGAGTGTTTTTTCTCATTTAGCTACAAATACAGGGAGCAATACTTTGCATGATTTATAATACAGTCAAATAGAATAACTTAGTGGCACAATGATTGAAGTACTGGAATCAGAAAGACCAGAGTTGAAATTCAGCTTCAGATGCTTATTAACTGCATGATTCTGGACAAGTAACTACTTCTATCTGTACCTGTTTCCTCCTCTATAAATTTAGGAAAATAAGTGCTAATATTTCAGCATCAATTTCGATATCAAAAAGATAAAATTATATATTTGTGAAGCTTTTAGCAAAGTTAATGCTGCTGCTGCTGATGATGATGGTGGATGCTTAGGACTCAGGAAGACTGGGATTTAATTCTGACTTTACCATTTACCTGTGAATTTAAGTTGTGTAATTTCTCTGTTAAATGAAATAGTAGGATTTCAGGATCCCTTTTCAGTTCTAGAAATCAATCATTTTCATAAATATGACCAGTGTTCAAGTAAATTAATTCAATGATATCCCTAAATTTTACAGTGTCTTGTTTAAAGAGAGAATTCTTTTTTTAAAATCTTTTCATAATTCCCCTACTTAGATCACTGAGTTTCCACCACCACTCCTGTTCTAGCAATGTCATCACTGAAGACAATGTGGTCTCATCAATGCCTTTTCATTCATCTTTAACATTTAAAGCCAGTCTGTGTTGAGCATTTTACTATCAGACCAGGCAAAAGTTTAAAAAAAAATTGATTGTGGCTCTCACTGAATTTATGAAAAATATTTACTCCTTGCTCTAATACCAGCAATGTTCTTGTAAGATAAAAGAATGATGATTGGATACCTTCAAATAACACTCACCCACTCAAAATTCATTCTTCATTTTGTAAACAATTCTATCTCAAGCCAAAGCTTTTTAATATGTAAGGAAACTCATTTTCCTTTTTATTTAAGTTTTATTTTAAAAGAAGATATTAACTCATTGCTGGCCCAACCATAACTAGATTCCAATTGGTAAAGTTTCTGGACATTTGACAGATTGTGAAAAAAAATGGAAGATGTTGCAAAACCTTATAACAATTTTTTTTCTATCAGCAAGAGTTTTTTTTTTCAGCTAGACAAGCTTTTCTTACATCATTTTCATTCTGAATTTTTTACTTCAGATCTTTCCAACTCCTAGTAAATATTCATCATCCTCACCATCCAGTATTTCTAAGACAAGGCTTTTGCTATTCTTTAAAATTAGTTCAGGAATGAACTGAGGACCTGGAGAATATAATGAAACTTTAGACAGCCATCAGGGGTCCTCAAACTACGGCCCGCGGGCCAGATGTGGCAGCTGAGGATGTTTATCCCCTCACCCAGGGCTATGAAGTTTCTTTATTTAAAGGCTCACAAAACAAAGTTTTTGTTTTTATTATGGTCCGGCCCTCCAACAGTCTGAGGGACAGTGAACTGACCCCCTATTTAAAAAGTTTGAGGACCTCTGGTTACATGATGATTGAGTCCTGAAAACTTGGCCAATTTGGAAATGTCTAAGTAAGAACATTCTCTATCCCAGAACTGAAGAAGGTATTAGGGCGTCTAAAAAAAAAATCTTGTAATGTTTTTCCTGATTCTTTCCCAAAACTTCATCTGAATTTGAAAATCATGTAATCATTATTGTTTACCTAATGGAAATCATTAAGACAAATTTTACTGAGCACCTTTTATGTGCAAGACATTGTGTTTGGTGCTAGACATAAAAAATAAGAAAAAAAAATCCTCTGAATTAAAGAGCTTTCATTCTACTAAAAATTGGGCTTTCATTAAGAATAATAATTGAGTTATGAAAGTCCTTTGTAGTGTTCTCAGTTGGTTTTCTGGAGGTCTCTGGGGCAGCCTTCTTTTCAGTTGAGTAATCACCATGAGAACAGCAGATGTTAAAGTCCAAATGCTTTCTTATCTCCTTCACAATCTAGCTCCCTTCCCTGGGGCTCTGGTCAGCTTTCTGGAGAGCCTTTCAGACCAACCTTGTTCTCATTGGGGGTACACTTCCCCTCCTACACTTGGAGGCCAGCCACCATGGGGCTGTGAGATGAAGTGAATGAATCTGGCTCTGAGTCCCAGGGCAGGTGCTTCAGCCTCCAGCCACCACAAAGATGAATGATGGAATGAATCTGTCTCTCAGTCCCTGCTGGCTGTTATATACTCTATTATAATAACATCATTGTAGGTGTGAATCTTGTAGATCTATAGTAAGTACTAAGTACATGTACTGAACTAGAGAACTATCAGGCACCATGCTAAACTAGATAACCATTCCCACCAATTCCACTAATTTAACACCTTATAAGAATTCTTGTTTCAGATTCAGAGTTCTGGCCCATAACAGTCCTTTATACACATTATCTAAGCTAACCCTAACAAGAACTCCTAGAGATAAACAGTGTTATCACATTTTAAAAAATCATACCTATATCATGTATACTTATTGTGTATCTAATTTATATTTAATATATTTAACATCTACTGGTCATCCTGCCATCTGGGGGAGGGGGTGGGGAGAAGGAGGGGAAAAATTGGAACAAGAGGTTTGGCAATTGTCAATGCTGTAAAGTTACCCATACATATAAACTGTAAATAAAAGGCTATTAAATTAAAAAAAAATCATACCTATAATTCAATTGAAATAGGGAACTCCCATTGAGGAAACACCTTTTACCAATGAAGATTACTACATATTCTGAAACTCAGAATCCTAAAAAGATACCTAAGGCAAGAGAAGTTAAAAAATAATCCATTATATAAATGGACAAACTGAGGTTCAAAGAAGTTGAATAACTTGCCCCAAATTACTTAATTTCTAATTGTCAGAATTTGAACATGGGATTTTCTGACTACAAGCTCAATGCTCTCTATGTCCTTCATGTTCTGTTACAATCATGTCCTGTCTTGACAGGACACAGTAAATACTAACATACCATGGAAAGCAGAACTTTTTAGTATTTAAAATACATGTGCTTAACTTCTAAAATTCATATGTGTAATGGGCTGAGGCTTGAGTTGATGCACTGAGGTCCCAGGCACGTGAGGCTAAATAGTAATTGGACTATACTCTATTAATATACATGCTTGGATAAAGAATGGCCCTGCCCACTCTCTGTGCAAGTCTTGATGTGTTGTATAGGAAATGACGATTTTGGTGGGTGGAGGCAGAGAGACAGGAAGAAAGGCTGGGAGAGATTGGCCTGGGTTCTATGCTGGTAGTTGCTGGTCATGTGGCTGCTGGTCTAGCTAGCTTCTTGACTCAGCTGTGCACATTGCTATTGCCCATTCTCTTCCACCTCTGATCTTTCTTCACTGAGAATAAAGATTGATGATTTTCCCCTAACCTGAATTCCTGACTCCGGCTGATTTTAAAATACAGGTTCTTCACACATATGTAAAACTCCCCTGGTTTATCATATAAGCTTGTACTGGATTCTAGGTGAGGTTTTGCCTTACCCACCCCTAATTCCGGCTCTGTTTTGCCTTGAAAACTTGGGGGAAACAAAATACAAAATACAGACAGCTTCTCCCAGGTTTATTGATTTATACTAATATCTGATATATATTCTTTCTCCCCTTTGGCTTTTGTTTTGTTTTTGCTTTTTTTGCAAAATTGGGTGGGGAGAAATTCTATAAGCTTTTTATATTATGGCTATCTTCTCCCCCTTCTAAGAGAGAGGAGTTTTGTCCTGTCTAGAAAGTGTTTCCTGCCTAGAGACTTCAGTCTCCAAAAGCATAGCAAAGGTACCTGGATAAAAAAAAGAGCTCATCTCACTTTCCCAATTTGAATAGCAGCTGAGCCATCATCAATCCAAGGCTATCTTATCTGGTGGTAACTTGTCAAGATAGTCCATGTGCTAGGCAGCTCCAGCATGTCAGGGCTTTTATTCTCAAATGGAAATCTTGCCTGTAATTGACACAGTGTCATTATGTTTCATCCATAGGTCAGGAAAACAATGAGGCATCAGAGCTCCTGCTGAATCATTAGGTTTCAGAGTATCCATGGAATGTTGAGTAATGAATATGCTGCTCATCCATCTTGATGCTTTTCATTCAAATAAAGAAAATCAATATATAGACCCTTACATCATGTTTGAAAAAATAACACTGTCATGAGTCTTGAAAATAAAGGAGAAAAATTGAAAATTGTATTTCAATCATAAATATGAATGTTTTCAGTTAGAACTATATTGATGATGATTAATGATTATTGATCATTTATGATGATGATGATGATGATGATGTTTGATTGTTGTTAGTCCTTCGTTCTGGAAGAGGACTGTGATATCAGGAAGGTGATGCTATGATATGCAACTAAATTGGATTTAAGTGAGGGAAAGTTGTTCATGGTCACCGGCCTCACTTTTTCTTCCAGAGCCATTTGGGTCCAATGGCTAGATATAGATCAAAGTGACTAGAGATGGAGTTGGATGAAATGAAAGACCTTGGCCTTTTTAAACTAATTTCCTCAACATGTCTCAGTTTGACTGAGGCTGCACCCATTCAGTCATTAAGGCTGGGTAGCAATTGAAGCAAAGAATTTCCTCTTTCACCTAGACCCCCCAAAAAACTAACTAATTAATTAATCAGGAGGGAGACTCAGAGTTTCTGGCCCAAGCAGAACTGCTTTTTAGACACAATCTGAATCAATCAGGACACAAAAAATGACCAACTGAGACTTGAGCTAAGATCTATTGGTGACCAATTAGAACCAGATTGGTTTTAGTTTAAGATATGATCCTTAATGAAATCTGACCAGTAAACCCCAAGATATTTTGGGAGGGTTCAAAGGGGCAAAAAAGAGGGGAGAAATGCTTTTAAGAGCATTTATAGGCAAGGGTATGATATCATATGTAGACAAAGGGAGGAAATGAGGGAAACCTCTCATTTAAATGCAATTCATTTGCATATCATGGCATCACTTCCCTGATTTCATGGTCTTTTTTGAGAAAGAAGGACAAAAAACAAACTTTGTGAGTAAAGCTGGCCTGGAATTGGTCAGTTGAAAGACTCCTTCCTTCCTTCCTTCCCTCCTTCCCTCCTTCCTCCCATTCCTCTTCTTATCTCTCTTTCCTTTCTTTTTTCTCTCTGTCCACATAGGATGATAATGGTAACTCTTTTCTCTGACACTCACTCAATGGAACTCCTATGATCTTACTGCTAAGTTTATTTACTCAATTAGCTTCTGGTTCAGGTACACCCAAGTCATGCTTATTTTACTTCCCTGCTGCTTTTTCATCTACTCTGATTCTGTATCTTCATTTAAGTTGTGATCCAGGGTTCTCAAACCTTGTCAAGTCTATTGACTGGTGGATTATCTAGGGACAAATGACACCATTAGAACACCCTTAGGTAATAAAATTGTGAAGATTGTCTTTGTAATTTTGCATAAGCCATTTAACCATTTGACCTTTAGCTTCCTAATCTATAAAAATTAAAGCATCTTTAAAATTTGTTGCTGTAGGTCTTATTTTTGGTTTTTAATGCTAATCATTCCTGGAGAGTCCCAGGCAAGTAGAATCACTGGACTCAACAATTCTGAGGTGTGATAGGGTCACTATTTGGCACAGAACCAAAACAGAAGTCAAAGTTCCATACTGATTAGAGAGATATCCTGTCACTAGCTGCTAAAATTCTGCGTGAACACCAATTGATCAATCAATTGAAAAATAATCCCTGTTTATTTCTAACATTGGTAATATAAATAATAATTGTTCATCCCCCCCCCATTAAAGGTACATTGAAATATATAGAATATAGTACAATATGTTCTTGTCTTTTCTCTTTGTCAGTATGATTGAGTGCCTATACTTAAATCTTGAGCAATACCATTGTACAGCATTGAATTCTGCTTAAATCAATGTGGCATAATCCAGCATAAATAATCTTGGTTTGGTTTTTGCTTTTGGTTTTGAAAGATTAATCTGTCATTGTTAACAGGCATTGTTAACAATTATAAAATTGATAATTTTTTTTAAAAACTGAAAAAGCTCTTAATAAATAATTTCATAATCTAGCAAAAACAAATTTTCACATTGGTCAAGTAAAAAACTTTCTGAAATGATATTTTTTCCTGCATTTTTAATTCATAATTTCTCCAAAGGGAAGATAAATGTTGCATTTTATCTTCATTCTTATGATTTAGTATTGCATTGATCAGCATTGTAAAGTTTTTTCAACTTTTTTCTGTATAACATTATTATTTTTTAAATTATATTTCTAGTTCTCTTTTCTTTTTTTAAAAATCTGTGTCAGTTTATAGAGGTCTTCCCAAATTCTTCAAAAATTGCCCACTTCTTGATTACTTATGGAATGATAATATTCCATTATACTTATAAACTACATTTTACTTACTCATTCTCTAGTAGGAGAGGAAACTCCTTTAATTTTCAAATTTTGGCTGCTATAAAAAGATGTGGCTACCACATAAATGTTTTTCTACATATAAATCCTTTTCTACTTTCTGTGATTTCTTTATATAGGAATAGGATATAGATCTATCAGTTATGTAGAAGGACCAAAGAATATGGTAACATTTTTAGTAACAATGGGAGTAATTAATTCCAAATTGCTTTTTCAAAAAATCAGACCAACTCATAACTCCACCAATAATACATTGATATACCTGTTTTCTCACAGCCTCTCCAACATTTGTCTTTTTCTTCTTTGAGTTTGTACATTTGATGTATATGTTAGAATCTTAAAGTTATTTTAAATTATATTTTCTAAATGTTAGTGATTTATAATACTTTTTCATAAGATTGTTGATAGCCTAAATATCTTCCTTTAAAAATTGTTTCTCCATATCATTTTGTGACTGATTTTTGAATAGCTCTTAGACTTATGAATTTAAATCAGTTCTTTATATATCTTTGATATGAAATCTTCAAAAGAAAAACTCCTGGTAAAAATATTTCCCAGTTATTTCCCTCCTAATTTTAATTTTATATACTCAAATTTGCTCATTTTATCTTGTCCACTCTCTCACTTGGTTAGTCATAATTCTTTAGCCTATCCATAGATATAAAATGTAAATCTATATCATCTAACATTTTTTTAACTTATATTAAAATATGGTATGAAATAGTGGTCTACTCGAGTTTTTACCAAACTCTGCTATCCATTTTCCCCAGAAATTGTGAGTCTTCTCTTGTTAATAGAAGTATTTGAGTTTATCAATTGCTATGCTACCATGTTTGTTTGCTTCTAAACGTTATATATAATTTGTTTCACTGTTCTCTCTCCTCTCTCTCTCTCTCTTTCTCTCTCTCTCTCTCTCTCTCTCTCTCTCTCTCTCTCTCTCTTTCTCTCAGTCTATCTTCTGTATGTGTGTGTCTCTCTCATTGTTTTAATTATTACTGCTTTGTAGCAAAGATTGAGATTTGTTACTGATAGAGCCCCTTCTTTTCACTTTTTTTTGTTAGTATCCTTGAAATTCTTGGCCTTTTATTCTTCCATATCAATTATGTTACTTTTTCCTAGGCCCATAAAATATTATTTTAGTAGGTTGATTAGACCAGCACCAAATAAGTATATTAACTGAGACAATGATATTATTTTATTATAATGGCTCAAACTACCCGTGAGTAAATAATATTTCTCCAATTATTTAAACCTGTCTTATTTCCGCAAAGAATATTTTAGATTTGGATTAATAAAACACCAGAGGTGAATTTTACTAGACTTATTCTCAAATATTTGATAACTCCTACAGTTATTTTGAAGGAAATTTTTCATTCTACTTTTTCCTGTTATTTTCTTCATTATACATAGTAATACTCATTATTGATGTGAATTTATATTACATATGAAACTTTGCTGAAGTTACAAATTATTTCAATTAATTTTAGTAGATTCTCTAGTGTTCTTTAAGTATATCATCTTATCATTTACAAAAAAATTAATAATGACTTCATTTTTTTATTCACCATTATTCCCCCATTTGTTTTTGTTTTGTATTTCTGTCATAGCTAGCACTTCTTACTGTTTTTTTCAGTCACATCTGACTTTCCCCAACTCGATTTAAAGTTTTCTTGGCAAAGTTCTTTGAAGGATTTATATTTTCTTTCTCTAGTCCATTTTACAGAAGAATGCATACAGGGTTAAGTGACTTGCCCAGAGTCATACAGTTAATAACTGTCTGAGGCTGGATTTGAATTAAGAAAATGTGTCATCCTCACTTTATGCCTTGTAGCTATTGCTTCCAGAGTTATGCTAAATATTTCCCATAAGGACAATAAAAAATAAGGGTATTTTATTAAGTACCTGTAACTCCAGAGAAAATTAAATACAACCAAATCATTATAAAGATAGATCATGTTTTCATCCCCATTATCTATTAAAGACAGGACATTCTGAAGAGAATGGAAGAATAGCAAAATGATAGCAAAATGATTACCTGGATAAAAATAACACATCTGAAATCATGATCTTTTGGCTCTCCAGTGTCCATGTGATTTTGATTCTTTTTGTTCAGTCTCTATATTTTGAAAGACTTGTTCTATGCAGTTTGGATATTATAAGTATTTGGAATGTTTAGATGGTTGGATGGGCACAGTTGTTTTGTATAAGAAAAAGTATCTGATGTACCTGATGTAAAAACTATATTACAAAGCAGCAGTCACCAAAACTATTTGGTATTGGCTAAGAAATAGATTACTTGATCAGTATTATAGGTTAGATTTACAAGAGAAAATAGTGAACTATAGCAATCTAGTGTTTGACAAACCCAAAGATTCTAACTTTTGGGAAAAAATTGATTATTTGACAAAAACAGCTGGGAAAACTGGAAATTAGCATGGCAGAAATTAGGCATGGACCCATACTTCACACCATATACCAAGATAAGATCAAAAGGTCCATGATTTAGGCATAAAGAATGAGATTATAAATAAATTAGAGGAACATAGGATAGTTTACCTCTCAGACTTGTGGAAGAGGAAGAAATTTGTGACCAAAGATGAACTAGATATTATTATTGATTTCTAAATAGAAAATTTTGATTATATCAAATTAAAATGCCTTTGCACAAACAAAACTAATGCAAACAAGATTAGAAGGGAAGCAACAAACTGGGAAAACATTTTCACAGTTAAAATCTAATAAAGGCATCATTTCCAAAATATATAGAGAATTGACTCTAATTTATAAGAAATCAAGCCATTTTCCAATTGATAAATGGTCAAAGGATATGAACAGACAATTTTCAGATGATGAAATTGAAACTATTTCCATTCATATGAAAGTGTTCCAAATCACTATTGATCAGAGAAATGCAAATTAAGACAACTTTGAGATACCACTACACACTTGTCAAATTGGCTAAGATGACAGGAAAAAATAATGATGAATGTTGGAGGGGATTCAGGAAAACTGGCACACTGATGCATTATTGGTGGAGTTGTGAATGAATCCAACCATTCTGGAGAGCAATCTGGAATTATGCCCAAAAAGTTATCAGAATGTGCATACCCTTTGATCCAGCAGTGGTATTACTGGGCATATACCCCAAAGAGATACTAAAGAAGGGAAAGGGACCTGTATGTGCCAAAATGTTTGTGGCAGCCCTTTTTGTAGTAGCTAGAAACTGGAAAATGAATGGATGCCCATCAATTGGAGAATGGTTGGGTAAATTGTGGTATATGAATGTTATGGAATATTATTGTTCTGTAAGAAATGACCAGCAGGATGAATACAGAGAAGCTTGGAGAGACTTACATGAACTGATGCTGAGTGAATTGAGCAGAACCAGGAGATCATTATATACTTCAACAATGATACTGTATGAGGATGTATTCTGACAGAAGTGGATTTATTAGACACGAGAAGATCTAACTCAGTTTCAATTGCTCAATGATGGACAGAAGCAGGTACATCCAAAGAAAGAACACTGGGAAATGAAAGTAAACTGTTTGCATTTTTGTTTTTCTTCCCGGGCTATTTTTACCTTCTGAATCCAATTCTTCCCGTGCAACAAGAGAACTGTTTGGTTCTGCACACATATATTGTATCTAGGATATACTGTGACATATGTAATATGTATAGGACTGCTTGCCATCTAGGGGAGGAGATGGAGGGAGGGAGGGAAAAAGTCGGAACAGAAGTGAGTGCAAGGGATAATGTTGTAAAGAATTTTTTTTTCAAAAGAAAAAAAAGAAAAAGTATCTGACATGGGAATGAACTATGTATTTAAACATTGAAAAGGTAGTTATGAGAAACATAGAGGAGAGAAATATGAAGAAAATGAAAGAAAAAATATACTTATAAATTTAGGAGGCAAGGAATCAGAACAAATCAATGGGAATATACCCTGGAGAAACTGCTTAATAAATAAAATAGGGAAAGGAAGATGATGGAAAGAAAAGGAAGGAGGAGGAATAAACTTACAACTATGAGAAGCAACTGGGCATATTTTTATATTTGTTCAGTGAATCTGCATTAAACAAGGATTAACATCTGGTTCCTTAGATGTTATTGTAAAAGAAAACTAGAAAACTATTCAGAGGCTAGGGAAGTCACTTGAAACTAGGTATTTGAAAAAAAAACTGAGTTACTCTATTCTTTCATTCTAAAGGAATGCTACACAGTGAGTGGACAGTAGGAGTTGGGATTATAGAGCAGTATACAGTCTGGTTGTTACAGATGAAGGGGGGTTGATTTAATAAGAATGATAAAAACAGTTAATCAACATTTATTAAATATGCACCAATTAGGATGCACAGGCAAAAGGAAAATTGTGTCTACTCTCAAGTAACATGTATAGATATATGCATAATATTTGCAAAATGAATACAAGGTAGTTCACAGAGAGGTAGATGGAATCAAGAAAGGCTTCATGCAGATGGTAGCATGAGCTAAGTCTGGAGACACTAGACATATAATATTTTGTATGTGGAACAGCAAGAAATCCAAGAAGGCTGGAACACAAACTCAGGGAAGAGAGTAATATACAAAGAAAAACTTAAAAGCAAGAATCAGGATATGAAGAGTTTAAAATGACAAATAGCGCATCTACATTTGATCTTAGTATTAGTAGGGGACTACTGGGGTTTATTGGGGTGGGAAGATGAGAATTGACCTGATCAGACCTGGGTTTTATAACAAGTTGGGGAAGAAGTCTCAACAATCATATGTGAGTTTCTGATTGTACCTCTGACTAAATTTCTCTCTAGTGGCTTATTGTGACAAAGCCTTGAGCATCTTTGGAATGAATTTTCGAACAGTTGAGAGGTAGAAGTTGGTGTAGTTATCTGTCTCTAAAAATACAAATATTTGTTATGAGAAAAAGTCTTGTGACCTATATGACAGAGAATTAAAGAGAAAAATATCTTTCCCAGGTAGGAGCATTTACTAGGCTACTCACGTGGGGGAGTGGGGAACCATTATAAACTTGAGTTATTGCTGTAGGTGGATTTATTTATTTGTAATTACAGCAATTTCATGAAACATGGAAGCATGCTATTACCTCCTCCAAACATCTGTGGGTTTAAAAATGCTACTTTTTCCAGGGCATTTAGAAAAAATAAAATAGGATTTGCATTTCCCTGCTTTTTAAGATCCTGGAGTAGTAGATCATATGATGCATTTATATTTGCTACCAGAGATTTATGCCAATTTAATGAGATTTTACTTTTAATATAACACCATTTAGATCATGTGGCTATTTTTTGTGAAATCAAAATGGTTCTAAACTGTATTAACATTTGCACACTCCCTCTCCATAATCCCTTTGGCAATCCAAAATAACAATCAAGGGTGAAGAGGTTAAAAATCTTATTTATATATAATTAAAGACATAAATTAAAATGATTTCTAGCATATGTGTGTGTCTGACTACAAAAACACTTTGGGAAAGTCCAAAGGATTGGAAGATCCATTTCACAGAGGGAAATGAACTATGGGAACACATTTCCCACAGAGATCCATTTCAGATGAACACATGTTCCTAATCTCCTTTGAAAATAATTCACCTTCTCTAGGGATGTATTATCACCTCTGTCTAACCAAGGAAGTTGGGAGAGTGTGCACTAGATCTGAGTCTCTACATACACTATCTAATGCAGTTACTGCATTTCTGCTATTACACACTAATTGAAAATATAATTGCCTTTTTCCCCTTACCCAGTACTTTTCTTGCACACTATACCTATTATTTGCCAGTTTTATTTTGAATACTTAGACTGCTTTCTTTTTGTGTGATTTTGGAAAAGTCACACTTCACTGAACTTTGAGATGGCTTCTGTCTACACATCTATCAAAAGAAAGGGTAGGATTAGGTGAGTGAAAGTTGTGTAGATGGGAGAAAATAGAACACCTGTCTTTGAGTCATAATACCTGGTTCTAGTTCTAATTCTCAATCATTACTTATCAACTAATGCCATTTTAATTGTATTTTTCCCCTTCACCTGACTGGTGTTTATTTGGTTAAAACTCTTTTCCAATAA
Organism: Sarcophilus harrisii; assembly: GCF_902635505.1. Taxonomy (NCBI): domain Eukaryota; kingdom Metazoa; phylum Chordata; class Mammalia; order Dasyuromorphia; family Dasyuridae; genus Sarcophilus; species Sarcophilus harrisii. The sequence goes on from NC_045427.1 coordinate 602,720,154, forward strand.
GGAAATTCACTTCATCTTTTTTTAGGCAATTGGAATTAAGTAACTTGTACCAGATCACACACCTAGTAAATGTCTAAGACTGGATTTGAACTCAGGTCATCCTGACTTCAGGGGTGGCACTCTTTATCTATTTTCCCACAAAACTGCCCCTTCTTCCTCCCTTTCTTCCTCCCTTCCTTTTTTCCTTCCTTCCTTCTTGCCTTCTTTCTTTCCTGCCTTCCTTCCTTTCTCTTTTTCTTTCTTTTTGTAAAATTCACTACACAACTGCAAACCAGAACTTTTCCTAAAATTTAGGCATAGAAAGCTAACTCTGAATTCTGAGAAATTATTTGTTCAATCACATAGCCAATATATTTCAGAAACATGAATTCAATTTTTTCTGTCTTTGTAATTTTTCATCCCACTATGCAGTTTCTCTTTTAGACAAGTTCATATCTTTGAGGAACAGTGATAGTAACAACAACTTTAAGAACATTTATATAGTGTTTCAAATACTTTATATACATTATCCAATTTGATACCTCACAACCCTGGTGGTTAGGTACTATTATTGTTTCCATTTTACAGATGAGGAAACTAAGGCTGATGGGAGTTATGCAATTTTCCAGGGTCACACAGTTAATAAGTATCTGAAGATGGATTTGAATTCAGGACTACATGATTCTTAAGACCAGCGTTCTATCTACTATGTCATCTTGCTTTCTCAATTTTTTATTAAAGTTTGACCTTTGCACAGGACTGTGGGAGAGGTCAAATTTCAAGATGTATGTGTGTGTACTATAAAGTGTGACATAAAAGTCAGTTTTATGGTAATGTCTTTCATCCTGAATTCATGATTTTATTTCTTCTACTGGTTCCAGGCCATCTCTCTTTATCTTGTTCTGCATCAGGAGTGTGGGTATATGTGTGTTGTGTTTTGAGAGGTGAAGAGAGAGGATTATTTCTGACCATTTCAGACCTAATGCACAACTGTCACAACATTATGCTGACAAGAACACACAACAAAGCCTAATTTATTAGGTAGGTAGCTTTTTTTTTTCTTATTTCATGCATCATTTATAACTTGCCACAAGGATCCCAACAAGTCCAAAGCTTTGAAAAAGGTTAATGAGAGAAAAAATGTTTTTTTTGAATTAGAAAGGGAAAAGAAAAAAAATATGCATTTCTGGGCCTCATTGTTATTCTAACTAATTAAGCTGTTTAAAAAAAAAACTGAAGAGATAATGAAGTAGAATGGTTAAAGGGCAAACCTTAGAATCAGGAAGATCTGAGTTCAGGTCTTCCTTCTAACATACACTTTGTGACTGGACAAATCACTTGGCTTTTTGGTACTCCAGGAAACCCTAAGACTGATTGATTTTGATAGAGACATTAACCTCATTAGGATCTCTCTACATATATCAAAACATAGTCGTGGACCAATAAAAATAAATTATTCCGATTTGCTTTCTTATCCTTCTCCCAAAATACCATGCCATTAACCAAACACTTAGTAGCTGAGTGATGCAAGCATATGGAATCCTACGTGAACCTTATTTTTCTCACCTGTTATAGAGGGATAATAATGCCTGTAATAACTTCCTTACAGGAGTGTTGTAGGGCCCCAATGAGGTACTTTATGTAAAACAATTAACACATTTCAAAGCAATATAAAAAGTCTATTGTGATGACAAGTAAAAATGATTAAAGGTTTATTATGAGACAAGCATTGTGCTAAGAATTAAAGATATAAATACTGGAGAAAAGGTAGTTTCTATTTCTATCTTCAGGGAATTTGCATTCTAATTAGAGAAGGGTGGTTTGATATTTAGGTGTTTCTGTCTCAGGCCAGTTTCTTGGTACTTGATTATATTGGAACAAAAACTATGCCAGAGCAGGAGTATTTTGGTTTGGAAATCAACTATAATGTAAAAGGAGCCATGGTGGAGTAGATCAATGTATTTTTTTCCAGTAGCAATGGCAGTGTTGATTTGATTATGGTTTCATAATTTGAAAGTAGATATGGAAGAATTGCTATTTAACTTGTAAAGGAGGAAATTCTCAACCACAGAGACATTGCTAATATTTCAGTGAAAAAATGTAAAAGCCATAAGTTTTTGGAAGTTCACAGTTTTTCTTAAGCCTAGAGTGTTTGTGGAGAGTGTGAGATGTTTCCCTCTCCAGGCAAGTGATTTCTTTTCTAAATATTAATAGAATGTTCTCTCTTGGTTTAATGCTCTGTCAAATCTGCAATTTCAACTAGTTCCTTTGGTTTTATAAAGTCCCAACAGGGAATTTCCATAACCAATTGGAATAGATTTTATGTCACACCCAGGATTGCATCAAATGCACAAAACTAAAGTAGGGTTGAGTGATTTTGATAATATCCTTATAGATGAGAAGATGGATATGAAAGAATTGGACTCAGAAAAGAAAAGAAACATACATAATCTAATCATCAAGTCTGATCTATACAAAATGGCTGATATCATGTTGTGATATACCAACACAAATCAGATTTCACTAAAGATAAAAGGAACAAAAACAGACTTTGACTTTGCTCATACTTTGCACAAACCTAAACTGTTTGTCAGTATTTAGAGTCTTTTTATTCTGGTAGTTTGACTGTTGTAATCTTGGTTTCTGTCTCTTTCTATTGGTTTTATTTTCTATTCAGATCCTTCTCTGTACTAAAGCTTACAGAAGGCACATCACTTAATCAGTTTGTTTTTTTTTTCAAAAACAGTAAGTAAAAGTGTCAGGACAAGGTCTGGGATTTCATTATTCTTTTCATCACAGGCCATGAAAACCACAGTTGAAGGGACAGTTTTCCAAGGAGTGATACTACCTATAGACTCTCCATTGCCTTCCAGTTTTCTTCATCCTATTTTCTCTCAACCAAAATTCATTCTCACTTATTTCCTCCAACTTTTATTCCCCTTACCCTGTTCCTAAATCTAAATGCTGACTGGCCAACATAATTAGAGTAACCTAATTTCCCCTTTTTAGTACACCATAAATCTTTGCATAACAGCCTATAACTTATCTTTTCCAAGAAACTTTTCTTGATTAGACACATTGATTCTACCCTCTGAAACAATATCCAATCGTCTACATTTATTTAATCATTCTGCTCAAATTTCTAAATCCTGTACTAGCCAAGGATGCTGAATTAGAAAATAGAATTCTTGACTGTGAATATCAGCTCTGAGCTTTGGTAACTATATGACTGTAAGTCATTTTCCTTGTCTTGGATTAGTTTTGTTTTTCCTATTAATGGAGAGAGTTGAACTACATGATCTAAAATATCTCTTCCTTATGTAAAGCTCATGATTCTGTGAACATATGATTCTTCTGCTAGTATAACTCCAAATGGAGAGAGAAAAATATAGGATTTAAAAATTCAAGTATTGAAAAGTTAGCATTTTTGCTCACTTTAATTATTAATTCTTTCTTCATTTGTTGCCCTTTGGTCTCATATTATATATAATAGTCCTCTATGGGCAAGTTCATTTTCATCATTTTTGCTTTCTTTATAAATACCATGCATCAGAGAGTGAGAAAGGATTGAAGTAGAGGCAAAAAAATGCCTTTTTAAAGACAGGTAAAAAAATCTATAATTTTATTTTTAAAACTCAGATGTTCATCTACAGTCTTCTTCATACATGTAAGTTATTGACTCTCCATTCTGAAAATAGACATAGTGTTTATTCTGTCTTAGGTCAGGGTAAAAGGAAGGATATAAAAGAGGCCCTTCTAAACAAATCTTTCCAATGTTTCCATTTTAATTCAGCACTAGCATGAATTAGTAATAATTAAAAGGCCTATTCCCCCACAGAATGCAAGGGTATCTCTGATAATACCTAAAGAAGATCAAAAGATATTTCTCCTCAAAAACTGAAAGCAAAAGTGTTACTACTGGGCTTATATCCCAAAGAGATCTTAAAGAAGGGAAAGGGACCTGTATGTGTAAGAATGTTTGTGGCAGCCCTCTTTGTAGTGGCCAGAAACGAAACTGAGTGGATGCCCATCAATTGGAGAATGGCTGAATAAATTGTGGTATATGAATATTATGGAATATTATTGTTCGGTAAGAAATGACCAACAGGATGATTTCAGAAAGGCCTGGAAAGACTTATATGAACTGATGCTGAGTGAAATGAGCAGGACCAGGAGATCATTATATACTTCAACAACAATACTATATGATGATCAATTCTGATGGACCTGGACATCTTCAGCAATGAAATGAACCAAATCAGTTCTAATGGAGCAGTAATGAACTGAACCAGCTACACCCAGCAAAAGAACTCTGGGAGATGACTAAAAAACATTGAATTCCCAATCCCTATATTTTTGCCCGCCTACATTTTTTTATTTCCTTCACAGGCTAATTGTACAATATTTCAGAGTCCAATTCTTTTTGTACAGCAAAATAACAGTTTGGTCATGTATACTTATTTTGTATTTAATTTATACTTTAATATATTTAACATGTATTGGTCATCCTGCCATCTAGGAGAAGAGATGGGGGGAAGGAGGGGAAAAATTGGAACAAAAGGTTGGCAATTGTCAATGCTATAAAATTACCCATGCATATAACTTGTAAATAAAAAGCTATTTAAAATTTTTAAAAAATGAAAGCAAAGTAGAATTCTCAGTCAGATAGAAATTGGACCCATCCAAACTCTATTCTGTGATATTCAGACGTGGTGATATATGTCATCAAAGTTGTATTGTTGATCCTCTATCATCGTGCTAGGTCAAATTTGGTTAACCATTCCAATGCAAATTTAGAAAGTTCTATTACAGGTAAGGCTCAAATAATAATCTTTTTGAAAATTTGAGACAAAGATGTCTCTAGATTTATCTATTTCATGCTTCCTTTATGCTACTGAGATTTTGCTTTGTTTATAAAGCACAATTCCTTCTCTGATGTGAGCATGCTAAGTGGGGATCCTATGCCAGCATCTTTCATGTCTCACAATCAATACTACAATTCTTCAGAAAAACCTTGAGAGTATTGTTATACCACTTCTTTTGCCCTCCATATGAGCACTCCCCTTGTCCAAGTTCTCTGTAAGACAGTGTTATAGATAAACATAGGAGAGGCACTTAGGCTACGTAGTCAGCTCATTGGAGTTGTCCTCTCTATAGTAGAATTTGAATACTTGCTAGGTCAGTTCAAGAGAGGTCCTCAGTATCTTATGGAATCTTACCAGGTAATCTTCATAATAACTGAGGTAGAGCAAATGGTATTTAGTCCTTGTGTACTGGAGAGCACTGAAAACACTTGCAATCATAAAAACATAGCATCATTGATCTAAAATTATGAGGAAGATGAAGCTATCTAGCTCAACTCCCTCATTTTACAAGGGGGGATACTAATTCTTATGGAAGTCAAATGACTTGCCCAAAGCCACACTGGCAGTAAGCAGAAGAATCAAGATCTAAATCAATTTTTCTTACTCCAAAAGTAAAGTGTTTTCCCATGAACCACATTGGCTCTTCAGTTCTTCATTGGTTAGAAATAGCTGAGCTCAACAGCCCTGAAGTCAGGAGGATCTGAGTTCAAATCTGGATTCAGACACTTACTACTTCCTAGCTATGTAATTCTGGGCAAATTACTTAAACCCAATTGCGTAAGTGAAAAAAAAAAGAGAAAAAGAAACAACTGAGCTTAGGGCCTTATTAACAAAAATAATTAATACAAATTTGAAGCTATTTTCCATAGGATTAAAAGTCTGGAAACTAATGGGGTTTTCTTATGTTTCAGAATGGTTAAACAAATTATAGTATATAAGTGTAATGAAATATTATTTTACCATAAAAAATAATGAAATAGTTCCAGAGAAACTGAAAATTTGAATAAACAGATAATGAATGAAGTGATCAGAACCAAGAAAGCAATTGACACAATAACAATATCCTAAAGAAAAACAACTTTTTGTTTAGAATTATCAAAATGCAATGATAAAGCACAGTTGCAGAGGAATGATGACTAAACACATTCCCCCTCTCCTGAAAGAGAGATGACAGACTCCAAATGTAAAAGGAGACATATTTTGTACAAGACCAATGAGGGTATTTGCTTTCTTTGACTATGCATATTTGTTTAGAAAAAATTGTTTTCTTTTTTGATAGAGTGGAGACAAAGCAAGAGTGAGAAAAAAATGAATGTTTGTTCATTTGAAAAATAATACAATTTAAATATTAAAAATATGAATGTATTATATGCCCCACTTCCTTAGTTGCTAAACCCCAAATGTACATTTCCAGCCCAAATCCACATTGGGCAGCTTCCCAGCAGCAATCCCTTATGTTGTAGAATTCCCATTCACAAGAGTTTACATCTTGGAGTCTCTTTCACTCCCCAATAGAGAATAATGTTGTGATGTTATTATCCATTCACTTCACATTAATTTGTTGCAAGAAATAAATTTATTCACAGGCATATGTTATACCACTGGCCCCTGGTTCAAAAATTATAAGTTACAATTGACAATATAGATGTGCATTTCTAAAGAAATTTTCAATATTTTTAGCCCTTACATTTTTAAATTTTCAATTTTCATCAACTTTTTAAAATATTTTAGTGCAAATAGACTGGAAGATCTATTCTAAGAGAAAATATATCAACCAAATTGATGGTGAGACTGAATACTCCAGCTAACAAAAAAAATGTTTCACAGAGTCTCTCTGGTTTGGTGTTTTTTTTTTGTTGTTGTTTGTTTGTTTTGTTTTGTTTTGTTTCCCAATACTAAATGACTCTATCTAATTTTATGATATAGTTTTTTTAGGCTGGAAGCTTGAAACCTGGTAAGTTATTCTTTTTTTTTCCCTAAATGCAAGGCAACTTCTCTTACTTGCTTGTTCACATAGAATATATATCTTTCATTTGCCACATACTTGCTGAGAACTACTAGGTTTTCAAGTTGATCTGACTGGCCATTCAGCTTCTCATCTGTGAACATCCCTTTGACTGTTTCTCTAAAACTATTTTCAAATTTCCTCTCTTTTAAAAAAAATAATGATTTTATACTTCCCAATAACAGCAGACTCTTCCAAGGAGTCTGCTTTTGAAGCTTAAATTGTATAATCTCAAAAGACAAAAGTTTTATCTAATTGAATTGTCAAAGATGAACAGAAAATCAATGAATATAGATGTCCTTTCCTTGCTTCCTTTCTGAAATCGTTTTACCAATATAATTTGGCCAAAGGAGGCAGTGGGACACATTAATAATTAATTTTGATTCTTGGTTATTTAAACTTAAAAATAATTAACAAGATTTGTCTGGCCTACCTGGGAATTGCCTACTTAATTTGCAGTAGGTACAAAGTAACAGTAACAAATGAAAATCCTGTATTCTGCCAGCTAACCTGCTGTGAAAATCTTTTTGCATTTATCCATTATTATGTTACACTGAAAAATGTCAGATATTCTAAATTACATTTTCTAAAATTACCCAGAGAACTTCTATTGAAAACTGCAGCTTGAACATTTGTTTTGTTCCAATGTTTTCTAGGATGACCTAATCCAGAAAACTTACCAAAATGACTCAGAATCACTTGCTTTTCCCTAACACATTTCTGTTTAATGTCATTTAAGAATTTCATCAGTCTAGAAATACTTTATAATTTCTCTAAATGTATTTTTCTGCCTCTCTATGCAAAGAACTTATTTTCAACAGCTAGTCTTACTTTGGAGCAACAGCAATGTCAAGCTAGATATCCAAGCTCAATCATAGTACTTAAATTAAATGCATAAATTGAATGTTCCGTTAACAGTTTAAAAGAAAAACATGATTTTGGGAGAAGAGACCTTGGTGTAACCAGAAGGTCAACTTTTTAAGAAACTCTCTCATAACCAACAGGCAATAGATTGGATGCCTCTCCCCTTCCCCCTAATTTTCTTCCAATATAAGTAGTGCCACATACACAGAGCAAATTTAATGATAATCAATGATCAATTTGATTCTTAAAACTCAGCAATCCCTACCTACAATCTAATATTTGCCCTGAATTCGCTGATGGACTGTCAGCACCAATAAAATCATCTTCATTTAGACTACCATATCTCCCCGTCAAATTCATCCTTCAAGACACAGTCAAATCAATATCCCCAAATCATTACTTTGATCAGGGTAGATCCCTGCTCAAAAGACTTGTGATCCCTTACTACCTACCAAATAAAGATCTATTCTGGTATTCAAAGTCTTTCGTTACTTTGTTCTAAATTGACTATTTATCTTGATTTTCCACTATTCCCAAAAATGAATCCATCTACCTCTCCCCAGGCAAAATGGATTGCTTATTTTTCTGTTCTCTCTTTTGGAAGCATATCTGATCAACACACACACACACACACACACACAAACACATACTAACATACACTCACAACCTCTTTTTCTCCTTTAAAGATTTGTTATACTTCAGTGCCAACTCAAATACTACTTTTTTTTCCAGAATGCTTTCCAGATCAGGTCAGACAAGGCAATCTTCCCTCCCCCACTGCACTTTACATCACTTACATGTAATATATCATATTTTATTGTGCATTATACATATTTGTGTGCATCTCATATCCCCTATGCTAAATTATAAATCTTTTAGAACAGGAACTGTGTCTTAAGTTAGTTTATGGCCCCCATAAAGCTAAAGCCTTATACAATACCTAAACTTGGAAGGAATAGAAAATCTTTTCTAAATTCACTGGGAAAATGAACATTGTTAAGGATTACATTACATGATTGTTAATTTATTCTAATGCTTCCTTGGTTTTCTTTTCCACTAATGAATAAAAATATGTTTTGTGAATACATGTACATTTAAGAGTTTGTAGGGGTATAGAGGGTCTAAAAGAGCATGAGATGTGCAGGCATTTGTATAGGTGGCTTTCTTAAGGAGTTTATCCATATAGGAAGGAGGCATAGGATGTTAACTAGTAAAAATGGTCAAATCACATGTGAGTTTTTAAGGATACAATGACATATTTGTAGGCAGCAAGAAAACATGCAGTAAATTGTGAGAAAATGCAGATTAGAAAGCCAGCAGGGGCAATAGTGAACCAACTGCCTTAAACAGTTGAGGGAGATAGTATCAATCATTAACATTCAGGCATTTGCATCACCAAGAGGAAGGCCATCTCTCCCTGTAAGCCAGAGATGAGAGAGATAATGAGTAGAAATATCTGTATAATGTTAGATGAGAAGAAGACAGGAGAAAAGTTAAATGTAAGATGAGATTCTCACCTTCGGAACAGAAAAACAATGCATACCAGAAGAGATTTGAAAGAAGAACAAAAAGTTTCCAATACCTGTTGTGGTACATAGGATAATGAGTTGATTGAAAAGGTTTAAAAGGATTGTCCTTACAGTGACAGGAAAAGACAATGATACAAGTTGGAGGAGATGTTGGAAAACTGGAACACTAATGCATTGTTAGTGAAATTGCGAAATGATCCATTCATTCTGGAGAACAATTTGGAACTATGTCTAAAGGACTATAAAACTGCTTAGCCTTTGATGCAGCAGGCTCACTACTGGGTCTATATCCCAAAAAATCACAAAAGAGAGGCAAGGACACATATATGCAAAAATATTCATAGCAGCTCTTTTAATAATGACAAAGAAGTAGAAATTGATTGGATGCCCATTAGTTGGGGAATGATTGAATAAGCTGTATATAAGAATGTAATGGAATATTATTGTTCTATAAGAAATGATGAGCGAGCTGATTTCAGAAAAACCCAGAAAGACTTACATGAACTGATGCTGAGTGAAGTGAGCAGAGTCAAGAAAACAACATATACAGTAACAACGAGATTATGTGACCAACTGTGATGGATTTGGCTCTTCTCAATAATGAATGATTAAAGGCAATTCCAATAGACTGGGAATGGAAAGTGCCATCCATATTCAGAGAGACCTATGGAGACTGAATGTGGATCAAAGTATAGCATTTTCCCCTTTTCATTGTTGTTGCTATTTGTTTGCTTTTTTTTCTTTCTCGTGGTTTTTCATTTTTATATGAATTTTCTTGTATAGCATGATGAGAGTCTTTGCTGTTTTTTTTTTTGCTAGTGCTATCCAATATATCTGAAAAAGGTTTATAATGTTCCTGGCTCTACCCTAAATGGTGAGGATATGATTAATAATAATAAAAAAGACATTTCCTGCCCTCTAGAGGCTTACAAGCTAAAGCAGAAGATACAAAAAGAGTCAAGAAAGAAAGGGAAAGATGGAGAGACAGGAGAAAGGTAAAGGCAGAGAGACATCAATTCCACAAATAATCCCTGATGTCTCTCTTGGGTGATTAGTGGTTTCCACATGTGAAAGAGAGAAACATAGGTAGGAGAAATGCAAGGACATTATTTGAATGTGACAATATCATGAATATTTTGGAGTAGGCCCATAGAAGTGGACTTCATGGACAATCCAATTCTCTTTTTCCCAAACAAGCATCAACAACAAATTTGAGATTTACTCAGGTCTTCAAATGACTTCATATTCTTACTACGACAACACTGTATTGTGTAAGAGAACTGCTTCTTCCCCTTTTCTCCTTTTTTTAATAAGATGGCAATCATTAGGATTAAAAACTGTGGCTTTTACAACAAATAAATTCCAATGCCATTTTAATGGTGTATCACAGAACCTTATACCAAAACCAGGAAGGCTAAAATGACATCTTTTGATTCAAAGTTTATATATATATATATATATATATATATATATATATATATATATGCACATATCAGAATATGCATTTAAAGTAACCTTTACCCATGATTAGTAGCAAGAATATTCTAGCAATGCTTATGAGTGTTTATGTAATTTACTGTCTCACTATCACCTTAGAACTATATAGAAAACCCAGCACATCTCCCCAAGGATGACATAAACAACAGAATGAATGCCTAACATATTAACTTTATTGCTGGGAGAAATGAACACATACATTTATACATCAAAGAAATGGAGTTGAATAACTATGGTTCTCACACTGTTGCTTATCCGTAACTGCAGCCCCCAAATGACAGCCTGAAAAACTCAAATGTTAATGTTCCTCAGAATTTTTAAGCTCTTTAATATTTGAATTGGTTATAAATGCTTTTCTGAACTGGTGTGTTGTTGTTTTCCCAAATCAACCAAGCTTACTTTGCTTCAATACATAAGTCAATATTTACATAGGGGATGTATAAAAAGGGCTTTGCTTTACAGCAGACTGGGTTAGAAGAAGTATGAAGGAGGAAAAAGTAATTTCTGGATTAATTTCCTCTTGGGGCTATTTGCTATTAATATTTTTAAGCATGGAGTGACCTGTGCATTATGAATATTTCTAACTAGGGGAAACTGAAACCCTGAAGAATAAATCTGAAAATGCTTTGTGTATTACTGACAACTGAAATTCCATTCTATAATCTTAGTGCCAAGATTCCCATGGTGCCTTTGTAAAGTTTAATCATGATCAACATTGTTAAACCACATTGCCACAAGTAAATAGACTGGGGAGTTTAAACACTTTGGAGCATTTCTTAGCAAGGGGAAGAGAGCTTCTGAGATTATTTCTAGTGCAAGCCATAATGATAACAATAACAATAATAAAATAATACTATACTAAGTGTGCATGTGTGTTGTGTATATTTTTATATTTTTTATATACACACACATATATATATATAGAATTGTTTGTCCATTGAAAAGTTACTTATTATTTGTCTTAATCCATCAAAGAAAAAAATGACAAACTACTCCAGTATCATTGCCCAAGAAAATTCCATGTATAGTATTGGTATCCTCTGGTTCAGGAAGTTATGAAGAGTTAGATGCAAATGACTGACCGAACAATAATATCAAACACACACACACACACACACACACACACACACACCCATTAAATAACTTAAGGTTTTTTAAGAGCTTTGTTTAGATTATAGCATTTGATTCTCACAACAATGTTAGGTAGGGGCTAAGATTATTTTGCTTTTAACAGATGAGGAAATGAGATTGAAACAGCTTAAGAGACTTGCCCATGATCACACAATTAGTAAATATAGAAAGAAGGAATTGATTTGCCAACCCAAGTTCACTCCATTCTATCTACCATTCCACCTTGATAAGAACTCTATTCATAAATTGTTATTACCCTCTCCTCCCAGATGACATATATTGAAACAATAGTTATTTAAAAAGGGGAGGGGGTAACATATACTATGTTCCTTTCACTTCTTTTCATTTTCTTCTGTTTTTTTTCTCTTTCCCGATTTTCCCTTTTGTTCTGATTTTTCTCTCCCAATATGATTCATAAAGAAAATTTTTTTAAAAAAATGAATGTAAAATATAACCAAAAAAAGAAACAAATAAATATGCTCAATGTTTATACAAGAACAAAAACTTCCTTAAGAAATTCTCCTGATTTCCTGTTCCTATATATGAATGCTATTTGCCAACATATGTAGTTGTTGCTAAAGTAGGGATTTGACTTCAGATAATCAGATTTTATTGATTCAATTTTGAAGTGTTTATGAGCACGTGGTTATTTTACTCCAAAGAATCTAGTAACTTTAAATTATCATTCATTCTCAGAATTTTATGAAAAATTTTATAGTAATCTTTCCCCTTCTATCATCATCATTAAAAATAAACATCAATTGAGTGACAAAAAAAAGGAGGAAGAGAAGGAAGAGGGCATGTGGTGTAAACAACATTCTTAGAGACCAGAACTACTTTCAAGTCTTTCTCCCCACAAATACATGGACAAATTACTTAATTTCTCTGTCTCAGGCTATTTTCTAAGACTAAGACAAATTCTGATTGAGGAGAAAGCATGCATATTTTAGAATCAAGAATGTAACCCCAAGGTGGTTCTTCTTCTTACTACCTTTATGAAAAGAGGCAAGTCATTTTACTATTCTCATAATTTATGCTCTTTGGAGTTTCTTCTGTTCTAAATCTAAATCTTATGTTCTAAATTAAAGAAAAAATTTATTTAATGATAAAGGTAATTTTCACATAGGGAGCTCCCCACATTAATGAAAGCAAATCCTAATCAAAATTGGAGAAGTTTCGTTACCAACATCCTGGATTCAACTTCCAGTTCTTGTGAAATTATCTATCTTCTCTAGTTCTGATTTTTATTTTTTTATATAATAAGCAGTTTGAAGTTGACCTTTAAGGTCCTTACTAACATAGGACCAAAAAAAAAAAAAAGAAAAAGAGAAGGAAGAGGAAGAAAAAAAAGAGAAGGAAGTAAGGGCAGAAGAATAATATTAAAACTTTTCAGACTCCAACACCATCTAGTTTTATAGCAGAAAATGGTATCTTAAAGTATATAATGAAAGCTAAATAGTAGAGTGGTTGAGAGCTCTAATAAGATCCACACAAGTAGTTCTCCTAAAATAATAACAGCAATAATAATAATAATAATGATGCTAGCATTTACGTAGTCTTTTTAAGGTTTGGAAAATACAAATATTATCTCATTTGATCTCAAGTTGGTTTTATCAACTCCATTGTTATTTCACCAACATACTATGAATAAAATAGCAATTTTACTACTGAACCTTCTAATAGCAGCTATAGTATTTCAGATTTAAAGGAAATCTTTTTAAAATAATTTATGCAATAACTTTCTAGAACTGCATGTAATGAACAAGAAAGTCATATACAGAGAGAGAATCATATAACTTCCTGTTAACTGTACCTTCAGATCATTTCTAGTGCTTCCAAGAACTGGCCCTCCCTTAGATTAGACTGCCTACCCATGGTCATTAGCATGCAAAACATTTCTTCTCCTTCTGCCAATGTCCAAATTCTGGTATCTGGAACAGGAGCCGCAAATCTGTATTTATGTATCTCCTCATGGGCCAGAGCTACAAATGGAAAAAAAAAAAAACAAAAAACAAAAAAACACAACAACCATGAGAGACAAGCAAGAATCAATGGCTAGTAAGGACTAAGAGTCTTCTCTACCACAAGAAACCAGTGGGGACCAGGTCCAGTGGGAACAGCACCATGATATATCCAAACAATATTAGTGGCCTGTTAATATTAGTATGTCCCTTTCATACATATATACTTTTCTTTATTATGTATATGATGGGGTTTACTCCAGATTTATTAGGAAAACTTTCTGTTCTTTTCTTACTGTTCTATTTTTTTAAATGTCTTTGATTTCTTCTGATTGTGTCCTCCGGATGACTACTACAAATAGTCATTATTATGGATAACCTCATTGTTAAATAAGCTTTTCATCAGGTAATATACTTAACCTTTCTGTACTTTTTTAAATTGATCACTGATCACTCTTTTCAATTTTCTCCTCCCTTCATTTTTGTACTTTTACAGGATCATGGTTTTCACTATTATACCAGTTCAGATCAGTAAAAACAAGTTTAAACCAGTTCAAACCAATTTAATGTCATTCAAAATCATTAAAAACCAGCTTAATCTAGTTCAAACCAATTGAAATTAATTCTATGACCAGTTTTTTTTAAGTTTAAACTAATTCTAGTTTCTAAAAACTAGTATAATTATGTCTAAATAAGTCTAAACCTATTATAGAAATCTGGTTTTTAAAAGTAAAAATCTGCTTAATTAGTTTAATCTGGTAAAAAATCATTTTAATTCCATTCATACCAGTTTAAATTGGTTTGGGATTAAACTGATTTGAACTAGTTTAAATTGTATTTTAATGGTTTAAACTGATTTTTTTCTGGTTTGAATTTCATTAAACTGATTTTTTTCTAGTTTAAACTGGATTAAATATTATTTTTTTCTGGATTATAATGCAATAAAGTTGGTCAAACTGGTTTCAACTAGACTGAAATAACTTTTTACTGGATTGAACTGATTTAAACTGTTTTTGCTGTGTTAAAATCGTTTTTATTGGATGAACTGGATTAAACTGCTTTGAAATGATTTGTAACTATATAGGAACCTAACTGACACAGTAGATAGAGTACCAGGCCCAGAGTCAGTAAAATCTTAGCTCAAATTTGGCCTCAGAAACTTATTAGCTTTGTGAATCTGGACAAGTTATTAAAACCTTTTTCTTCAGTTCCCTTATCTTTAAAATAAGGCGGAGAAGGAAATGGCAAACCATTCTAATATCTTTGTCAAGAAAATTTCAAATTGAGTCACAGAGTCTGACAAGACTGAGACAACTCAACAAGAAGAAATGATTTAAACTAGATTAAACTGGTTTGAACTGATTTATAGTAGATTAACCTGATTTGAACTAAATTGAACTAATTGAAATTGGTTTGAATTAGCTTAAAGTAGTTTGAACTGGTTTGAATCAGAATAAATTGGTTCAAAATTATTTGAACTAACTGATTTTAATTACATTAGACTGAGCCCAGTACTTTCTGGTAGAAAGCTGGCAAAACCAGAATCTCTCAGCTCTGGAGCAAAAGAATGAAAAACTGGTGATAACTATGGTCCCACTGGGGAGTCATATTACATTAAAAGGAATTGATGAACTGTATTTTTATATGCATATACTTCATCAGAACATCTTAAATCAGGAATAACTTTGTCCAGCAGGCCCATGTTATGTTTCTTTAAGTTTGATACATTTCAAACATTATAGAACAGAAACCAATTACAATAGAAAATCAATTTGGGTCCTCAAAGTTTCAGGAATTAAATTTTAAAGGGTCCATTAACTTGAATAAAAAAAAAAAACTGTTGCATCAAAATTGGCTTCCTTTATAATCCTATGTATTTTGCTTTAAGTATTAAAAATATTTTGAGAAGAGGTCCAAAAGATTCACTAGGCTGCTTCACAGAATTCTGAGGGAAAAAAATAAGAAAGGTTAAGACCCCCCCCTGAATTAAATCCTAGGGAATTTTTTTTTGTCTTCAAAATCTCAAATTTTAATTGATAGTTTACTATATGACAATCATTGGTTAATTTTGAAGCATTGATTATCTAATAAAAAGTAACATTTTTAGAGCTTTGGCCACAAAATAACACACACTTTATTATCTCCCCATCATCAAATCCCCATCTTTCTTCAAGGTCCATCTCCTACTAGAGGCCTTGTGTAATTCCAATAATTGCTAGTGCCTTATCCTCCTGAAATGTATTTTATGGACTTTGTTCATCTTTTATGTTCACTTCTACATACGGGATTTATTCTATGTTATAAGACACCAAGGTTAGGTTCAGCTTCATTTTTACTTTTGTGTGCCTACCACCATTCACAGGGATTTGAAGAACATTAAGAAGGAACTCTCCAAATGCCAACATGACACACTCTTTTTCAAATTATAGTGTGAAGTGAATCAAATTGTCTTGTGAAACATCAGTTTCTTACATTTCATTAGCCAAAGCACAGTAGTGACTTAGAAATGATTCTGAAAATGGCATTCTTAATTCATCACCTTTTTACCTTCAACAATAAGATTCTATTAGAATTATTTAAGAAATATTCTTTCACAAACATGGCAAATGTCAGGAAAACAAAACACAGACACAAAGAAGCTTAGAAAATTTTGTGTGAACTGAGAGATCCAAGTCATGGATTGTTGCTTAATTTTTTCTTAAAAAATATTATGCAAATGTAATCAATTTTAGAAAGCCTCCTTTTACAAACACCTGTTCTGGAGAGTGAACCTTGAGAGTAGGCTGTCATTGCATAATACCAGAGCTAAAGATAAACGTGAGATCTGTTAAACAAACAGACAAAAAAGCCAAAATCTGATTAGAAGCATGGCTATGGAAAGTCAGGTTGTAGATTTCACAGTTGCTGCTCATGATTGGGATGAGATGAGCAACATCTTACTCCACAAAGCATTTGTCACAGAGTGCTCCGTAACTTTAGAAACACAAGATGATTGCTGCTACTTTTTACTCAGTATGAAACCTTCATTTTTAAAAATTTATGGTGGGTTATCCCAATAGCATTTGAGTGGAAATATAACCCCCGAGATACACATTCTTTTTTATAATGAGTAAGGCAAGTCAGGAAGGAAGGAGACAAACATTTAGTAAGAGTTCCCTATGTGCCAGATACTTTACAAATATTACCTCATTTGAGCCTTAAAATAATATGCAGGAAGGTAGGTGATATTATTGTGTTGTTTTCACACATAAAGAAATTCAGAAAGAGGTTAAATGACGTGCCTAGATTCACACAGCTAAATAATGTCTATGGCTACATTTGAATTCAGGTTTCCAGAGTCCAGTCCCAGCATCATATCTCCTGAACCACATAACTACTTCTATGTCAGTGTATTTTAAAATGGAAGAATATCAATGATTGCTGGCATAGCAAAGAAATTCAGGCCACTGAAATATAATAAGCTAGAATATAAAATAATTAAAATTTAATGTTTATTGTGAGCAGAACACTGTGCTAGATACAGAGAAAGGAATAAATTTAGGCTACAAATAAGTTAAGTTCTGATATGTTCCAGGCACTAGTTTAAGTGCTGGAAATACAAAAAAAAAGGCAAAAGCAGGATGTTCTCAAGCCACTCACAGTCTAGTGGGAAAGCCATGATATAGACAACTATGTACACACAAGATAAACACTGAATATAATACAGATAATCATCAAAGAGAAGGCTTTAGCATTAAGGGGAATCAAGAAGAGATTCAGGCTTAAGGTGGGATTTTAGCTGAGAGTTAAAAGACAAGAATCCAGAAGGTGGGAAAGTGAAGTGAGAGCATTCCATTGCTTGGAGTCCTCCAGGGATTGAAAACTCAATTCTTCTCTATATAATACATTCCAGTCTTCTTTTTTGTTTAGTTGCTTCAATCATGTCTAACTTTATGACTCCATTTCAAATTTTCTTGGTAAAGATACTGGAATGGTTTTCCATTTCTTTCTCTAGCTCATTCTACAGTTTAGGAAATTAAGTCAACTAGGATTAAGTAATTTGCCCAAGGTCACACAGCTAGTAAGCATCTAAGGCCAGATTTGAACTTATGAATTTTCATTTGTCTTTTTTTTCATTTTTTTTTCATTTTCAAAGACATTTATCTTCCTGATTCCAGGCTCAGTGCTCTGTCCATTAACCACCTAGATGCCCATGTGGGCACAGCAATCCCTATTTTCCAAGGCTAATAATTTTAGTTTAGAATTTATAGGCTTTTCTGTTTCAGATCTTTAACAAGATAAAAATCCTTTTATATAATCTGTCATCCAACTAGAGAAAGACCCTGAGTGGAGTTTCTCCCATAAAGAAAGGTCAATCTATTTTCCTAACATTTTGCTTGGATGGGTGGGCATCACTTCTCTAAGAAGACTATATGTAGCTTAAAGCGCCAGGTTCTTTAGAACACAGAGGAAACTAATACCTTTGGCTTCAATCTCTTGCTTGGCTTTGTTTTGTTTTTGCTATAACAATCCCTGATCAGCAAGGGCAACATCTCTTTATTGGGGACTTCACCATGACGTAAAATCAAAAACGCCATTGTAGTTCTTTGTTTAATTTATGGAGAAGAATACTGGTCCACTAACTCTACAAAGCAAAGTAAATTTGACACACTGTAGTTTTTTTAGGGAACCCAAATGCTTTCTATTATACTAGTAAGTGTAAGAAAATCAAGATAAACTCAGAGAACAGCATCATTTTCTCCCCCTCACCTCCTGCTCATCTGTATTCCTGACATTTTAGACATGGTCAGCAAGGTTTTTACCTTACATAAAAATTCAGCATAGCCCTCTAGAGTTCTAATGAAATATGCATGCCTAATCATAAATACAGAAAGAGGTAAAGGTATTGATCTAATCTATCTCTAGATAGGAACTGTAAACCACAAGTTTGAAGTGGATTGTGCACTGATAAGTTATTCCGCAACTGTCTACCTCAGAAACAAAGATGAAATCTTAATCTTGTTAAGCAAACAAAATCTATTCTGGGTTTCCCCATCTGAAAAATTTTCACCATCAAAGCATGTGTGGACTTGGAGGAAAGGAGATGGAGGGGAATTTTGAAACTAGAGGAAGAAATCTGTTAATTTATTCCACATTCTTTAGCCACTTTTCTTTCAAGATGCAGACCACTTGAGATAGTAATATTGAAAGTGAAGCCACGTGATCTTTTGGGTCCTTCATGTTGAAAGTCATGGAGCACATAATTTAGCCTACAGGTATCAGTGGCTTCAAGGCTGAATTAAATCAGTTAACTCCTAGATAGTTATAAATGTAAAGACTAATGCAATGGAGAGACAAGAGGTTGGACCTACAGTCAAGAATAACTAGACTCTAATCCCACTGATGACACTTACTATATAACTCTTGATAAATCACTTAATCTTTCTAAATCTTACTTATTTAAAAATAATCATAATACCCATTCTTCTTACCTCAAGTTCAAAACCAGCCTCAGATATTTACCAGCTGTTTGACCTTAGGTAAATCACTTAATTTCTGGCCAGCTCAATTTTCTAAAGTAGAAAATGGTAATAACAAAGATGAAAATAACAATTATAGTAATATTACAATAATAACAAATAACCAGGTTGTTGTGAGGATAAAATTACATATTTGCAAAGCACTTTGCAAACCTTAAAATGCTCTATGAGAGCTTCTAATTAGTTTTTATTGTTCATTATAATAATTATTAGCATTATTATCCATTTCAGTTTCACTTATAGAACATCTGTATCTTTCTATCTATCTATCTAGATATAAATAGGCATATGGTGGGGCCAGAAAATAATCACTCTAGGGTAAAGAAACAATTAGATCTCAGCTGAAATCTTGATTCTGATATCAAATTGACTGTGTGATGATAGGCATATTACTTAACCTCTCTGGGTCTCAACTCCATGATAAAATTCAATTATATGACCTCCAAAATCTCTGACCATCTCTAAATTCCATTGAATAGAAATGTTTAGTCTCTATTACCTTAGTAATTTGGTTTAATAATCCAAAAGAAGCAAATTTGAGAAAATGTCGTTCAGAAATATGATAATAGTTGGTGTTTGTATAACATATTAAAGTGTATAAAATTCTTTATTTAAACTACCTTATTTGATAGTCTCAAAAAATCCCTCAATGTAGACAGGACTGGGATTAATATTCTCATCTTGAAAATTAAGAGTGAAGTGGAATAGATGGGAAAAACCTAGTCAGATTCATGACATCATGTCTCTACTTACGTTATTTCTACTATTTTATATTTCCCAATAATGACTCACAACAACCCCCTTTTAGAACACTTAATGGAGAAACAATATGATATAAAATTTTTTTAAAAATTAATTGAAAACAAAAATATTACACCAATCTTATTTTCCCCCTCCAAAAGTGGTGACTAAGAATACTAATTAACTAATGGATATGCCAAATTGTTTCAAAATTGTTTAAAATAGTCTAAAAATAAAGAATGAGAGGAAATAACAATAAGCTTTAAGGAATTTTTCCCAAGCCTTTGATATTTTCCTCTCTTTTACATACTTCAAAAACTAATCTTTCAATGTCTTCAAAATCACCACCAACAGAGACTTCCTCATTTTATTATTGGTGTAGTCAGGTGGTTGTTCCTATTTTTGTTTCCTTTGATGCTAGATATTTCCACATTAAGGACTTTAATATGAAAACTCAAATATGATGTCTCTGCTGTCATTTGCAGGAAATGAGTTATAAAAATTTTTAAAAGATATTTTACAGTTTTTAATGTTTGCTATATTTTTCCAGTTTCATTTTTAAATATCCTCAAAATTAGTTTACTTAACTTTCTTACAAAGTCTTCTTAGCAAAACATCTTCAGTATTGTTTTTAGCTCCATTGCTTCCCACTATTTTATGAGTTAATTATCTCATGATCTTTTGCTATCTCTCTGATAAGCTCTTTCAAACAATCTTATACTAAACCAAACTTATCTTATTCTTTGCTAATATAAGACTGCATGACAAGGACAATTTCTACCTGTGGTATTTTCTAGATTCTTTTTGTTTCTTTGTTGTATTGTCATCTTTTAAAATATCCATAGTAAATGATAATAGTCTATGCTCATATCTGCCCTTTAATGTATTTCCTCAATTCTTTGGCCTCAGTTTTTCAATAGAGCATGGTAATGTTAATCAGCTCTGCTGTATATTATTTTCTCATTCTTTGGGGTTTATTTTTTAGTAGAACACATCACTAACAAAGTATTTCATATCTGTTCAAATATGATAAATTTTATTTTATGACTTATTTGGTGTTTATTATATCGGACACTTTTTCACTACTTAGAGCAAAAACTCATGGTATAAAGACATGAACTTTATATATCATCTTTAAATCTTTCATCATCATTACTTAAGCCTTTCACAAACTTTTCACATCATTTAGTTTGAAAGTATATGTTTATTCAATTTAGAAGTTTAGATAGTTTTTAGAAATGATTTCTTTACCTCTTGCCATATGTTTTGGAAAAGAGTGCAATTATTTATAGTGATCTTGTAAATACTTATCATGAGCACTATGATATGAAATCACCAAATGATTCAAGAAATTATGCTTCTCATTGTCTTTTGAGAAACAGTAACGTCTGTCAATTTCATGAGTTCCTTTATTTGTCTCAGCAAAGGAGAACATGAGCTTTCCTGTCATTTATTTATACTCTTCTGCCTTCAATAATGATAAGAATCTGAAAATTGATTTTATTCAATTCCACCAGTGATATGCTCATTCATTAGTCAGTAAGCAAGGGAATTATATTTTAGGCAATAGTTCATCTAATATTAGTCCAAAAACAGTGTTATTCTAAATACCTTCTGCACCTTTTTAGGTCAT
Organism: Sarcophilus harrisii; assembly: GCF_902635505.1. Classification (NCBI taxonomy): domain Eukaryota; kingdom Metazoa; phylum Chordata; class Mammalia; order Dasyuromorphia; family Dasyuridae; genus Sarcophilus; species Sarcophilus harrisii. Next base: position 602,741,878 of record NC_045427.1, read on the forward strand.
TCTTACAATATCACTAATGTGGCAAAGAACAAAAAAATGTATTTTTAGTTTATCTTTTTTTAATGCATCACTGTGGCCAAGTGATTCATTATGAAGGAGCTAGCTAGAATGGTCCTTGGACAGCACACTCAGTTTCTTGCCAGACCCATACTTAAGTACCTCAACAAAGGTAGATGAAATCGTCCAGAGCTTGCGTTCTATTGCAGTTTTCAGTAAAAACAAAGTCTTCTCAACACTGTAAAAAGACATTGGAGGAGAACTTTGTGAAGGGAGAACATTATTATACTCTACAGGGAAAAATCTGTATAACTGTTAATCAGCTTGTTTTAAATAGAGCCTCCTGGTAGCCCTTAGAGACTACTTCAGGGGATCATTTTGTTCTTCAGCAACTTGAGTGATTTAAAAGAAACAGATATAAGAAGGTAAATGAGTTATACATATTATCTAATGCATTACAATCCTGCTTATGAGAGTTTTCCTGTTGTTTCTAGAATTGGGTTGGACCCTAGGGCCCTCAAGTAAAGCTAGGAAGGCTCAGACTAGAGAGTACTAATGGAGGGGTTTTAGAAAGCTAGAAGAGAAATAAAACAATCCTAAGTAGTTCTATGGTGCTTGTAAATCACTGTACATGTCATTTCACTTAAATGTCATAATAACCTTATGAAATAGATGCTAATATTTTCCCATCTCACAATTGAGTTAACTGAGATTAAGTATCAGGAGTCACATAATTAATGTCTAAGGCAGGATTTGAACTCAAATCCTCCTGATTCTAAGTCCAGTGCCCTCTCTATTGCACTCTCTAGTGTACAATTAGCATTGCAGTTAAGTACTAACTGTCAGGGGAGGTGAGGCAAAAAGAGGGAGCTTTTTCTTTTTTTTATTTTTTATTTAATAGCATTTTATTTACAGGTTATATGTATGAGTAACTTTACAGCATTAACAATTGCCAAACCTCTTGTTCCAATTTTTTACCTCTTACCACCCACCCCCTCCCCCAGATGGCAGGATGATGAGTAGATGTTAAATAGATTAAAATATAAATTAGATACACAATAAGTATACATGACCAAACTGTTATTTTGCTGTACAAAAAGAATCAGACTCTGAAATATTGTACAATTAGCTTGTGAAGGAAATCAAAAATACAGATGGGCATAAATATAGGGATTGGGAATTCAATGTAATGGTTTTTAGTCATCACCCAGAGTTTTTTCTCTGGGTGTAGCTGGTTCAGTTCATTACTGCTCCATTGGAAATGATTTGGTTGATCTCGTTGCTGAGGATGGCCAGATCCATCAGAACTGGTCATCATATAGTTTTGTTGTTGAAGTATATAATGATCTCCTGGTCCTGCTCATTTCACTCAGCATCAGTTCGTGTAAGTCTCTCCAGGTCTTTCTGAAATCATCCTGTTGATCATTTCTTACCGAACAATAATATTCCATAATATTCATATACCACAATTATTCAGCCATTCTCCAACTGATGGGCATCCACTCAGTTTCCAGTTTCTAGCCACTACAAAGAGGGCTGCCACAAACATTCGTGCACATACAGGTCCCTTTCCCTTTAGTATCTCTTTGGGATATAAGCCCAGTAGTAACACTGCTGGATCAAAGGGTATGCACAGGTTGATAACTTTTTGAGCATAGTTCCAAACTACTCTCCAGAATGGTTGGATTCGTTCACAACTCCACCAACAATGCATCAATCTCCCAGTTTTCCTGCATCCCCTCCAACAATCATCATTATTTTTTCCTGTCATCTTAGCCAATCTAACAGGTGTGTAGTGGTATCTTAGAGTTGTCTTAATTTGCATTTCTCTGATTAATAATGACTTGGAGAATCTTTTCATATGACTAGAAATAGTTTCAATTTCTTCATCTGAGAATTGTCTGTTCATATCCTTCGACCATTTTTCAATTGGAGAATGGCTTGATTTTTTATAAATTAGAGTTAATTCTCTATATATTTTGGAAATGAGGCCTTTATCAGAACCTTTGACTGTAAAAATATTTTCCCAGTTTATTGCTTCCCTTCTAATATTTTCTGCATTAGTTTTGTTTGTACAAAAACTTTTCAGTTTGATATAGTCGAAATTTTCTATTTTGTGATCAGTAATGATCTCTAGTTCTGCTTTGGTCATAGAGTCCTTCCCCTTCCACAGGTCTGAGAGGTAAACTATCCTGTGTTAAGAGGGAGGTTTTTCAAAGCACATATTTCTGCTAAGATTCACATTTTTTTCCCAGAGATTTTTACAATTTAATCAACTGATGATATAATCTAGTCTAACCCCCTTATTTACAAATGAGAGGAATTGAGCAAGAACATAACCAGCTAATGCTAGACCTAGAGCAGTAACTCATAAAGTTTTGAGCTGGAAGAGAATTTTCACAAATCTTTGTCCTGTTCTCATAATATCAATTTCCTTGGAATCCAGATGCAAGTAAACTTTGCATGATTTTCCCAGGATAGATTGACAGAGATTGCTGAATTCGTTTTAGATTTCATTTTTTATGAAAATAATAATGAGACTAGAACACACTCACAACATTTTATTAAGACCTCAAGTTTCTTATTTCCTCCTTTTAGGATTGGAGGCATTATAGTACACTGAAGATCATTGGAGATGTCTATTTTTCCAAGGCATGAGTCAATTTTGAATCAAGGTGATCCTGCCCTGCTTGCAGAGGAAATCTACCTCTTTGGCTGAATCACCATGCCCTGTTTGTAGTCCACTATTTTTCTGACAACTTGAAGAGATCTTGGGGTCCATTTTAATTACAATACTGCCAAAGATGACTGAGTAAGTAGTCTCCCCATGAGAGTGCTACCAAAAGTCATTAAGCAAAGTAGAAAGGCCTTTTAAACCTTGAAGAGCTAACATGAACCAGAAATTCTGTGATTCTTTTTTGAGGTGAAAATAGAAAAACAACATGCTTGACAAGAGAGAGAATGGCAGAGATTTTTCTACAGGGCAGCAAAAATAGCATCTATTTGCAGTGAAAAACAGAAAATGAATCTGACAAAACTGAGCATTCTGTCCAAATATTGTCTACAATGGGTTGCACAACCCAACTGAGCATCTCAATATGACAAATCTCAAATGATATATACATAAACTGTATGAACAGTGCAGGTAGCCATCATTCAACTAAATGGATCAAAAGTTCCATTTTAGAAATCTCTTGATACTTTAGCAATATCTGAACCTTTCTTTACCTGCTCTGAAGCCCCTGTCTGTTGGTAGATAATTCACAGATGATTTATTTGTCATTCTTTTTCATTTTCAAAAGCTGAAAGTACTGATATACCCCCCTTTGAGTCACATTAGCCTTCAGGTTAAGGATTGGATAACCAATATAGTATCAGTTAAGACTAATTATAATTTAATCGACTTGCTTTGGTATGTAATATCTAGAGGAATTTATAATTATAAAATGGAGGACTTAATCCTCTTTAATCTGTGAATTTAAAAACTTCCTTTTCCTCTTGTTTGATAAATATTTAATTAATATCATGTTCAAATATTCTAAAATATGATTTCCTGACCTTAAGGATCTTGTGGTCTATCAGGGGAGAGCATGGAGGCTTTACATTTTTAAGGGGACCATAATAATATCATACAGCTAGATAGTACAGAGGTAGAGTGCTCGGCCTGGAATCAGGGAGAACTGAGATCAAATTTGACTTCAGATAATTAGTAGCTTTAATCCTGGGCAAGGCATTTAACCCTATTTGCCAGTTTCCTCATCTGTAAAATGAGCTGAAGAAAGAAATGACAAATAATTCCAATATTCTTGTCAAGAAAATCCTAAATGGGATCTCAAAAAGTCAGATGTAACTAATTAACTGAACAACAAGAATAAGCAAGAACTAAGTAAATCCAATTGCTAGTCAGCAAAAAGTCAACTCTGATTTGTTTATTTTACTTTGCTTTTATTTTATTTGGCTTGCTTCAAAGTTGAATCATTATGGATATACCATGCTCTTTTATACCATAGAATGCCAGTGAACTGACAAGAAAAAACAAAAAGATAATTCACTGCCTCTCCTAGACCCAGTTATAAGTCCTGCTCTTAACCACTGAAATGTCCCTAAATATTTGATAGACAATGCATAAACATATAAGAGGTCAAATGAGGGAAGAAGTGCCAAACAGGTAACATATGAACAGCATGATATATTGGAAAGAATGATAGATTTAGAATTAGACAATCTAAGTCAAATTTTGGTGTGTGTTTTTCTAATCGTGTGACCAGAGGCAAGTCATTTACCATATCTGTGAAATTTTTCCAGGCTAATGTTCCAAATGTAAGTTATCATTCAATTCTAAATGTATGATACTAGAACAATTAATGCTACAAAGGTTCAGAAAAGAAAAATAAGTCTTGATTTCCAAATGGAGTGATGCTAATGATTTCATGGAGAAGGAATTTTTATCTGGGCTTTCAGGAAGTATAAAATTTAGAGTGCTTAGTGGGGTTATTGAGAGTGAGCATACACACACAATGTTTCACAGGTAAAGGTGAAATTATGATTTAACTGGGATAACATTAACATCTTAATCAGTCAGAGAATTCAAATATTATATATTACTTAACAAAAGTTCCAACACTTAATATATACTTATTGATTTAGTAATATGTTGGCTTAACAGAAAATGGCTACTGAGCCTAAATAGGAGGTCACCAAAGAATCAGCCTTGAAGTTCTAAATATGAATGATTTTATTCATTTGCTATTTGTTATGTGGTAGAAATGGAGCAAGAAGCCTACAATAAATTTGGTGTGTGGGATATAAAGGAAAGTTATTTCTCTGGCCTTCTATGCTAGTACAACCAAGTATTAGAACACATTAAGAATTCATTAATAACATGGCTGCAGAAGTCAATAAAGCAGTTCCACTCAGGAAAAGAAAAAAATAATTATCTTTACAAGCATAATAGCTTAAAAGTCATCAGTAGGCTCCTAAGCACTTGATATACAAATAAATGTATTATTTGTTTTCCCAAAGAGCTAGTTAAAGTCCATTGGGTCTACAAATGGCTCCATTATTTGGGGTGCCTGGTCTGCCAAGTTAAAACCCAGGGTTGGGGAATAAAACAGCAGAAATTATTTTTTAAGGTTGCTTCTTTGCATAAATGTCAGGGTTGCAAAGGGAAAAAAAAACTGTTTGGTTCAATATTAATGGCATGTTTGAACCTTATATCCTCTGGAAATCTATGAGAAAATTTCAACCAGAAGTGCTCTTCTCTTTCCTCTGAATTCTTGTTCAGGTTTCCGTACCTGCCTACCAAATACTCAAAGTGGAATTAATCTCCTTTCAAATTTTCTTCACCTCTGACATGTCACTTAGAGCAAAGTTGGAATTATTTGAAATATTATAGAGAAAATATAGTCTTAAATAATGTTAAAGAAAATCTCCAATTATACTCCCTTGAAATACATTCTTCTAATAATAATAATAATAATAATAAAGAAACAGCATTAATATGAAGAAATCAGTTAATTAGGGAATGAATAGAGTTATAGAGATTGATTACTGGGTCCTAACCTTCTTTCTCTGCCTCCTCCCTCTATCTATTTTGATAGGGAAGAAGGGGTTCAAGCCTTCGGTTTCTGAATTAGGGACAATCATTACTGTAAAATTGAGAGAGAAACATGTATTACACAGAAGATAAGGCAAATAGATCTTAATTTTGTCAACCATTCTCAATATACTTACAGCAACTGTCAGGCTTCCTTAAATAGAAAAGCATTAATTTAAAAAAATAAATAAATAAGTTTACACTGAGTAGGAAATAAATTGATTCAAGTCTTCATTCCTTCCTGTAGTAATTAGCAGAAGAACTTCATGGAGTTTGATAAGTGAAAACATAGTCACATTGAATATGTTTCTTAGATCTTTGTTTCTCTATTTGAAAAAAAAAATACCAAATTCAGAAATCCTATAAAGAATCACTGAGTAATTGCATAAAAAGGAATCATAGAATTCAGGCTGGAAAGGAACTTGGGGACCATCAAGTCCAACTCTCTCATTTCACAAAAGAGGAAACTGAGACAAAGAGAAGTCATAGAAATAGTCAAAATGTCAGAATTATAAGAGAAAGAAATGCTAAATTTCCATTAGAGGTTAGTGAAAATAAAATTATATTTTTCCTATCCAAGCTCATGGACCCCTTGAAATCTATCCATGGACCATAGGTTAATTAATTGATTTAATTCAACCTCCCCCCCAGTGCAGAAATCTTTTTGATAATATCCCTAATAGGTCTTTCTCATTCAACCTTTAGATTCTTCCAGTGATGAGAAATTCCTTCCCTAATAAAACAGTGCACTCCATTTACAAGAGTGCTTATAATTTAAAGTATATTTTTCACCCTATAACTACTACCAAATACCTTTTGTCTCTATTCAGAATAAATAGCATTTTTCTTCAATTTGACATTTAGGTGCTCTTCATGAATATTTGTAGCCAAAAAATGAAGCAAAACAAACTGGAGAATAATGACTTTGCTTCTTCATGTCCTCAATTTTGATTGTTAATAACTTGTTTTCACTTTTTCTCATACAAGCTGTAGGATTCTGGGACTCTAAACAAAATTTTCTAAAAGTACTACATTTAGCAATCCTTTTTCTACTTCCACAAGAAAAATGACCATCCCAAGTCTTTCTTCCTAACTATGGTCCTCAAGCTTGCTGAATGTTGGGAAGAAGTTGCATTTTGTAATTCCAAGTTTTAATTATCAATTACCAAGGATATAGTGTTCTATCTTTGACATGTGGCATCTAGGTATACAGAGTGTTTGACAGAGAGTTGGATATGGAAACAGGAAGACTCAACACTTCTCAGTGTTACAGTAGGTAAGTCACTTTTCTTCAGCTTCAGTTTCCTCATCTATGAAAATATGTTTTGTAATAATAGCACCTACCCAACAGAGTTGTCATGAGGATCAAACAAGATAAAATATGTAAAGTGCTGTGAAGATATTGAAGTGGCACATAAATGTTCTTTGTAATGATTTGTTATTACCTTTTATTATTATTAACACTTGACTTTATTCATCAGGCTTTAAAAGCAATGGGATGAACATTAGGAGAATTATATCATATTCCTAAATTTGTCACTTATGTGCTATGATAATTTTGAGAAAATTTCATAATGCAATCCAACAAGCATTTATGAAATCCCTGCTATGTACAAAGTAATTCAAACAAGACAAAACAAAAAAAAAAAATCACTCTCCATAGCAATTATTTGAATTGTAGGTTTCTAGTCTGTAAAATGAATGAGCTCAGAATAAAGAAGATCATGGACATAGAAGTGCTTTTGAATGATTGAAAAATTCACATAAAAGTACTCATTAAGGAATCAAAATGTGTGAAATGGCCAATTCTTATAGATAATTGTCAAACCTTAGTCCAGTGCCTGTTCTAACAACATTTGATTCCTTGATATGCTATATATAACAAGGAAAGAAATCAAGACTATCCAGACCTTTGATGTCTAGTGCTTTGTGGAGAGATGAAGAATTGCAAAGGAGAAAACAAAAACAAAAATAAAAACAAACAAAAAAAAAACTAAATGTTCTGGATTTCATTTAAATTGGATCTTTCATGTCAATTGACACTTGAGTCTATTTACTTTAGATGATATTCAATTTTATTAATTTTGTGGAACTTTTTTCCATATAGGATAACTCATCACTGGGATGAGATCTAGGACAGAAAAAGAATGAAAAATTCAGTATCTGCCATCCTTTATAATGCAAACAAAATGATTCCAAATTTTTGTTACATTTATACTTTTCTATGCTTCACCATTCTTTAAAAAAAAACAATCCCTGAAGGCAACACATTTTTAGTTTAAAATCCCTAAACATGAGAGATTAATTATTGAAAATACCATGGACTTATAGCTAGAAAGCACTTGAGATCATATATCTCAATCCTATTATTAATAAATAAGGAAACAGAGAATCATACAAATTAAATGACTTACCCAAACTCACATGGGTATTAAATGGCAGAACCAGGTTTTAAAATCACATTCTTTTTCTCCCAAACTAGTGTCTCTTTAACTATATCATGGCACCTATATACAGAACTACATGATAAAAATCAAAGTTCGGAAATAATTACAAATAATTTCTTTTGTAAAACACACACAATTTTATAGTTTTTATAGTACTTATAATTGCCACACTTATTTTCCTAAGAACACCAAGGTATCACCTGGGAAAACATTATCATAATCATTACAGATTAAGTGACTTACTCAAAGACATGCCACATAAATTGTAGACCTTTCATGTACACTTATTGTGTATCTAATTTATATTTTAATATATTTAACATCTACTGGTCATCCTGCCATCTGTGGGGAGGGGGTGGGGGAAGGGAGGGGAAAATTGGAACAAAAGGTTTGGCAATTGTCAATGGTGTAAAGTTACCCATACATATAACCTGTAAATAAAAGGCTATTAAAAAAATAAAGAAAAAGAAAAAGAAAAAAAGAAAAGAAAAGAAAAGAAAATTAAAAAAAGGAAAAAAAATGTAGACCTTAAACCAACCCTTATGGTATGTAGTCCATTATTTTTCCCACTACATCACCATTGTGTTTACTTTTACTAACAGAGCTTGAAAGGGAGAGATGACAAATTTCAAATCAGACAGAGAAAAGTAGTGGATCTCCAAGTTAATTTTGATCAATCACTTCATCTTTTACATGAGGAAAGAAGTTTTGGAGAAAAATCACAGAGATAGTAATTAGCTGAGTGAAGCTTTCAAGTCAGCATCGCCTGGTATCAACCATAAGAGTTTAATATAACATTTGTAGGATCCTAGATTTTGAGCTGAATGGTAATTTAAAGCCCATTGAATTCACTCCACCTCCCTCTCATTTTACAAATGAGGAAATAGAAGCATAGTAGGTTTGTGACTTGCCTAGTCAAATAGCAATAGGTGTCTAATGAGTTATTTGAGCCCAGATTTGTGTAATTTTAAATCTAGCCTCAATCTTCTAGATATACTAAGGAATGATTTAGAGAAGCATGTCTTCTCTATTAGCTAGTAGTACAGTCTTACAAAATTAATATTAATTATCTAGTATGTAATAAATCATCATCGTCACCTTTATTATAAGTATCGTCATTGGTAAATATGAATATATATACATAGAGCTGTTCTAGGTACTGTGAAAGCTGTATATAAATAGCATCCTGCCAATCAGGAAAGCCATCAAGAACACATTAAAGCTCAAGTTTCATCCTCTTTGTAAAGTCTTTCCCGACTTTCTAGTCTGTAAAATGAATGAGCTCGGGAAATTTTGAACTCTGGAAAAATGAGTCTTCCTGATTCTAGGCCCAACACTTTCTACTGTACAGAGTATGTAGCTTTTTAAATGCCCCAACTCTTTCCCTCAAAGCATTGACATGCTACTTAAAACATGAATATTTTTATTATCCAATAGACTAAAGGTTTCTGATTTTCTACATAGAGAATTTCATCACTTCAATAGATAATTTTAGGGAGATTCCTGAAGTAATAGAGCCTGAGCAAACTCTCCAGGGTTAAACAGCAAGTGTCAAAAGTGGGACTTAAAGCCAGATCACTTCACAAATATATTAATAACCTACTATGTGTCAGACACTATACTAGATATAGATATATGAGTTAGATATAGAAAAATAAAAACAAAGGAGTCCCTGTCATCAAGGAATTCATATACTCTTATTTATAACCCAGGACTCTTTAAGTGTCCAGTATCTAATTCATTTGTCATCGTGTCTTTATGAATATATATAAATAGGGCCATATTTTAAATATTTGAATTTCTTTCCTGAGGTAAAAGGATTATATTTTTTTCTGTATAGTTTTAGAAGGCCTATTGTATGAAAGTTTCAGGGAAGCAGATTTAGAATTTCCTAACAATTAAAGATGGCCTAAAATTAAATAACACTTTATGAAATTATATGTTTTAAGGTCCTCCATAACATGGCTACCATTTATCTTCTTAGCTTTATATTACATTCCTTCCTTTCACCAAACACTTAATCCAACTAAGTTGTACAATTACGGGCTCTTATGTGGGGTGCTAGATAGAGCCAGGAATTACAGTAAAAAGACCTGAGTCTAAATATTGCTTCATACACTTATTAGCCACACTTTCTTTCAGTCTCACTTTCCCCACCAATGAAGTGGAAATAATAATAGCACTTATTTCACATAGTTATTATGAGGATCAAATAAGCCAATAGTTAGGCCTTAAAGAACTATACTGTTTTTCTTAAGCCATTTTCAGTCAGGTTTGACTTTGTGATTGAATTTTGGCACTTTCTTCGCAAAGATACTAGAAACACTTTGCCATTTCCTTCTCCACTTCATTTACAGCTGAGGAAACTGAAGCAAACAAGATTAAATCACACAACTGGTATGTGTCTGGGACTGGATTTGAACTCATGAACTTGAGTCTTACCAATTCTAAGCCAAATGCCAAACTAGACATCCCTAAAGAGGTATGTAAGAGCTAAATCAATGTTAGCTATAATGGGATATTCTCTTTCTCTCTCCCTCACCCTCTCCCTGTCCCTCTCCCTGTTGCTGTCCCTCCTTCTCTCTCTCTCTCTCCCTCCTTCTCTTTCTTCTTCTTCCTCCTCCTCCTCTTCTTCCTCCTCCTCCTCCTTCTTTTTCTCCTTCTCCTCCTTCTTCTTCTTCTCCTTCTCCTCCTTCTCCTTATTTTTCTTCTTCTCCTTCTCCTCCTTCTCCTTATTTTTCTTCTTATTCTTATTCTCTCTCTGTCTGTCTTTCCTTTTCCTCTCTCTCTCTCCCCACCTCTTCTTTTCACTCTGTTGCTCTCTGTGTCTCTCTCTGTGTGCCACTGTCTCTCTGTCTCTGTCTCCCTTTCCCTCTTCCTTTTTCCCTCTCCCCCCCCCCATTCACTTAATTTACAAGCTGCTCTTTCTGTGAAGCCCTTTTCAGTATTCTAGTTCATTGTGCCTGTTCTGCCTTTAATTATTATGTATTTCTTCTATCTCTTCAACATTACCTATTATCAACATTATCTGATATCTTTAACAATGATTAGTTTTTGTCTATTATTTAATCTGAACACCTGGAATGCCTTCAATGTTATTTTATATATATTTGTTGAATTGAATTGAGTTCACAGGAGCTAAAAGTGTTTAAGGAAAGGATACTTTACCACTTGCCAGGCATAGAGAAGAGTCAAGGAATCCAAATAATTGGAATAGATAAATATTAAAATTCTTTTTTCAAATGTTATGCTCATATGACTTATTATTTGATAATTTCAAAATATCAGTAATTGCAATGATAGTAGTTACAGTACACAAGTAATTATCACCTAGTGATTAATCTCCAGAACTCCTGTCCACAGATGACAGGAAGGCTTTCCAATTCCATAGACCTTTCAATTGGCCAAGAAGCATTTATTAAACAATTCCTATGAGTCAAAAAATTTATATGTGGGACACAAAGAAAGGCCCCTCAAAAGAGAAAAATCCCTTTCCTATAAGGAGCCTAATTTTTTATCTTTTAATTAATGGAATAAAACAAGCATTTCCATAACATAGTATGATTTTTTAAAGGATCATTATATATAAAACTATAAACATACTATGCACAACTTGCCATTACTTTCAAATATACAACAAAATTATCATGTAATTTTTGTCTTCCTTTCCCCCAAAACCCTAGAGATTGTTACCATTAAAAACAAATGTGTAATCTATTTATTTATCACTTCTTTCTCTGAGTGCAAATAGCTCTTTCAAAGAGTATAGATAGTTTTAATAAAATCTTTGGCCATAGTTGCAGATTGCTATTCAAAACATCTAGATGAGTTCACAACTCCATCAACATAAGAGTATACAATCTAATGATTAGTCAACATGTGAATAAGTAGGCAAAAATAAAATGTAAATGGAGCAGTTAAACTGAAAAGGGAGACAAGCTTCTAGAAAGAATGGGGAAGACTTTATACAAAAGGTAGACTTGGAGCTGAGTCTTGAAGAAAGTCAGGAAAATCAAAAGGGGAAAATGACAGGTAGAGCATTTCAGGAACAGAACCAGTGCACAGGAACTAAAGAGTGTCTTGTTCAAAGAACTTTAAGTGGGTCACTGTAATTGTATTATAGAGTAAGTGAAGAGGACTGAAATATGAAAAAACTAGAAAGGTAAGAAAGGACCAAGTTATAAAGGACTATAAATTCCAAATAATAAACAAGACAGTCATATTTATCTCTTTCTATCTCTCTATAAATTTTATTATGTAACTATCACAACAGCAGAATATGTAATATACACAAATTGCATAACACAAGTCTATCTTTTTTCATATTTTGAAATAAAATGTTCTGATGATATGCTTCAATTCCCATTTATTTACTAACATCCTTTCATATGAAATCTGTAAAACACTACTCAAGAATTTTACATGTATGTCATATCTATAGTCAGTAAGCCATTCCTTTAAGAAAGTAGGGTTCCATTCATTTATAAATTGGCAAAAAAGCATTTAACTTTAAATGAGGTAGCTACAGAGAAGATACAATGTTTCAGGTGAGGCTTTAGACTTTAGAGGAATGATGAAAAGATCATTCGAACACAATATGATGCTAAATATATGTTTTTTTTAAATAATATCCAAGCTATAAACTGCATATTTGTATATAGGTTCCTTTCATCTTATGAATAAAACAATTGTTTATCAAAAAACATCCAATCTAATTCCCTTTCAATATGCCCATTTATTTTTCCATAGGAAAGTTGGTTGTCATTCAAAATTTACTGGACATATTGTGTGATGAGTCTTTTAAAAGGCTCATCAGGAAGTTTTGTCTAGCTAACCATGTGACTATTAATATTCACAATTTGGTTGCTAAGTTTTTCATAGCAATGGAAATAAAGTGTTGATGGCTTCCTTCCGTCATTTTTCTCCTCCCACTCTTGTCAAAATATCATAAAACTCAAGAAGAAAAGAAATCTAGCACAAATCAGTTTGTATCTGTCCTCAGAAAACCTGTAGATTTTCTAACTCAAATAAAGGAAAAGTAAAAATAAGTTCCTAACCATGATGGGAATGAAACTCTTATATACCCTGGGGCCTCTGACTTCTAAACCAGCTATGGGAGGATGATGGTTATAAAAAGATCCCTATCTATCTCCTTGCTTGAGTAGCTAAGGCCTTTGTGTTAATGAACTTAAATTCCAGAAATAGATGAGTGTCATAGTATAATTTTAGAGAAGGGGAAGATGATAATCATGATAAAGAGGATAATAATTTTTTAGCTTATGTGATCCTTGTAATAACCCTATAGACAAATATTGTGAGGGAGAAGATAGAGAATTAGGCTTGAAGTATAAGTCCAGATTCCAGCCTCTGCTGACTTATACTAGCTAAATGATCTTGATAAAGTAATATAACCTTTCAGTATCTGAAGCTTCTAAATTAGAGAGAGATTGCTAATTGGTGGTGCTGAAGGAAATTCCCTAAATTTACTGTCAATGAAAACAAAAACTTATGAAGTATCATCATCCCATTTCATAGAGAAGAAAGGAAGGCTCAAAGGGACGAGGTAATACTTGTCCCAAATCAAAATATTCAGTATGCATATCAATGGTTTGTTGATAACTGTTTAACCTGACTCTCAAATAAAAAGTGTATAGGAAACATTTTTAAATTTAATTTAATTATTAACATTTTCTCTGTCTCTTTTCTTAATCAACAAAACAACAAATGGATCTCTGATTTGTAGCCTTTGCTGATTTCCAAGGTGGTAAATGTTCATACTAAAAATTTAACAACCAGCTGTCCAAAGGCAGTTTGAGCTGGTTCTAGTATGCCCAGATTCAAACCCTGGTTGCTATTAATTCTATTTCAGTACTCCCCAAGATTTACCATTTTTATGTGATGTCTCTCCTTTTTGTCTTTTCACAATACATTAGATTTTTTTTGTTTCCAAGAATGAAGAATTGTTCTATTTAGTTTACAATTTTCTTTCTCGTTCTTTTTTTAAACTTTTTCCCACAACCTTTACCTTGTCTCCCAAAGACATTGACAAGGAGCAGAACAAAGTGGAATGAGTGCCCTAAGTAACTCTTCTTTTATTTGGTTCTTTAGAATTTACTGAGATGAATGAGAGAAAACTAATGTGTGTAAAGAATAAGAGACATACCAAGTATGTCTATCTATGCTTCCTTAATAAAATTAATCTGACCAGGACATTGTTTCCTCCTCCCCCCTTTATATCAACTAAAAGAAAGCCATTTGCCTCTGATGTGTTCTAAAATAACAGCATAAATTACATTCAGAGTGACTTTCTGGCTTTCTCAGAGATTAAATTATGCCAGATATAATGAAGCCTTAATCAGAGATTATTCTTAAAATAGTATGAGACTTCTGAAGCTTCAGACTACCAATGTACTTAAAAGGATGGTAAGAATAGGAACTCACTAGGCCTACTTTTCTATTCCCCTCCAACCTCCTATGATTGTTTATCAAAGAGATTTAAAATGATCTTGTTGACTTTAAAGATCTCTGAGCTGCCCAAGCAAATTGGCACTTCTCTGCAGTGCAGGTGTTCATGAGAAGAATCTAAATCTGTTTTACATGCTTGAGGATAGGGAAAGGGGGAGGTGAGGCAGAAGGACTTAAGAGCAGGGAATTGGACAAGTCTAGAGTCTATAGTCTGATGAATATAACCTTTATATCCTAGACAACTACTTTTCTTTCCTTTTGAATCTGTCACACTTCCTTTACTTCAACTTCCCATCAAGCAAGTTGATAAAATTTCTCCACAAGATATTATTCAGTCTAGACCTACCTCTTTCCATCCATGCCTCCTACATAGAAAAAAGAAGTTCTCTTAGAAGAAAACTGAAAATTCTTAAATATTATCCAACAAGTAAATGAGAACAATTCAAGAGTTTTACAGCATTCAACAGTGAATATTCTCAAATTTTGTTGCATTCTCTGGAAAGGTTACATTTCTCCAAAGGCCTAGTAAACAGGCAATTCAGTGTAGGAGAAGGATTAACAGATGAGGGACCTGATTTGGAATCCAGGCCCTATTACTTTATTACCTGTAGGACTTTGAGCAAGGCAGTTAAATTCTCTGGTCCTCAATTTCCTTATCCAAAAAGCATTTTCTCCACAAGGTTGCTATGAAGCTTTAAGTGAAGGGCTTGTATATGGTAACCACTGAGCTTCCTTCCAGTTCTCAATTAATAACTGATAAACTCTTTAATTCTGAACTGGTGTATTTGCTCCATGGAAGTTCCACAGAACTGTGTCCTGTAGGCCCAATAAAACAATGTTTGTTTTTCATAATGTCCTTCATTGTTGAATGCTGTAAATGCTAGGTTTGTCTATGATTGTTTTCTTACCAACATCTACCTCAGTCTTATCTTGCCACATCCACAGCTTCGAAATTTATCCCTTGATGAAATCATTGATTAGCTCTTTCACTAAGAAGTATTTTAAGCAAAGTCTTTTTCTTTATGCTAAGATATTAAAACTCTTCCTTAGAAGGTTGATCCCTTAGAAGGAATAGACATACTGGTTATTCCATGTATTAGTCACATGCAGAGTCCAGGTTATGTTATATTTTATATATGTCAATTTTCTTAAGTTTGGAGCTTATAAGTCTCTTCCAGTTCCACCACAGAGTGATCACCACAGTGATCAGTAGATTCTTTCAAAATTTGGTAAAATAGATCATAAGAATTTTTGAATTACTAAAAGTTATGATCAACAAAAAGAGTCCAGGCATTATATTTCAAGAAATTATCAAAGATAATTTGTCCTGATATCCTAAAACCAAGATAAACCAAATTTTGAAAGAATCTACTGATCACTTCCTGAAAGAGAATCCAAAATGAAAACTTCCAGAAATATAGTGAAATTACAGAGTGCCCAGATCTTTTTCCAGAGGAGAAAATACTGCCAGAAAGAAGTAATGTAAATCCAATAGTCACAGTCAGAATCACACAGGAGGTAGCAGCTTCTACATTAAAGGAATAGAGGGTTTGGAATATGAAATTCCTGAAGACAAAGGAACTAGGATTACCAAGAATCATCTCTCCACTGAAATGAACAATAATTCTTCAGGGGATGGGAAAAGAAGACATTTAGTTAAATAGAGGACTTTTAGTCATCCTGATAAAAAAGATCTGAATTGAGCAGAAAATTTGATTTTCAAATACAAGACTCAAGAGAAGCATAAAAAGGTAAAAAGAAAAGAGAAAACATAAAGGATTCACTACAGTTAAACTTTTCCTCCCTAAAAAAACACAGTAATAGAAAAGTTTTGAGGAAGTTAATGAATTCTGTTTTTAAAATGTCATGTTATATATATGGATTTCCCGCAGTTAGAAGCAAATATTGAACTGGAGCTCAGGGATGGGGCAGGGGGCAGGTTTGGGGAGAAATGTAAATTTGAGAGTCAGCCTCTTAAATATAGTAATCAAAGCTACAAGATGGTCCATTATATGAGTCCTGAAAGAACATAAGAATTTTCAGAAGTACTGAAGAAAAAATGAATTTCACTCATAGAACTGACTTGGACAAACATTCCAAGGTAAAAGGGATAATAATGAATTCCTGCAATATCTAGTAGTCTGCTTGAGCTAAATTATAGAGTTCAGAAAGGGAAGAATGTGAAGTAAGGCTAGGACAATAGGTTGAAGTGAGATTATGAAGGATCTTAAATGATAGGCTTAAAAGTTTGTAGTTTAGCTTTCAGGCAAAAGGAAACCACTTAAGTATTTTGAGCAGAGGAATTTCATGATAAGACCTGTGTATTAAGGAGATGATTATAAAGGAGAAGAGAGTGAAAACAAGAATTCCAAATAACTGGATATTACAATAACCAAGACAAGAGAAAATGAATATCTGAAATAGGATTGTTTTCATATTAATAAAAAGAAAGTAACAATTCTCAGATATTGCAAAAATAAAAAAGAATCAATAAGACTTGGCAACTTCTTGTACATGGTGACTAGGGGAGAGGGATGACTCAAGAATGACTCCAAGGTTACTAAGATAAATGACTTTGAAGATAGCAATATTATTAACAAAAATGTGGAAGTTAGAAGAAATGTAGAATCAGAGCAAAAAATAGCAAATTCCATTTGGGACATGCTGAGTTTTAGATGCCGTTGGGACATGCAGGTGAAGAACAATTTTAAAACTTATATAAAGCCCTTAGGAAATCTGAAAATGATATATAAATTAAGATATCCAGCAGAATCATGCATAACAGAACATTCTGGGAATTTTGCTTCTGGGAAGGCTAAGGAGGAGGAATCACTTGAATTCACAAGTTTCAAATTGCAATAAAGTTAAAATTTATCTGGTGTCCAATGGTACTAAGTGGTATCTATTGATATTAAGCCTGGTACCAATATGGTTAATTCCCAAGGAAAGAAAGCCACTAGAATAAGGAGGGGACAACCATCACACGTCAAAAAAAAAATGGAGTAGGTTAAAGATTCCATGATGATCAGTAGTTGGATTTACTTAGTTAGTGATCATTAGATTCCAGCCAAGATGACATAGGCAAGTTATTGTTCAGTTGCTTTTCAATCGTGTCCAAATTTATGACACCATTGGGATTTGCATTTTTTCCAAAGATGCTAAAATGTTTTGTTATTTTCTTCTCCACATCATTTTACATATGAGAAAATTAAAGTAAACAGGATGGGGTGACTTTTCCATAATCACATAGCTGGTTGTAATCTCAGATGTGAACTCAGCAATATGAGTCTTCCTGACTCTAGACTAGGTATTGTCTCCACTATACTCAAAACTTGTCTTAAAAAACTGTCTAGCAAACAGTTACCAAAAAGAGATAGAAATTTAAGATAAATATACTTGATACATGGAATTAGAAGTTATCCAGATTATTGGCTAACAGGTTAGAGCTAGAAAAGATCTTAACAGTTATCTAACCTAAAATAGGAAATGGAGATCCAAGTTATTAATGAAAGCATAGACAGTAGAGGGGAAAACCTAGAATAGGGTATGGAAGAGCAGTGGGATGGGGTTCCAGCCTATTAGGTATCATAGAAACTAATGATGAGGCTCTCAAAAGATTGAAAAGGAATTATGAGAGATTTGGGAGGAATAAAAGATAATAGTATCTTGAAAGCCATTTAAAGAGAAAGTGATCAATACCTTAAAAGCTCTAAAAAGAATAAAGAGGGTGAGAACTAAAGAAGAATCTTTGAAGTTAGAAGTGAAATAACTGATGATCATGGCAAGAACAGTTTCAAGATGGGAAAGTGAGGAAAAGACTCAGTTGGAAAAGTTTAAAAGTGAAGGGTGAATAAATAAAGGAAATCAGAGTTGATTATTCTTACTAAGACCTTAGCAGTGAAAGTGGAGAAAAGTAGCAAAGCTTCAGAGCATGGTTGGGTAAAGAAAAGGATTTTTTTGGGAAGATACAGAAATAATATATTTAGAGAATCCAAAAGATTCAACTGAAAAGCTAGTTGAAATAATAACATTAGCAAAGTAATAGAATATAGAGTATATCTGCATAAATCATCAGCATTCCTATATGTCATAAACAAAATTCTACAAGAAGAAAATAAGCAAAATAAAAAAAAGTACTCTACTTAAAATAACTCTAGATAGTATAAAATACCTTGGAATATACCTGCCAAAATAAACACAAAAATTATATAAACAAAATTATAAAAAATGGTTTATACAAATAAAATCAGATGTGAATAATTGGAGAAATATTTATTATTCGTGAGTAGGAAGCTCCAAAGTTTTTTAAATGCAATTTTATCCAAACTAACTTGTATGTCCAATGTTACCACAATTAAATGACCTTTTTTTACTAAAATGGAAAAAGTAATAGCTAAATTCATTTAGAAAAATAAAAAGTCAATAATATCAAAATAAATAATGGAAAAATGTTAAGGAAGGAATTTTAGAAGTACCATATCTTAAACTATACTATAAGGCAGTAAATATCAAAACTATCTAATAATGGCTAAGAAATAAAATGGTAGATAAATGGAATAAAGAATATATACAATGAACAGCAGCAAATAAACATAACAACCACATATGTGACAAGTGAAAAAAGTTAAAATTTTAGGATAATAATTCATTATTTTGTTTTTTAAAATGTGAAAACTGGAAAGCAGTATGGCAGAAACTGATCATAGACTAATATTATATACTATTTACCTAAAGTCAAAATGTATACATCACCTAAATATAGAGATTTTACAAGAAAACAGAAAAACATGGAACATATTCCTTATTAGATATATGGATAAGTGGATGATTTATGAATAAACAAGAGATAGAGAACAAAGTAGATTTAAAATGAATAATTTTGATTACATTAAATTAAAAAAGGTTTTATAAAAGTAAAACAAATGTAACAGGATAATAAGAAAAGCAGATAATTGGAGAGAAATGTTTTAGTTTATCAAATAAAAGTTTCATGTCTAAAATATATATAAAGAAATTTACCAAATCTATAAGAATGTCATTTTCCATTTGATAAATGGTTAAAGGATATAAACAGACAGTTTTCTAATGAAATAAGCAAAACAAGGTATAGTCATATAAAAAAATACTGTACATCATTATTGATTAGAGAAATGCAAATTACAACAACCTTAAGATATCATTTTATAACTGCCAGATTATCTGAAATGATAAAAATGTTGGAGAGGATATGGAAAAATTGGGATACTAATTCATTGTTAGTGGAATTGTGAATTGATCCAATCATTAGAGCAATCTGGAATTATGCTCAAAGAGTTATTAAACTATCTATACCCTTTGACTCAGAAATACCACTTCTTAGTCTATTTCCATAAATAATTAGGGGGAAAAGGAAAAGAACCTATATTTCTAAAATGTTTATAAAATCACTCTCTAAACAAAAAACTAAAATTTACAAGGATCCTCATCAATTGGGGAATGTCAGAACAAATTAATATATATGATTGTGAAGGCAGGCTACTATGATGGACTCAATGATTTAGAAAAACATGGAAATAATGAAGAGCAAAATGAGCAGAGCCAAGGGAATATCATATGCAGTAATATCAATTTTTTTAAAGAATGACTTGTAATGAATAAATGAATGTTTGACTATTATAAATTTCCAACCTAACTATAGAATATATATATGAAGAAAGATGCTAGCTTCATACAGAGAAAGAACTGATAAATAGAAGTATGTAAACACACATACATACATATATGCATGTATATTCAAATATATATTACATATAATTATTATAATATACTTGATTAATCATATATTATATAGCAATAAATATACACAGGCATATACCTATTTGTATCTGATGGCAGCCATCTCTAGTGCCAAAGATAAAATATGAAATTCTGGTTTCAAATAATGGTTCTTCCATTTACTATCTATGACACTGAACCAATCACATAATTTCATATAATTTCTCTAAATTAGTTTCTTTATCTGCAAAATAAAGGAGTTGGGAAAACCTCAAAGTTACCTTCAAGATCTAAAGCATAATGCATGTCTCTGTGTCTCTGTCTTGTCTCTATCTGCCTCTTTTTCTCTGTCTCTCTGTCTCTGTATCTGTCTCTGCCTCTGTGTCTCTGTCTGTCTCTCTTGTTCTTTCTTCTTCTCTCTTTACTTGCCTCCCTTTTTTCCTTCCCACCATATATGTGTGAAATATATATGTGTATATATTAAATGATAATTGTATAAGACCTGTATGTATAGTTGTAATTTATTTATAACCAAAATATATAACTATCCTTTTGTGTGTGGTACAAATAATGATGATTGGTTATTGAACCATGGTGTCCAAGGTCAAATGATTTGATCAAATTGACTTCACAAGCCAGTGAGTTAATTGCTTGGTGATCAGTCCATATCCAGGGTTATAGTTTGACTTGCTCCTATCCACCCTCAGTAGTTCCATCAGGAGAATAATACAAAGCAATCTTAGAAGCTGCTCTTAGCAAACACTGAGCTATATATTTTCTTCCCCTTCTGAGAGCTGACTAATCCCACTCATATTTCAACTGTACTGAGATGACTCAAGAGACAGAGAAGGTTAAACACAAACTAGTCCATGATCTTGTAAAAACAAAGGAACTCATTTAGCTCTTGACATTTGCCTTACTATTACTAAGTGAATAATTTATATTGAAGTTTATACACACTTTTGTAATGAATATTTTCATGACTACAAGGCTTCAGTAAAACTCCCTGCAATCACATCAGAAACTATATGAGATTCTGATCTAAGTCATTTCAAAGTTTGGAAGGTGACTCGTTTTAGAGAAGAGGGACTGAGTTCAAGAGAGAATTTTAATTTCAGCAAGTTTAATTAAACAGCTGTACTTGAGAGGCAGTGTTACACAATACACAATAAAATGGGTTTAATGTCAGGAAGAACCAGATGTGAATCAAGCTTCAGACGATGATTTGCCACATAACTCCTGGCAAGTTATTTTTTCTGGGTTCCAGAAAGACTATCTCCCTACAAGGTATATATAAAGCACTTTGCTACCTTTTCAAAAAGTGAGGTACTACTATACCTAGGTACAAGGAATCCATGAAAGCAAAGAAAATGTTTTATGGAAAATATCAGTCATTATCACAGTACAGTACTAAAGAGTTAGGAATATCATCTATCTTTACCTTTCTCATCTTTACTTGAAAGCATGAATCATGTGTACAATATTGAACTGTATTTTAAAATAATTTTAATTTAAATAAAATTGCACCGTATTTTTTCATGACAAAAATATATCTAACTTCTTGTTGAAGATCTCCAATCCTATGGAATTCTTATCATCTGAGCCAGTCCATACTATTTTTGGATAAACCTAATTGTGCAGAAATTATTTACTAAGACTTTTGGGACACTATACATAACATTATGTTGAGAGAAAATCTGCATACTTGCAACTTCTACATATATAGGGTAGAGGTTATTCAGTCAAATGTCTTTGCTTTATCAGGAAGACAAAGGACTCACAGAAATGTTAAACATCTACTTTTCATAGAACACTGTTAGGTATTAGTATTATGAAAAATGAAAAGATATAATCCTTGCCTTCCAAAAGCTTATAGTCCTGTTGAAGTCAAGTAAGCAACTCAATGGATAGAGCACCAGATCTACAGTCTGAAAGACCTGATTTCAAATCTAACTTCAAATACTTAATGATTTGTGACCCTAGATGAGTTATTTACCATCTGTCTGCATTAGTTTCCTCAAGATGTCATGAGAATCAAATGATATATTTGTAAAGCGCTTAGCATAGTAGGTGTTTTATAATAATTTTTGTTCCTTCCTTCCTATCAATAAGATTTTAAAGATTTTAAAATCTTTGATTTTTAAAGAAGCCCAGAATACTGTAGAACCTTCCTGGTAAGATCTTTAACAATTTAAAAGTGACTGGAGTACCTATTCTATTCAGAATAGAAAAAGAAAGTGAATGGAAAATTCAAATTGCCCAGATGATGTTGTGAAATTGGATAGGTGTTGAAGATGAACAATAGATTCACTTATTAGTTTTCCTTCAGACAATCAAGTTATAACCCATCCATGCTTTCTCATTCTGTTCAAGTCTTGCCCATGATTTTTTCCATAAGTTTTCCCAGTGGAAACAATAAATGAACTGGTGACATTCTTCATATTCTCTTGACATCACAAGTTCATTAAAGACACATAGACATCATCCAATAAGTTTCCATAATTTTTGTTATTTGATTGATCAATCATTTTCCCCCTGTTTATTTATTTCCCTAACAATATCACTGATAGCATTCTTCCTGAATAATTTCTCATTTGTAAAGTGTGATAGCCTTGTTCTGTTCTGTATCTCCATTGACTTTTGGGTGATCCTCAACTTCAGTTCTTAAAAGTGTAGATGATAGTGTTCTATGATTCCCAGCTACTGTATTCAGAAGGAATAAAAATACTGCTACTAAAAAGTTAGGTCTTTGTTTCAGAGAGAAGTTTACAGTCATTAAGAGAACTGTGGGATTTTTCCAGAAGCAATCCAGGCTGTTTTCCTCCTTCTGTTCAGTTCTGGAGCCAGTTCATTATCTGGTTGTAGTGTTTGCCTAGATAAATGTATTGGTGAAGAAGTTCTATAGACTGTTTCATATTTCACAATCACCAGCGCAAACTTGGGTTGCCCATCTGTTATCCCTTGCAATCACGACATGACTGGCTCACCTCCTTTTGCAGTCATACAATTTTCTAAACACACTCCAGTCTGTACATAAAAAGTAGATAAAGAATTTAGAAAATTATATTCCTGGAATAGGGGGTGGATCAGTCACATGGTGAGAACAAGAAATAACAGATGGACAACCCAAGTATTGAGCTGGTATCCATGAAATATTAAAAGCAATAGCAACTGGGTGAGATCAATGCATTTATAATTTCAGTATAGTTATGTCTTCCACTGCTATGCCTTGTAATACCTTTCTCATACAAGATGATCTCTATTCAGTTCTTCCAATAATTCCTCCATAATGGATTCAGCCACCTTGTGGGAGAAAGGGCTTTAGAATTTAGAATAGGTACTCTGTAAAGAGTTGATCAAGATACATGAATGAAAATCACACTGGAAGAGAAGTCCTAATAACATTAGAATCTGCACCAGTATCTATATTAATTAGATCATGGAACCATTAAAGTATGGGTTGAGGAAAAATTATCTTGAATCTCATTAATAACAATTTTTGATGGTAGTTGTAAAGCACATCAAAAACATGAAGCATAGTTTCTAATTCTCCTCAATATCCTCTTGTGTTTAATATTGATTTATGTGTGCATTGACACATATTCCTTTCTAATTCATGCACTAATTGTTGAATTTTTATATTTCTATTTAATATAACTTTAAATAGAACATAGGGTATCATGACAGATCTAACATGTTTTAAAAGCACAAAAAAAAGTCAGGCTTTAGTCTGAGGATGACAGGGCTGTTAAAATATCACATGCACTGTCACATACAATTATGTCTTTGGCATTTTGCATATAACCAAATCCTTGCCTTTTTCTATAGCCTAATTACCTCTGTTTGCTTTCCCTTTTAGCTAATGGTTACAGATACATGACTATTATGGCAAAATCTCCAGAAATAGCATTGTTTAAAGTATATTGAGCAGAAGATCATAGATACAGAACAGAAAGAGTCCTTAGAAGTCAATGATTCCAACCTTTTTCATTTTATCAATGAAGAAACTGAGTATAGAAATTTACCTTATACAATAAGTATCTGAGGCACAATTTGAATTCAGATCCAATATTCTATCCACTATTCCATGCAGCCTTTAAGGGCTCTGCTAGATATAAGGCTTAAATCAAGCACTAACCAGTTATCCTCATACAAAAATATAACCATGAGTGACCATAGGTTGTACATAGGACCAGACCCCATATTTCAATTCAATAAGATTTAATAATCATATATCAAACATTTACTATGTGCCTGGCATCATGCTATATTCTAGGCATAGAAAAACAAAACTTAATATATTCTGCTCCAAGAAATTTACAAGGGGATGGAAAGTGAGGAAAGGGGTGACAAACTTTACTTGACATTTAATTATCAAATAATTTCCAAGGAAAGGATAGTAGCTATTGGAAAGATCAATGGATTTATGAAATCAATTTATATATTTCTTCCACTGGTATACCTTGTAACCCTTCATGCTTCCTCATACTTTATCTTTATAACACTTTATAATACATACTTTATCTTTATCCATGCCTTCCCATAAATAATGGATTCAGTCATCTTACTAAAATCTTTCTTTGGGGATTCTTTTATACTTTTTTTATATCAGTGAAATACTCAAACTATTTATCTGCAGTCCCTCACCCTTGCTACATAACTGGTTCCCTTTGTCTTCCTCTCATCTCTGTCTTTCCATTACACCTCATTGTTGATGACATGTCATACCCCACATATATTTGTCACCCATCTTTCTATTGCCCTTCAAGTCATCCAAAACTTTGATGCTTTCAATTACAATGCTCTATGATTCATAGCTATCTAACATCAAGGAGATATTTGTATTCAAAAGATGTAGTTTTGTAGTTATAACCAGTTTAGGATTATTCAAAGTACAGCAACGTTTCCCAAATACAATCTTCATTTCTAGGTCCATTGGCAGTACTTGTCTAACAGATTAAATATAAGATATTATCAATAGGCTGCCGCTCCAAGTGCATTTTATAATCCATGCCATACACCTTTTCATTCCATTTGTTTTTCCAATAGGATTAGCTAAGCCACTCTCTTTCAAATGACTATGAATTTCATGGAGCCCAACTCAATGCAGTGGACACAATGTCATGCAGAAACAAGAATTTCAAGAAAACCTCTCCAGGGATAGAAAACCCTTCTTTTTCTTAGAATCTCAACAGATCAAACTTGGTGAGCAAAAGGCCCTTCATTTCATATCTAACTTCATGTGGATTCTCATTTATAGATGGTTACAATATCCTGGAGTCTCACATGATTTTGCCATTTTCATGAGGGACACTTTGTGAAGAAACTTTAAGATTACATTTTTTTCTCTTGAAATATTTTAATTGAAGATGAATATGCAATATTTTAAGATGATGATATAATAAATATGAATGTGTGTGTTCATAAACATGCATACATATAACACATATGTATGGTTTTGTGGTCACAAAAGTTTAGGATTATTAAAAGGAAAGCATAATTTCCTAAATACAATCTTAATTTGTAAGTACATTGGCAGTATCTATCTAAAATATTAAATATAGTATATAACCAATAGGCTTCCTACTCAAGTGCATTTTCTAATCCACACAATATGTTTTTTTCATTTAATTTTTTAAATTGTTCAGTTGTAGGGTGCATAACTATAGCAATAAATACATATATATATATATATACACACATATATAGTGGTTGCATATATATATATACATAAATGTATTTGTATGTATAAATTTAAGCCTCACAAAACCTGATAAAGTAGATATTACTATGGGAAGTAGAGGCTAAGAGGTTGACTTGATAAGGGTTACAAAGTTAATAAGTGTCTAAGATTCAGTTCTTCCTGAATTCAAGTCAGCATTTGATCCACTATGCCAAGGTTTTATATTCACTGTGCTCAACAAAGTGAAAAAAGTAGCTCTGAAAAAGACATGACTAATAATAATTAGTATAACAAATTTAGGGATGAGAAAAAAACTGCATTTGGGTCAGTAACATAAAAGATCTTTTATCATTGATCTCAACAATCAAGGTGATTCACAGCATAATTGACAAGAAATCATTAAGTCTTCTCACCTAAAATATATGAATACAGCTTTAGTCTTTTCCTGATGGAAGGAAGGAAGAAATGAAGGAAGGAAGGAATGAAGGAAGGAAGGAAGGAAAGAAGGAAGGAAGGAAAGAAGGAAAGACAGGGAAAGAGGGAAGGAGGAAGCAAGGGAGAGAGTGAGGAAAAGAAGGAAAAGAAGATAACCAGGATTCTAGGAGCAATAAATAAGGAAACAATGACAAATTAGAACAAATAGAGGCAGAGGTGATGATGAGGAGACCTTTTTTGGTGATTATCTCCAGTGCTCAAAGTCAATATATAGACTATGGAAATTTTGACATATAATAAATAAATTCTTCTCTTCCAATTAAAAAATAAATTAATTTCCTCTTAGATGGATATTTTTTTTTTGCATCTGAGTTACTATTGTCTTTGTTTCCAAATTGCCTTTAGAGTTAATAAAGAAGCAAGAGCACTTCCTATGGAATGAACTAGATATCTGATCCATTTCTAATTTTCTCTGAAAACATTTTTGGTGAAATGTCAATCAGGGAAAATCCCCCAAAGAATTTGATGAAGTAAAAGGTTTTCCTCAGGTAGTATTATTTACCTACCCACTTATTTGAAATTTTTTATGGACGAATTTAGATGTTATCTTTAGGGTCTGATGAGATAGTATTAATTCATTTCCTTTTCTGCCTATATTATTTAGGCTTTTAGATATAATCATGGGCAATGGAAATAAGATATTTTTTTCCATTTATTCACATTATTTCTTAGATAGCATTTTAATAAAGGCAGCACTTCCTACCATGATTAGTCATTTTCATCTCCTATATTACCCACAAAGAGAGTTTTAAATGTGGAGCCTACATCTCCAAACACCTGCTGCCATTAATGCCAGAGTAAACTAAAAGGCAGTGGTTTTTTTTCCTCATACGCCTCAGTGATGAACATTGGAGTAGAAGGTAAGGGAGTGGAAAACTTCAACAATTTTTAGAGGCTATATAAAAAACTGAATAAAAACCTATTTGGGTATAATTAGAGTCATAGTTTTTCCTGCTAATTATATCTTAAATTCATTCAAATTTGAGTTATTAAAAGTTATAGGTGCTCCCCTAGATGTCATATATTAGAAGGGACATTGATAAACAAATGTATAACTAGAGAATGATCATCAAATCATTGAAGAGCCTAGAAACATGCCTTGCAAGAATTAATTGAAGGAAATGGAGATCAGTATCTTACATAAATCATACAGGAAACACATCTGTCATTTGATACCCATACTACCTTGGGCATCTTGATCTTTCTGGGTCTCAGTTTTCTTATCTGGAAGATTAGGAGAGAGGGCTAGATAGCTGATTTTTGTGATGTCTCCCACCTCTAAATGTATTCCTATATTCCTATAGACATAATTGTTGGGTTCATATATTTGAAAGTCAGTCATATGAAAGAGAAATTATATATTCATCTACTTAAGTTGTCATAGAAGAAGGAACTTCAGATATGGATTCAAGAATATGGGTTTCCATAGAATCCCAATTCTTCTGCTTCCCAGATGTATGACTGTGGACATCTTAACAATTCTAAACATATGAACAATTTCATTATTAGTATAATGGGAACAGTAATATTTGTCCTATCTACTTCACAAAATTATTATGAGGAATTTTTCTCTTCCTCTGCCTCAAAGCATTACAAGAAATAAGAATGAAGATTAAAGCTATTATTCTTAGACAAATAGTGTTTTCCACTCCCGGGTCTGAAACATTCTGATGAAAAACCATTTGCCTTTACTGGGTAGAACTTGCAGTGGGAGCATCAGACAACCAAAGTCAATGCTTTAGTATCAACATGGAGTCTGCCTGTGACAGAATACAGAGAATTACCACAGTCTTAAAGAAAAAAAAGACAGATTGATGACTTGATCCATTGGTCTCTCTAGTTAAGATTTCCCTCCCCATCCCAGGCAAAACAGACTTTAATAATTGATATGACTGTCCAGTATGGACAGGAGCTGTTCATTTCCATACCCAGATTTGGACTTGATAAAGTATTCTCTCTGTTTTCATTTGTAGTCATAAGCAGTAAAGTGGCTTCCAGCATCCATGGAAACCAGAAGAGCAGTCATGTTTCCTAATTTCACTTAAAATAGCATTGACTGAGGCAAAGAAGCTGAACTCTTAGCCCAGTAAGCATCTACTGCTTGACTGGATGATCATTTTCTGTGTACCTAGCTACATTTTTCTCTAGCGAATACCACCCATGACAGACATCACCCATCACTTTGTGCCCATGCTGTTTAAGACAGGTGGTACATATTAAAAAAGCAAATATTCTGATTTATGCTTCTCACAACTTTGAAGTCTGAAGAGAGGGAAAATAATCTCCAATCTGGAAACAGTGATTAAAGCAGGAAGGGAATTGGAACTTTCATGTGGTATGATCCATGTATCTAGCATATCTTGTTTTTACTAATCTAATTAATCTATTTATTTAACCATGAACCTGAGATGATTGAATAAGGTTGATAGGGGTGGCCAGTGAGTAGAAGCTACATTCATAGGTACTGAACCCCAGACATAATAAGCAGAGGAGGCAGCATAAATGTATAGTCTGCTTATAGGGCATAAACCATTCATTTTCCCATATTCCTGACTATTAACAAGACAGTCTTGTCTGTTACACTGTGAGGAAATACACACACCCATTTCTTTATTATTGATGCTGGAGGACATTCTAGGGAGGTATATTTTGACAACATAAAGAAAAACTACCAAACAACATATATTAAAACAGAATGTACCTCCTCAGTAAGTTTTCCATCACTCAATGCTTCAAGAAGCTATATGACTAGTTGGCAGATTTATTATAAAGGAAATTCATGCTTTGGACATTAAGGTTCACTTAGTTGATCTCTGGCTAATTTTAAATTTCTAGGTTTTGCTATTTTATTTTTGCCACAGTAATCTCTGAAACAAAAAAAAATAGAGAAAAAATACAAATGGTCCCAATCCTAAACAGTCTTCTGCAGTGACAGACAGGGATTATAAAAGGAACTATAATCTTTAATTTAGCTATGGAACTCCAAAAGTGTACTTTGTCCAATTATCAATAAATGAACATATGCTTGAAAGAGCTGATAATATTGGAAAGGGAAGAATCCATCTAGGATGTTGGGAAGACTTTTGGTGAGCATGGACATGGACAAGCATTGCTCCATATGGTCAGGCATAGATGTATGACAATCCATATCATCAGAAGAAACCTCCAATTAATGACATCACCAACCCATTTGAGAATATTTGAACACAGTTTTGTGAATTTTTGTCAGAATGGTTTTGTTTCCCAGATATCTAGGACTTTGGCTTCCATTCCTGGATTCAACTGACATGCAAATTTCACATTAGTTTGATACTCTGTTTGAAGAAGCTGTTTCAGAAAATAGCAGTAAAAGCTGAGAAAATAAAACCATGCTGAAAATAAAGTTAAACACTCCAAAATATATAACCTTCAGTTCAAATTTCATTCTAAAAGCAAGCTAAAATGAAGGAAAATTTCCAAGCACATCTACATTGTCTTATAATTCCTCAAAGAGTAGGTCATATTTGGCATTTCATATTTTTAGTATTTGTGCTTTTCTCAGTTTAGAACATACAGTAATTTGGAAGAGTGGGGCAGGAAGATGTTTAAAATGAAAACTCAAAAGATAAAATGATCAGCAGTCCCTCTTTATTAGGCTGTTGTGTCAAATTATATTATGTAAAGTCTTTTGCACCCATATGATGGAATGTAAATAGATTGTGGGAATATAGCATAATAGAATGTCACCATTAAATTTTAAAATATGTAAGTTTAAATCCAACTTCAGTCACTAACTAGCTTTGAGATTGTGGGTAAGCTACATACTTTCTCAGATTCAGTTTCCTCACCCATAAATTGTTTATAACACATATAGTCTAACTTTACAGTGCTGTGGATAGGATCAAATAAAATAACAGATATAATATGCTTCACATAACAACTTAAAGACCATATAAATATCAGTTATTATCAAGTTAGGAAATTAGAGTTTTGTTGGTCTGGCATTTAAAAAGATTTAAGAGATATAATTTCTGTGATTTAATCATTTTATTATAAATTCCAAATTTTAATAAAAGGATGGTCATTTGGCCTTCTCTCTTTTCAATCAAAAACGATCATGGTAACAGGCTGCCAGTTTACATATACTTTTTGATGAATAGGTACTATCCATGGTGGAAATCAGTCTTGATTGGTTCACAATCAATGAGAAAATTAATATCACAATGAGAGTCGGACCAGAACTTTAATTAAGACATTTACTTTTTTAAGTTAAACCTAGTTTTGGGCAATGTATTCAAAGAATCAGTTTCCCACCTAAACCTGAGTAGAAGGAGGAAGGCACTCTCCAAATAATTTTTTTCATTCCACTCTATGTGCCTCAAACAATTCCTTAGGACTTATCCACTAAGTCATGAAGATAAATTTCACATGAGGAATTCCCTAACTTGATAAAATCACAGATCTCTTGTAAATCAATGTAATATTTGTATCATAGGCAGATACTTGTCATTTAAAATGATCTCTTAATTCAGGAACTTTATATTTCATTGTTGTACATAGCATCCAATGAGGAATCTCACTCTACTAAAACATTAGTTCTATACAGCACTCTATAACCTAGAGTCTCATAGTTTGAGGCATCAAAACATGAAGTGACTTACCCAGAGAGAGTCATCCAGCCAGTCCATGTCACAAACGGTATTTGAAACCATTTCATTCTAATTCAGAGCATGATCAGAATCCTCTATACTACACTGTCTTTCATATCACCATCCAGTGTAGAGTCCCAGATTGGTAGTTATGAAATTCAATTCATAGAATTGTAGGTTGAGAGCCAGAGAGTACTTTGATGATTCTCTAATCCAATCTTTTCATGTTATACATAAGGAACTAAGGTTCAGAATAACTTTATTTTTGCCAGAAGTCATACAGGTAAAAAAGTAACAGAAATAACAAAATTGAAAGAAAAATCTTGACCCTAAATTCAGTATTCTTTCCAATACAAGATTATTTGGTTGATTCTAATGAATGATTTGCGAGATTCTGAATAAACACTATAGAACAAAAAAACCTAAATTTGGAGTTAAAAGACATAAGCTCAAATCCTGACTTGGCCACTCCCTATCTGTATTACCTGGGAAAGAAGCATTTAATCTTTCAGTTCTTCAATTTGATTTTCTGCAAAATAGAGTAACTGGACCCATAGCCATGTATAAAGTTCTAGTTGAGTGCACAGGCATGCCTATGATTAGACTAGATGATCTCTAAAGCCCTTCAAATTCTAAATCAATGATGACTTGCTTTATTTCTCTTAACCTCCATTTCCATATTTTTCAAATGAAAAGGTAAGTCTCTACAGCTTTGACATTCTATGACTATGAAAAGAGCAAAGTTCAAGATACAGTGTTTAAGGCCCAATACATTGATGCTCAGGGATTTGAATATTAGAACCACACAATGAGACAGAAGGAGTTGATCAATCCTTAGAAATTTAATTTTTTCCTCCCTCAAACCAAGCTAGCTTTTATTAGTTGCTAAGAGCCTGAAGCAAAGCCCTTTTGAAGTCCAGTTATTTCCCTAAAGGTTGTGAGAGGATCAGCAAATAAAAGTACAGTGATTCAAATCTAAGAAGATAAATATTTAAATGTATGTTTGTTCTTAGCACAAGAGCCCAGAGATTCCATGATAGATGTGGCTTTTAAGCAAAAATACCATACAGATTCTGTCTTTCTAAGGAGAGTGTGGAAAATGAATAGGGCCTTAACTTTTCTATTATTTTTTTCTCTTGAAATGGACTCCTATATGACCCAAGTTAAGAAACTATTAGGTGAAGAACTAAGCAGATAAATAAAACACCATCACTCTTTTTTTTAAAATAGTGATCAAAAAAATTTTAAAGATGATTGTTAGTAACAGAGTTAAGATGAATAATAACAGATTATTTATTAAGTCTTTACCACGTACCAAGCAAGTGCTAGAAACAAATCCAAAAGAAAAGTATTTCTTGCCCTCAAAGAGCTAATATTCCAATAGGGGAAGACAACATCTATAAGAGAATAGTTACCAGGAATGGGTAAATTGAACAGAGAACTCAAAGATATGGAACACAATCACAGGTCAATTGATTGATATGTTCTTTCCAGAAATGGAAAGAATAGAAATGGTAGTTTAGATTTAATAAGACTGTTGTAAAGATAGAGAAGGGCTAAAGTTACAAAAGGACAGGGAAAAGGAAGAGGCTGTGAAGGCACACAACAAGATGACACAAGTATATGATATAAGAGAGGGATAGCATGGAATTGTTCATATATTCTGAAATCAAACTCTATACTTTTTCCATGACATTATTTTGTCTCTCCTTTCTCCTATTTCTCTATCAGTCTAACCATCCTATTTTGTTTTCTCACGCCCATTCTCTTCATGAATTTCATTTTTTTGCTAACTGGTCCCTATTCAACATCAATTGTTCATCAGGAATTTGCTTTTATTTTATTCTTTCATTGAAATGTAAATTTGACTAAATTCCTCATTTAACTCAATTAAAGATTATTTTTCATTTCTCATCTTCTAATCAAATTTTAGACTAAATTTAGTCAAGTGACATCTGGTGACATGGGCTGTTTCTGCTTTTTTCATTAGTAAATATTTCTTGGTACCTTACATGTACTGATATTTATATTACTTGCTTCATAGACTAGTTATTGTGGAATATGTTTTATGTGTCTTCAAATGCAATATATTGTTAGTGGTGTCAGGTTTTTTGTTTTTATTGACCTATAAAGACTAATAGATGGAAGTCCCAGCATAATAGATTTAATCTCAATATAAGGAAAATATCTTTTTTTAATTTATTATAATAACTTTTTATTGACAGAACCCATGCCAGGGTAATTTTTTTTTTACATTATCCCTTGCACTCACTTTTGTTCCGATTTTTCCCTTTTCTCCCTCCATCCCTTCCCTTAGATGGCAAGCAGTCCCATATATGTTGAATATGTCACAGTATATCCTAGATACAATATATGTGTGCAGAACCAAACAGTTCTCTTGTTGCACAGGGAGAAGTAGATTCAAAAGGTAAAAATAATCCGGGAAGAAAAACAAAAATGCAAACAGTTTACATTCATTTCCCAGTGTTCTTTCTTTGGGTGTAGCTGCTTCTGTCCAACATTGATCAATTGAATCTGAATTAGGTCTCTTTGTCAAAGAAATCCACTTCCGTCAGAATAATCCTCATACAGTATCATTGTTGAAGTGTATAATGATCTCCTGGTTCTGCTCATTTCATTTGGCATCAGTTCATGTAAGTCTCTCCAAGCCTCTCTGTATTCATCCTGCTGGTCATTTTTTACAGAACAATAATATTCCACATCAGTTCATGTAAGTCTCTCCAAGCCTCTCTGTATTCATCCTGCTGGTCATTTTTTACAGAACAATAATATTCCATAACATTCATGTACCACAATTTACCCAACCATTCTCCAATTGATGGGCATCCATTCATTTTCCAGTTTTTGGCCACTACAAAGAGGACTGCCACAAACATTTTGTTACATACAGGTCCCTTTCCCTTCTTTAGTATCTCCTTGGGGTATAAACCCAGTAGTAGCACTGCTGGGTCAAAGGGTATGCACAGTTTGATAACTTTTTGGGCATAATTCCAGATTGCTCTCCAGAAGGGTTGGATTTGTTCACAACTCCACCAACAATGCATCAGTGTCCCAGTTTTCCCGCATCCCCTCCAACATTCATCATTATTTTTTCCTGTTATCTTAGCCAATATGACAGGTGTGTAGTGGTATCTCAGAGTTGTCTTAATTTGCATTTCTCTGATGAATAGTGATTTGGAACACTCTTTCATATGAGTGGTAATAGTTTCAATTTCATCATCTGAAAATTGTCTGTTCATATATAAGGAAAATATCTTAATGATTATAGTTGCTCAAAAGTGGAATGTGCTTTATCAGAGTAACTTGGGCATCTTCTTCAGGTGTCTGGATGACCTCTTTTTAGAGATATTACACATGGGATTCAAAATTTAGGTAGAAGCAACACTAGATGATTTCTGAAGCTCTTTCCAAATTTGATTCTATGTTCAGATTTCAAAATTCTGGAGAATACACAAGCATAGAAAAACAAGTAAATTGAGGCTTACAGTTTTTGAATATTTTATATATCAACTCATTTTCAAAGAATATGTTTATAGAGCTAACAGTACCATTTGCAAAAGTAAAAGCATAATTATACTATTACACAATGTTATTTCTATATATTTAACTTCCTAGTAGATTTAAGATTAGCCTTTCTTGGTGCCAGCATCTGACAATTCTGATCTTTTAAGAAGTAGGAGAGAATACAATTAGTTCTTGCCAAATGGTTATATGAGAGGTTTGGGCCAGTGATCACCGAAAAGTGTCATATGACACAGAACTGTGTCACTCTGGTTTAGGTCAATGATTTTTTTTTATTTCTTAGTCTCTGTTGTATACTGTTTATTCATAGGATCATAGATTTAGGACGATGCGTCCTTTAAGATCATAGAAGTCAGTCCAATCCTTTTACTTTATAGATATAAAAATTTAGACTGACAGAATTAAAATAACTAATGCAAGATTATACAAACAGTCTTAAGACAATATTCCAGGTCCAGGAAAAGCATTAGAGAAGGAATAGAAGCATGAAGAAGCATGATTATTCAGAGAATGATGATTCTATAAAATTCACTGGAATACAAAGAAAGTAGAGAAAAATAATATGCATTTAAGATTGAAGAGGAAAGGTATTACCAAAATTTTTAAGACCTTAAAATAAATTTTGTGCTTTGAAGGCAAAATGGAGTCAATGAAGATCTTTGAATCTATTTTTGAATAAAATAATAATTTATTACCTATATCTGTGATCAAAAAATAATAAAACTACACACTAGTTTTCCTAAATCTTGCAAAGACTTTTCTTCTTTTTTTCCTTAGGAGATAATTTTTTTTATTAAGGCTTTTTGTTTTTCAAAACATATGCATGGACAATTTTTCAGTATTATCCCTTGCAAAATCTTGTGTTCCAATTTTCCCCTCCTTTCCCCATGCCCTTCCCTAGATGGCAAGTAGTCCCCCCCCCTCTCTCTCTTTCTCTCTCTTTCTCTCTCTCTCTCTTTTTTCTCTCTCTTTCTCTCTCTCTCTCTCTTTACAAATATATATATATATATATATGTATGTATAAAACATGGTAGAAATATAGGTTAAATCCAATATATGTATACATATTTATACAATTATCATGCCACACAAGAAAAATCATATCAAACCTGTAAAAAAAGAAAAAAAAAGACAAATAAAATAAAATTCAAGGAAACAACAACAAAAAGAATGAAAATGCTATGTTCTGAACCATACTCAATTCCCACAAGCCTCTTTCTGGGTGTAAATGGCTCTCTTCATTGCAAGATCATTGGAACTGGTTTGAATCATCTCATTATTGAAGACAGCCACGTCCATCAGAATTGATCATCGTATAGTCTTCTTGTTGCTGTGTATAATGATCTCATGGTTTTGCTCATTTCACTTAGCATCAGTTCATGTAAGTCTCTCCAGGCCTTTCTGAAATCATCCTGTTGGTCATTTCTTACAGAACAATAATATTCCATAGCATTCATATACCATAACTTATTCAGCATTTCTCCAATGATGGGCATACAGTAAGTTTCCAGTTTCTAGCCACTACAAAAAGGGCTGCCACAAACAGTTTTGCACATGTGGATCCCTTTCCCTCCTTTAAGATCTCTTTGAGATATAAGCCCAGTAGAAACACTGCTGGGTCAAAGGGTATGTACATTTTGATAACTTTTTTGAGTATAGTTAGAAGATGCTCTCCAGCATGGCTGGATCTGTTCACAATTCCACCAACAATTTATGAGTTGTCTCAGTTTTCCCACATCTCCTCCAACATGCATCACTATCTTTTCCTGTCATCTTAGCCAATCTGAGAGGTGTGTAGTGGTATCTCAGAGTTTTCTTAATTTGCATTTCTTTGATCAATAGTGATTTAAAGCACTTTTTCATATGACTAGAAATAGCTAATTTCTTTATCTGAAAATTGTTTGTTCATATCCTTTGACCATTCATCAATTGGAAAACGGGTTGAATTCTTATACATTTGAGTCAATTCTCTATATATTTCAGAAATGAGGCCTTTAGCAGAACCTTTGAATATAAAAATGTTTTCCCAGTTTATAGCTTCCCTTCTACTCTTGTCTGCATTAGTTTTGTTTGTATAATTTTTTTAAATTTCATATAATGAAAAGTATCTATTTTGTGGTCAATAATAATAAGACCTTTTCAAATGGACTTGGCTACTTTAGATTATGTACTTTTTTTGGTGATGGAAAAGAGAATTTTTATTGTCTTCCTTATCTGTGTTGGATTAGTCATATCTCAGTGTCATAGAATACCAAAATGTAAAGGGACCTAAAAGACCATATATTTGTCCTGTGCCAGAGTTTCAAATAACTGATAGTTATATATCATGAGAGCTTAACTTCAGTTTATTAACTTTCAGATTCAGCAGTTATAATTGAAAGAAAAAAAGGAGGAGCAGAGAAAACAGATTTTGCCAGCTCTATTGAGACACTGAGTTAAAACTTGGCATGGAATCTCTCAACTATGTTGAATCTTGGTCATGTCAATGTGGACTAGATTAGTGTGAGAGAATATGACTATTGGCTATTCACAATTATCCAGCAACATGGGTATGTTCTTTCATGTGTCCTTTGTAGTTAATTGACTATTTGTAATACTCGAAATGACCTGGCCATTAAAAGAAAAGAAGGAAGAGGAAGAGGAAAAGGATGAAGAAGAAAGAAAAAGAAAAAGAGGAAGCAGAAGATCATGATAATGATGATGATAATGATGGCAACTCCCATGATATGACAGAGAAAGTATAGAGAGATAGCCAGGTAAACACACAGGATAATGAGAATAATGGGGGAGAAGAAGAAAGCATTATTGTTCCTCATGAGTAAACTGCCAGACCCTTGGATATTATACTTCTTGACTGTCAAATAACTGGGCCACTCTGCAAAATTAATGGGCTTGTTACAAGTCCACAGAGTGTGACTGATTTGAATCATACAGAATCATAGATTTAATTATAAGGGGCTTAGAGACTATTTAGTGATCCTTACCCACTCTTATAATAACCAAAACAATTAATAAACACTTCCCACAATGCAGATCACTGCCCTCAAAAGATTAGCAATAATAGAGTTTTGTGGAGGAAAGATCAAAAGTCAATCAATCAATTAGCATTATTCAGCATCTGTCATCTTCCCAGGTATTATGCTAAAAGCTGAGGATATAAAGATAAAAGTAGAAAAAATAATTCCCTTTGAGGAATTTATATTCAATCAGGAATACATATATACATATATAATTTATATTTATATATACATATATTCATGCATAAATGCATAAATGTATGTAAACATTTGTGTGTGTATATTGTGTGTACATATATATTAATAGAAGGTAATTTTTGGAGAAAGAGAAGTAGTAGTTGATATGGGGAGTAGGAATTATGTCATGGAGAAGGGGGCACTTGAAATGAGACTTGCGAAGAGCCAGGAATGATTCTTAGACATAGAAATTGGAGATGAAACTGTACTGCCAGTGAGAAATAATGGTCATTTTTTAGCTGAACGATAAAGTATATGGACATGTTTTATAAGGCTAGAAAATTTAGATTAAGGGTAAATTATAAAGACTTTAAATGACAAAAAGAAGGGTCTATATTTGATCATAGTACTAATAGGGAGCCTATGACTTATCTAAGCAGATAATTTATATGAACTGAGGTGAATTTTACATTTTTTAATGGTGTCAGGAGTATGGAAAATGATTAAAGAGGAGAGAGAGACAGAGAGAGAGAGAGAGAAACAGAGACAGAGACAGAGACAGAGACGTGAAATTAGAGATTAATTCAGTTCTAAGCAAGAGGGTATTTGGTCTGGATTGGGTTGTTGGCTTGATTTAAAAAAGGGAATTAATGCAAGAGAAATAGAAAGGAGATTTGGAAACTAATTGGGTATGTGAGGTAAAGGACAATTAAGGACTAAGGACAATACTAAGATTGTGAAACTGAGTAAATAAAAGGATGTTGATAAACTTTGAATAAACAGGAAAGTGCAAATAAGGTAGGTTTAAGGAGAAAATATAATCTGTTTTCTCTTAAAAATATTGGCTATCAAATTCTGCTCAATGTACACTGTAGTAGAGGGTATTCTTGCACTAATATGTGTGTATACATATCTGTGTAGTTACACATATTTATACATAAATATAAATACATATATATATTGCTTTGTATTACTGTGTGTATACACATACAAACCTAATTTAGCCATTGATGGCCACATAAATTAATCAATTAATTAATTAATTTTGAATTTAAGTAATAAAACAAGCGTTTCCCTAAAAATAGTAATTTTTAAAAAGATGATTGAACATGAAACTTCAAATCCATTATATTCAATTTGATGTTTGCTAACTTTATTAGAAGTTACCATGTATTTTTTCTTCCCTTCCACCCAACCTAGCGATAACTACCATCAGACACAAATATGTACATATGGTTGCATGTCTCTATATTTTATTCATATGAATATGTATGTATACATATACACACATAGATGTAAAATCATTCTCTACATCTTTTTTTTTTCCTAAGATCATTGAGGTTATCCTTTCATAGTGCAATAAATAATATTCTATCATGGTAACATACCACAATCTGTTCACTGAAGTAGTATCCCATTTTTTCTACATCCCTTCTAACATCTGTCACTTCCCCTTAATTATTTTACATAACCTAGTAAGCACAAATTGATATTTCAAGGTTGTTTTAATTTTCATTTATCTAATCAATAATAGTGTAGAACATTTTTATATGACTGTAAATTGTTTTGATTTCTTCATTAGAACCTACCTGTTTGAGTCTTTTGACAATTTATTAATTGGGAAATGAGCTACATTTTTATAGATTTTGCAAAGTGCTTCATATATTTGAGATATGACATTCTTATCTGAAAGGACCACATCTTTAAAAAGCAATTGACCAACATCCTTCAAACTCATGCTGATATAGAAAAAGCATTTATATTAAACATATTCTTTATCTACTATAATAATAATTAATAAAGGACAAGAAAGAATTCTAACTCAAATGAAATCTCTCTGACTTTCCTTGAATGGCCAATACTAGCCTAAGCTCCTCTTGCTTATTATTTTTATTTTTGGTGGCTCAGAATAAACATAAATAGCAATATTCTTTTCTGGCAGGAAAATCTTAGGGATTTCCCTTCCTGGATTGATTATTTTGTGATGACAAACTAAAACATCTTTTGTGTCACTTTTTACCTAACCCCTTAGCACTGAATGGACATTGCCTTAGACAAACTATGACCTGGGAAAAACCTTAGTTTAAAAAATGCCCCAAGTCACCAGCTATGTCCTGAACCTTCATCACTCACCTTAACTCTTTTCTTATTACTGGATTCTGAAGACTTTGGAGGAGAGAATGAAGCTGATGGCTTTTTACAACTTAAATCTAATAAGACATAACTCTTGTGATGTCCTTTGTCCTCTTCAGGAGAAAAGGACAAACAACAACTTCAATTTCCTCAAATGAAAAAAAAAATCAATATAGCATCTGTTTATGGTTGTAAAGGGGATCAAAATAAGGAAATATTTATAAAATCACTTAGCTTAGTGCCTGATACATAGTAGAAAGCACATGCTTATTATTCTTTATAGGATATATAGGTGAATTTTCTATTTGCAGTCAACTTACAATGTTAATGTAATTTTTTTCATCAAAAGAAGAGGAGCAAAATTAAGGATCCTAGTTTAGACCAGGTGGGAATTTGGAAACCAGGATTCCAAGTGTGATGTTCAAAATGGCCAATTACCATGTAATCCTAGAGAAATAAAGGTGCCTGGATCCCAAGCCAAAGACGGACTTTGAATTTGAAACTTGGAACTCTGCTATATAGAAACTGAATTAAGCTCAGAACATAATCCTCCTTATTCTTTCAGAGTATAAAGTGGAAAGATTTTGCCTTTGTGTTTTGGAGGATAAGTTGACACATTCATGATCATACCTTGGAAGTAAA
The DNA here is from genome assembly GCF_902635505.1 of Sarcophilus harrisii. Classification (NCBI taxonomy): domain Eukaryota; kingdom Metazoa; phylum Chordata; class Mammalia; order Dasyuromorphia; family Dasyuridae; genus Sarcophilus; species Sarcophilus harrisii. Next base: position 602,782,455 of record NC_045427.1, read on the forward strand.
TAAAGCAAAAACAAATTTAGAGAAGTTTCTGGAAAGATGGCAGCACAGGTCAGAAAACCTTTATCTTTCCAAATTTCCTCCACAGAAAAACACAGAACATTGCTTCAGAGACAATATAAAACAGCAAAAATAGACAAAAGTCAAGTTAAGACAGTTCTTCTAAAATAACCTAAGAAGACCATTGGAAAGAGGTAACTTCCAGGGAAGATCTTCAGCTGGAGAGATAGAAAAAACACCTTCAGACTCACTTTGCAGAATCCACAAAAAACAGGCCCTGGGGACAGCTGGGTTGAGTGGCAGCCTCAGGCTTACAGTGTGGGTATCTGAATTCTGAGCAGGAGTTTGAAGAACCTTTCCTTGTTGGAGAGATGCCAATCACAGGTCTGCCAACCAGACATGTTCTGGTCTCAGCTGCCTGCTGAAGGGAAAAAAGGAAATAATCCACACCTGGTAAGTACAGTAACAAAGGGATGGGAACCCTGCTAGCCATGGGCACCTTCAGATAAGCAGAGTTCCTAGTTTCAGCCCTAGGGGAAAAAAGGACAACTGGTTTACAGCAACCAGAGAGACTACAGGAAGTAAAATCATTTGTGGGACAGACAGCATGACTAGGACTCTAACCTTGATATAGGAATTGAGAGGAAAGTCCAAAGTTGAGCCCCAAAACATACTATAGAAAATAACAGTAAGAAGGACCCAATGTTTGGGACATAATTCCTGGTACCTCAGGACATAACTTTGAGCACACCAATAGCTGCTAAAAATAAAATAAAACACAAAATAAATGAATGAAAAAGAGCAACCAAATAAGTAAGAACCCAATCATAATTATCATGGGGAAAGAGAAGATCAGAGTTCATATTCAGAGGAAGATAATGGAACAAGAAGCCACTCCTTTTTATGAGAAAATGTGAATGGTCCCAAGTACAAAAAGATTGCTTAGAACTTAAAAAAGGGCTTTGATAAGCAAATAAGAAAAGTTGAGGAAAAACTAGAAAAAAGCGAGAACAATCCAAGAAAATCAAAAAACATTATGAAAAGAAAGTCAACAAACTTGAAACAAAGAACCAAAAACTTAAAGAAATAATTCTTTAACAACTAGAATTGGGTGAAGAGAAGCTAATGACATTCTGAGACACAAAGAAATAATTTTTAAAAATCAAAAGAATGAAAAACAGAAGAGAATGTGAAATGTTTCATCAGAAAAAGTATTGATCCAGAGAAGAGATCAAAGAGAAATAATATAAGAATAATTAAACTGCCTGAAAATTGTGATTTAAAAAAATCTTGATACAATATTACAAGAAATTATCAAAAAATGCCCTAAGTTCTAGAACAAAGAAAAAAATCCATCAATCATTACTTGAAAGAGATCATAAAAAGAACACTTACATGAATAACATAGCCAAGTTTCAAAGCTTCCAGATTAAAGGGAAAATATTGGAAGCAATAGCAACAACAATTACAATAAGAACAATGATAAAAAATTACACAAGACTTACCAGCTATTACATTGAAGGACCATGAGTTTTGGAATATTACATTTTCAACATCCATGGTCCTTCAGTGTACAGCAATAGAGCCAGACTACAACCAAGCATAATTTACCTGGCAAAGTTAAATATAATCCTGAATGGAAAATAAATGGATGGGAGCCATTACATAGTGCAGCAGAAAGAACACCAGGCTGCATGGCCAAGATGGTAACTTCATGAAGGATCAGACAGTAAAGTTCAAGGAAGTTTTCTAGATTTTGACCAAACAGGGGATAGAAGAATCTTATAAAGCCAGTGTGGAAATGTGATATGAGTCTTGGGTCAGAACCCTACCAATGCTGAGGTGTTCAAGGTCTTTGGGAAACCTAAGAGTGATTAAATGAATGTGAAGGTGCTGGATTTGAAACATCTTCTGCCAAAGCTTCAATCTGTAGCACCATGGGCACATATAAACCAAGGCACACATAGACACAATGTAGAGGCACTTTGGGTGTTTGATAAGGAATGGAACAGTACAGTCATGGGGGATGAAATCCCATATATCCTTATCACCACACATCACTCACTCATCATGAGAAGATGACAGAAGAAGAAGTGCAAGTGGTAGTGGTAGGACATAAGGGCAGCAAATGTATCAATTATGAAGAGCTAGTCCAGATGGTACAGTCTAACTATTCTTATATTATTTCTCCTTGATCTGTGAATTGGATAAATTCACCCACCAAATGGAAACAGATAGTAGATTAAAAATTTGGACTCAACAATATTTTGTTTTCAGGAAATGTTTGTTATAAAAAATAAACACAAATATAAAATAAAGATCAGGAGCCAAAATTATCATCTAAAAAAGCATGGGTAATAAGGGGTAATAATTATGATCTCAGAGAAACTTTAAAGCCCAAATAAACAAAAGATAAAAATAGGGAAACTATACTATATGTCAGTCATATTAATCCATATTGTTTTAGAATACTTAAAATAGCTAGATAGTATAAAGTTGGAATATTACTGTGGTATAAGAAATGATGAATTGATAGATTTAGACAAATATGGCAAGATTTGGGCTTATGAAATACGGAAGATATTATTCATTTTCAGAGAAACAGAGGACAAGTGGAAATGAGCATAGTCTAGTCTTATATATATGAATATGAATATATAGATATATGAAAATATGTATACAATTATAGATATTTATGTATATGTATATATACATGTCTACATGTGTTTATATATATATAGCAATATCAATAAAACAAGAGAAGGAAATTAAAGGCATTAAAATCATCAACAAGAACATAAAACCATCCCTATTTACTAAGACACATGGTGGTTTATTTTAAAATCCAAAAGAAGCAGCAAAGTTACTATTAAGACAATTATAGCTTCAACAAAGTTGCATTCTACAAAATAAACTATTAAAAATCAATAGCTTGTCTATATAATTTAAAAATTCACAAAGTAATAATAGAAAGGGATATCCAATAAAAACATTTAAAGTGCATATTATATTTGGGCATCAATTTACCAAAGTCTACAAAATATTTGTATAGATTAAATTACAAGTGTCCCTTAAAGAAATAAAGTACAATTTAAAGATCTGGGGAAATGTTCAGTAATGATGGCTGAAGTATCCCAATATAATAAAAATGACAATATTATCAAAGTTAATTAACTTTTGATGCTATTCCAATCAAACCATCAAAGAGATAGTTCATAGAACTTAATAAAACTTAATAAAACTCAATTGGAACAATAAAACATTTAATATGTTAAGGGAAGTAATGAGGAGGGAGGTAGAGATGAAGAAAATAACATATCTATACCTCAAATCTTCTTATAACACAACATTCATCAGGGATCAACTGGGCATGTTTAGCCTAAATAAAAGAAGACTCAGGTAAATCATGATAACTACCTTCAAGCATTTGAAAGACTGCAATGTGATTGAGAACTTTTCCAGCCCCAGCAAGCAAAACTAGAAAAAACACATGGGAGTTACAAAGAAGTAAATTGAAAATTAATGTCCTAACAACTAGAACTTTCCCTAAGTGGAATGATCCAATTAGAGAGGCACTGGGATCCAACTAACCTCCTTGAAGGTCTTCAAGAAGACTGCAACATGTAAACTCCATAATTGTAGGTTCCTTTTGTGTATAGACTAGATTAGATAGTGAATAAGTTTCCTTACTATTCTCAAATTATATTATTCTATGGACTTGATAAATATATCTACCCTTTCTTCTAAATTGTGGCTTGTAAAAACTCATACCTTTCCAATAAACAAAGCATTCGAGACAATGTCATTTTTTTTAATCAGCAAAGAGTAAGGCTCATCGAAAGTATAGAGTCAATTAGGAAGAAATAGCTGAGATGAGTGATTGTAGGCCTCATGTACTTAACTGAATTTAATGGTACCTCCTAATGCTCCTGATCCTATTTGGAAAATTGTCCTCTTCATAACCAGTTGCTTTCCAAAAGGATGACAGTAAATATTTGCCATGTCTGTGTTTTAGGGTTTGATAGAGATCACCAACTTGAAAAACAAAGGACTGATATTTAAGAATACTTTTAAGGGCAAGCAAATTTCTACATCAATTGATGTGCCTGGTCCTTTTACAGCATACTGGAAAACTATGATATAATGTGATGGAAGATTTTATAGAGGTATTTTCTTCCACAAAGGATCCCTTTGGGATTCTTTTCAGCATTGAATGTATAGTTTTCAATCTTTGGAATTGAGCCCATAGTCACATCTTTCTAATGCTCCCCCTTTTCCTCTTCTTTTTTCATTTCCCAAGTTGGCTATTTTCCTAAATTTCAAAATCTATCAAAAATCATTCAGCAAGATGAAATCATCTCTGAAATTCACTTTTCCTTAGCACACCCTTCCCCAGGGACCCTCTCTGCCTCAGGTTGGACAATATGGAGGGTAACATTGGAGAGCTCCTTCCATGTATTCCACCATCTAGGTACCCAATGGATTAATTTTATCATTCCTCACCCATATGCTTGCCTTAACTTACATTCTTTAAAAATTCATCTTTCTGCAAGATGAAATGAACTTAAACTCTGAACTTCTGAGAGCATTTCCCATGCCAGCTACAAGTCTATTCGTTACCCTAAACAAGATTACTTTTCATTCTTCCATTTTCAGTTTCTTTTTATTCTCCATTGGGGTTAGGTGACCTGGAATCAGGAAGATTCATCTTCCTGAATTCAAATTTGACTTCAGATACTTATAACTATGTGACTGTGACACTATGCATCTAACTTAAAACTATTTGTCTCAGTTTCCTCATCTATAAAAAGGGCTGGAGAATGAAATGGCAAACTACTCCAGTATCTTTGGTAAGAAAACCCCAGAAAAGATCACAAAATATTAGACATGACTGAAAAAGAACTATAATTTATCTCATTATCTTGTGAAGTCCCTGATAGCATGGTCTATTTACCTTGCTTTGGATCCCCAGCAATTAGCACAATCGCTGGCACATAGGATGTGCCATATAGAATATGCCACATAGGATGTGTTTAATAAATGCCTCTGATTCTGATTCTTTCACTGTATAATGAGATTCAGTAAAATCGAAAACATTTAATAAGGACCTATAATGTGCAAAATATTGTGAGGGGCCTGATAGATAAAGATAAAATCAGATAGTCTCTGTATTGGGGGAACTTTCAATTTAGTTAAAAAAAAATAAAGATATGTCAAGAAATAACCAAAAAAACTGTTACAGACAATAAGTTAAGCTCTTTACTAGTATTGTCTCATTTGATCCTCAGAAGAACACTGGCCATGATTATTTCCATTTTTCAGATGAAATTGTCTCAAGCTGAATTTGAATTCAGATCTTCCTGATTCTAAGCCCAGCATTCTATCCACTGTTATCACCTACTTACCCCTAGTAGAAAGGAAAGGACTTTGTGTCATGTTATGAGAAAAAAAAATCTATGTTTTGGCATTATAGAAGATTCACACATTGAATCATAGATGTATAGTCAGAAGTGAAATTGGAAGTCATTTGACCTAACCTTCTCATTTTACAGACTGGGAATCTGAAATAAAGGGGTGTAAGTGTTTTGCTTAAGGTCACACAGGAATCAAACACCAGAACTAAAATTCGAACTAATATCCTCTGACCTTAGATGCTCTGCATCATGTGGCCTTGTTCATGCTAAACTAAAGTTTAGGAAAGATAATAATATAATTTTGCTCAATAAGCAGGATAGACAGCCAGCTTCAGAATGATCATTGTCATTTACATAGTGCTTTAAAGTTTATAATGCCCTATATTTACGCTATTTATTTGATCTTCACAACAACCTGTGAGGTAGGTGCTAGTACTTATTATCAAGCATTTTATGTATGTGAGAACTGAAACAGTTTGTACAATTTGCTCAGAGTCACACATTTAGTGTCTGAGGTGGAATTTGAACTTCTCTGAGTTCAAAGTTAAGTCAATTCTTAATTCCAAGATTAGCACTCTACCACATCACCTAGTACCTTTAAAACCAGGAAGTCTATAGGTTCACATGCCACCTCTGACATACTGGCTGGGTAATTCAAAATTTAATCTCTTAAAGCTCCAAAATTTAAATCTCAGATTGTGTATTGCAAAGAAATTATTCATCTTCATTCAGGCCAATTCCAATGGTTTTGTGATAAAGAGAGCCATCTGCACCCAAAGAGAGGACTGTGGGAAGTGAGTGTGGATCACAACATAGTATTTTCACTGTTTTTGTTATTGTTTGCTTTCATTTTGTTTTCTTTCTCATTTTTTCCTTTTAGATTTGATTTTTCTTATGCAGCATGATAATTCAGAAATATGTATAGAAGAATTGGACATGTTTAACATATATTGAGTTACTTACCATCTAGGGGATGGGAGGAAGGGAGGGAAAAATTTGGAACACCAGGTTTTGCAGTTGTGAATGTTGAAGATTATCTATGCTTGTGTTTTGAAAATAAAAAAAGCTTTTATAAAAAATAAAAAAATTTGTAAGAATCAAAAAAAAAGAAAGTATTGATGTTCACTTTCAGAGTTCTTTCATCTTAAAAAATTTTTTTTAATAACAACGAAATGTCAGGTCCAATTGCTCCAGTACATTACAAATAAGGAACATGCAAAGATTTGCGTGGCTTGACATGCCAAGAAATTAGTACAACCAGAAGAATAATGTACATGATGTCTATAATGTAAATGAAAACAACAGCAAAAATTCCAAGTCTGAATAATTATAATAGCCAATAGCTCCCAAGAAATAAATAATAAATCATAATATTCTCCTTTTGGTAAAGATATGGGAAATTTGGTTGCTTGATTGCTTGGTTTGTTGATTGGTTGTTGTCCTTTGTGCTTAAAGAGATTCAAAATGACATCACTAGACCAAGGTCAAGGCACAGTGTGTCCAATTGTAGCTGCTCAGACCAGTACAAACTTAGAAGGCTCTGATACGGATTCGATTCAATGATCAGTTCACATAAACATTTAGAGTGGAGATATCTCAAAAATTTGCACATCTCATGTTTCTTTTGAGCTAATAAAATTCTGCCCTGCTCATAGAGCACAGTGCCTTCTTTAATGCGGGTGTACCATGCTTAACTGTCTGGTGCCAGTGTCTCCCATATCTCACAAGCAATTCCAAATCCTTCAGAGAGCTCTTGAGAGTATTCTTGTATCACTTCTTGTGAGCTCTCCATAAAATTGTCTTCTAGGAAAACATATGTTTGACATTCAAGCAGTCCATCAGAATTGCACTGTCTGCAGTAGCGTTTGAATGCTTGACAATTCAGCCTGAGAAAGAACTGCTTCACTCCAATGGTGCCTGAGAGAGTGCAAAACTATCATCCATTACCCAGAACCCATGCAGGCATGCCATGGTGAAACTGACATACTTTATTGATAAATTCTTTCAAGCAACCAAAGTTTGCCATCATCTTCTACAAGCCCTCATGACTGACACAATAAAAGACCTTGGTCAATTTGTGAACATTGTATACAGACCTCTGCTCTACTCCTGTCAAATATTCTAGAGTTGGCAGTTAATAAATGCCATGTCTACTCTTCCTCAGTTATTTCTAAAAGCACACTAGTTCTCAAATAAATTATTATCCTCCCAGTGAAGTATCAACCTATTAAGGACTATGGCAAGAATCTTGTTGGCAATGATTGAGAGAACCCCACTGTAATTGTCACAGGACAATCTATTTCCTTTACCTTTATGGACACAGAAAATATCATTGAATTAGTGAGGGGCAATCTCTTGCTGTATACATGAAAAATTTCAGTCAGCTTTTTGCTTTCTAACTTATAAATATTATCTGGATAAGAATCAGCACCACCCATTTTGCCACATGAGAGGAATTTAATCACATTCAAAACCTCTTTTTCATTTGGAAGTTCAGCTGCATAAGGATCGATATCAAACTGAAGTATATTATAATCAGTGGCTTCAACATTGCTTGACGATGGTCTCTTGAGAACATCATGGAAGGTTTCAGTCCATCTTTTCAGGATCATGCTCTTATATCTGATCAGTGTGACTATCAGCACTGAGAAACTGATTAACTGAGATGTACCAAAGGGCTTTGGCCTATAAATGTTCACCAGGGCATTGTTTAAAAAAATGCTTCAGATTGTTGTTATCAGTGTAAAACTGAATTTTATCTGCTTTCTTACTGAGCCAAGAATCCTGCTACTTTCTATGCTTTACTTGCACTTTACTTTTGATAAACAGAAATGCTGCCTTTTTAGAGAAATATGAACTATCTTGCTAGCAAAATCCATGAAGTTCACAATTTTTATTCAGTACCTTCTGAATTTTCCTACTCTCTTTGTCAAACCAGTCTTGATGTTTGTTAGTGCTCTGTGTCCCAGATGAGTAAATTCAGTGCTCCACACCAAATCTCTGAAAGCTGTTCACTCCATTTCTTCTTCACTGTTACTAAATATGTGCTGGCTCAGCTTTCCCTCCAGTTAGCAACAAGTCATGTGTCTGTTGACAAATATGTCTTCTGGTATTATCTTATTTGGGGGCTGCTGCTTTTGTTGAATGTAAATATTTAAGTCAGAGAGGATAAGTCTATGATCACTCCAGCATTCTGCACCACATCGTGTTCATCACTCTCACATTCTTTCTGTTTTCCTTGCAGTGAGTGGCATAGGCTACTAAATGCCAATATTTGCTTCATTGTTACATTTAGATAAATAGAAGGCAATCTTGATGATGAGATGCCTAAGTCTTCAGTAGTAAGTGAACATTGCCGATATCGTTTCCAAGTCCATTCCTACCAAGGATTCTGCCATGTCTGATAGTCTGTGCCTGCTCTAACATTAACATTACCAAGATTACAAGCTTGTTCTATTTTGGCACATTACTGATGAGGGTGTTCATAAATTTTTTCCATTGATCTCATCAGGGTTCTTCACAGACTATCAGACATGGCAGAAAATCCAAATGTTAACCAAAGTTAAGACTCTTCTCTGATATTGAATATATCTTCTTGATAAAAGTCAAGTGAATACTAATTCAGTGATACTACATTTTTATATATTACCAATAAAATCTAGCAGCAAGAGATACAAAGAGAAATTCCATTTAAATGGAATCAACTAATAAATGGTTGATAATATAAAATATTTGGGAGTCTACTTGCCAAAGTCAGGAACTATATCAATACAACTACAAAACACATTCTCCTAAAGGCAGATCTAATTAATTGAAAATATATCAAGTGCTCATGGTTAGGCCAAACAAATAAAACAAAAATGACAGTACTAAAGAAATACTACTTATTTAGTCCCATACCAATCAAACTCTCAAGAAATGATAGATATTACAGATCTAGAAAAAATAATAACAAAGTTCATCTGGAAGAACAAAAGGTCAAGAATTTCAAGGGAATTAATGAAAAAAAAAATTGCCAATGAAGATGGCCTAGCAGTGCCAGATATAAAATTATATTATGAAGCAGTGGTCATCAAAACCATTTAATACTGGCTAAGAAATAGAGTAGTGAATCAGTGGAATAGGTTATGTTTACAGGACAAAATAGTTAATTACTATAGCAATCTAATGTTTGACAAACCCAAAGACCCCAGCTTTTGGGATAAGAACTCACTATTTGACAAAAACTGCTAGGAAAATTGGAAACTAGTATGGCAGAAACTAGGCATTGACCCACACTTAACACTACATACCAAAATAAGGTCCAGACTAGAAAAACATAGGATGGTTTACCATTCAGATTTATGGAGAAGGAAGAAATTTGTGACCAAAGAAGAACTAGGACTCATTATTGAACACCAAATAGATAATTTTGATTATATTAAATTGAAAAGTTTTTATACAAACAAAACTAATGCAGACAAGATCAGAAGGGAATCAATAAATTGGGAAAACTTGTTTTTTTTACATTTAAGGGTTCTGATAAAGACATCATTTCTAAAATATATAGAGAACTGACTCAAATTTATAAGAATTCAACCCATTTTGCAACTGATAAATGGTTAAAGGATATGAACAGACCATTTTCAGATGAAGAAATTAAAAGCATTTCTAGTCATATGAAAAGGGGGTCTAAATCACTATTGATCAGAGAAATGCAAATTAAGACAATTCTAAGATACCACTACATACCTCTCAGATTGGCTAAGATGACAGGAAAAGATAATGACAAATGTCACAGGGAATGTGGGAAAATTTGGGACACTAATACATTGTTGGTGGAATTATAAACAGATCCAACCATTCTGGAGAGCAATTTGGAACTATGCCCAAAGAGTTATCAAACTGTGCATACCCTTTGACCCAACAATGTTTCCCAGATGAAACCTGGGCCTGTATCCCAAAGAGGAGGGAAAGAATGTGCAAAAATGTTTCTGGCAGCTCTTTTTATACTGGCAAGAAACTGGAAACTGAGTGGGTGCCCATCAGTTTGAGAATGGCTGAATAAGTTGTAGAATATAAATGTTATGGAATATTATTGTTTTATAAGAAATGGTCCCCAGCATTCTCTGGCCCCTGCACACTGACCCACAACTTCTCTCTAGACTGGGACCCCTGCATACTCCTTCATGGGACTCTACATGTGTAAAGAATGTGGCTTAAGGAAGATCCACCACTGCCCTTAGCCAGTGCTACCTGGTAGTGGTCCCTATTTCAGAGGGGTTTGGAGAGACTTACATGAACTGATGCTAAGTGAAATGTGCAGAACCAAGGAGATCTTTGTACATGGCAATGGCAAAATTATACAATGAGCAATCCTGATGGATGTGGTTCTTCTCAACGATGAGATATTTCAGACCAGTTCCAATAATCTTGTGATGATGAAAGCCAGTTACACCCAGAGAGAGGTCTGTGGGAACTGAAAGGAATCACAACATATCATTTTCACTTATTTTGTTGTTTGCTTGAATTGTATTTTCTTTTTCATTGTTTTTCTTTTTTGATCTGATTTTTCTTATACCACAGGATAATTGTATAAATATATATGCCTAGATTGAATCTACATATATTTTTACCATGTTGAACATATTTTAGATTTCTTGCCATCTAGAGAGGGGTGAGAGGAAGTGGGAAAAAATTGGAATACAAGGTTTTGCAAGGGTCAGTGTTGAAAAATTATCCTTGAATATATTTTGAAAATAAAAAGCTTCAATAACAACAATCTAAATTAAAAAAAAGTTAAACCCACTCTGTTATGAACCCAGAATTTTGGTTTGGAGCCACAATTCACACCTGCATAGATGACCAGATTTAATCTATGACGTTTTTAATTATTGCCTTTCCATTTTGCATGCTATTGCAATTATACTCTTGAAGATAATTTTACCTTTGGTTGCCAGAATTAAAACAAAACAAAATTTGAGAAACTAAAGTATATGTTTAGGGTCCAAATAAAGCTGGAAACCTAAGACTAGAAAAAAGATACTTGCAAAAATGACTAATATGCAAATTGGCAAGACAAGAGAGTTTAAGAAGTCAGTGGCACATGAAAGCAATTAGAACCCCAACTCTCTCCAAGAATTCCACAATCTCCAAGAAATTATGCACATTAGTTTACAATGAGTAGTGTGAATGTCATTTTATAGATAAAGACAAAAATGAATCAATAACAAGGAAGGGAACCAGGAATAGGAAAAAACTATTTTAGGCACTGCACTCTATTATATTGTTAGTCTGAAAGTTTCATAGCATCTGAAACTTTATTAACTCTTCTATAGAGTCACACATGATCTAAATTCTATTATCACCTAGCAAAAACATGGATAGGTATGAACCAAAGTAACAAGATGAAATTTGTATTGACTGTTTTTCTACTTGTTACCAGAATGAAAGAACACAGATAAGGTAATGCTCATCAACCCATATGGAATAGAAGAAAAACTCTGAAATCAAGAGATCTGGGTTATAGTCTGACCCTTACCAATAATCCAGCCATGTGGTCTGAAACAGGTTTCTCACCTTAAGGGGTTTCCATTTTTTCATCTATAAAATGAATATGATAGAATGAATAATATAATCTTTAAGACCTCTACCAACTCCAAGATCTTAGATTCTACTATGCAACTCTGTCTGTTCTGAAAACTCCACTATACATAACTACATCTGTTCTGTCCAAGTATTTATTTCTTTCCCCTCTTTCCAATGGCAGAGGAATGAATAAGTTTTTGGTTTTGATATCCAAATACTTCCATTCTACTGTGCATGGTGGGAGATCTTTAAAGACAATGAAGATTTTCATGTCTAAGTTTTCAGTTTCTCTATGAAGAGTATATGATTACTGATAAATGCTGGACAGAAGCAGCTACACCCAAAGAAAGAACACTGGGAAATGAATGTAAACTGTTTGCATTTTTGTTTTTCTTCCCGGGTTATTTTTACCTTCTGAATCCAACTCTTCCTGTGCAACAAGAGAATTGTTTGGTTCTGCACACATATATTTGTATGTCGGAACAGAAGTGAGTACAAGGGATAATGTTGTAAAAAAATTACCCAGGCACGGGTTCTGTCAATAAAAAGTTATAATTATTTTTTTAAAAAAGAGTATATGATTATTAACTATGGTAGGTGATCTCAAAGGTACTCTTTGCCAAAACCTACCCTTTGCTCCTGCAGAGTATCTGCACCTCAAAACACCAAATGCATAATAGTTATCAATTAGGGTAGTCTACTCTTTCTGGCATTTCATGACACCCCTCTTGATCCTTCTTGATTCTTCTCTTATCTCCTCCTCATTCTCCTTTGATGGACCTTTATCCACCTCTTCCCACTAACTATAGGTATTCCTTAAGACTCACTTTAGGCCATCTTCTGTTCTGTTCTGTGTCCATCTAGTCTATCATAAATGCTGTTCTAATCAACTCCCATGAGTTCATTTGTCATCTCTAAATTTTTGACTCCTAGATCAATATAGTCAATTCAAGTGTTGATTCCTTCCTATGGCTTTCCCTTATCTCTCTAACTAAAAGCATGACCAACTGCCATTTATATTATTTTAAAATCTGACAGGCATCTCAAATTAAAAAACACAATTGGAAACTGAATGGATGCCCAACAGTTGGGGAACAACTGAATAAATTATGGTATATGAATGTCACAATGTCACAGAATGATATTTTTCAATAAGAAATGATCAGCAGGATGATTTCAGAAAGGCCTAGACTCGCAGGGGTCCTCAAACTTTTTAAATAGGGGGTCAGTTCACTGTCCCTCAGACTGTTGAAGGGCCAGACTATAGTAAAAACAAAAACTTTGTTTTGTAGGCCTTTAAATAAAGAAACTTCATAGCCCTGGGTGAGAGGGATAATCGTCCTCAGCTGCCGCATCTGGCCCATGGGCCATAGTTTGAGGGGACCCCTGGCCCTAAAGAGAGATGTCTATGAACCAATGCTAAGTGAAGTAGAATCAAGAGAACATTGTACACAGCAACAGTATTACGTAATGATCAACTCTGATGGACGTAGCTCTTTTCAACAATGAGATGATTCAGTAATTTCAATAAACTTGTAATGGAGAGAGTCATCTTCATCCAGAAAGGGGACTGTGGGGACTGAATGTGCATCACAACACAATATTTTCATCATTTTTGTTGTTGTTTGCTTGCTTGCTGTTTTTCTCTTTCTTGTATCTTTTCTTTCTGATCTGATTTTGTGTGTGTGTAGCATGATAAATGTGGAAGTTCATATAGAAGAATTACACATGTTTAACACGTATTGGATTATTCACTGTCTAAAGAAGGAGGATGGAAGAAGCAAGAGAGAAAAATTTGGAACACAAAATTTTTCGGTGGTGAATGTTGAAAACTATCTTTGCATTTGGAAATAAAAATCTATTATTAAAAATAAATTTTAAAAAATTTGTTCAAAACAGAACTCAACTTCTTTCTCCTCAAATCCTTCTTCCCAATTATTTCTTTATTCTCAAGAGTATCACCTGGTTCTACAACTTTGACATCATCCTCAAATTCACTCTAACTCACCTAAACATCTAATTCATTGCTAAATTTGTCATTTCTACCTCCATAACAACTCTCATTTATCTCCCTTTCTCTCCATCAGCATGTCTCACTATGCAAAGAGCCTTCTAACTGGACTTTGTATATCAAATTTTTCCTCATTCCATCTCAATCTCCACATGGTTGACAAAATGGTAATCCTAAAGCATATCTATGCCCATGTTACATCCAAACCAAATAAACTCCAGTGACTCCTTATTACCTCTAGGGATAAATATAAACATATCTATCTTGAATTTAAAACGTTTTTTACAATATAACTTATTCCTACCCTTCCAATCTTCTTACATAATGTTATTCTTCATGTACTCTGTGGTTCAGCCAATATTTCTATGTCTCTGTACAAAACATTCCCTCATGGCTAAAAGGATCTTTATTCTTACTTAAGACTAGTAGAGTCCCTGGATTCATTCAACATTTGGCTCATATTTTAGGATTGCATTTTCAGAAGATGTCAGAGTAGATCAGAAATTTTCATACCTTCCAAATTTCCTTGACAAATGGACAGGATATTCACACAAAATGAACAGAGAGCATCAAAATAAATGAATAGGATTTCCTCATCTTCTAAGATGCTAATGTCATCCTCCTAAAAATTTTCTCCCAGTTACTCTGTACATGTCTTTATTACACATGTTGTCTCTTAATTAGAATATAAATATCTTAAAGTATGGGATTGTTTTTGCTTTAGCAATTTTCACATTTTCTGACACTTGTTATGAGCTTAATAAATGTTTGTTGGTTGATTAATTTATTGATGTGGAAAGTAGGAAAAGTGAAACTTCCCTTTCCATAATGGAAAAGACAAGACCTACCTAAGAATGGTAACTGTATTGAAGTCTCAAGGGATGCCATCTGGAAAAGGAATTAATCTTACTCTCCTAGACCCCTAAAGGCAAATTAGAAGCAATTAAAAGACCTTGCAGAGTCACATTTAGGATTGATATAATGTAAAATCCTCCTTTGATAATGTGAGCTATCCTCACAGTAGATTGGGCTTCCTAACAAGATAGTGTTTCTCCTTCCTTAGTAATCTTTATGGAAAATCTGGATATCCCCTAATTAAGCATGTTGTTGGGGTGAATTTTATTTAGGCACAGGCTGGAATAGATGTCCTCTGAGATACTTCCCTTATCTTATATTCTTTGACTAGATATTTAATTGTGGAATGGTCTCATAGTCTCTGTAGGTGATCCTTTTCCCAGAATTTATTCACACAGAGAAATACAAATATAACTTTTTTCTGCCCTCATTTGAAAGTCAATTCCTATTTAGTGAAAATCATCAAATACTAAAACTGAAAGGGTTCTTAGGAATCACCAAGTCTAAGTTAATTTTACAGATGAAGAACTGAGAGGCCAAAATAAAGTGACTAGCCCATATGGACACCAGTAGCTTTGGAATATCCATGTCAATTCTTTCCTTAATCACAAAGACCTAGGAGTCAATTTGAAAACTAGAAATTGGCATTAAAACATCTGTTCCATTTACTGATTTTCATAGTTTAAAAGAATATATCATTCTCTCTCCACTTCTGCAACCATCTGTTTATTTTGCAGAGGGCTAAGTACAGAAGGACATATATTTTTTGCCAAAGGGTACAAAATTTAAACTCAAAATCACTACTCCTGAAAGATAACCTGGAATAGTTTCATGAGTAACAGGTTTCCTAGGCAAGCTGTTATGACATTTTAAATATGCAAAATCAACTTTTCTTCTACCTAGCTTTTGGGTCTGGTTTGAAATCTCCATAGCACACTACAATATTAACCAACTATTTCTTTTTTGGGAGCTCAATTTAGTTTTTCAAGGCAGCAAACAAAGGTCTAGATATATTAACGGCCCCTATGGCTTGCTACACTTAAAGATACCAGTATTTGAATTTTCTGAGTACTCGCTGAAGAGAGGTCAAAGGATTGGGGGGAGAAGGAGAAAAATATGTGAAGGAGAAGGGAGTGATGCAGGCAAAGGGTGGAGGGCAGAAGCATATTCTTATAACTTCTGTACCTAAAGAGTCTTTTATTCCACCTCCGCCTTACAAAGAAAGGAAGAGAAGTGCAAAAGGGGAATGATGATTGGATGCTGAAATGTCAGGGACAGCCATTTAGCATGTCATCCTGTGATGCATTAAATAGAACTGAAAGTGAAGAGAATATAAATTTGTACACTTTTTATCTGAGAATTACTAAGCTAGAAGGCACCCCCCAGCCTATCACTCTCCTTTGGTAGATGAGGAATTAAGAAATGAAATGGCCTGTCCAGGATTGCCCCACAAGTTAGTAATATCACTGACACTATGTCCCAGAGTTCCAGAGTTCTGGTCCAGTATAATTTCTTTTAGTCAACACTGATTTACTGGCATCCTCCAAATACTAAGGAAAAATTCACCAAAATGAAAAAGAATGCAAAAATTTTTTAAAGGACAATGTGATTCCAGCACAGTGACATTTGTAGGAATAAGAATATCATCTTCAAACATAATCTGTGGCTCGATTTTAGAACCTCCTCCAGTAAGTTCTATTCAAAACTATCATTTTTTTGTTGTCATGCCAAGACTGGACGATAGAAAAACAAATAAACAAAAGACTAGGCTAGGATTTGAGAAGCATAGGTTCTAGTTCTCCTACTAAGCATCTATATGACTTGGTCATGCCATATTACTTTTTTGAGATCCAGTTCCTTCACATGTACAGTACAGATTAAAATCCCTATTCTTACTGACCCTTGGAGCTATAAAAACCAAATAAAAAGTTTCAAAGTGCCTCTCCATTGCTTCTAGGATAAAATAAAAATTCCTTAGTCTGGCATTTAATGCTCTTAGTAGTCTGTCTCCAATGTATACTTTAAGTCAAATGCTAATTTACTTCCTTTACTCTGTTTTCCTACCTTGATTTTCTTATATAAAAAGTTTTATCTCCCCATTCCTTAGAAAATTCTACAGCTCAATATTACTCTAGGGTCAAATATCACCTCACCTCTTTAAAATTCTTCACTGCTTGGCCCTGTCCTACCCTTCCAACCCTCTCATCCATCACTTCTCTCAACACATTTTGTGTTTCAGCTAAACTAGACATGTTACTCCTTATGGGTAACATTCCATCTACCATCTGTCATTGGTTATTGTTTTTCTCCTCATCTCTAACCTTTGGAATCATGGTTTCTTTCAAGACTTAATTCAAATATTACCTTCTGCTTTTCATGATCTCTCTACTCACCCCCTCCTTCATACCTCTCCAAGCAACTAGTATTCTTCCCCTCCAAAATTACCTTTCATCAAATATATATATATATATATATATATATATATATATATATATATATATATATATACTTGAAGGAAAAGATTTTTTGTCTTTTTATCCCCAGCATAAGCATGGTATCTAGCATGTAATAGGATTCCTGCTCATCCCAATCTCATAGAGCCCTTATCTTCCTTCAAGGTGCAGTGGGCATCAATTCCTCAATGTCCCTCTATCCCTCTATCCCTCTATCTAAAAAAAAAAATATCTCAAACCAATATTCCTTGAACAGCAGACTGTGAGGGCATGATCCATGAGTTTTGTTTTTCTGTTTGTTTGTTGGAGTTTTGTTTTTGATTGTTTAGTTCTGTATTTCTATGAATCCCTAGCACTTGGGACAATGCCTGGCAACATAGTAAGTACTTAATGACTGTTTCCCTACTTTGAATGTGTCTATGTATCATTGTAACTGCACTAATCTTCCTCCTTAAGGAAAGGGACTGCTTGTGTGTTCTGGAGGGGGAGGTGTTTTGATGACCCAGCCCCCTCTGCCTGGCATGTTGTGAGACTTCAATAAAAGTGAATTGATATGAATGAAAGTAAAAGTGTTCCAAAAACTGTCGACAATTCTAAATAGTATAAGGTAGTGTCATTATGGTTATCTCATCCAAACAGTAAAATTATATAGTAATAGAGAAAGAAAAATAGAAACCTGTGACCAAAAATCAAAATGGGAATCAGCCATCAAATTGCTACTGTGGAAGAAAATCAATTGTATGTGGTGAGTTCAGCGGATAGCACACTGTCCCTGGCATTTCCTGGGCATGTCAACAGCTCATCAATACAACTCCCTGCATTGCTTTGTCAGTCACAGTTGTAATTTGGAGCAATCATGAGAATACAGGGTGAGTTGTTCATGGCTCTTGAGATAATGGGGGGAAAGGCTGTAATTTTCAGTACCTTATCAGGAAGAAAGTGTTATTTGGCAACTTTTTTATATACAAGTATGCAATTGACTTTCAAATAAACAATTGCATACTTAGAGAGGTAGATTTTTAGTTCCCATTAATGTTTGCTCATCCCATGAAAGAAACAAGTAGAAAACTTTCTGAGAAAAGTCTTCAATGTGTCTAGAGTGAGCTCTCAATTATTGCCTTCATGGCAGTGAGCTGAAGGACTGGGATGGGATAGCAACACACCAGGAAGCTACAATAAAGTTCTAGCAATTGATGGCAAAGAGAATTGTTCACTAGAAATATATTTTTTTGGAGTGAGCTGATGTAGAGCCATACAGAAGGCATAGAGAGTGTGGACTCAGTCACAGATTTGCTCTCCCTAGGAAATAGGAATTCATGTGGCATCTAGGAAAAGATGCTTGAATTAAAAAAAATGCTCTGGCTTAAGCCCCAGTTAATGTGTACTTTAGATATAGTTTTAATATTTGTATTGATCTTTTGTTTTTTACATTGTCTGAATTTAAATGTCCCATATCCTTTTCTCCTTCCTTCTGAGAAAAATCTCTCATAGCAATAATGGAAAAGAGAGGAACAAGGAAAAAAGGTAAGAAAATCAGGGGGTGGAAGGCAGGAATTGGCAATGCTGAAAAATATATATTTTACAAACTCTGACATTATGAGTAGTATTCCCCATCCATGGACCTCCTCCTCTCTCTTCTGCAAAGAAGATGGTGGAGAAAGGCATGTTATCTCATCTCTCTTCTTTGGGGCCCAACTTTCTCTTTGAAATTTTTAACATTTTATATTGTTTTGTGGCAATTGTTACTTCCATTTACATTTTTATAGTCATTGTGTTTATTGCCTTCCTGCTTTTTCATGCTTCACTTTGTACCAGTTTCTAAGTGAATTTGTATGCTTCAACTTCATAATTTCTTACAATACAGTATTATTCTATTACATTTATATAATACATTTTCTGTGACCATTTCTCAGTTAATAGGCAATTACTGGACAGAGCACTAGGTTGGTAGTTAAGAAGCCCTGAATTCAAATCTAACGTCTAATATTTACTAGCTGTGTAACTTTGGGCAAGTAACTCTATTTACCTCAGTTTCCTTATCTATAAATTGGGGATAATGATAGTACCTACTTCCCAAGGCTGCTGTGAGGATTGCATTATATAAATACTAATTATTATTAGCTACCAAAAAGTGATATAAATATTTTGACTTATAGAAAGCCTTTCTCTTGACTTTCTTGGGACATATGACCCCCATTAGCAGTGAGGTCTTTGAGTCAAAGGATATGGATATTTTAGTCACTTATTTGCATAATTTCTAGATTCTTTCTGGAATGGTTATATTAGTACACAAGTCCACGAACAATAAAGAAACATGCTTGTCTTTACACAAACATTTCAACATCATTTATTTCCATCTTATATCACCTTTGCCCATTTTCTATGTCACATATTTCTTAATAGAATAGGGGCATCTAAAAGAAAGAATGTACTATGTAGGGTTTTGTTGAACTCTATCCTGGTCAGATTATACCTGTTTGGATCTGAGCACCACATTTTAGCAGAACTGTGCTCCCAGAGAGCACAAATAGCACTCATGATGTGGACTTCTTCTTTTACTGTCAGGAAGAAACCCATCTGTCTTTTAGGAGACATAATCAGTTCCTAGACTATCCTATCTGTATAAAGTGATTGTGAGGATGGAGTTCTTTATCATCCTCTATTATCTATCCTCTAACATTTTTAAAACAGCCTTTGAGATATTGATCAGCATATCTTTTAGACAGATATGGGACCTGATCTGCCAGATATTTCATCTGGCTCCTCATTGATCTCTCCTTCTGATCTATCAAATTCTTCCCTGATCCTGAAAAACTCCATTTCCCCTATAAAAGATCTGTGCATGATAAAGATCTTTGCAAAGCCCTTTTCAGGAATAAACCCACTATGAGGCGCTCTCTCTCTCTCTCTCTCTCTCTCTCTCTCTTTCTCTCTTCCTCCCTCCCTCCCTCCCTCATAACTCTTTCCCTTTAATGACATCTTTACGTTTACTATAACTACCTCTGGTTAGTCTGCTGCACTTCTCCATGGATCTAATTGTAATGCCAAAGAAACTGAGCAAGACAGATATTAGAGACCAATTCAATAGTTTATTAAATGGAGAGAAATACAGGGACCAATGGATCCATGTTTGATCCCAGGGATAGATGAGACTATCATCTCAAAGAGTATAGCCCCAAGTATTGGGAAAGCAAGTTTCTTTATAGAACAAGAACAATGACATAATGGACTTACCTAGGTGGGAATAACCTAATGGTGGGGGAGGCCCCTAGGATGACACAATGGAGGGAGTTTACTGATATTCTAATGACATCTAAAATGGATAAACCTTTATCTTGTAAGAAGGAATGTCTATAACTTCTATAACTTAAAGATATGAAACCTTTATCTCAAACATTAAAAGGGAAAGGTTATAACCAGAGGCACAATAACTAAACAGGACAATTGGAGAAACTGCATCATGACATTAAAAGAGAACTTTGGCACAACATAACCAGCTAGTCAATGATATAGCAGGTCTCATGGCATATTCCTTTAATGGATTCGTCCAAATTCCTTTCCTTGATAAACCCTATTGCTCTCCTGACTCTATTTCATATTTGCCACTCCTGGTCCTATTTTACCTCTTTTTTTGTTTATAACTTCTTTTAAATAAAGCTACTTTTTGGTAAAGAGAGTGTTTGCTGTGAATTTGTCATATGTTTATGACTCGGAATTGCTACACTGACCATCATTTATGGATTTATAGGGAAGTAGTTTCTAGCTAAATATAAGTAAGAATTTGCTAACAGTTTGATCCATCTCAGTAGAATAGATGACCTGAAAATGTAATGAGTTTCCCATTCCTAGAAATATTTATCTGAAAGTTACTTGACAAAGTAAAGACAAAATTTGTTCATGAAGTGGGTAGGTAGAATTATCCCTCTAATAATAATATCCCTTTTAAAATATCCCTTTTAAAGTTTTTTTTTCCATGAATTTTTTTTTGTGAGAATGAAATCAAACATTTCTAACTGTTTGGATTTACAGCTACAAATGATTGGGTTTATTTGCTAAATGAGTGACCTTAATTAAGCAACTTTACTTCCCTCAGCCCAGTTTCTTTATCTGTAAAATACAAATAAAAATCTGTGGGGGGACGGAGCCAAGATGGCGGAGAAGGCACACACGACTTTCTAAGCTCTTCTCTTACCCTTTTTATCAATATTATATCGAGCCTCAAAAATAGTCTTGACTGCTACAATTCATAAAGATAAAAAGTATAACAACTTGCCAGCAGAAGAGAATCTGCAGTCTCACCAAAAAAGGTTTGTTCCCAGGCTAGGGTAGAAAGCAGCATAGACTGGGAGAGAAATTAGGTTCTGAGGAGAGCCTCAAACAAAAAGTGAAAGCACAGATCTCAGCACAAGGTCACAGCCCCAACCCACAGTACAGGGCTTTCCTTGGGGCAGTGGGGAGCCTGCAGGCAGGGAGGGCACAGCCCAGGTTAGCCTCTAATCTGTGCAGGGGGGTCAGCTTGGGGCCATAGAGCTTCCCAGGGCGGTTTAAGGCAGAGACTTTGGGGGGGACTGCCCAGAATTGGAGAACAGGTTTGTGGTCATGAAACCAAACCCCACAAGAGGCTCTGGCCTGGGGCAGTGACACTTTCACCCCCTTAGTCTCAGCCTAAGGCAATTGCTAAACCACACAGCCCAACTGGGACTTTGATAGCTAGGTATGCTGAATCTACCTTGTTGGGGAAGGGAAAACTCCCAGAGCACTCCCCATACCTGGGAGCCGGAGCCTGAAAAGGTTTTAATTCTCCTATTCTGCAGAGGAAGTGGTAACCCCCCTTTTTAGGAGCATCCAAAGGCTTTAAAAACATGAATAAAAAGATGAAAAGAACAATCGACTTTATGCAGAAAAAGAGCAGGTCACAAACCTGAAGAGACTACTAGCAAACATGCACCAGACTGTCCTTTTTTACAGATGCTTCCCTAAAAGAGACCATTAAAAGTCCAAAAAGAGAGTTAGGAAAAAATGGGGAAAAGGAAAGAGAAGCCTTCAAGAGAGCAACAATTCCGAAATATGAATTGGAAAAAGTAAAAAACCGGAAAGTAAGAATTGGAATTGAAAAATAAAGAATTCACTAGAAAGTAGGATTTGTGAATTGAAAAGAAAATAATTCACTAAAAAAAAATTAGTGAAATGGAAAAAAATTCCATAGATCAAAACAATTCATTTAAAAACTCAATTGGACATATATAGAAATAAATAAGAAAAGCTAATGAAGAAAATAATTATTTAAAAATTAGAACTGAACAAATAGAAACTAATGATTCATTGAGACAGCAAGAATCATTCAAGCAAAACCAAAAATGACAAACCAAAAACCATGAATTATCTACTTGAAAAAAACAGACTTGGAAAATAGATCTAGGGAGATAATCGAGGATTATTGGATTTTCCAAAAATTATGATGAAAAAAGAGCCTAGATACTATTTTAAAGAAATCATCAAAGAGAACTACCCAGATGTAATAGTATCAGAAGGTAAAATAGGCATTGAAAGAATTCATCGAACACCCTGAAAGAGACCCTAAAATAAAACCCCAAGGAATATTGTCCAAATTTCAAACACAGAAAGGAAAAATTTTCCGGGCCAAAAAAATTTAAATAGAGGTGCCAAAAAGGATCACCCAAGATCTGGCTGCTCCACATTAAAGGATCGAAGGTCCTGAATCTGAATTCTGAAAGGCACAAGAACTTGAATGGAAGAATAAACGGCCAGCTGTTGAGCATTTTCTTCCAGGGAAGAAGATGGAATTTAATGAAACAAATGAATTCCATTTGTTTCTAAGGAAAACCAGAACTAAACAAAAACTTGATCTACAACCACAGAACTCAAGAGATGGAAAAGGGTAAAAAGAACTTGAGAATTGTATTTTTGGGATATACAAAAAGAATACATGTTAATTTGATTGTACTAAAAATAAAAAAGGGAAGAGATATGGAAAAGGGTAATGGAAAATAAGGTGGGAAGGAGGGATAAAAAGAGGAAAACCACATCCCAGAAGAGGCAAAAAGGAAACTTATCAATCTGAGGGAATTTAGAAAAGGGGAAGAACATGTGAATCTTACCCATCAGAGTTGGCTCAAAGAGAAAATAATTGACATTTGTTTTAGAGAAAATTTCTCGCCTCATTAAAAAAGGGGAGAGGAAAAGGGAAAAAAAAAGAGAATAAGGGAAAGAAGGGGAAAGATTCAAAGGGGAGGGAGGGATTATAAAGAGGGTGATAGTACAAGTCGGGACATAAGTTCAAAAAGGGATAGGGGTTGGGGAGCAAGAAAAGTAAAGCAAATCTGGGGTTATTAGGATGGCGGAAATACAGAATTAGTAATTTAACCAAATGAATGGAGAATCCAAAAATAGGAGGCAGATAGTAGACTGGATCAAAACAGAATCCACAAATGTTGTTTAAAGAAATAATTTAAAGCAGCGAATACAAAGAGTAAAGGGAAAAGGCTGAAGCAAAATTTTATTTGGGTGAAGTCAAAAAGAAGGGGTACATCCTTATCTCAGATCAAGCAAAGCAAAAAATTGATCAATTTAAAGAGATAAGGAAGGAACCCATCCGTAAAGGGGCATAAAAATGGCAATATCAATTTAAAATATAAAACCCAAGTGGTATGGCATCCAACTTCCTAAAGGAGAAGTAAAAGTTGCAAGAAGAAATAGACAAAAAACTGTAATAGTGGGAAGATCCAACCCTTGTACCCCTAGAATTAGACAAAACAAACCACAAAAACAAATAAAAAGAAATTAAAGAAGTAAAAGAATATTAGAAAATTAGGTATTTAGATCTTTGGAAAATTGAATGGAGATAGAAAGGAATATCTTTTTCCTCAGCGTTCGGAATTATTCAAAATTACCATATATTAGGACATAAAGACCCTTTAAAATTAAAATGCAAGAAAGAGAAATATAAATGCTTTCTTTTCAGATCATGATGCAATGAAAACTACATTCAACAAAAAGTTAGGGGGAAATAGACCAAAAGTAATTGAAACAAAAACTATCTTAAAGAATGATTTGAAGCAAAATTATAGAAACAATTAATTTCACCCAAGAAATGACAATGATGAGACGTCATACCAAAATTAGGGGATGCACCAAAGTGGAAAAGAGGAAATTTTATATCCTTAGAGGCATTGAATAAAACAGAAAAGAAAACATTAATGAAGGCCAACTAAAAAAAACAAAAAGACCAAATTAAAACCCCCAATCAAATACTAAATTTGAAATTTAAAATTAAGAGGAAAATTAAAATATTGAAAGTAAAAAGAATTAACAATTAATAAAAACTAAGAGTTGGTTCTAAAAAATAAAAAATAGATAAGTCTTTTGAAATCTGATTGAAAAAGGAGGGAGGAAAATGAAATTAGAGTCTTAAATGAAAAGGGGAACTTTCCACCAATGAAGAGGAAATTAGAGAAATAAAAGAAAGTTTTTGCTCAACTTTATGCAAAAAATTTGATAACCTAAGGAAAGGATGACACCTAGAAAAAAAACTTCCCAGACTAAGAGAAGAGGAAGTAAAGTTTGAATAGTCCCACCCCAGAAAAAGAAAAGAAGAGGCAAAAACAACCCCCTAAGAAAAAATCCCGGAAGAGGATTTACATGTGAATTCCACAAAATTTAAAGAACAATTGGCCCCAATGCTAATAAATTATTTTATAAAATAGGAAATGAAGGAGTCCACAAACCCTTTATGACAAAGGACATGGATGATACCAAACCAGGTAGGTTGAAAACAGAGAAAAAAATTGAGACCAATCTCCTAATGAATATTGATGCTAAAACTTAAATAAGATATTAACAAAAAGAACAGAAAATCATCCCCAGGATAATAAAATTTTGATCAAGTAGGATTTATACCAGGAACAGGGGCTGGTTCAAATTAGGAAAACTTTATCAATTTAAATTCCTATTAAAACCAAATTAACAAAACCATATGATCTCCAATAGATGCAGAAAAGCTTTGAAAAAACCAAAAGCCATTCCTATTAAAAAACTTAGGAATAGGAATAAATATTTTCCTTAAAAATAATCGAGCATCTATTTAAAACCATCAGTAAGCATTATATGTAATGGAGACAAACGGCAACCATTCCCTAAGATCTGAGGAAAAAGGGGCCAATCACCGTTACATTTAAAATTGAAACGCTACTATAGCAAAAGAGCTAAAAGGATTAAAGGAATA
The DNA here is from genome assembly GCF_902635505.1 of Sarcophilus harrisii. Classification (NCBI taxonomy): domain Eukaryota; kingdom Metazoa; phylum Chordata; class Mammalia; order Dasyuromorphia; family Dasyuridae; genus Sarcophilus; species Sarcophilus harrisii. The sequence goes on from NC_045427.1 coordinate 602,807,994, forward strand.
AGAATAGACAATGAGGAAGCCAATTATCACTCTTTGCCGATGACATGATGGGGTTTTAGAGAATCCCAGAGATTCTGCAAAAGTTATTAGAAATAATCCAAACTTTAGCAAAGTTTTGGTTATAAAAATAAACCCAATAAACACAATTCTTATATATCAAAAAAATCCAAAGTCAGAGTTAAAAGAGAAATTCCAAAAGTAACTACGATAATATAAAATATTTAGGAATCATCTGCCAAGGGAAAATCAGAAACTTTATGAGCAAAATTACAGACCACTTTTCCACAAATTAAGTCTGATTAACCAATTGAAAAATATTAAATGTTTGGATAGGGCGAAAAATAATAAAGATGACAATATTACCTAAACAATTTATTTATTTAGCCTATACCAATCAGACTTTAAAAACTATTTTAATGACCAGAAAAAAAAAACAAAGTTCAAGGGAAAAAAAAAGGTCAAGAATTTAAGGGAATTAAAAAAAATCAAATGATGGTGGTTAGCTGACCAGATCTAAAATTATATTATAGAGCAGTAAAAACTATTTGGTATTCTAAGGAATAATTATTGATCGGGAAAGATTGGGTTCAAGGGATAAAACAGTCAACAAAAATAGCAACCTAGTCTTTTGAAAAACCCAAAGATCCCAGCTTTTGGGATAAGAACTTATGTTTGATAAAAATTGCTGGAAAATTGGAAATTAATATGGCAGAAAAGGCATTGATCCATACTTAACGCCACACCAAGATAAGTCAAAATGGCAAACCCAGGATAAAGAATGAAATTATTAATAAATTGAGGAACATAGGATAGTTTACCCTCAGACCTGTGGGGGAAGGTTTTTATACAAAAGAACAAGATCATTACGATCCAAAATAGAAAATTTCGATTATACAAACTGAAAAGCTTTTGACAAACAAAACAATAGACAAGATTGAAGGAAGCAATAAACTGGGAAAAATTTCGTAAAGGTTCTGATAAAGGCCCATTTCCAAAATATGAGAATTAATTAATTTATAAAAACAAGCCATTCTCCAATTGAAAATGGTCCGGATGAACAGACACCGATGAAGAAATTGAAACTATTTCAATAATGAAAAGATGCCCAAGTCAATTAACGAGAAATGCAAATTCAACCAAGATAACAAAACCTGTAGATTGGCTAAGATGACAGGAAAAAATAATGAGATTGTTGAGGGGATGGGAAAACTGGGACATTGATTCATTGTTGGTGGAGTTGTGAACGAATCCAACCATTTTGGAGTAGTTTAAAATATGTCAAAAAGATCAAACGTATACCCTTTGATCCAGTGTTCTACTGGGATTATAACCCAAAAGATTATAAAGGGAAAGGACCTGTATTGCACGAATGTTTGGGCAGCCCTTTTGTGTGGTAGAACTGGAAACTGAATGGATGTCCACGTTGGGAATGGCTGAATAAATTGTGGTATATGAAAAATTAGGAAATTATTCTGTAAGAAATGACCAAAGGATGATTTCAGAAAGGCCTGGAGAGATTTAAGAATTGATGCTGAGGAAATGAGCAGGACCAGGAGATCATTAATACTTCAACAAAATACTAGATGATGACCGTTCTTGATGGATCAGGCCATCCCAGCAACGAGATCAACCAAACATTTCAATGAGCAGTAATGAACTGAACTAGCTATCCGAAAAGAACCTGGGAGATGACTAAAACCATTAATTGAATTCAACCCTAATTTATGCACACCCATTTTTGATTTCCTTCAAAGTAATTGTACAATAATTAAGTCTGATTCTTTTTGCAGCAAAATAATGTTTTGGTTGTATATTATTGTGTATCTGTTATATTTTAATATATTTAACATCTACTGGTCATTGCCATTTAGAGGGGGGTGGGGTAAGAGGGAAAAATTGGAACAAGAGGTTTGGCAATTTTAATGCTGTAAAGTTACCCATGTATATATCCAAATAAAAGGTTATTAAAAAAATATATATATATATAATTCAACAACAAATTGGATGACACTGATGGACCCCATCCTCAGCAATGGATCAACCAAATCATTTCCAATGGACAGTAATGAACTGAACCAGCAGCCCAAGAAAGAACCTGGGAGATGACTAAAAACCATTACATTGAATTCCCAATCCCTATATTTATGCCCACCTGCATTTTTGATTTCCTTCACAAGCTAATTGTACAATATTTCAGAGTCTGATTCTTTTTGTACAGCAAAATAAAGGTTTGGTCATGTTACTTATTGTGTATCTAATTTATATTTTAATATATTTAACATCTACTGGTCATCCTGCCATCTGGGGGAGGGGATGGGGGGTAAGAGGCAAAAAATTGGAACAAGAGGTTTGGCAATTGTCAATGCTGTAAAGTTACCCACACATATAACCTATAAATAAAAGGCTATTAAATAAAAAAAAAGAAAAAAGAAAGAAAAAAGAAATAAAAAATAAAAATCTGTGCTTTTCAGCCTTTTTGGAATTGTCACAATTCAGTGTTCAAAAGTTTTCAGGATCTCTCCATCACCTCTAAGATAAAATACATATTCTTGTATCTGTTGGGTCAAAGACAGTGAGGAAGGATATCAAAGTCTAAGTTAGTGATTAGCTAAAATATAATTGGCACATTTTAGTAACTTACAAGGGAATACAAATTCACCCAGAGTATTGGTTTATCTCAAATCTTTACAGCAAAGCTGTAGGTTTTACTCAGTACTCCATGTGAATAGCCTATTTTCTGCTGCTGTTGCTGCTGCTCCTTCTTGAGTATGGGGGATTTCTGCTGCCTGTCAAGTATTTGTGTATTTTATCTATAGCAATGAAAGGAAGAAAGACTGGGGCAGCCCATAGGCTGTAATTCAAAGAATATCAGTTAAGTTTCACAGGATCAGCAACTGAGTGGTTGTGTTCCTTTAAGCTGACCCCAGTTTAGAGGAAGGGTTTAAAAAAATAAAACTATGAGATTGACTTATATAAGGTGAAATATGAGTACACAAAACAACTGTGATGTTCTCAAAGAAGTAGAAAAATGGCTGTGAAGCTATCCCTGTTCTAGGAAGAGAATATTCTCGAGCAAGGCTCCTTTGGTCTTGGAATATTTTTTTCAGATAAAACACTAAGAGTTATATAGCATACATCACAGAACAATACTCTATGCCTGAGAACTTTATCTATTCATATGAATCAAGACAGAAGAACAATGAAGAAAAGAAGTATGAGCCCATGGAAAGATTGCTGGACTGTGAGTAAGGGGACATGAAGTTACATCCCAATCCATTCACTGTCTAGCTTAGTAGCTAGCCAAATAACCTAGCCTCATTCTCATCTTCTTTAAGATGAAAAAATTAGTATAAATGATTTTTGAGGGCCTTTCTTGCCCTTACAATCTACTACTCATTACAACCCAAGAGGTCATTGTCCAATAATTGCCAAGGGTCACAATATTTAAAGAAGTTTCTGGGTAAATGCAAAATGTCAAGCCAGGCAGGTGCCTTCCTAATATCATGGAGCACAGTAATATAAAATTGTCCTTTTTTCTCTAATGAAGAATCCATAGGAATAACAGAAAAAGCAGAAATATATCTGGGAGAATGAACTGTCAAAGGAAAAGATTGGACAGGCTCAAATTCAACGAAGAGAAAGATCTTTTGGTTTTTGCCCTCCTTTATAATTCAGTTTCACAACCTTTCAGACTCAGCAAGGAGACAGATATGTTTATACTTTTCACACAATCAATTTCTCTCTGTCCCAGAATGCTCTGGCACTTATTGGGCTAATAGATTCTGACCTTTCTGCCCTTGTGCTTGGGCATTTTCATCTTTTTTCTCACTATTCCTTCTGTTTGGGTCAGTGCTGGGCACTTATAATGCTTTAGCTGAAGAAATACTTCAAGGATATGAAACCAGCAATTCCAGACTTGAGGATGAATGCATTGTTTGACTTCTGTTTGGATTGTAATAGGAAATGCACTGAATGGGGGGCCCAGCTCATCTTTTTTTACTTCCTATGACACCTTAAACAAGTAGCATTTATCTAAAATCATCAGCAAACATTATATATAATGGGAATAAGCTAGAAGCATTCCAAATAAGATCAGGAGTGAAACAAGATTTCCCATTATCCCTACTGTTATTCAATATTGTAAATGTTAGCTTTAACAACAACAGAAGAAAAAGAAATTTAATCATGACAGAAAGTAATAAGGAAACAAAATTATCACTATTTAGAGACAATATGATGGTATATTTAGAGAATCCTAGAGAAACAGCTAGAAACTACTAGAAAAAATTAATAATTTTAGCAAAGTGAAAGGATATAAAATAAACTCACATGAATCAATGGCATTTCTATATGTTACTAACAAAGTAACAGCAAGAGATAGAGAATACAATATTTGGGAATCTACATGCTAAGGCGAAGCCAGGAATTATAAAAACACAATAACACTTTTCACAAAAATAAAGTTAGGTCTAAACAATTGAAAAATATCAATTGCTTATAAGTAGAGTGTGCTAACATAATAGAAATGACAATTCTACCTAAATTAATCTCTTTATTCAGTGTAATGTCAAAAATTATCCAATTGTCAAAAAATTATCAAAAAATTACTTGATACTATTGATCAGAGAAATGCAAATTAAAACAACTCTGAGATACCACTACACACCTGTCAGATTGACTAAGATGACAGGAAAAAATAAAGATGAATGTTGGAAGGGATGCGGGAAAACTGGGACACTGATGCATTGTTGGTGGAGTTGTGAACACATCCAACCATTCTGGAGAGCAATCTGGAATTATGCCCAAAAAGTTATCAAACTGTGCATACTCTTTGATCCAGCAGTGCTACTACTGGGCTTATATCCCAAAGAGATACTAAAGAAGGGAAAGGGACCTGTATGTGCCAAAATGTTTGTGGCAGCCCTGTTTCTAGAGGCTAGAAACTGGAAAATGAACGGATGCCCATCGATTAGAGAATGGCTGGGTAAATTGTGGTGTATGAATGTTGTGGAATATTATTGTTCTGTAAGAAATGACCAGCAGGATGAATACAGAGAGGCTTGGAGAGGTTTACATGAACTGATGCTGAGTGAAATGAGCAGAACCAGGAGATCATTATATACTTCAACAATGATACTATATGAGGACGTATTCTGATGGAAGTGGATTTCTTCGACAAAGAGAAGATCTAATTCAGTTCCAGGCGATCAATGATGGACAGAAGCAGCTACACCCAAAGGAAGAACACTGAGAAATGAGTATAAACTATTTGTATTTTTGTTTTTCTTCCCAGGTTCTTTTTACTTTCTGAATCCAATTCTTCCTGTGCAACAAGAGAACTGTTTGGTTCTGCACACATATATTGTATCTAGGATATATTATAACATATTTAACATATATAAGACTGCTTGCCATCTAGGGGAGAGGGTGGAGAGAAGGAGGGGAAAAGTCAAAACAGAAGTGAGTCCAAGGGATAATGTTGTAAAAAAAAAAATTACCCAGGCATATGTTCTATCAATGAAAAGCTATAATTATTTAAAAATTACTTAATAGAGGTAAAAAATAATAATAAAACTTATCTGGAAGAACAAAAAGTCAAGAATATCAAGAGAATTCATTGCAAAAACAATGAAAAGGAAGGTGGCCCAGCTGTACCAGACCTAAAACTATATTATAAAAGAGCATTCAATAAAACCATTTGATACTGGCTAAGAAATAGAGCAATGGCTCGATAGAATAGATTAGGCACACAAGACAAAGTAGTCAATGACTATAATATTCTAGTGTTTGATAAACCCAAAGACTCCAGCTTTTGGGATAAGAACTCACACAGAAAATTAGAAAATAGAAAGGCAGAAACTAGATATTGACCAATAATTAATACCTTATGCCAAGATAAGGTCAAAATGGATTTATAATAATAAAGGAAATACTACAAGCAAATTAGAAAAGCAAGGGATGGTATACCTATCAGATCTTTGAAGAAGGGAGAACTTTGTGGCCAAAGAACTAGAGAACATTCTGAAAAGCAAAATAGATAATTTTCACCACATTAAATTTAAAGTTTTTTTTCACAAACAAAACCAATGTAGCCAAGGGAATCAGAAAACTGAAAAACAATTTCTACAGCCAGTGTTTCTAATAAAAGTCTCATTTCTAAAATGTATAGAGAACTGATTCAAATTTAAGAATACAAATAATTCCCCAATTAATAAATGGTCAAAGGATAAGAACAGAAAATAGAAAAAGAAATATCATTTTAATTCATATGAAAAATGTTCTAAATCATTATTGATTAAGAGCAAAAAAGAGTCCACATGTGCAAAAATGTTTGTAGCAGCTTTTTGGTAGTGGAAATTGAGTGGATGCCTATCAATTGGGGAATGGCTGAATAAATTATGGTGTATGAATATAATGGAATGTTATTGTTCAATAAGAAATGATGAGTAAGCCGATTTCAGAAAAGCCTGCAAAGCCTTATATGAATGATGTTGAGTGAAGTGAGGAAAATTAAGAGAACACTGTACACAATAGCAAGATTATATGATGGACTTGGCTCTTCTAAACTATGCAGTGATTTTAAAACAATTTCAATAGATTTGGGATGAAAAATGTCATTCACATCCAGAAAGAGAACTATGTAGACTAAATATGGATCACATATAGCATTTTCACTTTTTGTTTGTTTGTTTGTTTTCTTTCTTGTGTTTTTTTTCCCCTTTTGCTCTGATTTTTCTTGTACAACATGACAGATATGGAGACATGTTTAAAAGAATTGCACTTATTTAACCTATATCATATTGCTTGCTATCTTGAAGAGGAAGGAGATACACAAAGTCTTAAAAATGAATGTTGGAAATTATTTTATATGTATTTGGAAAAGTAAAGTACTAATGAAAGTTTTTAAAAATTAAATAAAAATAAAAACAATAAATTGAGGAGATGGGACCTAGATGCCTACACATTTCTTTCTAAATTCTAAAACTATGAATCTATGATTGGGGAGATTGAAGAAATGTTGTAAATTCAAAATGGCAGCTTTTCTTATCTAAGCTAGTGTCACAGACTCCTAAGTGATCATTCTTCATTTTAGAGATTCCCTCTAAAATTAGTCTTCTATAATCCTTCCCAGACGATGGGATGAGGTACTAATACAACTTTCTCATATGACTCTAATCATGATAAGAAATATCAATACTCAAAATATTTCAATTAGTTACCATTGCCTATTAAATAAAATCCAAACTGCATACCATAGAATTCAAAAGACTCCACAATATGACATCTACTTTTCTAGCCTTATATCATAGTACTCCCCTCCAGGTCTTCTGCTCCTAGTCAAACTGGACTACTCTTGATGTGCCTTCCCAAAGATGTCCTCTCCTTATCTCTGTGACTTTGTTTGTTCTGTTCTACATTCCTAGAATGGACTTGCCTGCCCCTTCATTCAAGGTCCAAGGTATTCTGGTAAATGTTTGACAATTGACTCAAAAATGTTTATGTAGACACAGTTTGAAATTTAAACATCATTAATATTTTCTCCATCATATTCTTAAGTCTAGACAATCAGTGAGTCAATAAATCAAGCCTTGATCTGTATGAAGTGCCAATTTCCAAGGTACAAATATTCACACTAAAAATTTAACAATCTGTCTTGAGCCAGTTTGAGCTGCATCCAGCAGTCCCATCAGGATCCAATTCAAGCACTTTCTTCTCTATGTAGATGAAAGTCATCTCTCCAATCTCAAATTTCTTATAGATTTTTGCCTGAATTTTATCTTTGCATTTGTTTTATTCCAAAATAATTTTGTTTATGCTTGCCTTTCCTCACATTCCATTTTATATTCATAAGTTTTCTGAAAGCAGATCTTTTGCTGTGTGTTTATTTGTATTGTCAATGCCTAGCAAAATGATTTAAATACCAAGTTCCTTTTTTAATCTTAAATTCATAATATAACAGACACTAAAAAATATTGGTTTTGAAATTGAAGCAAACAAGGATGCCTTAGGCCCTGTATTACATGTGATTAAAAGACCTAATATTAGATTTTGTTTATCTTCACTATTTTACAATGTCCATTCAAATCAACAAGTATTTCTAGAATATCTATTAGGTGCCGGGCATTGTAGGGAATACAGTATTCCTTCCTATTTAATTAAGTACCACCAGTGCTAAGATATATTGATTCTATCCTGTTGAAGGTTACCAATTATATTATGTGTCCTGGGACAAAACCCTAGTCTCCTAGTGCTAACTCTTAAGAATCATTTCTATTCCTTCCATGTGGCTGTCTCCTTGAATCACTGCTCAATCACTTTATGTCCCCCCACAAACCATAGAACTCAAAGCAATTGTCCTAATTTGCCATACCCAAGGGTTATATCTTGCTACCACCAGTCTACTAGCATACTTCTCAGTTCTGAAATGCTCCCCTAGGGTCCACATTTTTCTGCTGAAAGGACAAATATAACATGATTTTTTAAAATGTAATGATAATGAATATGTATATGGATTATGAAAGCATCATTGCCCTAAATACTAGAAAAGCAGGAAAGAGTGGGGTATAATTCATCCTGTCCCCATTTTTCTTTTTCTTTCTTTCAAGTAGTTGTTTGATTTTCTTTCCTATTATTAACAAAATAGTCTTATTTTCCACACAATTAACGCAAAAACAGTTAAGAGCTGGGTCTTCATCTCAGTGTGTCCAGGGAATGGCATTTTCATGATGGGAGAGACATAAAAGTTAAACAAATAAATGCATTTTTCCACAGTCTCCAATTTTATGACATAGCTGAGTGATCAGGCTGGTCAAGGAGGTATCCATCCTCAAGACCTAGATGTTTGGGACACTTGGCTCAATGCTTTAGGGCACTCTGTCTCCTGTACTCCTTGGAGACATTTTATTTCCTCATGATTAGTTAAAGGGGTTTCATGACCCTTTAGCAATTAGAGACCAGGCCTAAAATCACAACATAGGAATCTATATGAAAAAATCCAATTCAGGCATAAAAGAAAATAGCTCCTGGCACAGAGGCCACCCTTTAATAATGTTTCTGGCTGAATATTGGGGGGAAGGTATTGGAAAAGTAGAGAGAAGAAGCATGCTTTCTTTGTGGTTTCACTCCAAAGATTTTGCCATAAACCTGATGCAAGGATAAGAAATCAAATGAAGAATCTGACATGTCATTTCTTCCACTGGCTGTGTTTGGTCAGGATTGTAGATGGAATATTTTTAGGTTCCTCAGTAGGGAATGATGAATGTGTCCAAAGGCCCCTTGCAATTAGTGATGAATAGAGAAGGCTGGGTGCTCTGATTGTGGGAACAATAGATTCCCACTGTGGCTACTGTATGGATATTAGGAATTTTAGTTCAAAAAAATTGAATGAGTTCAGTAAGCAGTTAAACCATGGTGGCATGGGAGGAGAAAGGGAAGGCTGGGGATTCATGGGCTCTGCAGTGCAGGGGACAGAATCATCAGGAATACAATCACACTAGGAGGGGGTGACTACTCCCCTAGAGAGTTTCATGAGAGCAGTTGCTGCCTTTAAGGTACTATAAATAGGGAGAGAAGGAATAACCTCCAGAAGAGAAGATTTTTGTTCTTTTGAACAACACCTCCCAGTGTTTAATTTCTGGTTATGTGTCATATGTCTGTTAACCCCTTAGTACTTCCCTTGCCTTCTAAAGCATGAAGTTGGTTGCCCCTGGCTCATATAAATTCACCCATAAAAATAACTTCCTAAATAGCACAATTGGATAAATTAGCAAAAAAAAATACAAGTACACAAGCTCAGGAAAGAAAAATTCCTTAAAAGTTAGAAATGGATAATGGAAGCAAATGACTCCATATGACATTAACATACAGTAAATTAAAGTCAAAAGAATTAAAAAATAGAAGAAAATGGGAAATAACTTCATTGGAAAAACAAGTGACATGAAAAATAGATCCATGAGAGATAATTTAAGAATTATTACACTACCAGAAAGTCATGATTTTTAAAAGAGCCTACATATCATATTTTATCAAGGAAAATTTCCCTAATATTCTTGAACCAGAGTATCAAATGCAAATTGAAATAATCCACTGAGCAGTACCTAAAAGATATTTCAAAATGGAAACTCCCAGGAATATTATAGCCAAATTGCAGAGCTTCCAGGTCAAAAAGAAAACATTTCAAACAGCAAGAAGAAAACCATTCAAATACTGTGGAGCCAAAGTGAGAATCACTTAGCAGCTACCACATTAAAGTATTGGGATGCTTGGAAAATAATCATCTGGAAAGCAAAAGAGCTAGGATTATAAACAAGAATAAGCCACCTAGAAAAACTGAGTATAATTTTTCAAGAGGAAAAGTGGATATTTAGTGAAACAGAGGATTTTCAAGAATTCTAATGAATAGACCAGAGCTGAATAGAAAATTTGATTTGCAAATACAAGACTCAAGAAAAGCATAAAAATGTAAGTATGAAAGAGAAAGAGATTGAAAGTTAAACTGGGTATTTTTCTATACAGGAAAATAAATGTGTCTTCTAAGATCTTTATCATTATTATGGGAATTGGGAGGATTCAACATAGAAAGAGAATATAGTAGTGAGACAATTAAGAAATAAATGATCTGGTCTGATTTTTCTTGTATGGCATGATAAATGTAGAATTGTGTATTGAAGAATTGCATATGTTTAACATATATTGGATTACTTGCTGTCTAGGAAGGGAGTGGGGGAAGGAAGGGAGAATATGCCTATATTTTGAAAATAAAAAGCTAAAATAAAAAATGAATGAAAAAATTATTTCACATTAAAGAGATATACAAAGAAAAACTTTGATAATGATAGGGAAAATAATAGGGGGGGTGTGCATCACTTGAAACTCATTTATATCTAAATTTGTTCAAGAGGGAAAACAAATATTCATACTCAATTGGTAATAGAAATCTATCTTATCCAACATGAGTGTTGTTGCTATTGTTGTTGTTACTGTCTATCATTTGTCTCAAAGAGGATGATGACATCAGGAGGGTGATACTACAGCATGAAGGTGAATTGGATTTAAATGTACAAAGTCACCAGTCTCACTTTCTTCTCTGGAACCATCTAGATCTAGTGGCACGATATAGATCAGGATGACAGGCGATGGAAGAGAAGAGAATAAGGAAAAGAAGAAGTGATAAAAGGAATGGCAGATAAAAGAAGGCAGAGATCAAAAATAAAACAAACTTTTGAAGAGGGACAGTATACAGTATGAAAAGAAAAAGAGAAAGAAGGGAAAAAGAAGCAGCAGAGACAGAGAGATACAGATAGACACAGAGAGGAACAGAGAAAGATGAGGAAGGGTAAGAGAGAGGGGGAAGGGAGGAGGAAGAGGAGAAGGAGAAGGGGAGAGAGAGAGAGAGAGAGAGAGAGAGAGAGAGAGAGAGAGAGAAAACAAGAGGAAAATAGATTAAAGGCAAATAAATAATTAGTAATGATAACTGTGAATGGGATGACCTCACCCATAAAATGGAATTAGATAGTAGGATGGATTAGAAACCATAATGCAACAATGTATTATTTACAAGAAACACTCTTAAAACAAAAATGTACACATAAAATTAACCGCAAGACTGAGAGAATCCCTTATGTTTCAGCTGAAGTAAAAAAGAGAGAGACAGAAAACATGATGTCAAAGAAAACAAAAGCAAAAATAGGCCTAATAAAAAGAGATAAAAAGGAAACTACAGTTTTTTTTAAAAAATGTATACCACAGACTGAAGTAATATCAGTCTATGGTATATTTTTTTAAAAAACTGTAGTACTGAAGTAATATCAATATTAAACATATATGTACCAAATGATATAGCATCTAAATTCATAAAGGAAAAATTTAATAAATTATAGATAAGGAAATGGAATGTCAGAAGGATTAAATGACTGCTAAAGGTCACGCAGGTGGAAAACATATATGGGATTTGAATGAGATCATATGATTCTTTCAGTTCATAATCTATTATATTGTCCAGCCTCAATTTAGTATTTGCAGTAACCATTTGACCAGTGAAGGACACCTCAAGAGAGAGCAATGGCAGGAAACAAACAAGATTTCTGTTATGAATTTTGTTATTATCTGTGGCTATAGTTCCAAGAGAAAAATCACAGAATCTCATCTGGCTTCATTTTTCTCATCTCTCAAATGAGAGGATTGAACTAGAATGATCTCCAAGGTTCTTTCTAACTCAATTCATATGAAAGGTATCAGTATAATTCAGAGTAGATTTTTCATGTAGATTTTTTTTAATCTGAGGATAAAAAAAAGATTTTGTGGGTGTTGTTTTTTTCCCCTCTAAGAGCCTTTTAATACCCCCTACCCTGTCTCATTTAATATCTAGAAAATGCTAATAGAGTTTTTAAAAAGACTTGATGAAAATATTTATAACTGGATTTATCTGTAACTAGTAACCTAATAAAGCACTCTGGAAACAGGAGGCCATTCCTACTGTTTTAAGGATTTGGGAGTAATTAAGCATTTCAGAGAGCATTTTAAAGTCTGGTGGTATGTTACAGCACACAGAATTCAAACCACTGAAACAGACTATTGTTACTTGGCATTTCCTATAAATGTAAGATTATTATTATTCCTGATTATTAGTGGCATTATTACCATTACACATTCTATGCATAATGCAGACTGTATTTGCCAAGTTCTTCTTGATAATTTATTACTTAACCACTCAGCAGGCCACATACATACAATACCTGTGTAGAAGGTTAAGGAGGAAATGGAAATCTTTCTTCTAAATAGACTTAATTTTCAATACTCAAAGCAGAGACTTAATCTTACTGAATGTATCTGGAATGTTTTAATTCCTTTTGTTGCATTCTCCCTGGATATTAATTCCTTAATTGCTTCTTAGGTGTGAATATTCATCATGGGAAGGCCTCTAATGCTACTGCAAAGTCACGTCTTGCCCCTATAAAAAGGTTAACAAAGAAAGGTTCCCAAGCCTCATGTGGGGCCATACGATAATGAGATGGATTCCAGCCTAGCCTAATAGCCACACCAGCACATCAATCATATTTCTTTATAATCAGTCCTTGTTTGTGACCAAAAACAGCATTACCCAGCTTAATTGTGCCACTCCAGTATTAGATTTGATTAAAAATTATGGTACTTCTTAAAAATCAAATTCATTTTCAAAGGGGTAATATTTGTCGTGATTAAAACGTATATGATTATAGATTTAGAATTGAAGGATTGTAATAGGCATTTTAGTCCAATGCCTTCCTTTACAGAGGTTAAATTACATATCTAAGATCACATGAATAGTATGTCAAGGCAAAATTTGAAACTAGTTCCTCTGACTCTTCCATATATCCAATCCATTCTCAATTATATAATTTCTCCTTTCACAGTATTTCTCCTATTTTCCTCTACCATCCCTTAGCTATCCAGCCATGCCCAGCTCCAGCTCTCATCCCATCTTCTCTGTATTATTATGGTCAAAATTGTCTCACTTTTCTCCCTCTCTAGTCTCTCCTTTCTCCAATCTATTCTCTACTGAAGTGCCAAGATGCTTTTTTCTAAAGGATAGGTATTACTGCTCTGCTCAAAGACTTCTAAAGGCTCCCTATCAACATCAAGATCAAATAGAAACCTTTATGTTTGTCATTAAAAGTTCTTCATAACCTGGCCTCTTCCTACTTTTTCTTTTACTTCACAGCTTTCCACTCCTACCATCTAGCAAATCCAGCTTACATTAGAAGCCCAAAGGTCTTGAACATAAAACTCAATCTCCCACCTCTGTCTTTGTACTATATGTCCCTGTATCTAAAATGTATCTTCCCCATTACCTCTAATTCTTACTCTACATTCGTACAAGGCTCAGTTCAAAGCCCACTTCATAAAGGTGATTTTTCCAGTCCTGCCCACTCTTCTCAGATGCTGATGCATTACTGACCAGATTCAATTATCTAATAGATAGCTAGAAAAAACAGAGGGAAGGAAGGAAGGAAGGAAAGAAGGAAGGAAGGAAGGAAGGAAGGAAGGAAGGAAGGAAGGAAGGAAGGAAGGAAGGAAGGAGAAGAAAGGAAGGACAAAAAAGGAAGGAAGGAAGGAAGGAAGATAAGAAGGAAGTAAGGAAGGAAGAAACAAAGATGACAGATAAGTAGACAAAACAGATAGGTAGATAGATAGATGTTGGATGGATAGAGAGGACAGATAACTTGGATGGATATATAGATAAAACAGATAGATGAATAAGTAAATAGATAAAACAAATGATAGATAGATAGATAGATAAATGATAGATAGAAGATAGATGAATGGACGGACAGACATCCAAATAGATAGATAGATAGATGGATGGATGGATGTGTGGGTAGATATATAGACAAAATAAATAGATAGATAATTTATATGTTGTCTTCCCTATTAGAAGGCATGTTCCTTGAGGTCTGGGATTGGGTTTTTTTATTATTGTTGTTGTTGTTTTGTTTGTTTGTTTTTTACTTTACTTGTATCCCCAAAATTTAGCATAGTGCTTGGTACATAATAGGAATTTGATAATTACAGGAGTATATATGTGACTGACTGATCCCAAGCCCAACATCACACTTGTGCCATTCTAGGATACTACAAGAAATATGCCCTAAGCTCCAAAGTAGAAATTTAAGATATATTCAATAACAACAAACAAATAAATCAGACACTTTATAGTGGTATATACATATTATTACACTTTAATCCCACAATGATTCTTTGACATAAGCACCACAATTAATATCATGTCTATTTTACAGATAAGAATATGTTTCATATCCCCAGGTATTTGTTCTGAAAGCCTCCACACTTATTTATACATAAAAATTTTGCATTTTTTGAAATCATAATGATAGTTAACACAGTTAGTCAAAATGCCATTAAATGTTTCATATATTTTAATCAGCTAGAGTGCCAGGACTGGAATTGGGAAAACCTAATTTCAAATCTAGTTTCAGACACTTCCTAGCTGGATGAGCCTGGTTAAGTCACTTAATCCTGTTTACCTCAGTTTCCTTATCTATAAAATGAAATGGAGAATGAAATGGCCTCTACTATAGTATATTTTCCAAAAATCACTCACATAGAGTCACAAAGAGTTGGACATTATTTTAAAAAGTGAACAACAACATATTTTAGGCATTGTGCTAATTATAAGAGAAAAAAGAAGCAAAAAGATATATGTAACCCCTACCCTCAAGAAGATGATATCTAATGAGGGAGATATCATGCAAGAAAAAATATATTTGTTTCATATTTATATTTAATAAATTAAAAAAGATATTTATTGTAAAAGGAAAAAATTGGATAAAATTTAAGACATTGTGTGAATGTAAGTTATCATTTTATTTCAGTTGGTTTTAGGAAGGACATTAGGACAAGAAGACAGAAAAAGAAAAGTATTTGGTATTTTATTATCATTCATCCCATAAGCCCACTATGAAAAGAACAGGAAACCCCATAGAGGCTGATGGGTCAATGATTCAATGCCTAGATTTTCAGAGTAAAGAAGGTTTCTCTGCCCATCAGACTTTATCACCTCTCCAGAAATCATCATGGACAATTGAATAAATAATGCTTGACTTGTTTTGTTGGTGTTGTGTTTTTCCCCCCAAAGCCCATAATAAACAACCATCTGTAACAATAGATTCTTCAAAAGCATTCTGAATGATTTCAAAAATATAGCTGTTGAAAAGAGCCAATAATTCTGTAGTTGATGAAAAATTATAGTCCCCTTGACAAACTCAGTAAAGCTGTGTTTTGTCTTAGTTTTATGTTTTTGAAGATAAAACAACAAATTTACAATCCAGAAGAGTGAAAAGTTCAAATGAAATTGACGGATGAATTATACCTTATGCCAAGATGTTTTCTGCATTATGTTCTGCCTTTTCCAAATACCTTGCAGTGAACGTTGAATCTGCACCAAGTTGGGAAAGCCAGTTATACAAAAAAAGAGTGGGAGGTACCAAAAAAACAGTCCCTTCTTAACTATTGGTCCACCTGATGGAAGAAAACCCCTAAACCAGATGGCAATAGAAATAATAAAAATCTGCATGAGAAATCTGCAACTTCATGAAAAGATTACCATTCAGAAAGAAATCCAACATCTAAAAGGGATAGGTGATGCAGTGTATAGGACATTGTTCTTGTCAGGAAGACTGATCATGAATTCATTTTGATTTCAGATGCTTACTAGCTATGTGATCCTGGGCAAGTCACTTAACCATTTGCCTCAATTCCTCATCTGTTTTATACACACACACATACATTTATGTACATATGTGTGTGTATTATATATATTCACATTTATACACACACACACACACACACACACACACACACACATATTTTTATATATAAAATCTAAAGAACTAAATCGTAATGACAAACAACTCTCGTATCTTTACCAAGAAAACAATTGAATAACAAATAGTAAGGTGAATTTTATTTCATTTATTTTCTTTTGGAAGGCACTCCTCCATCCCCTATACAATTCCAAATTCAATTGAATTGTGGAAATACCCTTCAACAGAGATAAGAATTTAGCATTACTTTGGAAACACTCACCCATTTCAAAAAATAAAAATAAAAACCTAAGAAAGACTAATTCCCTTGATTGACAAGTGAATTTTTCAATATGCTTTAGGCTACTTCTTTTCCAGTGGTAGAAGGAGCAAATTCCAAAGGTAATAAAGTTTTGCATACTCTTCTCTATACAATCTTCATTTTATTCAGGGAGACTTACTTGGGAGATACTTTATTCTCTAATGGGCCAAAATCTTGAATAAGAACATCTCACTTTGGTATGGTGATGACTAACTTCTAAGAAGTACTTTGAAAGACAAAACCAAATCTTATCGATCATCTGTTGCTGAAATATTGCTTAATTTAGAAAATCTTTGAATCTAGGAAATATTCTTAGGAAAAGAAAGCAACTGACAGTTGTCACAGTAAAATAAAAAGTTAAAAATAAATTGAGAAAAAAGCAAAAGCATTTCTCTATAGTGATAACAAAACTCAAGAGGAAATAATAGAAAATTCCATTCAAAATATTACCAATTCTGAGAATCAATCTCCCAAGGAACAATCAAGGATTATAAAAATATAATGACAAACACTCTTTAAAAACAAAGAATAAATTAAATAACTTCAAGGCTATTCATTGCTTTTGATTGGTTTCTGTCAATATAATAAAAATGCCTACACTACCTTAGTTGGGCATTTTTAATATATTGACAGAAACTTTAAGATTTAATGCTATCCCAAGTAAACTACTAATAAGATACTTTCCAAGAAATAGAAAAAAAATCATAACAATATTAGTGTAGAAGAACTACAAGACTAGAGTCACAGGGGGAATAATAAAGAAAAATGAGATTGTAGGGGAAATAGCATTTCTAAGTCACAAATTATAAAATAGAAAACTTTGAAATAAATTGATACTGATTAAAAAGTTATAGGTTAGAAGAAAAGAGTACATAAGGAAAAATCAGAAACAACTGAACTCAAATATCATTGTTTGATAAAATAAAAAACATAAATTGCTTGACAAAAGAACTATTTGAAATAAATTATCTAAAAATTGTTAAAGAAATCTGATAGAAGTTAAATTTAAACCAGCATCAAATATTTAAGGTCACATTGATAAGGTTTGGTGCAGGGCAAAAAGTTGTGGGAACCTCTTCTGGGTGGCACAGGTCCTTCGTAAAATAATTCTAAAGCCAAAAAAGTTAGACTGGCAAAAAGTTTATTGGCACTGAGAAGTCAGCTTTTGCTAGGAGGCTGAGGTCCTCAGTGTAAGATCCTGACAGAAAAGTAAAGGTTTAGCAGAGGAGTCCTGGCAGAAAGGTAAACATAGAGTGTAAAAAAATCCTGGCAGAAAGATAAAGAGGAGTTAACCCTGAGAAAAGTGTGTCTTCTCAGCAGGCAGGGGGTCCTCACAGGCAGCTATGTCAAATAGAGGTCCCTTGGTCTGGCATGTTCCTGCTTTGGCCTTCTGCAAAGAAATGAGAGAACAGAAATTTGTTTTATCTTGGCTGGGGGGTGGGGGCAGTTTGAGTTGAAATCAGACCAAAATCTGTCAATTGAATGAGTATCTCTGGACTAATCTTCAACTCAATAGAGGGCAGAGGATGTAACAGAATGACACTACTTATCTTGATTCCCTGTGGCCAGTCTTTCTTAGGGGAGAGCCTCTCTGTGAGTTCAAGGAAAATTTCTCACCTTCAAGGAGTTTCTCAAACCTTTAGCTCATGATTTCCCCCAAGTGAGGAGAGTTTCAGGGTTTCCCCTTCGATATGATTTAAAAAATGGCAGAGTATGAGCTCAAATAGCTTTCATAGATACAGCTAAAGGCAGAACTCCTAATTAAACAAGGACTTCAGGCAATAACAAAAGATAAAACAGATCATTTCTATTACAAGGAATTGAAAAACATTTGTACACATAAAATAAATGAGAATAAGATTAAAATGTAAACTTATGATTGGGAAATATATTGTATCAAATCACTCTGGTAAAATGTTAATTACCACATCATATGGGATGACCTCCCCCCCAAAAAAATGGAAAATAAATGTTGGAAGGCCTTTGGGGAATCAGACAAATTGATATACTGTAAAGGGCTGAAACTCTTGAGTTGATGCACTGAGGTCAAACAACTGAGCACTTAAGGCTAATTACCAATTGGACAATACTCTATGGACATATGCTTGGAAAATGGCCCTTCCCACTACCCTGTGCTGACTCAATAATTGGTATATACAGAGAATTGTAGGAGGGACTAGGGGGTGGAGTAAGATGAGTCAGGGTCACTTCTGGGCGGGAGACAAAGAAGGAGGTTGTGGAGATTCTGTTCCATGCAATTCAATCCTACCTCTAAAAACCAAGAATAAAGACTAAGGACTTTTGCTTATCCTGACTCTGGCTGATTCTGAGGTACCCAGGATGCTAACACAGTTATGACAATATACACTAGGTGAAGCTATGAATTGTTTGAGACATACCAGAAAGCAATTTGAAACTATGCCCCAAAAGTTGCTAAAAAGTTACTAAACTGCACATGTCCTTTGACCCAGAAATATCACTACTAAGTTCATTCCAGTCCCCAATAAATGAAATAGAAGAATTCCAAAATTTACAAATCTATCTATAGTAGCTCTTTTTATGGAGACAACTGGAAACTAAAGAGATATCCATCCTTTGGAGAATAATTGGAGAAATTAGGATATATGAATACAATAGAGTACCATTGTGCTGAAAGAAACTAAGAGACCATTTCAAAAAAATCTGGAAAGATTTGTATGAAATCATACTTTCAACAACTTGTAGAACTGCCAAATTAACAATTCTGAAAGACTGTGATGACTTAAAATTCTGCATACCTTATGGTGGTGATAGACTAATAGAATTAAATACACATTTTTTCTTTATATATATATATATATATATATATATATATATTAATAGCTTTTTATTTACAAGTTATATGCATGGGTAATTTTACAGCATTGACAATTGCCAAAACTTTTGTTCCAATTTTTCCCCTCCTTCCCTCCACTCCCTCTCCTAGATGGCAGGATGACCAATACATGTTAAATATGTTAAAGTATAAATTAAATACAAAATAAGTATACATTTCCAAACCATTATTTTGCTGTCAAAAAGAATTGAACTCTGAAATAGTGTACAATTAGCCAAAGGAAATAAAACATGCAGGCAGACAAAAATATAGGGATTGGGAATTCTATGTAATGGTTCTTAGTCATCTTTCAGAGTTCTTTTGCTGGGTGTAGCTGGTTCAATTCATTACTGCTCCATTGGAACTGATTGGTTCATTTCAAACAATAATTAAATACACATTTTTCAAAGAGGACTATGTGTGAAATTTGTTTTCTTGTGTATGTTTACATGTTACAAGGGTTTTGCATTTTTTTCAGTATAGGGGTATGAGATAGGGAAAGTAAATGCTTGATAATTAAAAGAAAAAATAAAGAAATATTTTAAATGATGTTTAAAGTGACACAAATATATTAGATTAAGACATATTACCTGGCTGATTAACAGTCTAATGATGATGGGCAGATAGTTATATATTAAAAAGGCAAATTAACATCCTTAATGTAAAAATCAGACAGACTGTGTCATCACTTCCATTGCCTCTAGGATCAAATAGAAATTCTTCTATCTGACATTTAAAACTCTTAACAAAATTTTCACTATTTTTATACATTACTTCCATCCATACATATTATGGTTCCAGCAAAGCTGGCCTTCTGGCTTCCTTTACGCATCCTATTCCACTTAACCTGTTTTGTACCTTTGTCTGAAATTCATTTTTTAAAACTACCTCTTGCAGTTCCTGATTTCCTTGAAAATTCAACTGAAGTACTATTTTCTACACAAGGCCTTTCCTAAAATCCTAGTGCCAATCATTCCTCATGTTTAAATTCTATCTGTTTTTTTAGGTTTTTTCAATATATCTACATTTTGGCATGTTGCTTCTCCTGTAAAATGTAACCCTCCTGAGGACAAGGACTGTTACATATTTTTCTCTGTATCCCCAGCACCACCTCAGTGCCTGGCACATAGTAGGCTCTTAAGGAATACTTGTTTACTGATTGATTTAATGATATGAAATACTTTTCCATATGATGAATAAAAAGAGAAATGCAAATTAAATCAACTCTGAGGTTTTACTTCAAACTAAAGAAATGTAAAAAAAAACCACAAAAGATAATTGTAAATGTTGTAGGCATTGAGGAAAAATAGACAAACTAATACATCATTTGTAGTTTTATGAACTGTTTGGAAAGTAATCCGTAATTATGCTTTAAAAAAACCCTAAAAAATCCATACTTTTTGGTTTACTATCCCATTGCTTAATATGCATTCCAAGGAGTTTAAAGACACAAAGATCCCCGAATGTCCTAATCAATATTTTGAGGTTAAAAACAACTAGAATCAAATTAGAAGACTATTAACTGATTAATGGCTATACAAATCATGGTTTACAACAACAATATGGTAATGGAATAATACAACACCATAAGAAATGGTGACTATGAAGAAATCGGGGAAGAATGAATATGTATTTGAAATGATGAATGGAGAAGTAAGCAGAATCAAGAACACAATATATTTTACAACAGTGCCAGAATACATGGGAAGAACAACAAAAACAAATGAATGATGTATGATTATAATACCCATGATTGGTTTTGAAATCAAGATTATTTAAAGTATTTCCTTCCATCTTTGCTGAGAAGGAAGATTATGGATGTGGTATATTATGTGTATTGTCGATCTATAACACACTGTTTGAATATTAGGTGGCATACATAGAGTGCTGGGTCTAAAATCAGGAAGACCTGAGTTCAAATTTGCCATCAAGATCTGAATTCAAATTTACCATCATGGACTTATTTAGCTGTGTGAACCAAGTATTAATCTCTGTTTGCCCCAGTTTTCTTTTCTATAAGACAAGGATAATAATAACACCTATGTCCCAGGGATATTGTGAGGATCAAATAATATGATAATTATAAAGTGTTTTACATAGTAACTGACATATGGTAGATGCTATGTAAATATTAGCTATTATTATTATTATTATTACTGAGAGGTTTTTCTCTCTCCATTGATTTTTTGGTACATGATATATCTTTTCAGGGTAGACAGAGAAGAGAATTCTATTTGGAAATGAAGATGAATTTTTAAAATGAAAACTTCATAACATTTTTAATATCAATAATTATCCCACTCAGTGATACAGAAATTATGTTTCTTTTCCTCTACCTAGGAGGTGAAATACCTTGATTTGTTAGATATTAACTAATAGCTAAGATTTTGATTGGTGACACCATTTTCCTTTTTTAGATGTGTTTTCCTTCCCCCTTCGAAGATTACTAGTTGCTCTTCCTAAAAACAATGTAGAACCATGAGATGAGGGAAGAGGAACATTGATGAGTGACTCTTCCTCCACTTTATGAGTAGATATTTTCTGCTTACCGATTTCAACCCCCTTATTTCACAGGTGAGGAAACTGTGACTCATAGAAAGGAAGTGACTTGCCTACCATCCTCTGGAGCTATATCACTCTATATTTCTCCTCCTTTTCTCAGATAAATTCTTAGAAAAAATTTTTGTTTAAATGTTCCCAGTCTTCATCTCCTCTTGCATATTTCTTAGTAATCTTTCAAACTCATTACTCAACTAAAACTACTCCATAATTATTAATGGCCTTTTTGTAGCTGGTGGTCTTTTCTCATACTCATCCTTCTCTATTTTTCTGCAGCATATGAGGCTGTTAAGCATCCTTTCTTCCTGGATACTCACTCATTTCTGGATGTACCTGATAGCTACTCTTTTCTGAGCAACTGGTAGTCCAGCGGATGGACCACTAACCCTGTAATCAGGAACTCCTGAGTCCAAATCTGATTTCAGACCCTTATTAGTATTTATTAGCTGTGTGACTCTGGACAAGTTTTATTTGGACCACTTTACCCAAGTGTAAAATGGAGATAATGAGGGCACTTATGTCATAGGATCATTGTGAGGATCCAATGAGCTATTTCTAAGAACACTTAGCAAGTGTACATAATAGGTGATATATAAATGGCTATCCCTTTCCTTTTTTTCATGTCATGTTCTTATCCTACAAAGAGAAACAAAAACAACAGTAATAATAATAATAATAATAAAAACAAATCTTAACTGACAAGTCCCTTGATTATTAGGTCAATTGTTTTCTGGACAAGGAGGTTTCTCAGCTACTTTTTATTCCTCTTTGTTGTTTTTTCAGTCATTTGAATTTTTGTTGTTTTTTTCAGTCATTTGAATCATGTAGGAGTCTTCCTGACCTCATTCAGGGTTTGTTTGTTTGGGCAAAAATGCTAGAATGATTTGCCATTTTCTTCTCCAGCTCATTTTGAGGATGAGGAAACTGACACAAAAAATTTTAAGTAACTTAGTGAGGCTCACAATTATCTATGAAAAGATACCTCTTCTTGCCTTTGGATACCCAATGAGACAAACTGACAATTAGTGTTTCCTTTTCTTGAAATATTTGCAAATTATTGTTTCACAAAACTGAAAATTTTTACACTCTTTGTTTTCATGTCACCATTTTCATTTGAAGAAAGATTGTCAATATGAATATTATCTAGTCCCTACATTAAGGATCAACTCAGACAATAAAGAATAACCACACATTTAGAGGGCAATTACATGAATTAATGTTGCTAGGTAATCTAAAATTCATGTGAGTTTTAACATGCTCTTCTCCTTTTCCATTCCTCTGTCCACATTCTAACAGAAGCATAAAGGTGTCGCCACACAGTTCTAGGAACTCCTATTAAAGGAGTTCCTTCATTTTTTTTTAGGGCACGGAAATAAAATATCCAATCATACTAACAGAAAGGCTACTTCTTCACAAAATCTCTATGCCTAATTGCAAAAGTAAAGGACATCTTCTCTACTTTTTATCTTCCCACAAATGTCTACATATATAAGTTCTTAATTAACATAGTCTGATTCTGCTTTATCTTCAACTCCCAGCTTGAGGTGATGTCCTTGGATTGGGAGCAAGCTAGTATTTGGTTCTTTCCAGCTTGCTAGGGAAAAAAAAAAGAATGAAATTTTTTTTTCAAAGAAACAAAGCTCACAGACACAACTTTGCATGTAAAAAAGCAATGATAATATAAAGAATTCTGAAGACAAATACATACAGAGGATCAAAGCGCCTCTATTCAAAGAAATGCATAAACCCCAATTAAAATCACAAGATTTGAATTTTAAGATATATTTAAGAATATAGTCTAATCTTATTTTCATAATAACAAACTAATGACATCAAGGTCAAGTGAATTCTTTAAAGGTCACACAGTAGTAAAGACTGATATGCAAAGTAAAGTTTTCTAGCTTCAGACCTAGAGTTCTTATTACTATATTCCATAACTAAACCAAAACACTCCATTCTCCTATCCCAGAACAATATTCATGGACCAGTGATCCAGTTCACCTATAGTCTTGTAGCTCCAATATTTGTATCATAGTATCAGTCAATCAAATGTTTAAATCCAGAAATCCATAATAGTATGGATTTCCTTTTACAAATTAATGGGGGGCAGGAATGGTCAGGTAGAAGCTACTATAGAAAAGTCTAAATAGTTACTACTTTCAAACAGGCAAAATAAGGGATGAGCTTCTAAGCTCATACTTGGCAGCTTCTGAGGCATATCTGTTTCAGAAAGTAGGTAACTACAATAGTGTAATCTATGTTTTAAGCCAAAACCATTTTACCAGATGTTACTGGGGTATGACTCCTAATATGTTATGATAAAATCATGACCCAATATGGTATTCCTAAATAAAAGGCAGGATTGGTTCAAAGCCTTTGGAGAGAAGAGATAATCTTTCCTATATCATGAGATAATATATGTGATTCCAGTCTATTTTCAGTAAGTCATAGAAAGAAGGGGAGAAAAGACTTTGGTGTCTCAGCATGTACCTGCTTTCTAACTTAACTCCCTAGGAACCTCAGAAAATTTCCTTCTGAATAAGATCAGAGTCTCTGTTGTCTTTATCAAGTTGAGATATTTTACTTCCAGTGGAAAAACTCATTTAGTATATGTATCTTCTAGTATATTCAAATATGGATAACTTCTTTTTTTGTTTATTATATACTTGGATAAACAGACAAACTTGCTGTTCACTATTTGTGATGGTATTTTTTATAACAAGCATTGGTGGGAATTAATCAAATCTGTGAATAAAGCTTAGAATCACCACCTTCTCCTTTTAAAGGATAGAAACAAGGGCAGCTGCTTGATCCAAAATCAAAACAAACAAAAGGGTGCCTTCCCCTAGGCCACCAATATGTATTGTGGCAAATAGATACAGCTCTAGTCTGGCACTTTACTCTCTCAAAAAACATTACGATTTCTCCTCCTCATTCCAAGAAAGAATCAAAGGAGAAGGAATAGGCAAAATTCCATATATGGCCTCCTTTCCCTCACATGAGGATGCTGTGAGCCAGTAGCTAAGCTCCAGAAAGTTTTTGTAGGCTTTTAAACAACTTGAAGTTTCTGGTAATAGCCTTAGCCTGTGCCATACCTTTAAGTTGTATTTACCAGCTGATCTGGAGTTTTAGATTCCATTTTAACACAGTTCAAATCATTTAAATAGATTCTGGCTGGATTAGTTTTGGTCTATAATTGTAGGCTACATTGTTGGAATAATTTTGAGTGCAAGGTTTGAAGACTTTCTCAGAGATATGCTGAAACTAATCCTTCTGCTACTTTTTCTAGAGTTCTCTTTCATTTAATTCATTCTGACCTGTTTAAACAGCATTACTCACTAGTCACCTTTAACTACAGTGACATTATATCCCTCCTGTAGTCTGCTATTTCCCATCTTCTTTGAGCTTTTTTTGATAGAAATTGTCTACCCAGTTCCAAAAGGAATTATGAAGTCATTATCTTTTTAAGTAATATGATCATGGGAGTACTTTTATTTTCTCTCACATTTTGTAATACAGTGTTGTCTTGATTAAACTGTGCCTTTCTAAATCATATTTGCTCATTTGTGCTTCAGAAAACCCCATGATAGACTCTATTTTAATGCTGTTGTCCCAGATTGATAGAAAACTGGAAAGGATTTACAGAAACATTCCATTTAACAACATACAAGACGTTTGCTTGGAATTACAGAATTAAATGGAGGAAGACAATAAAAGTGAACTTTCAGAGATTTTGATTAGGCTACAGATTTTTATTTTATGTTTATTTAAATACTATTAAATAATAATTCAGGATGTGAGTAGTTATAGATGATTTTAAAATATAACTATTGAGCATACAGATGCCTGATTCTTGGGTTCGAGGTCTGCTCTCTTTCAGAAAAATAATCCCAAAACATTTACTGTTCTTTTTTTTTTTGCAGTACTTAACTACTGAGTGAATAAATTAAATTATGACAAAGGACTTATGGGTAATATTGGTTCAATTTCCTCTGTACTTAAAAGATTCCTTCTCTAATTTACTGATCAAAGTAGGAAAAATGCCAAAAGAAATTCTTAGAAGTTTAAAACATATATAAGATTTTAGTATAAAATGACCAACAAATTTATAAATGACTCACATGTATACTTTTTTTTCCAATAAAACCATTTCTTATGTACAAAAAACAAAACAAAACAAAACTAGCATGAAGATAAATTGCATTTTACATACAAAAATACACACACACATATATATAATATATACATATATATATGTTGTTTCACTTAAGGGAAAAAGAAAACAAGTTGTTAATAGAATCCCCTGGCAATAGAGGAATAAAGAAACTATTAATGGAAGTAGAGTGGGAAACAGCATGCATTTTAATGAATGGAGGATTGCTATATCCTTCCTTGTGTCTCTATTCTAATGTGTATAGTCACTGCAGATAAAGAGAAAGCTTGAATTATAACAAATAAGTATTAAAGAACAAATGAAAGTCCCCTAAATGACATAATAGGGAAGAAATTTGCCTTAACTCAAACTCTCTAGCACTACTTTAGGTTGACCCCAGCTGCAACACAGATAAAATCCTTGCTCATTAAAGAAAATTCTGGGACTGCAGACTCCCAGGATATCTTACAACTAGAAGCTGGATTACATTAGATGGTTTGGGTTTTTGAAAAATAAAGTAACTATTATTTTATGTTGAGTATTTGTTTATGGTCTGCTGTGTACATGGTAACTTTTTAAATATTTTCATTTTTCATTTAAGTTTAATTTTTTTAATTTATTTAGAAAAAGAAAAGGAAAGGAACTTCCTGCAAAAAGGATAAGTTATAGACTTGGAAGAAGAAAACATCCATGTAGCTCAAGAGAAAAATGCATGGAGTTGGAAAACAGTAACTGTCACATGGAGGAGAAAGACAAAATAGAATCAGAGTTTAATGATCTGAGAGCCTTGAGAACAGAGGCAAAAAGACAGAATTGAAGGATGTTGCCCAGTGTAGTGTGTTCATGCTGTGATGATTCCAGATAATTCCATCTCTGCTCCCTCCCATCTCAAATCAATTCCCATAATGCATCATTTTGTCCTCAAAGTGATTTTCCTAAAGCACAGTTCTGACCATGTGGTACTGCATTCCTCCTCCAACTCTAAACTCTAGTGACTTCCTGTCTCTTCTAGGATTAAATATAAACGCTTCTGCTTGGTCTTTAAAGTTCTTCACAAACTGGTCCCTTACTAAATTTTCAGCCTTTTTCAATTCAATCTTCTCTGAACACCATCCTAGTTTTGATGTATATACACCATGATGTGGGTGATGTAGATGCCAGATAATAGTAGGCACTAAAAGGTGAGCTTCAGCTATACATAGAATTCACATTGATCATTCTCTTTGGCAAAACATAGATTTATTTAGGAAAGAGGTTACAGACAAAATGAAGGGATACAACAGACATCAGGAATGGTAAATATGAAATAGAATGGGAGAGCATATGAAAGACAAGTTTCTCAGTGGAAGTCACAATCACCGAGTAGAAAGGGAACACTCCATGAGATGGAGCATGCCCTTAGCTGGTGGACTATCCTGAAAAGGACTTAGCATTCTAAAAGAGTTATTTAAATGTAAGTTGGGAAGCATTGTAGAGTTAGGAGGGATACCATATGTCATGAGGGAAAGGGAAAGACATCATGAGGCAGAATGCCATATATATTTCATATATATATAATACATACACTTAAAAAGATATATATTTTCTCTCTCACAAAGAAATATCTTTTTTATTTTTTAAAGAAATGTCTTTTTTGAAGAAAGGAATTGTTTGATTCTTGTCTTTGAATCCTCAATGCTTAGCACCAATTAGGAACTTAATGAATGATTTTTGGTCAGTTGAGTGATATTCAATGTGGCTTCTATATGCTTTTAATAACCTAGAGCCCTATACCTACTATTCTGAGCCATTTTTCATTTCTTTCCAGGTCCTTCTACTACCTAGATTTTCTCTGTCATGCAATGGAAACTTCCTCACTTTGGAAACTCACTCTACCTCCTGGACTTCTCAGACTGGAAGTACACTCTGCCTTTGAATTGTGTTCATTTTATCATCTGTTTTCTCCCAATACTTCCATAAGAAATGTACCAGGGAACTACATTCAAAAAGTTATCAAACTGTGCATACCCTTTGATCCAGCAGTGTTTCTACTGGGCTTATGCCACGAAGAGATCTTAAAGAAGGGAAAGGGTGCGCAAAAGTATGTGCACAAAGGTTTGTGGCAACCCTCTTTGTAGTAACAAGGAACTGGAGACTGAGTGGATGCCCATCAATTTGGAGAGTGGCTGAATAAGTTATGGTATATGAATGTTATGGAATATTATTGTTCTGTAAGAAATGACCAGCAGCATAATTTCAGAGAGGCCTGGACAGAGTTACATAAATTGATGCTAAATAAATAAGCAGAACCAGAAGATCATTGTACATGGGAACAACCAGATTATGACGATTAATTCTGATGAACGTGACTTTCCAACAATGAGATGACTGATGCCAGTTCCAGTGATCTTGTGGTGAAGAGAGCCATCTGCACCCAGAGAGGACTGTGGGAACTGAATGTAGATCACAACATAATTTTCTCACTCTTTTTGTTGTTGCTCCCTTATGCTTTGTTTTTGTTTTCTTAGTTATTTTCCTTATTTGATCTTATTTTTCTTGTACAGCAAGAGAATTATATAAATATAAGATACATATTGGATTTAACATATATTTTAACACATTTAACATATACAGGATTGCCTGCCATTTAGGGAAGGAGGTAGGGGAAGGAGGGAAAAATCTGAAACACAAAACTATGTAAGGGAGAATGTTGTCCAATTATCCATGCATATGTTTTGAAAATAAAAAGTTTTATTTTTAAAAAAGATAAATAGAAAAAAAAAGAAAAGAAAACTACCAAGGAAAGAATATCTTCATTCCTCTTCAGGCTCCACTCTCAACTCTGTACCTGGGCCCATCATGGAAACTATTTTCTCCTACTGCCCATAACTAACCATATCAACATTTTAATGGAGATTGGTAGACATTTTTAAACAACTAAACACTTAATTACAATCTATTTAAAGAGCTATTAACATTGAACAATAAAAAAGTAAGGATATTGATTGTCATCATTTTTTAAAATATTATTTATACATTTTATTTCTATTCCTCAGCTATTTGCCTGGAATTCAGCCCCATCTCTAATGTATTGAAACCTTCCTAAAATAGAACATTTAAGCAAAACTAAAAAGAGCAGATATTTCAGCCTTTCTGTAATGAAATTTTGTTTTTTGTTTAGTCATTTTAGTCATGTCCAACTCTCTGGAGTCCCATTTGGGTTTTTTTTGGCAAAGAGTAGTGGAGTGATTTGCCATTTTTTTTTCCTACAGCTCATTTTACAAATGAGAAATGCCCAGTCTCACAACCCACCATGTCTGAGGCTGAAAATGAACTCAGATCTCCTAATATCAGGTCCAATGTTCTATCCACTGTACCAACCGATTATCAGGTAGAATGCTGGTCCTGGACTAAGGAAGACTTCTCTTTCTGAGTCTAAATGTGGCCTCAAATGCTAACTAGTTGTGTGATTCTGGACAAATCACTTAATCCTGTTTGCCTCTATTTCTCATTTGTAAAATGTGTTGGAGAAGGAAGTGGCAGATCACTGGTGGTTTTCTGCCAAAAAAAAAAAATCCTAAATGGAGTCATGAAGAGTTATGTACAACTGAAATGACTAAGGAACAACAAGGAAAAGAAAACAAGAAATTTGTCAGACAATAGATATCATATTCCAGAGACATAACCTATTTCTCTATTTATAAGAGGGAAGTCCACTTTATCAACATTTCTATGGAACTTCCTATTATTAAATCTAAATTCAACTTGCTTTTAATGTTTCAGTGTACATAACAATCATTGTCAATGTTTTCTCCTATTTCTGACTCAGTTAATATGTCTTCCCACATTATTTTAAATTACTACCAGTTGTCATTTCTTAAAACATAACAATAAGATAGTCATATGCCACAATTTGTTCAACCATTATCTAATTAACATTCACTTTTTTCCAATTTGTTAGGTGGTTTTGCTATTACAAAAAGAACCACTTCTTGTTTTTGACTAAGGTTCATATGATATTGTTTAACCAAAGTGTATGAATAAGCTAATCACCTTTCTTGAATGCCAAATTGATTTCCAGAATAGTAGGATCAATTCATAGCTCCACCAATTATATATTTTTGGGCTAGTCTTCCCATAGCTCTTCAAATTTGGATTATTTTGATCTTTTATTATCTTTGAGGGATGTATAATCTAGTGATTTCTTAAAAAACAAAAACAATAATAAAACCATTGCCACAATAAAAGGAAGCCAAGAGTCTGGAAATCAACCCCACAAGCAAATAAGTAGAAAGATATGTCTCCTTTCATTTCCTTTTATAATTCTACTTCTGACTGTCTAAACATTATTTACTGTGACACAGAAGCCTCCTCACTCCTATAACTCACTCTTCCCCTGGCCTTCTCAACCCCTTTATCCTCTTCCTCTTATTGGTAAGTTCCTCACAGAGCCTCCATTTCAGGGAAAGAACTAAGAGCAAAAATGTCCAAATGAAAGTAGTCTAGCTGTACCTGACCTAAAACTATATTATAAAGCAGCAGTCACTAAAACCATTTGGTATTGACTAAGAAATAGATTAGTTGATCAGTGGAATAGGTTAGGTTCCCAGGACAAAATAGTCAATAATTATAGCAATCTAGTATTTGACAAATCCAAAGACCCCAACTTTTGGGATAAGAATTCACTACTTGACAAAAACTGCTGGGAAAATTGGAAATTAGTATGGCAGAAACTAGGCATGAACTCACACTTAACACCGTATAGCAAGATAAGATCAAAATGGGTTCATGATTTAGGCATAAAGAACAAGATTAAAAATAAATTAGAAGAATATAAAGTTTACCTCTCAGATTTGTGTAGGAGGAAGGAATTTGTGACCAAAGAAGAACAAGAGATCATTACTGATCACAAAATAGAACATTTCGATTATGTCAAGTTAAAAAAACTTTTGTACAAACAAAACTAATGCAGACAACATTAGAAGGGAAGCAATAAACTGGGAAAACATTTTTACAGTTAAAAGTTCTGATAAAGGCCTCATACCCAAAATATATAGAGAAGCCATTCTCCAATTGATAAATGGTTAAAGGATATGAACAGACAATTTTTAGATGATGAAATTGAAACTATTTCTACTCATATGAAAGAATGTCCCAAATCATTATTGATTAGAGAAATTCAAATTAAGACAACTCTGAGATACCACTACACACCTGTCAGATTGGCTAAGATGACAGGAAAAGATAATCATGAATGTGGGAGGGGATGCGAGAAAACTGGGGCACTGATGCATTGTTGGTGGAGTTGTGAACAAATCCAACCATTCTGGAGAGCAATCTGGAATTATACTCAAAAAGTTATAAAACTGTGCATGCCCTTTGATCCAGCAGTGTTACTACTAGGCTTATATCCCAAACAAATACTAAAGAAGGGAAAGGGACCTCTATGTGCAAAAATGTTTGAGGCAGTCCTTTTCGTAGTGGCAAGAAACTGGAAATTGAATGGATGCCCATCAATTGGAGATTGGCTGAGTAAATTATGATATATGAATATTATGGAATATTATTGTTCTGTAAAAAATGACCAGCAGGATGAATACAGAAAGGCCTGGAGAGACTTACATGAACTGATGCTGAGTGAAATGAGCAGGAGGTCATTATGCACTTCAACAACAATACTATATGAGGATCAATTCTGATGGAAGTGGATTTCTTCAGCAATGAAAAGATCCAATTCAGTTCCAATTGATCAGTGATGAACAGAATCAGCTACACCCAGTGAAAGAACACTGGGAAACGAGTGTGGACTGCTTGCATTTCTGGTTTTCTTCTCATGTTATTTTTACTTTTCTAAATCCAATTTTTCTTGTGCAAGAAGAGAACAGTATAAATATGTACACATATATTGTATTTAAGATATACTTTAACATGTTTAACATGTATGAGACTGTCTGCCATCTAGGGGAGGGGGTGGAGGGAAGGAAGGGAAAAGTTGGAACAGAATTATCTGCAAGGGTTAATGTTGAAAAATTATGCATGCATATGTTCTGTCGCTAAAAAGCTATAATAATAAAAAAGAGCAAAAATGTCTTCATCCTCTCCAGACTCAGTCCTAACTTTGTACCAAGTTCAGACAATGGCACATTATCTCCCAACCTCCCTTCAGCTTTCTCTTATTCATTGTCTTCCTATTACAGAATGTAAGTTCTATTGCTTAGTAGAGTATTGGACACATAATAAGCACTTAATAAAAGCTTATTGATTTCTTGTAAGAGAGAAACAGCAACCAAGGGAAAGTTTCAAATACATGCTCATTTGTGCAATATCATGGAACATGATGACCAAATCCAAGAAGTAGTTCTCACAAAACACTGTAAAGCAGGGCAGTGGGAAAACCGTTAGTCCCAACTAAGTCAGATCATCTCTAGAGAATTGAGATGGCAAAGGAAGCACATCAGCAAATATGTGTGAAATAGTACAGATTTGTAAACATCCATCCTCACCTTGGACGAGAGTGAAACTGCCACATTGGGACTCTACTACCACATTATCTGGAATGTTATATGAGGAAATGGAAATGGCACTTGAGAGGATGAATCCGTGAAAAGTGACTGAAACTGAACAAATATAGATAGAAGAAACTGCTGCAAGTGACATAATTTTAAAGGTGCTTACAGTTCAATTTTCAAGATAAATCCATAAGAAGAGAAGATTCAAAAAGGTAGTAGGTTATCATTACCCAGTGCTTATAGCTGTATCTGACACATAAGTGTTTAATAAATGTTTGTCTTGATTCATTACTACCCTCCTGCCAATAAAATATGCCACATAGAAAATGTCAGCAACTATCAACTCATATTCATGAATTCAAGAGAAAAGCCTATAGTTGATAATTTAGCATAGAACATCAAAAAACTACAGATAAAGCCTCCCCCTAATTGTGGCACAAATAAATATATCAAAAATATTTCCTATATGATTAGGACCTGTGTGATTTGGGGCAAGTCATTTAAATATTGTGTACCTCATTTTCTTCATCTATAAAATTAGAGTAGTTAGACTAAAAGACTTTCTAGATCCATTCTAACTCTTTATCCATTGATTACTGAAAGTTCTTGCAACAAATAGAAGTAATGTTTCCTGTGAATATATGAATTTATAATTTCTACTTCAGGCGATAAAATAGCTGTCTATCTCCAAAATCAAATAAACACCGAGTTTCTAGTTTGTGCAAAACACGTTGGCAATTAATTATGTGGTGCCCTAATTTAACACTGACCACCAGGAACTTCAAAGCAAAACCTATTCTGGGATGTTCATCCCACCAACCATGCATCTCCTCTGCAGGATTCCTCATAAGAGATCAGGCCCATAATTCATTGGGATCAAGGGCTACCTCTATAATGAAAAAGCAAACACGAAATCATTTTTCCCGGCTGTCAGTTTGGTTATTTTATGCATTGCTTGAAGCCCTGCATTACACTGTTTAGACTGACATGGCACCTTGTGATTAGATAGTAAATTTACTGTTTGAATAGGCTGAGTATCAGAGAAAGCCATCAGCCCTAGTGTTCCAAATTCCAATAGAGTATAGCAGTCTTCACTGGCTGTCACTATCCCTGAAGTAAAACATTGTGGTTATCCTTTAACCTTGCATACTGGACCAGAATCCATAGAAAGAATGGCGCCAAATTATCATGAAAAGCCATAACTCCGTGAGAAGGTTAATCATCCTTTGTCTTTGATTATATTATACATACAGCATTTTTTTCTCGGATGAGCAGACAGTGTTCTCCTCTCCCCCAAGCCCTACTTTTACTTGTAAATAAATGCTGAGTTGAAGGAAAGAAAAAAAGAGCCATTATCTAATCTTAGTATTATTGTGGTTTCAAGAATACAGAACCTAGGTTCTCAGAAGCACAGTGAAAAGATATTTTTTTCTAATCAAAACTTTCCTTCTTGCTACTTTTATGACGTTGGTCAATCCATTTAATTTCTCTGAGACTTATTTTTGAGACAAAATTTTATTAAGAACTATTGTTTTTACATCATTATCCTTTCCAATTATCCAATTATACCCCCATTTCTTTCCCCTGCTCAAATATGTGTGTGTCTATATGTGCATATATAGACAGACATAGACATAAACACTGGGCCTGGAGTAGGAAGACCTGACTTTCAAATTCAGCTTCAGACATATACTAGCTGTGTGACCCTGGGCAAATCATTTAATCTCTGTTTGTCTTAATCTATTGATGAAGAAAATGACAAACCATTCCAGAATCTTTGTTGAGAAAATCCCATGGAAATGGGGATCACAAAGAGGCAGACAATTTAACAGCAACATATTTATGTGTACACATGAATGTATGTATGTGTATAAATATATATGTATTTTCAAGAGGAAGAAAAAAGTAAGCAAAATTAACTCACCTGGCCATTTTCAGATCCTTTTCTCCTCCAAATACTGAATAAATGAAGTTGAATTAAGAAAATTATCACCCACTATAAAAAAAAAAGAAACCTAATCTATCTAAATAAAGTTTGATGTTCTGAAATCTTGATCCCTAACTTCTGTGAAGAAGCTAATGGAAATGTCTTCTCATATCTCTTCTCTGTAGTAATTATTTAGCAGCATTTAATTTCATTTTTTGGTAATTCTTTCCATTTATTTTTATTTATATGTACTATTTTATTTTATTTGTTTATTTATAATAAATTGTATTTATTATTTCCATTTGGTAATTCTTTCCATTTATATTGTCACAGGTGTATATATTATTTTCACCTCTAGGATCATATATTATATCATCTGTTTGGAATTTGCAGTTTTTCATAACTGTCACCCCACCTAACCCCCATACACATATAGATATACCTTTCTAGTTTTCTTGTACCTCACTCCATTCAACACTGCAACATACTCTGCAATCCAGTTTTCCAATCAAGACACTTCATTGGATGTCTCCAATTCCAGGAATTCTACCTTACTACTTCTGCCTTCTAGCTCCCCTGGTTTTCTTCTAGTCCTGATACCCTTTAAATTCTAGTTCTTTCCTCCTGTTAGTAATTTCCAGTTTCTTCTGTAGCTTATTTGTGCAATTATTTGTGCATTGTCTCCTCTGTTAGTTGCCTAGACATCTATGTGGCTCCAGGAACAGAGTCAAGTTCAAATCCAGCTCTGTGACCCAGAGAAAATAATTTAACATCTATTTGCCTCAGTTTCCCTAACTGTTATATATAATAATAGCACCTATCTCCTAGGGGTGGTTGTGAAGCTCAAATAAAACACTGTCTATAGAGCATTTAATATAGTATCTGACATCATAGTAGGCATTTAATAAGTGTTTATTTTCTTTCTTCTACTATCTTTTGCCTTTCTTTGTATTTTACTTAGCATAGTGCTTGACACATAGTAGGTTCTTAATGAGTGCTTTTTGACTTTTTGACTTTTAACTAACAATACTTCAATAGATCTGTGCTCTTATTAATACAGAACTTCCTCCAAAATCCAACACCGCTTTTGCATCCTTTTTAACTTTTGTCTGGGAGTTTCTATAAATCCTTCACAAGGATACCATCCAGAGTGCTAGAAGCATTTTTTTAATATTTTGGCATTATATAGATTGCAATGCAGCATGTCGACCCTTATTCTGACCTTTCGTTTCTGGTCACTCATCTCTTTGATGTCATTTTTCTAGCCATTGAGCAATGAGAATATCCTTTTTAATAATAATTTAAGTGTCTTTTTAAAGATTTCTATGTATCTTTATGTTGTACTTTCAGTAATGTATAATTTTAATCCATTGATTATAGTAAAACTACCACATTTGGATTCTATCATTATTGAAATGGCACTGAAGAAGATAAAATTGTAGCTGATCTTGACCAAATAAATATATAGAGAAGAATATCATGCTGGAAGTGACACAAGTTTGAAGGCACTCAGGAATCTATTTTCCAGATTTCTCAAAGAAGGGAAACTTTTTAAAGGAAAAGATGAGAGAGGATATCCATGATTCATAGATTATATCTAAAACTTGAATGTGATCTCATTAATTAGGGAGTTTTCTGCAATAATGCCTTCATGACTAGTGGAAAAAAATTGCAGTCATCTGCCCATTCTTGCAGAGCAAATCTTTACATGACTGGGGTAGATATGATGGCTTTGAGACTTGTTGATTAATCTTAATTTAACTTATAGCCCATCTTCCTAAGATGGTTTTTACCACTGTGTGACTGATGTGCATGCTATAGATTCTTGGAGCCTTAAGTGAGAAATGGGTAAAGATGAGCACCAAAAGTAGATGAACAGTCCTGAAAAAAGTTTGGCAAGCCTTCATATCTTGCATGCTAGTTCTCCTGAATATCCTAAATACCATCCCTTCTACACATCTTCAATAGAAGGTAATCCAGTCTTTAATTAGAGATTTTCAGTAAAATGGAACTCACTAATATATTCATTACATTTTGGGACAGTTTTAATTATGTTTTCTTTTATATTGAGACAAAATTTCTCTCTCCTTGAAATGCATTGCTTATGGTTGTCCTCTGATGTCAAGGAAAATAAAATTTATGTCTCTCTCATAATTGCCTTTTGAATACTTAAAAGACAGGGTTATCTTGTCCCTGATTTTTTCTTCTGTAGCCTTCACATTTCTAATTTTTTCCCCTGATCCTTACATCTGATAGTTTCCACTCTTGTCATAGTCCTTATCACCTTTTTCCTCTCATCAATGTCTTTCCTAAAAGTTGGTACTCAGGGATGAGCATTATACACTGATTCCACAAAATGGAGGTATTAATTTCTCTCCTCTAAAATCTTGAAAGCTCAAAGGCACCTTTTCACAGAGTCAGAAAGAAGTCAGAAGACAGTTTAGTAATTATCTAATGAATAAAATCAATGTGGGTCATTCAGATATTTGGAAATAAAAGTGAAAAGTATTCTTTTTCTCAGTTTAAAAACTAGATTAAATTAAACACAGATTTTTGATATAAAGTGGATCCATCATTGGCCCCTAGGGAGGATAAGTCCCAGGGCAAGCAAAAGGACTTTCTTTATTCTTCAGTCTATTTTAAACTTTTAACAGGATTCCAAAGCAGAGGGCCCCAAGACTCTCTTATAATGAGGATCCAAAGTAATTCCCTCAGGTAATCAATCATTCCACTGTCATGAACTCATTTAAGATGACCTTTCAAATGCCTGAAGTGTATACCTAAATCTTTCCCCCCCCCTAATTTAAGCCCTTTAGACAAAATTTATTTTTGTATATGTCCTAAGGAACAAGTATGTGGCCAACTTTTGTAATTTTAGGGCATCAATTGTCCTCCACCCCAATCGCTGATCCATTTTCTTTTTTGCTGGTAAGTTTTAAAATCTATTTTTAACTGAAAAACAAAATAAGAAAAGAAAAAGAAAAACATTGCCATATACAAAATAGAATATAAATAAGAATTCATTATAAAACAAATAAATACTACACATTATTTTCAAAGCTGTTCAGCTTTTCTTTGCTTCCTTGTAGGTTTTCTTTTGAACTATATTACTTTATTTTTCCCCATCTCACTTCTTTAAAATATAATTTATCATGAAGATAGATATAAAGATATATTTAGATAGATGAGATAGATATAAATATATGCATATATATCTATATATACACATAGATATCTAAAAATATACACACACACACATATATATATGTGTGTGTGTGTGTGTGTGTGTGTGTGTAAGACCATACTATGCTTATGTCCATTTGTCATGTTTCTCTAAAGGTGGACATTTTCCTTTATAATTTCAAATTTTTCCACATTTTTCTATATCAACTTACCATCATTTCCTACACCACAGCAGTATTCCAACCTTATCACATTCTCTCTGAGAGATTGTCTTTAAAAGTTTGTTCCCTTTCTTGGCTGATAAATTTTATTTATACAAGAAATTTTTAATTTAAAATAATCAAAATCATCTATTTTACTCTTCAATAATGCTCTTACTTTATATGGTTTAAGGTTTGATGCTACTGAATCTTTTACTTTAGATTTTTTCCCCTTATTTTTTTAAAGGTCTTGACTTTTTGTTCTTCTAAATGAACTTTGTAATTTTTTCTAATTTAATGTTTTTAATGTTATTTTAGATGGCATTACATAAAAAAGATTATTTAGGTAAAAATGTAATTTTTTTATTATGTTGGTTTTACCTAAATATGAACAATGAATATCACTACAATTTGCACTCAAGTGCTCCTGAATTCAGAGGTGCTGCTGCTCTATCCACTGCCCCACCTACCTGCCCACTTCTATCTGCTAACTTGCCCTCCTATTTATCAATATGCCCTCCTTTTAAAAGTCCCTCCATTTTTCTCTCCTCTTACCCTATTCCCTTTCCTCTTTTTTGCATTCTGAATTTATATTTTCATATCCTTCTAGATTTATATGTTGTTTCTTCTTTAATCAATTCCCAATGAGAGTAAGGTTTCAGCACTATCCATCCTTCACCACTAGATTCTTCTGTATCATTTTCCCTTTTTTACCTCATTAGTATGAGATAATTACTCCTTTTTATTTCTCACTGTATATAGTTTTATTGTTTTTAGAATTACTCCCATCACACTGAGCTCAGCCCAAGCCTTTCAAACTACTCAAATAAAAATGATAGTCAAAAGAAATAATGACATTTTCATCTAAAGTAAATAATGTTACTTTATTGAGTCCTTCCTTTATAATTGGTCCTTAATGTTACCTTATATTTTTTCCTGAAGGTTAAATGTCAGATTTTCCCTTAAGTTCCCTTAAGTTGTTTTTTCACAAACACCTGAAAATCTTTAAGTTCATTAGATGTCCATTGTCTTTCATTGAGGCACATACTTAACTTTTCTGTGTAAGTAACTCTCAATTATAACCCTAATTCTTTTTCTCTGCAAAATGTAATAGTACTTTAAAATAATGGCTATAGGTTTTGTGTAATACTTATTATGTAATTCTCTATGACTTTATTGTAACTCTATGATTTTTTTTCTTTTTGCTTCAAATATTTCTCCTTAACCTGAGAGTTTTGAAACTTGGCTATGATATTCCTACAAGTTTTCCTACTGGGATCTCTTTCAGGTAGTGGTAAGTGGATGTTTTGTTTTTTTTCTTGTCTTCTTGGTCTAGAATTTCTAGGCATTATCTCTTGATAATTTCTTATACTATTGTATTGATTCTTTTTTATTACAATGTTTAGATAGTCCCAACTATTCTTATATTTTTTTCTTTTCAATTTGTTCTCCACATAAGTTATTTCTGATGAGATGTCATATTTTCTTCTATTTTTTTCCATTCTTATGATTTTATGATTCCTTTGTGACTTAGAACATCATTGGCTTTCCTTTGGCTAATTCTAGTTTTCAAGGAATTATTTTCTTCCTTAAGTTTTTGATTCTCTATTTCAAGTTGGTTGATTTTCTTTTCATAATTTTCTTGAATTTCTATATAGCTCTTTCCTCTACCCCCCATTTTTTCCTTGCTTTATCTTATTTGATTTTTAAAGTTCTTTTTAAGTTCCTGTAATAGCTCTTTGTGCTTGGGAACATTTGGCATTTCTTATGGAAAAAGAAATGGCTTTTTTAGCTCCATTATCTTCCTCTGAACATGAACCCTGATCTTCTCTATTCCCATAATGACTATGGATGGTTGGGTTCTTTCTCCTTTATCTAGTACCGAGACATGGGAAATAATGTCCCAAGACTTGGGACAAGTCTCTTTTTTTCTGGTTTGTTCTGGGGCTCAACCTTGGACTCACCTCTCCACTCCAAAGCCACAGCTAGATCTCACACTCATACTCACACTGTCCCTCAAATGATCTTGCTCCTTTCTGTCTTTTCCATGGCTGCAAACTATAACTGTTCTCTCTGCCCAGAGTTGGGATAGAAGTATTTGCTAGAGGGATTCACTCTGGCCAAACTTCTGCCACTGTTTAATGCCAAGAAGACTAATGTCTTTTTAGGTTGTCTTAGGAGAACCATTGCTTTACCCTGACTTTTATTTATGTGCTTCACATTCCCTCTGAGGCAATGTTTTCTGCCTTTTTCTGTGGCTAAAATTTGAAGATCTGAAAGTGTTCTTACTTACTCCACTATTTTCCCAGAATTTCTCCCTCCATTCCATTTTCTGCTTGAAGTTTATGATGTCACCTATAGGAAGCTCATTCCTTTAAACATAAACCCTTCCCTCCTTCACTCCTCCAGACTTAGCATTTTTATTAGTTGCTCCAAACTCAGTATGAATGAATTTATCTGAATCTTTCTAGATGGTATATTTTAAGTAAGAGATCTAGAAGAAATGGTATTGAAACAGGGAAAGATGTGACAAGGAAAAAAGAGATTGAGTATGTCATAAAACAAATTCAGAAATGTTAAAAGAATACCAAATCCAGAAAAAAGGAACATGGAGTTCACAACCAGACAGTAAAGAAAGCTAAATTTATCCAGGAGTAATAGACAGACATATAGATAGATATGGATAGATAGATACCTGGGTAAATGTATAGATCTATATCTATATCTATCACATATTATCTAGTTATGTATCTGGATTGAAATAGGTATCTAGATTGATCTAAATATATGATATATAGTTATCTAGATCTAAATATATCATACACATGCAGACATATATACACATGTATATTTACTATTGTTAAACTTATTTTCAGTCATGTCTAATTCTCTGTGAGTCCATTTTGAGTTTTCTTGGCAAAGGTACTAGAGTGGTTTGCCATTTCCTTCTCTAGCTTATTTTATACATAAGGAACTGAAACAAACTGGTTTAAGTGATGTATGCAGGCCACATAGTCAGTGGGTATCTTAGGCTGGATTCAAACTCAGGTCTTCCTAACTCCATTCATTGACCCACCTACATACGTACAGACACATGCATCCACACATATACACATATGTCATGCATAGTGTAGAATAATTTGAGAATATTGTGGAAAGTGATCATATCTGCTGGGGCTATAAGACAACCATGTTTCCCCAGTTAGTAAAGTCTAATAGGCTTTTATAGAGTCTTTTTCTAGGTCAAGTATGGTAAGTCATTGAAGAAAGGAAGCAAGGACCATGGATTTTTGATGATTCAGTCTAGCGGGGAGAGGGAAAACTCCTGAAGAAAAGGAGTTTAGTTGATACTCAAACTCCCTTACTGTAGATAAAGAGACTTCAGATAGGCACTTATCTTACCCTGGTCAGGTGAATCAATATTTCTGTCAGAGGTTTGGGAACTTCCCATTGTATTCCTTATAAAGGGCAAGAAAAGGAGAAAAGGGGAGAGATTAGGAGAAAAGGGGAGAGATAAAGAGAAAAGGGGAAGAACAATAGAAACCCATTATAAAGCAAGAAAGAGATACCAAACAATAAAGAGAGGTTAGGGCAAGAGAAAAATTGCCAAAGAAAATTCAGATTTCAGTGTTCAATGCTAGAAACATATAGATTGTTCAATAGGGAGAGCATAGAACTAGACCATAAAACGTTTTTAAACATTTTTCTAGAACTAGAGCCAAAGAAACAAGGCTCTAGTTCAACATACCATCCTGGGATCAAAGAAAGCTAGAGGATGTGGTCCAGGACCATCTATCAGTTTGCACTTAAAAGAATCTTTGTTGATGGATTTTCTTTGAAGTGTTGATAAAGTTATTGGAGTTCTAATCCCCTGAGGCTCTGTTTCAGCATCATGATAATGGAAAGTAAGCAAGGGCAGCAAAGTTTTACAGTGGTCAGGAAGATTCATTTTCATGTATTCCAAATGGACCTCAGACTTAATTGCTTTGTGACTCTGGTCAAGGCCCTTAACTCTGTTTGCCTCAGTCTTCTCATTTGTAAAATGAGCTGGAATAAGAAATGGCAAACCATTCTATTATCTTTGCCAAGAAAACCCCCAAAAGAGTGAGATATAACTAAAATGACCCAACAAGAGGAAAAGATAATAATAAGGTGGTTTTTTTTTTGGGGGGGGGTTGTGGGGAAATAAGAGAATTGAAAAAGAGAAAAACAGAAAAAGAGAAAAACAGAAAAAGAGAAAAACAGAAAAACATATGCCATATATTGTTGCTGTAGCAACATCATAAAGAACTGACAATCAATAGCAACTTAGAATTTACTTTTCTTTTCTTTTTCCTCTTTGATAACAATATTCATTCTAAAAATAAAAATCACTGGAACTTACTGCTGGGTTGACATCATAATCATCCTGGCTTCCAGAGGCTGGGGCACTGGGGGTCAGGCATGGGGACAGAGCCTTGTTCAAACCTGTGCTAGATGATAGTGGGACAGAAGGTGAAGGACAAATTCCAGGAGTGCACCTATACACAATTCCATTCCATCTATTTTGTAATCTTCCAAACTGGCTACTGAGAGAAAGGGCCAAGTGGTCCTTTTGTGAAAAGAAAATCAATCTCTTTTGTGCTTCTACCAGCTCTGGGCCATTTTAGTTTTTGTAAAAGGGCATCATGTCCTATAAATAGGGAGAACCATGGTTTGCCACTGTTGTAGGATTCACCTAGCTCCTAAAACAGTTATAAAACTGCCAAGGAATCCCAGGCCACTTAAAATATAAAACTTAAAAGAAAGCTTTTCAAACTCATTGTATCTGTATCGAGCCAGAGAAGTAAAGAAAAGTCTTAATCTCAATGATATTATTTTGGACTTCTTATATTTGTCAGAGGTTTCCTATTTATTTCCCAGAAAATCTGTATGTCAGAGAGACTAATCAAGGCTATCATGGAGATTGTACTTTGTAAGGACCAAGACTCTATCATGGAGATTGTGCTTTATAAGGACCAAGACTCAAACAGATAACCCTTGAATAACTTATGTCCCTTAACTATTTTTCATTTTCTTAACTCAGTATTATCCATGCTCCTAAATTGGTTCCCATACCTTCAAGAAGTATATGGCACTTGATCTTTAATGTGGTGTTCCTTCACTTAATTAATGGATTGAAAGGATATACAATAAGGATACTTCAGCACTTAACTTGAATAGGCTCAACTACCTTCACCCATGGTTGGAAACTTAACCTGGTTAGTGATTCCAAAGGTTATGATCATAACACCTAAGATGAAATGGGACCCATGGGTGGATATTTCATGCACTTAAGTGGCCAAGAAGCCAGAAGCTACTAGGAATCGGCTTCAAGGGTAGCTTAAGCTTTAGCCCTTTTGACTAAACAAATCTGGGGGGATAGCATTGTCATTCTTAAGGAAAAAAAATAACAACCTATGTTGCAAAGAATAGAGGGAATTCAGAAACATAGCAGCTTTATCACGCCTGTCATATCTTCCCTCTCAACTCTCTTTCTGGATTCCTAATCTTCTGTGTTGTTCTACCCTCAGTTTCTTTGGCTTTCTAGTACAACTATAACATAACTATTGCTTCAATAACTACAACTTCATATTCTTATCTTTTTTTGCTTTTTGCTTTCTGGCCCAATGCTTGCTTTTGCCTCTGATATGTACCCTGACTCAACTTCCTCTCTGGTCATTCTTAGAATCAATCTGCTTTTTTGCCTCTAGACAATCATCCTGACTCCCAGCTCTGTCTTCAATACTGGTGGCCAGTATTACTACAATAAAAAAGACAGTGAATTTGATCTTTGGAAACAGAAAGTAGTTTATTTTACTTGACTGGTAATACATTTCTTCAACTTCTTGAGAGTTCCCATGGTTATTTAAGCTGTCTGTACTTGCTCTATCTGTCACCAAAGCCTGTTCTCTAATAGCTCTCTGTTCTCATGGTCTTCAGTTGATATTCATTGGAGATAACTTGAAATCAGACTTACCAAAGAAGACATTTTCATTGGTATGAATCATTTTCATTCATGTACTTATTTAATTTTCTATCCTCCCTTGAAGGGACTCCTGGTTAGGGGGGCACTTGGAAATGGATTGGATTTCCCTAGTATTAATCATAGAAATCAAAACTTAAAAACCATGTTTGAATTGGCATTTCTGCCCCAAAGGTCCCAAAGTATTTTGCACATATCTATTATTTCCCACTTTAGCTAATAGATGAGGACATAGAAGAAGGCAAGGATAAGAGGCATAGAGAGTAATACAATCTAATATAAAATTAGCCATAAATATAGAGTAGGAAACAATCTTGGTAATAATTGAGTCTTACCCCCTCATTTCATGAATGAGGAAACTGAGTTCCAGAGAAAGGAAATCATTTTTCTTATCCAAGATTATACATATTCCCTTTCAGTTCTTTCTGTTATAATCTCATTGATTCCCTGTTGCATAGAGAACATGATACA
Source organism: Sarcophilus harrisii (assembly GCF_902635505.1). Lineage (NCBI taxonomy): Eukaryota > Metazoa > Chordata > Mammalia > Dasyuromorphia > Dasyuridae > Sarcophilus > Sarcophilus harrisii. Next base: position 602,852,456 of record NC_045427.1, read on the forward strand.
GTGTTCAGAATGCTGCATTTGTAAGATCTAGATTTCAGTGCCACCTCTGATACTTTCTGTGTGACAATTTCCCTAAACCTTAGTTTCCTGATCTGTAAAATGAAGATAATGAAACCTATAGTAAAGATTATTCTAAGGCTCAAATGAGAGTATGAATAATCAATATTTGCAAACTTTAAATGTCAATTGCTATAAATATTTCATATCCCTGATTCTACTGTTTCTATACAAAAAAAAAAAAAATCAGCCAGAATACCTATTACCAAGACTGATTCTAGTACAAACCAGTTTGTGTGACCTCTTAGGCAAGTCATTGTTCGCCCATCTGGATTTTCCATTTATTTGTTAAATGACTAGGCTAGCCTAGTTTAATCTCTACATTCCATTCCACCTTTAAAGTGTTAAATCTACTTCATATTCTCAGGAAACAGAGATGAGAGGAAGAAAAGAGATATGAAAATACAAATAACTCACATAAAGCTCTCTGTAAAAAAGTCTTTCTAACATCCTGTAGGGAAATCCCTACCCAGTGATTTCAGCTACAAGGGACTAAGTGCTGATCATGAAGTAAGGAGGAGAATATGAATTAGAATCATGATAAAATTATCATCATACCCTCCTGTCATAACAACATTATAGGGCAAGGGTTTAGAATTCTTTTTTCTATGTTGAATGCATGTTTAAAAATTCTCTTTCCCTGAACTCTGGAAGTAGAGGCATTAGAATAGCATCCAATGTTATAATCAAAATTGACTGACAATCTGCTGCCAAGTTAGATGATGCAGTGGGGGTCCAGTTGAAGTCAGAGAATCTGTAGCTGTATAAACTCAGTACGGTGTTTGTCTTTATGCTAGGACATTGGTGATGTTTTGGGGAAGGCAGTAAGGGAGGGTAAGGGGCTTGATTGGTTTTCCAAAAAGAAACAAAAAGGAAAAAATGGATCTTTAATTAATATATTTTGACTACTGCAAGAGATGTATAAGGCATATATAGAGAATAGAATAGAGACATAAGAACAGAGGAGATGGACAAGGAAAGAGATGATAAGGATATATCTGGATCAAGCTATTCAGATCTGATGAAATGGATCTCAGGAGGGGTTGCATGCATCAAAAGGATATCTGAACCTTAGATGAGGTGATCTTCAGACTATCACTAGAACAGGAATGGGGATGTAGAATATAATGAAAAAGATGTGTCTCTAACTTGGACTCTACCTATTTCTAAGCTCTTACCACTCCTCCCAGTTTGGTCCAGTATACCCCCAGATTGAGAGGATTGCTCAGGAAAGTAAACAAGGGCTAGAAATTTAATAGGAAGGGGCAACATTTATAGAAAATGGGCCCAATTGGTTCATCACTTCTGGTGTTACAAGCAGGGAAAAGCTAATTAGCAAGGAAGATCCCAAATTGGAAAGGAGGTGAAAGTTTTTTTCCTGAGAAGAGACAGGTGGAGCATCTATTAGATAGGAGAAGGGTGGGTATCTAGCATACAGACTGCTTGTCTTTGTTTAACACAATGGCTGGCTAGGCAGTGATAGTCTAAAATCAGAGGACTTACATTCTCTACCTATCCCCTACCCTTTATATTGTCCCTGGGTACCTTGTTCTAGCTTTACTTGTCTATAGGGAAATTAAGCTCCTCATTGCTTCATTACATCCCTACTGATCCCCAAGGAATCAATATACCATTGACTTGTCTGGAATTTCTCACCATCCCTTTCTTCATATATAGGGAAAAGTAATACAACATAAATACAACAAATTAATACCAATATAAATTAGGTATGAAACAGGTAGTTTTATTCACATATACACACATATGAATGTTAAGTAATAAAAGAATCATATAATATTAAAACAAAATTCATTACCTTAGCAACTACTAGTACAATCAGTTGAGAAACTGATACAACAGCCTTGTTGGGACATTAGCAGAGTTTTTCTTGGAGCTCAACTAATTAGCCTTTTTATAGTTTCAGCTCCAATGTCTGTAGTTCAATCAACACCAACTGGAATCTTTCTTTCCCATGGTCTCCCTTTCTCCTTTTAGCCAATCTTCTGCCGTTGCTATTGTTGTTACTAAAATTGTTCCAATAATGGCTACTGGTGCCTAGGAAGGGGAAGACAGGAGCTACTTGTCAAGATCTCTCAAAACACAAAAGGAAAGAAATAAAAAGGTATGGTGTCCCTGTCCCAGACACAGTCTCTTATAAGAGGCCATGAGCTCATTGCTTATGGTAGGGTAAGGGGTGGGAAGTCTGGTTCTTTCTTCTCACTCTACATTCTGAGAAGTTTAAAGATGCTTAAAGATTCATCCTTGCCCTTCCAAGCTATTAGGAAGAGAGGGCCCGAGGGACTTGGATCATCTTTTCAATATATTGATCAAATACTAGCTCAGAAGCCCTAGAATAGACTTCCCATTTCTACATAGTATAAACTCCTCAGTCATCATGGCTGATAAAAAATAACCTATACATGCTAAAATAGAGGGATGTAAAGGAAAGGGATCTTAATCAGTTATTCCAAGGAACTAGCTATCCCAAGCTTCTATGTGCTTAATTGGAAGGCCAACTGAGCATGCCCCAAGAGAGGGCCTGAGATCAAGATCAAGAAAGAATAGACCCAAGATATAAGTAAGGTTTTTTGGACTATTACCAGTTTCAACTCTTAGAGGACAAGGAAAACTCTTATGCTGTAGCTATTGAGAAAAGTCACTATCTCTTGGAATTTAAGACCCTCTTCATCTTTAAGTGCATCTTAAACAATCAGAAACAGAAAATGAAATGAAGTGAAAACTATCTCCCCTCTGCCAGCATGATGCTGCTGAGAGAGCCCTGCATTCCTTTGCCATTTGTTTCTTACTATTAAGACTTTATAAGAGCTAGACAAATTCCTTTTTCATCAAAATATTTGTATTTTTAATGAAATTGTTTTACATAGAAATGGTGGTTTTTGTTTTATCAATTATTTGTCAAATTTATAAAGCCAAATTATAAAATAGAAGTTGAGCACTTTCAAAGATGTGAGAATTCAAATAACTTTAATTATGTAGACATGATTTCAAATACTTTTCCCCTATTATTCTTAGAAATTGAACATTGGTAGTAAGAGGTTTGAATTCTATTTCACCATTTGATATTAATTTAGCGTTTATTTTAGCTGGCATTTGCCTGCTCCAATACAACTAACCCACTAAGTTTCCTAACATAATGAGAAAAGCCATCCCTAGAGAGAAAAAAGGTGTCCTGGTAACTAATGTGGATTGTGACCTATTTCCCCATTCAGTTGTATCCAGGTGTGGTAACAAGAAAAATCAAAGGCAGCCTTTAAAGGGAAAGAGAACCACAAAAGGGCAACAAGAGTTGGGGGAGGGATAGTCCCAGATATTTGTGTCTTGATAATGGTATTTTGGGGAAGTTGTAAGTATATGAGCCTCAGCCATTTTATAAGGAGGAAAGAACTGATATAATTACGTTCTTTCCCCCTCCCATCTGTTCCCTGAACCATCTAAACAAAGCTGAATTGCATAATCCACCAAGCCCACCCTTAAAAAGCATCATGGTAACAACAAACATCATTAGTCATTAGGAACTACCCTTCTGTTTATAAATAATAATCACAACCACTCCCTTTAGCTTTCCATCTAAAAGAAGTATTAAATTATACCAAGATTTATTTGTATTTCTTAGAATTATTATTTTTAATCCAATTAGTGGTTTTGTTATTAAAAACTGTCATCTCCTCCAAATATCAACCAAACTAATAATGAGAGTAATAATACTACTATATAACATATAATATATAATAACTATTATATAATGTATGATATATAATATGGTATATTATAATAATAATAACTGATGTTCATATAATGCCTACTATGTACCAGGCACTATATTAAATGCTTTACAAATATTGTCTCATTTGATTCTTACAAAACCCTGGAAGTCAAGGTATTATTATTATCATCATCCTCATTTTACAGATAACTGAGACAAATGCAAGTTAAGTGACTTATTCAAGTTAGTAAAGGTCTGGGGGCAGATTTGAATTCAAGCCTTCCTTGATCAACATCCAGAAGTCTATCCACCAAATAGTCATTCTTATTTTCAAGGTCACTTTGACTTTGATAAATTGAGCAAAAATTTAAATCTGCACTTAATTTAAAAAGTCAGTTTCCTTTGCCAACTCTTGTGGTAAGACATGAAACTATAAAGGAAGTTCATAAAATACCTCATTATGAGTCACTATACAAGATAAGTAAAGAGTTGGTTACAGATTACTTTAAAGAAATCAAATCACTTTTCCTAGATGAATAAAATCCTCAGTTACTGAGAATACCAGCAGAGGTGATTACTGACTCACTGACAACAATCTTTGAGTGATGGCAGAGAACAAAAGAAGTCTTATAGTCCTGGACAAAGGTAAATGTTGTTTTAGTTTTCAATTAAATGAAGAGAATTGAATCAGGAAAATATCAAAAAATAACTTTGATTTCTATTTCTCAAATACATTTAGAATGGAATATTTAAAAGATGGTTAGTGAACATCAAGAAAATGAGAAGTATGGAGAGGATTCTAAAATAATGGTGGAGTAGGTTGGTCAATTTATTTTTTTTAATAGCCTTTTATTTACAGGTTATATGTATGGGTAACTTTTACAGCACTGACAATTGCCAAGGTTGGTCAATTTAAAGCTCTTCCAATTTTCCCCCCAGATAGAACAATTTCGTGCCTCAGGGCAAACATAGACTGGTGAAAAATTGAGAAGACTTGGGGTAGAGCAGAGGTTCTTCTAATACAATCTGAGAAGATCTGAAAAAAGACCCAGAGCCAGGAATTAACCTGTCTGAAGTGCAAACACCATCATGATAGCTCTTCAGAAATACCAAGTGGGGAGCCCTGGGGTGACCTGGGAATGACTGGAGCCTCAGCAGGAACCACAGAGACTTTGCCTTCCTAAATTGTGGAGTTGGGGTCTGAATCCTGGAAGATTGAGTGAATATTGGATGATCAGGAATGCCAGGTCCAGCTGTGCTTTAAGGACATGGCCCTGGATGATAAGGAACCAGCACCTAGTGAGTGCAGAGGCAGCAAGGCAAGGATACCACTGACTGTGGGCATTTACTGGAGGGTGTTTTGGGTTCCAAGTCAGAGGGAGAGCTCAAGTGAAGCCAGAGGCACCCACCAGGATTAGAGCTGCTTTTACACTAATATCTTTTATTTTTTAAAAAATGAACCTGGCAAAGGAGAAATAACCGCACCAAAGAAACATACTATGGGAACAGGGAAGACTGGGGTTCATCTTCAGAAGAGAAAACTAAAGCGAAAGAGAAAACTAAAGAGAAAACTAAACTAGTTTTCTAAACTAAAAACAAAAAGCTTCTATCCCAAAGAATAATGTGAAATGGCTCTCTGACCAGAAAGAATTTACAGAAGAACTCAAAAAAGAATTTAAAATCAAATGAGAGACATTGTGGAAAAACTAAAAGACTAAATAAATAAATAACAACCATTTAAGAAAACAAGAAGATTATGTGGGGAAAAAAGCTAAGCAACTAGAAAAGGAGATATAGTGTCTCAGAAATGAAAATAATTCTTTGAAAATTAGAATTGGGCAAGGGAAACCAGTGAAGCTATGAGACCAAGAAATAACAAAGTAGATATAAAGAATGAAAAAAAAAAGATCTGGAGAATAGATCAAGAAGAGAAAGTATAAAAATAATTAGAGTGCCTGATAGTTGTGACCAAAAAAAGGACCTTGACACAATAATGCAAAAAATAATCCAAGAAAATTATCCTGGACTGATAGAATATGAAGGTAAAGTAGCTACAGAAAAAAATTCACCAGTCACCACTTCAGCAAGATCCTTTGTGGAAAACACATAGGAACATTATTTCCAAATTTTGAAATCCCCAGATCATAGAGTTTCCTCACAAGAAAGAAGAAAAAAAAACAATTTAAAAATGCTGGAACTACAATTATAATTGCACTGGAGTCATCAGAAGCCACAATAAAATCATATCTACCAACAATCAAAAGAAATAGGTTTGTGGTCAAAAATATCATATCCGGCAAAATTATCTATGATATTGGACAAGAAAAAATGGACATTGAATGAACTTGCAAGTCAAAAAGTCAAAGGACTTTTTATCAATTAAACCCAAACTTAATAGAAAATTTAACATATAAGAGGAACTCAATGGACAAATTGTATTTTTTTTGTTTTTTTTAACATGGGAAATGTATAGCATATGTTTAAGATTGATATCAATAGAGCAGTTCAAAAAGAAAGATTGGGACAGAGTTAAGGTAAAAATAGTAATTTTGTTTCATTTTGTTTTATATTTCTTTTCTATTTTCTTTTTTCTCATTCTGTTTCTTTAAATAAAAAAAAAATGGAAAAAAAAGAAAGAAACAAAATGAAGTGCAATGACAAAGAGCCAGAATGGCTTCCTGAAAGGTGAGAGTGGGAAAGGGGAAGGGGACAAACAGAGCATTTATTAAGTGCTTCTATATGCCCAGCACTGTGCTAAAAATATTGGAGACCCAATTATGGTTTATTAAGCTCAAAACTGCACTAATATTTTGGTAACGCCCTGTATAAGCAAACAAGACAGTCCCTACTTTCAAAGAACTTACATTCCAAAGAGGAGACATAACATGTAAAGAGGAACAAGAAGGGGAGGGCTAAGCAGTTGGTGGTGACATGGCAAGGAAGGCCAGAGAGCAAGTAGTAAAATGTGAAGAACTTGCCTAAGGCCCCTCATTAAATTATCCTCTAGGCTAGGATTCATTTGATCCATTAGGAGAGCAGATCTCAGGACAAAAGTATGTCCAAGATAAGAAGGCTACTGACAATGAGATAGAGAGTTACTATATAAATTTTGTCCTTATTTTGGGGCAGGGGGAATATTATGAAACCTGTAAATCAAGGAAATGTGGATATTACAAAATAATTTATATTATTCTTGTGGAAAAGATAAAGATAAAGAATAGATAATAATAAGTAGTATTTATAGTGCTCATTCACTGAGCCACCCAATTGGTAACAGGCTAAAAAGCCTGACTCAGAGTCCTTATTCATGGTTCCATATAATCTTAGCAGGCAGTCTCTAGCAGAGCATCCCTATGCAGATGCCACGGTGTGGCTAGAGGCCAATTTATCAATTAAGAAATAGATGGAATGCTTTATCAAATTTTCAGATGACTCTCTAGATCATTGGGCTGAATCTTATCAAATCAATTGATTTGATAGGAATATTTGATAGGAAATTCAATAGGGATCAATGAAAATGAGGTTAGAGACCATATTTTAGATTTTTTTTATATCCCTAATACTTAATAGTGTGCCTGACACATTGTAAATATTTAATAAATGCCTAATGATCGATGATGATTGATGATGATGATGATGGTGATGGTAATGGGTGATGATGTAATAATAGCTTACCTTTGAGTTTTAAAAAATTGCTATCACAATTTTAGGATTAGTAAGGTATTTTAAAATAGCAGTTTGTCAGCTGAGTTGTGTGGTAGTTAGAAAAATCAAACATTAAATGCAATCATATTTTTCATAAACGGAATTGTGATTTCTAGGAATAAGAAGGTACTAATTTCTTTGTAGTTGGCCCTGATCAAACCACATCTGGAGTTTAATATTTTACTCTAGTCACTATAGTTCAAAAGGACATTGATGAACTGGAGAAAGTCCAAAGAAGGGAGATCAGAATAGTGAATTATATTGAATCCATCCTATATAAGAAAAAAAAGAATCAGTTGAAGAAAATGGGGATATTTACTTTAGAGAAGTCTCAGTGGGGATATAACAATTGTTTTTAAGTACTTGAAAGCTGTCATGTGGAAGAAGAATTGGATCATCATCATAGCATTTATATAGCACTTTAAAGTTTTCAAGTGCTTCTGGTTGGTCTCAGAGGACAGAAATGGGAGCAATGGGTAGAACTTGGACAGTAGAAAACTTAGTATTGGTGTCAGAAAACTCTTCCTAACAATTAGAACTATATAAAATGGGAATGGGGATCTTCAAGGAGGTCACAGTCTGATGGGAGAGTTAACAAGGAAACAAATATATACAAACTATACAGGAAAAAACTGGAAATTAAAAAAAAAAAACACATTAGAATTAAGAAGAGTTGGAAGTTCAGCCCAGACTAAAATGTAATTAGGAAATGTTTAACAAAATAAATAGACATAAAATACAATATAGATAATATTTATGTGAAGTTTTCTAAGGCAATATATTAGCTGCAAAGATTTATTTCTTTTTGAGCTTGACTCCACTGAGGTAGAAAACAGAATTTTAGCTGAAACTTGAAGGAAACCATGAAAGCCAGGAGGTAGAGTTCAGGAAAGGATCATCTGAGCCTTGGGGAAGAGACAGAAAGAATGCTCAGATGGAATGTCTTGTTTGAACAACAAAAATAGTGTCACTGGACATAAAAGAATATAGAGGAGAGTAAAGGTATCAAAAGGCAAGAAGGGGGTGGGAAGAAGGCATGTTATGAATGCCAGGGTATTTTATGTTTATCTCTGGAGATGAGAGGAAGCCAAGGGAATTGGTTGAGTAAAGAGATGACATGAGGATGTCTACCCTTTAAGAAAATCACTGAATGGACAATAGATTGGAATGGGGAGAGATTAGAAGCAGTCATTTCCATTAAAAGAATGTGAGTTGACAGGGGTCTACATCAGGGTGATGGTGGTAGCATCAAAGCAGAGAAAGATGTATTTAAAAATATTACAAAGTAAAATTAAGAAATTTTGGCAAGAAATTAGATAGGGGAGGTGAGAAATAATAAGAAATGTAGATGACACCTCAATTGCAAGACTAAAAGACTGAGATATTGGTGTTGCCCTTTACAGTAAAGGGAAAGTTAGGAGCAGGGAAGGTTTTTGCAGGAAAAGATAATAAATTTAGTTTGGGATATGTTGAGATTAAGATGGCTACTGGACAGCTAATTCTAAATGTGAGACTGGAAATAGGTCAGGATAGACAGTTTTAAGAATCATTGTTACAATAATAGTAACTAAATCTATGGGAGATGAGAAGATCACTAAGTGAATTTGGAGATTGTAAGCGTTCCCTCAATAGATAATTTATTAAAAACTGTATGATCATTTTCTTAGTAAATCACAGTAAATAAGTATATGTATATTTATGTACATATGGATGTGTGTTGTGTAGATATATGTATATATTGTAACTATGTCTGTATATGTATATATTGTGTAATGTATATATCGTATATATAGTATAAGTGTATATGTGTAGTAAATACATAGTATATAAATATGCATAGTATGTGTGTATATAATAAATAGGTATAATAAATAGGTAAGTGACCACTCAGGTAACTTTCAACTCTGAAATTCCACAAAATTAGAATTCTGATTTTTGAATTTTCTGACATGAGAATATCCTCTTTATAGACAAGGCTGTTCTTCTGCTTTTTTTACTTAATCTATTCCTCTTTAGAATAATGTATGCCATTCTGTAGGTCACATTCTACTTGTCAGGCCTTGTCTACTAAATCTCAGTGACACTTATGTGATGAAATTAACCTCTTTGTATTAAGATCCATAATTCACTTTATTTACTGTACTTGTTTTGTACATTTCTTTATATATAACTTTGGCTGTGGGTGTTAGTAGGCACTATTCTTGGCTATTGTCTCCTGTGAATTATTGTTTTTCTCTACTAATATTATTCTTCATGTATTATACCTGATACTCACTGTGGCTTCTCCTTTGGCAGATAGATGTGAATAGTTTTCTCTGTTTCTCTTCATTTTCTGTTTAATCTTTATCCGATTCACAAGACTCCAGGCAAATATGCTTTTACCAGCTTCTGTTAGAATCTCCATCCTTGGCAAAGAGCCCATCATTCCTATGTTTTAAATAGTGATCTGGAAATTCCAGTTTTCATTTGTAGACAGGACCCTTGACTTTTTAACCTCCCAAGCCTGTTTTTCTTTACTAAAACTTCGATCATCAATTGACTAGAACAGTTTTAAAAATAAGCTCCACCTATGTCCTTAAATTTCTTATCTAGAATTTCATAATTTCCATCAAAGTCTCTTAAGTTTCATTTGCACTACTATTTGTCTTTTCTAATGAATCACAAAAAGTGGGTAGTATGATAGATCTCAAAAGTTCTATATCATGTCCTAGACTTATGTCCAAGGAAGTAAAAAATGCCTTTCTGTCAAAGAAATAGATGTATACATACATACCCACCTATGTATGTTTATATACCACAAGCATGTATATATACACATATATATATATATATACATATATTTGTATATGTATGTGTATACAAATACAAAATAGGGATGTGTACACACATATACAAATGACTGCTTATAGCTCTCACCAAGGTTAATTACCAACTTTTGCTATCTAGCTCTTCTTCTAACCAGTCACTATTGGATCACCACCATGGGACCCTTATCATCACTCCTTGAAATCCAAGAAGCTGCTTGGCCACCTCCTCAGAAAGTGACCAACACCCACATTCACTCTCCATGGAAAGGCTCTCACAACTAGAACATCTAGATTCAATGGTCTTTGGCTTTCCTTAATCTGAGTCACATTCTTCCCCACCATCTCCACCTCAACCTTCTGATGCAGATTTCTTCCCTGTCTTTTTTTTCTTAATTTTACTTTTTGCTATTCTTTTTATTTTCTTTCAATAAGCTTTTCATTCTTCCTGCTAACCTGGAGAATAAGGAGGCATTTTTCAAGCCCCACCTTCTCCACTAATGCAGAGACTTTGCTAAGCTCTTTGAAGATCTAATAGATCCTTGGTCCTGATGAGCATACAAACTGTGCTCATCAGATTCAGATTACAGGCAAAATTTCTCTTGTTTTATCCCATCATGAAGCAACATCTTCAATTCTTTGTTATTTGTATTAGTAATTATTTTGACTGCATGCTATATACTATTTTGATTATATAATTCACGTGGTAATTGCTCTACTAAATTTCTTATTTGTTATATCCAATCCCTTGATTATTGTAATTTCAAAACAATACATTAATTGTCATGAATGAAAAAACATTTCTCAAAAATGTAAGGAAGTGAAAGCAAGCACTTGGCTAAACCCTGGGGATACCAATAAAAAATCAAAACAATCTTTGCTCTCAAGGAGTTCACCATCAAATTGGAGAATTCCATAAGTATAGAAGGTTTTCAGCAATGAGTCAGATGGAAAGGTCTAGTGACCCTTATAGGACAATACCAAGAAGAAACATAATGCATCTTTAATGTTAGTTCCATTATCACAATCAAATAAGTGTCTGATATTGAACCTTTTGAGGTTTTATTGAGCTATTTTGACCCTGATTTGTAAGAATTTTCTTTTCTGAGTCTTCAGTGGCTATGACTATTGAGGAATAAAGGACATAACCTAAACAGAGAACGTTGTCAGGTTATACCTACACAAGAGTTGCTTCCCTGATTTACAGACTATGAGGGGGGAAGAGAGGAGAGATAAAGGTGAGGAAGATGAGGGCAGGCTGGAAGCAATGCTCAAAGTGGGGTAGAAGTTTGTACTCTTTTCCCCAAATCTCTTGGCCTTTTATGACACTTCCTGGGACTTCTTTCCCTTTTTCCCTTATAATTGCTTTCCAATTGTGATTAGTAGATTCTTATTGAAGTTCTAATATCAAGAAATACTGCTCTTTGTTGTTGCCTGCTAGAAGATTTTAAGTAGAAACCCAGCTTCTAACCCCTTCTAGACTCATCCTTTAGCTTTCTGCTAATCTGATTTCCTACAACTTCTTCCATTTTGTGCCTTCACTCTTAGACTCTTTTAGCCTCAATGACCTGAATGAGATTTTATTTATAGTAAGGTTTTCTTTCACTCTTTTCTGGGACATTGCCACCTTTTCTCATGAGAGGATACAAGTTTGCTCAGCTGCCTTTGATGCTTCATGCTTCCACACCTTCAAATCAGCCTCCACCCTTCTTCTATCCACTAAGTCACCTATCTCCTCCTGTTCTCTCAAGCTTTCCTACTCCCCCTCAACCACATTAAATAATCCTCCTACATATCACCTCTGACAAGAAGTGTCTCTTGCTAGGATATATGGTACTTTTGGCGATGACTTATTTCTCTCATGTTCTAGGCAATGCCACCAGAAATTGAAAATAAAGGGGAACAGCAGGACAGAAAGCCAAAAAAAAAAAAAAAAGGCAGATAAGCTGTTATTTTAATTTTAAACCAATGCAAGATGTCTATATCATGTGATAGTATGGAAAGTGAGTCATGGCACTTGATAGTAGAAACTGAGCCTAGATAGTTATGCCAATGATGGGCATTTAAAAAAATATTGATTAAGAATCAAGGAGCTCATCAGATATCTCTGAGACAGATTACAGAAACTGAAGAGATCACAAAATTATCTTTTCAGTAGAGCATAAATGAAGAGAAGTTTAGTTCTTCGCAACACTCCAGTATTATTCTTTGAAACCCATAATCAATAACACACAATACTTTGCCGTTTTATTACCAGATTTCTCAAAAGGTAGCATGGAGGTCTCAGATTCAGGTTTTATTAAAACATTTATTAAATAAAGTCTTGTTGATGGGCTAATGTTTAAAATGAAAACACAAGTGCTTTTCCTCTGGCATCTGTCAGAGAGTATATCATTCACATATTTAGAACTTAAAGAGATTTCAGAGACCATCTAGTTCAACCATGGAGTTTTACAGATGGGCAAACAAAGGCCAGGAGTTCAGTAACTTACTTACAATCACTGAAACAAGCAAAGTATTAGAAATAAAGTTTGAACCTAGGAGCCTCTAGATCCATTGTTCTTCCCATAGATCAGACAGCAAACTTTGCAGTTTTGAAGTAAATAGGAAGCATTTCTATTAATGTGCTTTTACTACAATTCCTACATAATATCTATGCATGTGACCTTAAGAGGACACCCAGAATGCTCTATGCATTCAGTTATGCAGGCTTCTTTGCAAGAAAAGGAAAAGATTGAAAGCAGACAAGCAACTGAACTTATTTTTCCCCTGCGAAAATAAAAAATGAATTGTCAGTTTGAGGAAGGAAGGTAACTTACTTCTCCTGGAATTCAGCTAGTGCCCTCAGTTCTATGGTGGCATCTAATAATCACTTGCACTTTATGAAATAAAATGCATCATTCTGATTTTTTTTAACTGCTAGGACCAGTTCATCTTAAATTAATAAGATTAATGGTGCCACCTGCTGGGAGAAGAAAGAATAGCTTTTCTCCGAGCAGAATAGGTTTTTTTTCCTCTGAATTACAAGCAGGAATCCCTGGGCCGGTATTCACATCCCTGGAGTGAAGCAAGCACAAAATGCGTTCAGTTCATCTGTGGGCTGACTGCCTCTGGTTGTATTCTCACTAGGATGGAAATGAGTTCATTTGCTCTAGGAAAAAGTCATAAGCTATGGAGCAATGCTCCGTTTTGGTTTTTTCTGGAGCTCCTCCTATATGTATCCCCTCTTTCTCATTCATTTATTTTTATTGTTTGTCCTTCTTCTAAGTAACTACCTCTAAGTGCCTTCCTAATCCCTCTACATATCCATCTGATTTTATTTGCAAATGTTTCCTCTCTCAACACCAAGTCCCTATTTCTTTTTCCCTCCCTTGCTTATCCTGCATTATCAATCAATCAATCAACCAATATTTGACACCTACTATGAGCCAGGCACTGGTTGTATTTGTGTCTTAAACTGGGAATTGATGAAAGAGAATGCACATTTTGCTGATTGATAGCACTTACAGGCATGACTTTTTCTATGCAAAGATCCTGCTTTTCCAAAGTCATTTCTGCCCTTTGTGATCATCTCTACTGTGGACTTCCTGCGGTTATTTAGTGTAAAAATGAATGGAGAATTCAATATTAATAATAATGATATTCTGTGAAATGACCCTATATCCCAAGATTTGAGTTCAATTACAAAAAAAGGTTGTTTTTATTCATCTATACAATAGTCCTCACAATATTAAATTCAATAAATAATAATAGGACAACAATTCATCCTAGGAAATGACCTATGGGAACGTCATCAAAAAAATGAGGAAAACAAGATTATCACTCATATTTATGTAGCATATGTCTCACAGAGTCAAGTATTATCATTCATACTTTTTACTGATGAGAAAACTGAATCTCAGATTGTGTGATTTGTTAAAGGTCATATATCTAGTAAGTAGCTGAGCCAAGACACAAGCCCAAGTTTCCTGACCTTAAAACTAATAATCTTTCCACTAGAGATATGACTATTTAAAGGAAGATTTCAGGAGGTTCCCTTTTTGGGACACACATAGCCCTTAGTGACGCCTGGAGCACCTCTCTTCCTCAATTCTGTATCCTTACCTAGGAATTTAAGCTAGTATTCACCTAGATGCCCCAATTTTCAACCAATCAAGAAGCATTTATCAAAAGCTTTCTAATTTGTAGATGCAAAGATAAACATGAAATGGGGCTTTACTTTAAGAAATTTATAAGGAGCTTTTTCTAGTCTAAAGAAAAATGGCACCCAAAATAAAATTTGGCCCCAAGGATAACTTGCTTCATTTTATTTCCACTGATTCCTTCAATAAGTGTATCACTGTACCACCATTTGTGTGTGCTTGGATGAAGAGGAGAAAATAGCAGTAAATTCAATGGAATCACCTATCATGGATCTGTGACACATCATAATATGTGTGCCTAGCCAATATATTGGGCATTGATCAGCTGGGAGAACAAAAATAAATCTGAACATTTCATTGCTAGCATTCCTCATCTATCACTGTCCATAGGGGGGCACATCTGCAAATAAATAGGTTATCTTTCTGAAACTGAGTAGAGGGACTGCCTAAGTCAAATTCAGAAAACTAGTTAGCTACTCCACACTGACTCTTGGGGAAATACAACTAGAATGTGGGAGGTTCTATTGATAAAACAAATGTCACTTATCTGCTTTTGAACTAAGCAGAAGCAAAGTGAATGGATCCATTAGAAGGTCAGGGACAACTATTTGAAGTACAAAAAATTTGGTCCAGCCTGAAGGAGATATGGTGCAACAAATAGTCACTGGAAGGAAGAGGAGATTACTTCCAAACAGGATCCCCATTGTCTTAGTTTGCTAGGAAAATGTTCAAAGAAGGATTGAGTCATCTGAGATGAAGTGTAGAATAAAGGATAGAGCACTGAATTTGGAGTAAAAAAAAAACTAAGTTTAAATGTCCCTCAGGGAACTTATTCGCAAATAACTAGACTTGTACTACTTTTAAGATCCTCATTGGTAAAATGGTGATCACAGTATCAGCTTCATAGAAGCACAAAGTTCAAAAGATAATACACATAAAGCATATTTAAAACTTTGAAGCTCTATGAATATTACCTATTGTTATTTAGAAATTATGACGAGTTAAAAACAAGGAGGAAATTAACAGAGGCAGAAGCCAAAAGATTAAAATGAACATGTGCATCCAATCCATGACCATGCATTCTGGTAGAAATGGTGACAGGGCAGCTCAAGGAAAGGATTTGATCCTAGATTAAGTGTTTGCCAGAGAACTTAGAACAGTGCCTGGCATATGGTAGGCACCTAATAAATGTTGATTGATTGATTAATTGATTGAAAATAGACTTCAATAACAACCAAAGTGAAAGCCAGTGTCCAAAGTTAAGGTCATAAGAGTTCCAGTCAGCAGGGTTTCAAGAAAGTTCTTTTCCCACCAATTTTCCAATTCTTCCTTCAGTATATACCCATATCCCTGAAAATCAATTAAATGAGTAGTTAAGTCCCTCAGAGTCATTATTATGAGCAATAAAGTCAACACAAGCCTTAAAAATGAATATTCCACTAAGTAATCTTTTACCTCACACAGTCCTTACTAAAAAATGTTTGCCAAAAAAAGGAGAAAAAATGAAACTCAGCTATGCTACCTAAGTCACTTGCCTCTTAAAGATACTTCTTTTAAAAGAAGAATAGTAAAATGTCTTTGTGACATCATCTTAGGTCGAAAACTGAAAGGGACTGCAGAAGCCATCTTCAGCTTGGTAAAACAATGACTAAAGTTTTGGACTTGGATTTAGAAAGTCCTGAGTTTGAATCCTGCCTCAGATACATACCAATTATGCACCTGTGCAAGTTATTTAACCCTTCTCAGTCTACTTCCTGAGTTGCTGTGAGAATCAAATGATGTTAATATATGTTAAGTACTTTCCTATTATTATCATTCTGTAGTTCAAACTCCTCGTTTTATGGATGAGGAAACTGGAAAGCAGAGAAATTAATCAATTTGCCATAAATCACAGTAGTAAATAACAAAGCTGGGATTTGAACCCAGGTTCTCTGATTCCAAATCCAAGGTTCTTTCCACCGCACCATGAAAATGGGGGGCGGGGATATTTTAACCATAATGAATTTTTATTTTTATGTTATTTTTGTTGTTGTTCAGTTATTTCAATCATCTGATTTCACCACCCGATTTGAAATTTGTTTTCTTGGCAAAGATACTGGAGTGCTTTACCATTTCTTTCTCTAGTTCATTTTACAAATGAATGATTGAACTCAGGATGATACATTTTCCTAACTCCAGCTTTATCTACTGCACCTCCAAACTGTCCATTTTATACTATAGCCAAAGCCTTAATGATAAACATGCTTTCTAAAAGAAAAGCTCCAAAAATCAAAAACTAAATTGAAAAATATTGTTAAAAACCTATAACATGAGCCAGAGAATTTAATAGAATTCCTTAATGTAATTGTGGTTCCTTGAAGTCTTTGCCCAAAATAGATTACAAAAGAATCTGAAGTCCAAGAAGACTCCTGCTCTCTATCATCCAAAGTACTACAGTCTAGTCCCACCTTTCCTACACATCCTTCTATCCTCTTCTTCAATATACACCTTCTACTCCAATCATGAAAATTAACCACCCAACCAAGAATTTATAAAGTTCCTACTATATGTCAATAATATAATCAATCTCCTCCATACCCCTCAAAATATTATTATTGAATTACCAATTTGTTGGTAATTCATATTTCTCATATCTGGAATGCTTTCCTTCAGAAACTACCTAGTAATCTCAATACTATGTAGATTCAGATTAATTTAATGGCCAACCTTGTTTCCAGAGGACTAATGGAGGAAATATATCCTTCCTACTGGTAGATAAGTAATTCTAGAAATGCTCCATACATTGGCATAAATGGCTGATGTGTTAATTTGTTTTTGTTTTTTTTTAGCTGCTTTTCTTTATTATGAGGGATTCTTTTTGGATGGGATGATTATTCAGAAGTGATATAAAACCAAAAATAAGAGCATGGATAAAATATTTTAATTGATAAACCCTACATAGACAAATTATGGAATAGGAATAGTGCTGAAAGAGACATTAGAGATCATCCATGCTAATCCTTTTCATTTTACAGATGAGGTGACGAGGCACAGAAAGTGAAGTTGGTTGGTGCAGTGAACAGTATTCAACGTGGAGTCCAGAAGACCTGAGATTAAATCTGATGTAAGGCACTTCATGCCTGGATGACACTGGGAAGATGACTTTCAAACTCAGTTTCCTCATCCATAAAACAAGGATAATAAGCACTTCCCTTGCAGAACTATAATGAGCATTAAATTAGATAACTTGCTAAAATGGCTTGCAAACTTAAAATTATTATGTAAATGCTGGTTGTTATTATTATTAATGGTTATAATGAAGATGATGGTGATGATGATGATAGTAGTGATGGTGGAATTAGTGATGATACAAATTATCCCAGGTCACACAGATAGTAAATGACAAAGTGGGGATTTGAATATATCCTCTTGACTTCAAATCCAGACCTCTGTTCTTTCTATGTTTCAAAATCAAGTTCAAATCTCACCCCCTCCCTCCATTCTTAATTACCTAGTATTATTAGAGACACCGTGAACCAAAATTGTGACTGAAGCAATTGGAATTGAGGAAGGATAGTGTCTCAGAGGAAGACTGACCTTGAGTGGGAGTCAGTATTTTGACAGGATCCTACCTCCATGACAGTTTACAACAATGCGGTATTTACAACTTTGGAAAAAGTGAATTCTTCTTCCTCTACACTTCTGGGAGAGTTATGGTCTAGACCACACCTTTGGGACAATTATATGCTTTTATATCATTGTTAACTGGTTCATACTTTATGTTCTTCCCAAATCAATTTCCTTGAAGGTAGAGTTTGTTATCTTATATTTTGTGTATAGCCCCAGGAAACCCAGTACAGGGCTTTACATATAGTAGACACAATGTGTGTCAACACATTAGAATGAATTGAATTGGCCAGTATTCAATTAATTCTGAAATAAATGAATATCCTGGCAAGATGGTCAATAAAGATTGGTCTACAGGTAGTTTAAAAATGTGGCTTTACCACATCCTAGCATTGAATGAATATGTAAGCTCATCCCTGTCTTTGGCATTTAGCCTCCACAAATTTCCAATGCATTTGTAACTGCTCATAAACTCCAAGTGACCCAGGATATTAAGGTGGATTAAGGAAGGCTATGCATGTCACTCCTTAGATGGGATTTTGAAAAGATGCTGAGTTTTATGATTGTGTAGGATGTTTGCAGCAGAAACATTTGTTTTCCAAACTGCTCTTTGGTGCTAGAGTGAATTTCCTCTAAAACTGAAAGTGGCCATTTATCTGTTTTATCAAGTTTCCTCTCAGCAAAGAGTGCAGGAATTTTATGGGGGTCAGAGGGAAGAGCAGGAGAGGGAGGTGGAAAAATCAACATGTTCTCATGGCCATGTTGACCTTGAGATAGATGCTCCACCTGCCTTCATGAAATTCCTTTAATAGGCAACAAAGCTTTTCATCCTACTTTCTGTCAGCTTGCTAAAAAATAAAACTAAAATTCAAAAAGGCAAATGACCTTGTGAAAGGAAACATGCCAGAACTCAAACTCACTAATATTAAGATGTAAATTACCAATATCAGAACCTTAATAGGAGTAGATTTTGATTCAGGAAGTTCCCTGATGTCTCTAAAAACAAGTACAAAATTCTCTGGCATTTAAAGCCTTTTGTAATGTGGCTCCAATCTTTTTTCCCATACTCATTATACATTATTCCCTTTCAAGAACCCTGCAGTCCAATAAGAAATGATGAAATAATATTAGAGAAAACTGATGACAGGTATGAACTGATGAGAGTATAGGGAATAGAACTAAGAAAATAATTTATATTTAATGATAGTATATAGCAAAGTAACTTTTTAAGATTTTAGCACTCTGATCAGTAACAAAGACAATGAAAAATCATGGCTCTGGAGAATCAAAGATTAAGCATCTAGACACTTCCTAAAAAGAAACATGAGGGAGTCGGGGTTGCAGATGGAGACGTGCATTTTTTGAATATAGCCGATAACAGAATTTGTTTTGCTTGGCTAAGCATATTTGTTCGGAGGATTTTTTCCTTTTATTTTTTCTTCTCTGACCTTCTTGTTCTTCCTTATATTCAATAGCATGCCATCCTTCATATTTGCACCAGCTGACTCTCATACTTAGGATGCATTTTTTAGAGTTCTTTGAAACTTCAACTCAAAGACTGCCTCTAATGCAAATCCAGTTCCTGATGCTCTAATTTCTAGGGCCTCTCCCCATCATGGCTTTGATAATTATAGCACTTAACATCAGGTCATTGTGAGAATCAAATGAGATCTTATGTTCCTTATGCTTCACAAACCTTAAAGAACTAAATAAAGTCTTATTATTATTAATTTTTATTTTATTGCCCACAAGGAACTTTACAAGTGTTTATTAAAGAGCTACTCCATCCTGGTATTCTACTAGTGTATGGGATATTCATGGAGTTTTTAATCATTATTTATTTACTTTATTTTTATTGTTATTTATTCTTCAAGGATATTTTTTTGGGGGTTTTGTGTGTGTCTGTGGGTTTTTTGTTTATTTGTTTTTGCTGAGGTAATTGGGGTTAAGTGACTTGCCCAGGTTAAGTGAGAATATACACAACACAACTAGGAAGTGTTAAGTGTCTGAGGTCAAATTTGAACTCAGGTCCTCCTGACTTCAGGCTCTAGCCACTGCGGTACCTTGCTGCCCCATTTTTCAAGTTTTCAAAACACCTCATATACACTAAACCATTTTAGCTCCATAAACACTCTGCAAGGTAGATACCTCTAGTTGTTATTATCCTCATTGTATAAAGAAACAGAATCTTCAAGAAATTGTTTTGTTCTTTGTGCATTCTTGGTCAAGTCACTCAACTTCCCTGAGCTCCATCTTCCCCAGATGTAAAATGAAGACATACAATTGGACTGGGTGACCTTTGGGGACCCCTCCATCTCTAGAGTTTGATCTGATATCTTGCCCACAATTACAAGTCTCAGAGGCAAAATTTGAACTCAGAGTATTTTTGTTCTGATTCCAACCACTGCACCACACTGTACTTTACATGCCTGATTCAGCTCCTAGACTTTCAGGGAGAAAGTTTTAAATAGCTCCAAATTCTTCTCCAACATAATGTGTGTGGGATTCTCAAGCCTTTGTAGGGTTTGGGGAAGTGGGGAGAGAGGAAGATACTGAAGCGATTAAGGTATTCATGCCTCCCATAGTGCCTTGCATAGAACAGTATTCAATAAATAATTTTGAATGAGTGAATGAATAAAGAAACTGCAAGCTATGAGTCTATAGCTACCTTGCAAATGGCAGTCTAAAGAGTTAAGGCAGTTAATAAATTCAGAAGCATCCAGAAGCCTGGCACATGTTCCACTCAGAGGGAACACTGAGATTCCCAGGAGAGAAACATTTTATTCCTCATGCTGGCTTTATCTGGAGGCAAAACTGTTGTGTTGAAAAATGAGGAAGGCTTCCCCTGAAATATGCAGCATGAGTTATTATCACAGAGGAGTCTTCCCAGCGAGCAAGGGCACAGAGTGTGTTCCCCTGCCGTTGTTGTCACTTAATGAGGCTGTGCCTGGCAATGAGGCAGAAAGCCAAACATGGCAGCATGAGGCACAGCCCATTTTCCAGGGAGGGACATGATAGACCCCACACAAGGCTGGGCACTTCTACTTACTTTGCTCACTATGATTTCGAGTGGCTCCCAATGAACCATTTCTCTCCCCAGTTGCAAGACCCAATGAGAAAACTTAAAATGATAAAAGGCTAAAGCAGACTCCTCAATTTGGGAAGTAAAGATTCCAGGGAGTCTCTATTACATGGCAGTCCCCAAGGGAAGAATATGATATAATTGGCTAAAAACTCCCAGAATTTACTGGAAAGAGACTAGATTTGATGTTAGAACTTGGGTTCATAGACCAAAGGAATTGAGTCCAAAACAGCAGCTTTGCCTCCAGACAGAACCACCACGAAGAACATAATGCTTATCTCCTGGGAATCTTAGTATTCTCTCTAATGAGAATATACATATAAGACTCTGAATGGTTCTGAATTTATTAATTATCATAACACTTCATCCTCAGCCTTCATTTTATAAATGAAAAAACTGAAATTCCAGTGATTTGCCAAGCTTAAGAAGTAATATTTGAACCAAAGTTTTCTGTCTCAACTATACAATAAACTCCATTTCTGCCACTTTCTACCTATCTGACTTCAAACAAACTACTTAGTCTCAGTTTACTCATATATAAAACATTAATGTTGGATGAGATGACTTCTGACCTTCCAGATCTAAATACTATAATCCTATATTTTATTGGGTAGATTCAAAAGTATATACTCAAAGATAATTCTTAGTAATTTACCTAGCTCAGAAAGTAACTACTTACTCTAAGGGAAAATAGAAATTCTAAAATTACCAATGTTTTGTTTGCAATGACATTTACTACAATTTTCAAAATATGCTAATCACTGGGGTTAAGGGTTTGTTCTAAATGGAGATGGCCATTTTGAATATGGCTAGTGAGTGATAGTTGCTGCTGCTACAAGTATTATTTCTTAACATCAGAAAGGAGTATCTATTCATTAAGTTGTTCCTTGATTGATAGATGAAAAGGATACCTAGTCATAAGAAAGGTTCTCACTTTCTCCTGCATGTGGAAGGAAGTGACCCAAAGAGAAATAAGGGCCATTCAAATCGGCTGTTTCTGAGCTCCTAATAAGCTTCATAAATTGATAATTTTGGACACATTAGCATACAAATTATTTCTATAGCAGGAAATACCAGTTGTTGAGCTGCTGAAAACTACCAGAATTCCATTGGGTCATAATTTTGCTTTAATAGTGAGAAAATCCTTGTTGACTTTCAGAACCCTCTTTTATTATTCAGAAAGAAAAACAGAACTTGACTTGCCAGGGTAATTTGAATTTCCTGGCAATAAAGTTTAGAGGGAAGATTGAAATTTTCAAGCTTTACAGAATCTCAGAAGCTAAGGTTTGCATAGTAAAATAAAATAGTAATTCAGCACAGGTGATTGATTCAAAGACAAGGGTGCCCCATTTCTAACTACAATGATTATTTGGGCTCACTTATAACTGAGTTCCAAATGCCCAAAATTGGCTCTGAATTATATTCATGGGATTGAAAAACTCCAGATGGAAGGGACTTCAAAATCCATTTAGTATGAGTCCATTTTACAGATGAGGATACTAAATCTCAGAGATATTTTACAAATTGGCCAAAGGCACATAGAAAAAGAGGTGATATTTGAACTCAGGTCTTATGAATTCAAAGACAATGTGTCATTCTATGTTTCAAACTATACCTTTCCTTTCTTTTTGACATTTTTCTTTGAAAAAAATATAACATTTAATATTCTAAATCATCTAGTTGTTTACTGCTAAAAAAAAAAAAACTTGTAGCTAGGGTTTTTTTAATCTTTAATGTTTAAAATTTTTTTGTAAGTTGTTATTTATTTATTTTAACTTTTTTTTTTTCTTTTCAAATTCTGGGTTTTTTATTCTCTACTTCCTTCCCACTCTTTCCCCACCCTCTGAGAAGTCAGTTGCTATGATATCAATTATACATGTGAAATTATGTGAAACATTTCCACACTAACCATATTTTTTAGAAGCAAACAAAATAAAGTATTTCATTTCATAGCATTTCAATTTGCTCTCAAGGTCATCAGTTCTATCTAGAGGTGGATAGCATTTTTCTTCATGAATCCCATGGAATTTTTTTAGATAATTGTATTTATCAGAGTGGGCAAGTCTTTCACATTTGATTACCATTACAATATTGCTCTAGTTGAGCATAATGATTTTCTGATTCTCTCTTCACTTTGTATCAGTTCATCTAAGTCTTGTCATGTTTTTCCTCAAATCACTCTCTTCATGATTTTCCATAGCACAATAGCACTTTATCACAATTATATTCCACAACTTGTTTGGTCATTCCCCAGTTGATGAATATCCCCTCAATTTCCAATTCTTTGCCATCATAAAAAGGAGCTACTATAAATATTTTGTGAGTATATGTGTGTATATATATAGATATACATAAACTATATATATATATTTTTTTTTTCCTTTTTCTTGAATCTCTGAGATACAGACCTAGAATACCGAAAAGTGGTATTGCTACATCCTCTTTCTTCTGTTCCTTCTCCTCCTCTTCTTCCTTTTCTTTATCCTCTCTCTCTTTATCCTCCTTCCCTCTCTCTTTCTTTTCCCTCCCTTCCTCCCTCTTTCATTCCCCCCTCTCTCTCTGTCTCTCTGTTTCTCTGTCTGTCCCTATCTCTCTCTCCCTCCCTCCTTCTCTCTCTCTCTCTCTCTCACTTTAAAAAATAAAGAAAATAATAATAAACTTTCCCTCTCTTATTTCCCTATTGAATAAGTTACATTTTATATTCAATTATGCATATGTGTTACATACAGATGTATATATATATTCTTTCTGTATATGTATATATTCTTTCTTCTTTCAAACAATTCTGCTGAAAGTAAGGTCCAAATCTTTTCTGCCACCACCTTCTATATTTCCCTTCACACTCAAAAAGCTCTTCCTTATACATTTCCTTGAGATGAGAGATTTTTCTTCTTTCTACCTCTCTATTCCTCAACCTAATACTTCCCTCTTTCCTATTTCAATAAAATTGACATGTCCTTACTCTCTATGTAAATTCCTTTTAGCTGCCCTAATAATGACTAAAGTCTAAATATATCACCTTCCCATATAGGAATGTAAACAATTTAACTTTATTAAGGCACTTACGATTAGTTAACCATGTTTAACTTTTTATGTTTCTCTTGAGTCTTATGTTTGAATGTCAAACTCTACCCAGCTCTGATCTATTTTTCCCCCGAAGGGGAAAATGTACTCAGTTTTGCTTCATAGGTAATTCTTGGACAGAAAGTGGTTATATTAACTCTATTGCTACATATTTGTGGGTTACAATTCTACGGTGAAGAGGAGCACTGGAAATTGGTCACAAGGAAGCAGAGGTCCCTGGTCACAGTTACAAAGTAAAGAGAGTGCTAGGCTTATTACTCTCAGTATCTAGGAGCCCTTTCTGCAGGAGATCAGTGACTACATCTCTCCCACAGAGCTTCCTTTGAAAGCATTGAAATCTTGCATATCCTCAGAATCCTCAAACATCAGGAAAAAAAAATCTGATGCTTGGGACAATCTCCTCCCTGGTGAATGTTATTTTCCCTAATGAATAAGTTATATTTCTATACACAATTAAGTATATATATATATGTGTGTGTGTGTGTGTGTGTGTGTGTGTGTGAGCAAAGCCCAACTTTAATAAAAAGTTCAAGGTAGGCTGAAAATGAGCAAAAAACAAAAAAATAATTTGAGCATTAAAAAATACCATGATGGTAAGTATGACCCATTACCATCTCTAGCTCCCAAAACTGTGGCTGCTGTGGCCACTCTTGCTGTATAGACTCTGGCAAGCTTCCCTGATGTCACAAACTTCTGCTGACCTCTTAAATTTTTTTCAACCAGAAAAATTTCTCACCCTGATCTTTTGTCGCCTCATCCACTCCATTATTTTATTTGAGGTATTATTTTTAAAGTGTTGTGGATGGGAAATGTTGAAAGAATTCAGCTGTGTTGCCTCTAATCCATCTTGACTCCACCTCCTGATTTTCATATATTTTGAAAGCGCTTGAATTTGTTTTTGGGTTTAAGTCTTTGTGTGCATATGTGCATTTTACTGATGCTGAGTCACCAAAATATTGATATTTTTAGTCTGCTAATTAACACTGGTGCCTAATTACCTGCTGTTTCATTACTTCATTGTTATAACGGCAAGAGGATTTTTTTCCTGTGTCCAAAACTCAAATTCTACTGCTTGACTACCCTGCAATCTGCTATGTATACCTCCATGCCAAGGTATACTAAGTAACAAAATAAACCACTAGCTAGCTCAATGGAGAACAGTTCATAAGCTCTTCTTCCTGTAACTGATATACCACCAATCTGGGAGTGACCTTGCTTGCATGGCAATCTGCCCAATCCACCTATTTAAGCAGTTTTCCTGCAAACACAGCACTTTACATTTCTAAAACTTTCTTTCCCTGAGTTTATCCTCGAGTAATGATTCATCAATCCAGATTTTAATGAGAGGTGGTTTGCTAGAATGGACAGAGAGTTGGATTTAGAAAGCAAGGTAAAGATTTTTATTTAACAATCAGCTCTCTAAAAAGAAAATTTACTCTGAACAAACTTTCAATTTATTCTGCATTATTAATATTCTTTTATCACTTTCATAAATCTAGACAATCAAGAAAACAACAAACCCAGTTCTGAATTGTAGTGCTTTCCAATTTGTAAGATCACACACACACACACACACACACACACACACACACTGAAAATTTAGCAAACACTTCCTGTGACCTGGTTGGAACTGGCTCTGACATATCAATGATTCATACAATGAATTTGTATTTGAAACTCAGCTCTGTTCTTTATTACCTGTGTGACCTTGATATGTCATTTCATTTCTCTAAATCCCAGTTTCCTTTTTTATAAAATGAGAGGATTTAGATCAATTATTCTAAACTCCTTTCAACTCTGAATGTAGGAGTTTCTAACAAGTAATGTTCAAAAAAAAGTACTGCTATTATCACAATATTTTACAAAAGAAAAGTGGAAGAAAACTTAGATTTGGAAGGGGCCACAGGAGCCAACCAGGCTAGTTGTTCTTAATTTTTTGTCAATGAAACCTAAATTAGATATGAGGCATTTCCCAATGGGTTTAAGAGTAAATTAAATAAGTAGTGCCTATTTTGCTGAAGCATGTATGATGAATGTCCAAGAAGTCTTAGTGTGTAGCCTTAGGCTACTAAAATTTTAAAATTGTACTAAGATTTGTGAGTCCCTCTATATGTTGTTAATGATGGCAATATGAAAACTTTTAGAATTTTATGCTACTACTAGTTCTTAACCTGAAATCCATAGGTAGATTTCAGAAAGGAATTCATGACTTTAGATGGGGAAAAAAATATTATTTTAATATCATTGGTTTTCTTCAAGATCCTATGGATTTTATCTTATGCATTTAAAAACATTTCTCTGAGAAGGGCACCATAGATATCACCAGACAACCAAAGGGCTCCATCTCACACACACACACACACACACACACACACACACATAAATAACCTCTTGTTATTGATTGTATATGTATCTTTCCTAAGTCCTCTAGCCTTACTTTACCCTTGCTAATTCCAAGGAATATAGTATATTCTACATGGTCCTGGTGTATTATAATTATAATTAAATGTACTATCTCTCTTTTTAAAAAGTCAATATATCCTTCATACCTTTCTCTCCTCCATAGAAAGCACAATGAACATTTTTTTTCCTTAAAAAACTAGCCTTAGTATTATGCTCATTATCTAAAGCAATCTAAAGAAATAAACAAGGAAAGGAAGGAAGGAAGGAAGGAAGGAAGGAAGGAAGGAAGGAAGGAAGGAAGGAAGGAAGGAAAGGGAAGGAAAGGGAAGGAAAGGGAAGAAAGGAAGGAAGGAAAGGGAAGGAAGGAAAGGGAAGAAAGGAAGGAAGGAAGGAAGGAAGGAAGGAAGGAAGGAAGGAAGGAAGGAAGGAAGGAAGGAGGGAGAGGAAAGGAGAGGGGAAGAGACAGAGGAAGGGAGAGAAAGAGGGAAGAAGGGAGGGAGGGAAAGAGGGAGAGAGGCAGGGAAGGAGGAAGGAAAGGTAAACTAATTGCTTAATTTCCTGATTTTTAGGATCAGTCAAACTGAATCTCACTCATTTGTTTTCAGTATTATGGTATGGTGTGACAATTTCCTAAATGACTAGCCACAAAATTAACTAGGAAATCAAAAGATCTTGAGTTGTAGTCCTTTGATTCTATAAATAAGTGCAATTAGTTCAGATATTATCCTGGTAGAGGGTTGAATAAAGAACACAGTCATTGATTTAGTGCTGGAAGAGACCTTAGATATCATTTAGTCTGATCCCTTCATTTTACAAATGAAAATTCTGAAACTTAGATTACTAAAGTTATTAATCCAAGGTCACACTTGTGGTAAATGGCAGATATAGGTTTCAAACTCAGGTAACTGACTCTTTGTACATTGTTCCAAAGTCTGGAAAATTATTCATTTAAAAAATGTTTTCAGTAGCATTTTATTTTTCCAGTGTAAAGATAGTCTCCAACATTCATTTTTGTAAGACTGTGTTTCTCACTTACTTCACCCCTCCCCAAAACAGCAAGCAATTTGATATAGATTAAATATGTGCAATTCTTTTAAACATATTTCCATATTTGTCATGTCATACAACAAATATCAGACCCAAAAGGGAAAAAACAAAAGAAAGAAAATTAAAAAAAAAACTAAACAAACAAAAGGATGAAAATACTATGCTTTGGTGCATATTCAGTCTTCATAGTTCTCTCTCTGGATGTGGGTTTTTGTTTTTTTTTTTTTTTTTTTTTTTGCATCATAAGTCTATTGGAATTACCTTGAATCACCTCATTGTTGAGAAGAGCCAAGGTCATCATAGTTGATCATCACATAATTTTGCTGTTCTACAATGTTCTATGGGTTTCATTCAACATCAGTTCATGTCAGTCTTTCCAAGTTTTTCTGAAAACAATCTGTCATTTCTTATAGAATAATAATATTCCATTACATTTATGTACCATAATTAATTTATCCATTTACCAATTGATAAGCATCCACTCAATTTTCAGTTCCTTCCCACTACAAAAGGGGCTGCTAGAAAAAAAATTTTTGCACATTTTATGATCTCTTTGGGATATTAGACCTAGTAAACTAATCATTTTTTATTAATTTGATCTCAAAGTTATTATGTACACAATTCTGTTTCTTGAACAAAAACAAGATTCATTAAAAATAATATAAAGGATGCTATCACAAGCAAAGTAGGAAAGCATGGAAAGTTTTACTATGGAAAAGGGAATCATTTATGACCAAACAAAAGATGGAGAGCATTATGAATTATAAAAATGGATAATTTTGTTTATATTAAATTTAAAAAGGTTTGTACAAAGTCAATACAGCCAAAATTAGAAGGAAAGTAGATAACTAGGGAATGGAGGTGGAATTTTACAGCAAGTTTCTCTGAAAGAGGCCTCATTTCTCAAATATATAGAGAGAACTGAATCAATCTATAAGAATCCATTCCCTAATTGACAAATTGTCAAATAAGAATAAATCAAATCAAAACAAAATTTGAAAATTTGTTCTAAATCACTATTGATTAGATAAATGAAAATTAAAATAATTCTGAAATACCATCTTATCTTATCTGAAATACCATACTATCCAATTGGATAATTTAACAGAAAGGAAAATAACAAATGTTGGGTGCAATGTGAAAGAAATTGGACATTAATTCACTTTTGATGGAGCTATGAACTGAACAAACTATTTTGGAAAGCAATTTAGAACTATGCCCAAATAACCATAAAACGGTGCATTTCTTTTGATCCAGTAATACCAGAATGAGGTCCATAACCCATAACCCAAAGAGATCAAAGGAAAATGAAAAGGACCTATAAGAACAAAAATATTTATAACAGCTCTCTTTGTGGTGGCAAAGAAATTAAAAATTAAGAGTATGCCCATAAATAAAGGAATGATTGAATGAGTTGTGGTATATAATTGTGATGGAATATTTTTATGTTATAAGAAATGATGAGCAGAATATTTTCAGAAAAACTTGGGAAGACTTACATGAGCTGATGCAGAGTAAATATGAGCAGAACCAGGAGATAACATTGTATATTATAGCAACATTGTGTGATGATCAATTGAGAATGACTTCGCTATTCTCAGCAAAACAGTAATCCACAACTTCCACAAATCCACAATTCCAAAGAATTTATGATGAAAAATGTTATTTATCTCTAGTGAAAGAACTGCTAGAAATGAATATAAATTGAAGCATACTCTTTTCTACTTTATTTTTGTTGGGATCTTTTTGGTCTCCATTTTCTTTTACAATTTGGCTAAAATAGAAATATTTTGCTTGACTACATGCAAATCTGCATCATATTGTTTGCCTTCTCAAAAAGGTATGAGGAAAGTAAAAAAGAAAATTTGCAGCTCAAATTTTTGAAAAGCAAATTTTAATTCTTTTACACATAATTGAGAAAAAATATTTTTAAAAATAACTAAAGTCTTTTTTAATTACAGAAAGAGAAATAGATGAGTCTTATGGAAAGAGCAAGGATGAGAAGTGAACTACAAGAGTATTCCTCTTAGAAAAGTAAGAGAAAGTAAGAAAGACCTTTAGCACAATGGGCCAAGTCATGAACACTGTCGAGATTCAGAGGATGAGTTAATATGGATAGGTTGCTATCTATAACATTAAAAGAAGCTCCCAAGATGATGCTGATAATCAACTAATAATAATTAACTGATTGGTAACAATAATAACAACCAATGTTTATATAATGCCTTAAGCTTTGCAAGACTTTTTACAAATATTTCATTTGATCCTCACAGTACTCTTGAAAGGTAAATATCATTATTATCCTTATTTTTAAAGATGAAGAAACTGATACAGACAGAGATTGCCTACAGTCACATAACTACCAAGTGTATGAAACAGAATTTGAATTCAAGTCTTCCTGATTCTAAGTCTATCACTCTACTAAACTTCTTAGCCACTAAATTGATGAGAGCATTTGGATCAAGATATAAATATCATGTTTATCAAAATCAAAGGGAATGTGTCGTGGAAAATATAACTAATATGTTGAATGACAAATGAGGTATCCCCAAATGCTTATAGGCTGAAAAGAGGCATTGAATTTAATGGCTCAAAATGGATTAGGCAAGTCAAACAATTCTTTGTGAACTCTGTCAATTTTTTCTAATTGAACAAATAAGAGATTTACAGTAGACCTAAATTAATGTTCATTAAAAAAAAAAAAGACTTTAAAAGTTTTAGCACGCCACCTATTTATTTCCAGTTGCCACATATTTATTTATGAAAACTCAAAACAGATTCAAAAGAGAATGACTTGGACGAAAGGTGTTCAAAACCTATGCCAAAGGAAGAATGGTTTGGTTGGGAAAATCACATGTTTGGTTGGGAAAAGAGAAGACTTAGGTGAACTATGAGAAATGTGTTAAAATGTCTGATCAGATCTTATATGGAAAAGGAATTCAAATCATTCTGTAATGATTCAGAGGACAGAATTAGGACCAATGATAGCTAAAAGCAGAACTCAGCTCAATATTAAGAACTCCCTAACAGAGCTGTCAGGAAAATAGAAAGGAGCTGTTTTATGAATTGAGATCACTAAAAAACTTCAAGAAAAATCTTAATGACCACTTGTCAAAAAGAAGCAGAGGAAATTTATGAAGAGTAATTAGAAAATCCTTGCTCATCCACCAGAATCCAGTAAATGTTTCAAAAAAGTAATGCTATGAATTTCTTTTCATCTCCTCCATTAAATTTTCATACCTAGAAAAGTATTTCCAGGAAAGGTCCTTGTCCTAACTAACTGTTTAGCTTTGGGAAAAGATGACAAAGTCCATTGGATCTCTAACTTTATGAATCTCTGAAAAGTAAATATTTGACTTGTGATCTTCATCCACCAATGTGTAAGGGCTATTTTACATTTGGAGGAAAGGAATAGTTTAATTGAAATATAAGTTGTTTCTGTGAATAGAAAAATAGGATCTTTCATTGCTTAGTGCTGCCAAATTACCAAGGACAAAACACAGGCCTTTACACATACACAACATACACACACACACACACACACACACACACACACATCCAACAATCTACTTCTACTCAAATTCCAAGTTAAGCAGAAGTTAAGGACTGGCAACATAAATACCCAATATGCAAATCTTCAAATGGCTAAATTAATATCTTTTGCCAGTAGGAGTCATACCTCTCCTAAAAGCCTGGAAAGTGACTTTATGCTTCATATACTCCATAACTCTTAAGTATTTAACAACTCAAAATCCTGGTTCTTGGTGTTCCATTTCTATTGAATCGCTGAATCCCATTTCCTTTGCCTTAGAAAATAGCCCCAAACCAATTTCTTCTCTGAAGAGAAAGACATAAATGTCCTTACATGAGAAACAAGCACTGGAGCTGGGCTTCTGATGAGACTTTTTAAAAGATGGATTATCCTTTTCATCCCAAGAGGGCATTATCAAAAGCCTTAAAAGACAGATCTTACTGAAGATGTCAGGGAATGAAAGAAGAGTCTACCCAGGTCAGAGTTGGGGCAATGGATGCAATTGACTCCATCTTCTCCAAGGGAACAAGGATTGTAGTTTTCTCAGAAAACACAGATTTTTTTCTCATCTATTTCTTCATGGTCTTGAAACTCAGAAGAAATACTTTATCTCCAAGGCCACAAGTTTGATGAGATTGCAATAGTATTCATCTACACTGGATATTAAATGATTGTTGGCATTAAGACACATTCTGTAGAAAAACCTGAGACAAAGATGAATTCTGAACCATGACATCAATTCCAAAGTTTAGCACAGTACTTGGCACATAGTTATGTGTTTAATAAATGTTAATTGAATTGAATGGAGTTGAAATAATTCACTGAAGGGTACTTATAGAAATTAGCAATTAAGACAAATAAGATTTTTCTGATCTTTCCTGAAAATAATATTTTTAATTAAACTCACTAGTTGTGATGAGACATGACAGGTTATTGTTTGTAATAAAATTGACTGCTACCTTAGCCACAAATCAGCCTGGAATTGGGGTGGGAGGAAGGAAGGGAGAGATATGAAAAATTACAAGCTGAATTAACAGGGAAACAACCCCTTAGTTATTCATATTCTACTGGGTTTCTCTAAGAGATATTTTGATATACAGTCCTATGGAGTTGGTCCTAATTTCCCAATTCCATAGGACTTGTGTAGAGAGTCCTAGAAGGAAGGGGCAAGATTAAATTTTTTATGTGCCTACTATATGTAGTAAGTGGCTCTGATGGAAGCTGGTGGTTCAATTGATATAGCACTGACCTTGAGTCAGGAAACACCTGAGTTTAAATCCAACCTCAGATACTTTCTATATAACTTTGGACAAGTCACTTAACCTAGCTTTACCTTAATCCACTGAAGAAAGAAATGCAAACCACTCCAGCATCTTTGCCAAGAAAATCCTTTATGGGGTCATGAAGAGTCAGACACAGTTAAATGGCTGAACAACAACAACTTGTCCCAAACACTAAGTTAAGTACTTTGCAAATATTATTTCATTTGAGATCCATAACAATCCTGTGAGATAAGTGCTATTATGGTCCCCAAGTTACAATTAAGGAAACTGAGGCAGAGAGGTAAAATGGCTTACCCAGGGGCATAAAATAGATTAAACTCAAATTTGAACTGACTTCACACTTACTGTGGATAAATCCCTTTATTCTAATGGTCCCCTTATTCAAATAGTACCAGGCTGAGAAGTCCAATGCTATATTTAGATGAGAAATGGCTATATCGTCATACAGCTTTAGCTCTTTCAGAGTTTGAACAAATGTTCTTATAATTCAGCAACACAAGAATAGCACAGAACAGAGAGAGAAGATAATGAAACTATATGTATATAATTGCTATTCTAATATAAGCATTTCTTCTTAAAAATCATCTCAGGAATAAGATGTACAAATACTTATTTGCATAGTAATTTGGGTTGGGGGGAGTTCTTTGAGTATTTGGTAGTTTCCAAAGAACAGGTTCACCCAAACAAAGAAACTGCAATCTTTGTTCAATATTTCATGTTTTGGGGTGTCTTATTTTTGTGAGATAAAACCAAGAGATGATGGACAATGAAAGGGCACAATTCACAAAGGCCAAGTTATTTATTCGTCAGTTATGATCTTACAAGGAAAGGTGAAATGACACTGTCAATAGAAAAATGACCTCAAAGCCAGGAAGATTCAAGTTCCTCTCCTAACACATACTGTCTAAGTGAAATTTTTTCAATCACTTGGCCTCTCAGTACCACTATACAAATCTCTTAAGACTATTACAAATAAGTTGCTTACCTGAATTGGTAGGAGTTTCTTCATCTGGGAATTCCCAAGATCCATTAAATCACAGGATCAGTCCCAGTATTAGCAGAATATTCTTGACAATAAGCAATAATTTCAACAAATTTAAAAGACATTTATGAAGCAGAAATTATGTAGTAAGTTCTATGCTAGGCAAAGGGATTTCTAATTCAGTTCAATTATAAATGCCTATTATACCAGACAATGTATTAATCACTAAGGATACAAAAAGTGGCAAAAGATAGTCTCTCTATACCATTTAGAAGCCTAGTCTAGCCCTAGACTTCCTACCTTAGAAACTCCTTCCAGAAACTCCACTTATGGAAGCTAACATACCTGACACAGCTATTATCTCATTCTTCTCTGGGCTGAGTCCTAGACTTTCACAACTATCACCATCCTATCTCCACTTTAAGCTTTTATATGCATTTTCTTCCACCTTTAGAATATAAACTTCTTGAGGGTGGGGAATATATTTCAGCTAGTATTTATATTCCCACCACTTAGCCCAGAGTGAACCAAAGATCACTATGCACAAGCTTTGCTCTAATGAACTTGCCAAGAATGATCTCCACCATTCTTGGCCACTCACCCAATAAGGAGATATATTATTATTTATTATATATTACTATTATTTATATTAAATGTCAGTGTATATAATATATTTATATAATATTTATATTATTTATTATTAATATACACTTTTCATTAGTATTTGATTGTTTCAGATGTGTGACTTCAGTACTATGCCCATAACTATATGCATTATAAAACTTACTTAAACAAAGTAGAAATTTAAAAAGGAAGAGATAAATAGGAAATAATATTTGATCTAATAGTCAATAGGAAGTCACCAGATTTTATTGAATAGGGATACGTATGTATACTTTAGTAAGATGTCTTAGGCAACTTTTGGGAAGATAAGTTATGGAAGGAAGAGACCAAACCCCAGCAGGTAATTTAAAAAACTATTACAATATTCTAGGTGAGAAAAGATAAGGGCCTGGACTAAGGGGTAGTTGAAGAAAGAAGAGAGAGAACTGGTTGATTTGAGAGCAGGGAAAATGAAGAATCTAAAAAAAATATTCCAAAGTTTCAAGCTTTGGAGAATTATAGGATCATATCATTAAAAATGTATAAATTAGGGGGTAAGGTTTGGTTTAGGGGAATAGATGATTAGTTCCATTTTAGGGCTATTGAGTGAGTGACAAACATTCAGATGGAAATACCCAGCAGGTAGATAAAAACATGGAAGTAGATCTCTGAGCAGAGGTTCTAGTAAAGGTAAACATTTGATAGTCATCTACATAGGGGTGATAATTGACAAGGACATCTGAGAATGTCCTCATCAGCTTGACAGCAGGGAAGTGGATGGAACCAACAGCTGGGTCTAGGAAGGTGACAATTACTCATTGACCTCAGAATATATCTGTTATCTCAGCTTTGCCAATGAGCTGGGAGGCAAGGGGTGTCCACAAAGAATCATAAGTTTGGAAAAGAAAAGGAAAGTCAGTCTGAGAGGATCCATGCTGGGAGAAGGAGAAAGGTTTGAGGACTGAATCAATAACCACAGAATTCTAGGTCTTGTAGTTCTAAATCATATAACTTCGAATCCTATTGAAAAGTTTCAAGATTCAAATTTGGAAAAGATTTTAGAGATTGCCTATTATAATCTCCCCATTTTTTCAGAGGAATCAACTGAGTTCTACCATGATTGAAAAGCATGCTCAAGGTCCTGCAGGTAAAATATCAGATTCAGGATTTGATTTGGTTTTCCACAATGGGTAGAGAAGGAAGGAGACATAATCATTCTATCTGGCTAGTGAATTTGCTCCAAGAAAATCAACAAGGATAGAAAAACTATGTCAGATATAAAAAAAAAAAGAGCTTCCAGAGAGGCACCAAAGACCCTGAAAATTTCAGAATGATATAGAAGACACCTGCCAGAGGCTGGTGCAGATAGTTACCATCTTGCAGTGCCAGAAAGGAAATCTTGGTAAACCAGATAAGAAAATCTTAATTTGTACATGGATTCAGGGAGTGTCTGTGAGCCAGAAGGTAAGGCAAGTGACTCTAACAAAGCCCAAGGGAAAAATTGCTGGGAATTCAGGAAGGGAGGAAGGGTGTCATATCTCTTTGTAAACTTCATAATGCTTAATGTAGAGCTGGAGCTAAGCACTATAAATGAATTCATTGAATAAATCTTTTTTTAACCAGAACACTTTTATATCTAAGACCTGAACCCAAATAACAGATAGGTATGAACTAGGGTCAGGACCAAATCATGAATCTAAGGGGAAAACTTTAGAATGAAAAGTCTAAGGAGTAGAGAAAATTCAGGATCCCACTTGGGGATGACAGTCAGGGGGACAGTGACTCCAGATTTCTTCTGTGAATAGAAAGATGACATGGGTACCTCCTATGAAAGGAATGACATAGGTCCCCTAGGCCTGGTATCACAAGTAAAGTAGGGGAGGATAATTCACTTCATTTGAGTATACATTATGTCTAAAGAAGAAAAAGGGGTTCCATTCTCTAGAAAGTTTAGCCCATTTCTTGCAGTACTACATAGACTCTGTGACTTCCTAACCTATCCAGTAGACATGAACAGGAAAAAGAGGGTAATGAGTGACAAACTATGCTGGCCCTGAGAAATGTGTGTCCTGAAAAAAAGGTATCACAGGAATAGGACTCTTGAAGGGAGCATCCTGAAGCTAGGCAGGTAAGTTGGGAAGTCTCAGGCCAAAAAGAACTTCTTTGGATGAGAACCAACAGTATCTAGGAGGTTTCCACATCTGGTGTAATGAATTCCTCAGAAATTGAAGGTTCAGAGATATAATGATTTTACTAAAAACATACTCAATGACCCTTAGGCACAAACAACACAGAAAAAAGCCCACAAAAAGTTCCTGGGGGGGTTTAGGGTTCTCAAAAACATCCTGTTCAAAACTTTAGGTGATCTTCACTCATAGAGCCATGCTGGATTTCAGATTCAGGGGACAAACTGTTCTGAGTCATAGCATCTGGCTCTTAGCAGTCCTGGTTGGTGGAGTAGCAGTTAATTCAAGCTTATCCAGTCCTACTAGCATCCTGAACCAAAATGGAGAACCAAAAGACTGCTGCAGAAAAGAAGTGTACCATTCCCTTCACCCTACCCCACCCCCAAAAAAGCCTCCCGGGACAAAGTCCAGTTGACCTACCCTAGATGCAGCATTAGTGAGTAGATAAACAGAAGATGTGAAAGAAGTATTCCCAGCCTGGGATCACAAAATTATATATTTAGAGTTAGAAGGAATCTTAGGAACTCACAAAATTCAATTTCCTTATTTTGCAAATGAGGAATTTGATATCTCAAGTTCTCCTAAATGACTTTTTCAAGGTCATACAGTTAACCAATCAAGAAATCAATAAACATTTCTCAATATCTACCATGTGATGGACACAATGCTAAGTATTGTGAATATAAAAACAATTCTAGATTAGTTCCTGATGCAAGAAAATATAGAATAAATGCAAAATAAAATCAAAGGAAATTTTGGAGGAAAAGCATTAGCAACTTGGGGACCAGAAAAAGAAAGTGTTAGGATTTGAACTCAGTGCTTGGAATGGTGCAGGGAAGTAGAAGAGCAGGTAGATCCTGAACATGAAAACTAGACAGTTTGTTTTTCATTTTTTATTCGTTGATTCACTTATTCATTAGATAAACATTTATTAGATGTAATTCTCTGAAGAATATTCTTGGCTAAGCTTGAGGGAAAGGGATTAACTTAGGTCAAAATAGAGTATCTGCCTCCACGGTACCTACAGTCTCATACATGGATAATATAGACTCATCTATTAGGTGGACAATATAGACAACATCTAATATTACATTTTAAGAGTCACCAATGGCTCTGTGGATAGAGTACTGGACCTGAGTCAGGAAGATTTGAATTCAAATCCAGCCTCAGACACTTCCTACCTGTGTGATCCCAAACAATCTCTGATTGCCTGATAAAATAGATCCACTTGATCCACTGAGGAAGGAAATGGCAAACCACTCCAGTAACTTTTCCAAGAAAACCCCAAATGGCATCACAAAAGTCAGTTATAACTGAAATAAATGAACTAAAATTTAGACAGTTGCAATATCATCAACTGTGATGTGCACAGATCAGAGCAGGAAATCCTTCATGAAGGCCATAGTTTTTCAGATGAAGTTAGGGGACAAAGCAAAGAAAAGGAGGAATGAGTTCCAGGAATGAGCCTGCACATGGGAACATCACATTCAGAGATTTATGACTCTGGCTAGAACAGAGTACAGAGAAGATGAACATGAGAAGATGACCAATTACATCACCAAAGAAAAAGTCATCCAAGGAAACCAGCTCTCCTAAGGAAGAAGAAAAGGGAGATTATATTCAGCCAAACAGAGAACTCGGAGCCAAAACTCCAACTTTTTAGTATTCAGGTTCACTTAACTTCTGGCAAAACACTTTGGGGAGAGAAATAAAGGCTTCAAATGACTTATTCAAAGGCTTCTTGAGCATCAAATGGCTCCTATGAAATAACATTTTGATCAGTGAAGTGCGACTGAATCTGAGGCAGCAGGATGTGTCAGCAATCTGAGCTGGGGATGATTGAGTGGTGGGCAGCTGATGCCAAGGCAAACAGGCCGATCAGCTCCGTGCGAGATGTTTTTGCAACATAAACAGATCCCAGGGCCAAAGGGTCTCTACTTCCAGAGAGGCTGCCAAGATCCTTGGTTAGAAATACAGAGGCTGAGGAAATAGTAAAACGGGTGGGCCTGAAGGACAATTGGCCCAATGGAAGCTTCCCTGGATTTCTCAGGGGTGCTTTTGTGCCATGGCCCACCAACAGTTCAGACTAAGGAAACAAGCAGCTTGGCACAAAGCAGGTGCCAAGAGCAGGAAGGTTTCCCTTCTTCCTATGACAATCTGGGAAGGATATGACATTTAAACTGGCTCTGAAGGGCAAGCAAAAATGGAGAAGAGAGATCTGGGGAATGGTGGGGAGAGGGAAAGTATCCCAGAAAGAATAAGCTGCAGGAACAAAGGCGGTGAGGTGAGAAAAAGCAAGTGAGTGGTTAAATAGGGGTAAGCACAGAATATTTAGTGATACTAGCAGGAAATAATGCTCAAAAGGTAAATTGAGACCAGATTATAAAGAGTGTTGAATATCAAACTAGAATTTGGAAAATGAAGGTTTTGAGAAAGAATTGCACAATCACAGTTATCATCTAAGGAAAAATGATTGAATCATCTCTTAGGAGGATTTAGAATGAAATTGAAAGACAGACAGGAAAAGGAATAGACAGACAGACTAGAAGCAAAGAGAACAGTTAGGAGGCTTTGAGAATAATCCTGGCATGAAAATATTAAAAGCACAAATTAGGATGGAGTATTGAAAATGGAAAGGAAAAGGCACATAGAAGAGATCATTATCATCACCATAAGAACAAGTCTGTCACCTTTCTCTCTCCTGATTATCATATTACAGGGAGCCCTTCATGCCCCTAGGATTTCATAAAAATTCCCATATGATTCTTTAAAAATTTCTTTCTAACACATATCCAACCTAAGTTTCCAAGTTTTTTGGACATTCTTGTCTTTCAAACACTTTATATTTCAATAACTTGACCTGGCTTGCCAATGCCCATACACCATATTCCACCTAGGCCAATCCACGCCTAGAAAAATTTTCCTTCTCATATATGCCCCATAAAATATATAAGCTCAGTTCAAGTGGCACTTTCCCCAGGAAATCCAGGCTTATTCACTTTTTCCCCAATTACTAATACCCTTTCCCTGGAATCTATCTCATATTTATTTTCTATTTAGTTTTCTATTTACCTTTTACTTTCCATCCTCAAAAGCTTAGCAGCTCCTTGAGGACAAAGACTATTTCCTTTCTTTTGCTTTTTTGCTGTTGTCAGTGCCTGGTATATAATGGATGTCTAATAAATGTGTATTGGATGAAATTGAAGACTTTATTAAATCCTAACGTGACACTAAAAAAAATACACATTCATAATTATATGTTCAGATAGGTCTCTAGGTCTCTGAAACTTTCTATCTGTTTGATCTCAGGAAAGTTGTTTAATATTCTTGGGTTTTTAACTGAATGTTTACTTTTTCCTCATTTTTCTCATCTATAATAAGGTGGTTGGACTAAGTGACTTCAAAGGTAGCCTCTGGATCTACAATACTATAATTAATATACAAGAGAAAAGAAATTGTAGCAAATTAAGAGCTGGGTTGAAGTCCTGCCTAAGATATAGATGAAAAAGAGAAAGAGAAAGAGAAAGAGAGAGAGAGAGAGAGAGAGAAAGAGAGAGAGAGAGAGAGATTCATATATGACAAATTAGTTAACTTTTCAGGATCTTAAACAATTCTATAAAGTTGTAAGTTATAAATGAGTTGCCAGTGTATATTTATGAAAAGGATTTTCAATACAAGTGCAAATAAAATCACAAATAGATGCCCTCATCCCCCAAGAATAAAAAGATAAGAAGAAAATTTCTCATTCATTGTTTTTATTAATATAAGCTTTATTTCTTTATATAATGGTCAAGAACCAATCAATCAATAAGCATTTGTTAAGTGCTTACTATGTGTCAAGCACTATGCTTAGCACAGGAAGAAAAATATCTTTGTTTGAATATGATAAGCAAAAAATATCTACATGAATGATCTTACTTGAATTTTATCCACCTTCCAACCCTTCATATATTCAAAGGGGGTTGCAACATCCACAGAGTATACCTGAATTAAATTTAATAATTTGAAAAATCTATCTTCCGGTGAAGATTCAACCAGAATAGAAAAAGGACCCTTTTCCCACCGTATCATAGTGTATCTTATCATCCTTGAATCCTTGAAGTATTTAAATTTCAAATAAAAGAAGATATGGTAAAGGGAAAGATCAGGTTTTTTGGGACAAAAACAGAGTAAAGAGTAAAGAGGGAGCTGGGGCCACTGAGAAGTTATGTATGCTGTCAATGCTTGTATAGGTTACCCTGTGCATAAAGTTTTAAAAATTGAAACCCAAAGAAAGGGTCACTGGGGAGACCAGAAAATGCAGCAAAAAGAAGAAAAGAAGAGAATATGCTAGAAGCCAAAAATTTAAGGCTCCTATTTTTTTCAGTTTTTTGCCCTATTTGACTGTATAAAGGGAATAAATGAAGACAAAATTGAATCGTTAGTGGCTTCTGTATTAACTCAGCTCCTTCTTTAATTAATACAGGCTAACTATGTAGGTAATTTTCAAATACAACTTTGGACAAATCAGTTATTCATTATATAATTGTGTCACAATAAAATCATCATTTTGAACTTCATTTTTATAGAGATGAGAGGCAGCTGAAGTAGTGGATAGAAAGCTGATCATGGAGTCAGTCAGGAAAAGCTGGATTCAAGTCCTGCCTTTAGTGCATACAAACTGTGATCTTGGGCAAATCACTTAGTTTCTCACGGTGCACAAGCAACTCTTAAGGATCTAAATTGCAGATAAAATCTACATAAGTTTAGACTAGTTCTATACTGGGAGATATGTGCACAGATTAATTCCTCTGTCCAGACACAAAAGGAAAAAAAATCAGCACAGAACTAAGATAACATAGAAATGGCATAGTAGAAAGACACTGGTCTGAGATATCTGGGTAATAGCACAAACTCTAATCAGTCAGAGGTGAGAAGGGAAAGCTAGGAAAGGCAAGCTATAGATCGCTTAAATTGTCTGCTGATATACTCTTCATAATGCAAAAAATCTAGTCAAAATTCTTCACTCTAAATTTTCAGTGGGTTTCACTGTTTCCCAAAAAAAGCAAATTTCTTAGCTTATCCTTGAAGGTTCTCCAAAAACTAGGTCTAAATTTCCAGCCTTATTTTACTCTACTATGTCTTATTCCAGATCAGTTGGACTTTTCACTGTCCAATCTCATCTACCACTTTCCACCTCCATGCATTTGTCAATTCTGTATTATATCCATCTCCTTTTCTCTACATTTCTGCCTATTGAAATTCATCAAGCCCCAGCTCAGAGGCAAACTCTCTCTGATGTTTCCAATTAGAAATGATTTCTCTCAACTCTACTGTTTCTCATCTTTCCTATGCACTTAATCATTAAATATATTGAATTATTATTAATATATATCACCTACACTATGAATACAGATCAGAAATTCTCTCTACCTCATAGTTTTAAAAGCTCAAACTGGGACACCAAGACCTCACAGCTATAATATATATGTTGGAGGCAAGATATGAACAAAGTTCTTAATGACTCAAAGGATGGCCTTCTATTCATCGTTCCACATGATCTTTTACCTTGCATATACTTGATACCTAATAAGTTTTTAATTACTTTGGATTTTATATGATGGATGGAAGGAAGGAAGGAAAGAAAGAAGGAAGAAAGGAAGGAAGGATAGGCATTAAATATCTATACAATGCTAAGTACTTATTTACAAATTCGAGTGCTTTCAAAATATCTGAAAATCAGGAGGTGGAGTCAAGATGGATTAGAGGCAACACAGCTGAATTCTTTCAACATTCCTCTCTAAACACTTTTAAAATAATAACTCTGGGAGATAAGCGCTATTATTATTCCTATTTCACAGTTGAGAAAACTGAAACAAACAGGTTAAATTACTTGACCATGGTCACACAGCTAGAAGTTTCTCAGATTAAGTATGAATTCAGGTTTTCCTGACTCCAAGCCCAGAACTCTAGCTACTGAACTACCATGCCACTTGCTGAGTTTTTCCAGTGGGTCTGATGACTTTTGTTCTATGTGAGATCTGGAGAAAAAGGTGTTTAGTCTCTTTCTGCTAAGTATCTTTTGTATGGATGGATGCTGACAATCAATGTACATTCCTTAACTTTCCTGTTCTTGAGATTTTTCAATGTTTCTTAAACTTTATGGAATAGTACCCACTTACTTCCCTATTACTATTACAAAAATGTTAAAAACTATGGTCCCTCTGCAATGGTCAGTCAGTTAGTATTTGTTAAGAACCTACTATACTTTAGACATTATGCTAAACACTGGGAAATGTATGAATATGTGAATGTGGGTTTTTATTCGCAGCAGGAAATCCAAACCTGTGATTTCACTGGTATAAAAAACCTTCTCAAGGAAACCCCATCTTCTAATGTGGGTGGGAAACATGCTCTTCAACTTACTGCCTCCAGGTTGTCCAGGGTGCCATAATCATAAAGTGCCAAAGGAAAGTACTTGGGTCCAGGTTTCTCAGACTCCCAAGATTAGCATTCGATCTGCTCTGCCAGACTTTCTGAATTCTTAATAAGTCATAAATAATCATCAACCCAGGTTTTTTGCACATAGAAGACAGACCATTTGCTCTCTTCTGAAACCAGTAAATGTGGAGATTCTCCTCTTCCTGACAGAAAATGAGTGCCTTAGTGGGAACTACAGGCTGTAGATCTGAGGACAGTCAACAAGCCTCTCAGGGAAGCTGGAGGGGAAGAAAATCAATGGCTCCCTCAATCAGATGATCCCCCTCAAGGTCTTCAAGAGCCAGTTTCTTTGAGAAATTGAATCATTTTTTCTCCTGAAGCACTAACCACAAGGAGGAAAACTGTTAGCAAAATTCCCCAAGAACTAAATTGCTGGAAGATTAGATGTTTAACCCCTGTAATATTAAACCTGATTCATTAAAGAGATATCTGAGCAAAAAGCAAGACTGAAGGAAAAATGGTGGAGGAGAATCTAACTGTTTGTCTTTTCTCACCTTAAAATGTTTTGTGGCTTTCCAATCAAGAAAGCCTTATATGAGTGGTCATCCAAAATCATAAAATCACAGAATGGCCCAGTTGGAAAGAGCCTTAATCAATCAATCAGGACAACATTTTAAGTCTCTACTAAGAACCAGGTACTAGGCTAAGCACTGGGGATACAGAGACAAACATAAAGATATCTCTGCCCTTCAGCATCTCTCATTCCAGTGGAAATAACA
Organism: Sarcophilus harrisii; assembly: GCF_902635505.1. Lineage (NCBI taxonomy): Eukaryota > Metazoa > Chordata > Mammalia > Dasyuromorphia > Dasyuridae > Sarcophilus > Sarcophilus harrisii. The sequence continues at coordinate 602,895,895 of NC_045427.1, forward strand.
TATAAACATAGCATCAGATATAGAATCAGTGTGAATTTATTATAAGATAATTTAGGGAGGGTGGACATTAAGTCCCAGAGAGTCAAAAAATGTCTTATGTAGAAGGTGATGTTGAGCTTAATTTTAAATCTTAATCTTAAAGCAAACAAGGGATGTTTTGAGACAAAAAGAATACATTCCAACTCACAGGCCACTCCAACTAGGATTAATTTATTTCCATTCATACACAATTTCTCCATTCTCTCCTCCCCGTCTCTTCTTAATCCTCTTTTTCTCCTTGTAGCTCCATAGTTGTCTATTATCCAATCTTTCTTGTCAAGAAAAAGAAAGTATCTGATGAAATCCACGCAGTTTACACTGTTAGGGATTCATGTGTCATTCTCCTTGAAGCATTCTCATTCAAGAGGAGTTTAGAAAGAATCAAATTAAAGAGAAAATTTCCTGATAGAAGCATTCCAGGTAGCCACAGAAAATATTTTTCAATGTCATTTGGAGGTAGGGAAGAAGGTACAAGAAATTTTTAGAAACTAATATTGCTGAATGAGGCTTTAACAATCATAGGAACATAAGGTTGGATGTATTAGGGGCTTTAAAAATCACTTCCAACTGCCTCTCTATACTGAGGAGGAAACTGAGGGCCCCAGAGTTCATTTCCCAAGGTCACCCAAGCAAGTGACTAAAAAAAAATATTTGAGCCCAGGTCTCCAGAATCCAGATCTAATTTTCTCCCCACAGTATAGTCTGCCTCTTCATTTTACAGGTGAGGAAACTGAGTGCCAGAGAAGTGGAGTGATTTCTTCAAATCCAAAAACCAAAACCAAAACCTAATGGCAGGACCAAGAACCAGGGTCCAAGCCTTTTTAATCTTCCACCCAGTATCCTTTCCATTACAATGTAATGCCTCTCAAATCATACTACCCAGGTAACCACCTACATGTAAGGCTGGTGAGTTCCTAGCTGAGTTCAAGTGCCTACCCGCCACATGATAGAAATATTGTATGAGATTGAGTTCAGGGTTATTTTCCCTGACACACAGGAAAGCAACAACCCAGAGAAACTAAGCAATTTCTACAGAGGTAGAATCACGAAGCTCCTATACCCAATTCTAGCTGGGTTTATTTTTTTTGAAATATTCTCTGTCAGCTTTATTTAATAATATGGCAAGAGAATGTCAAAACTACAGAACTCCCATTGTTCCCCCTTGCTTTTCAGCCACTGGGTAAAATATCAAGCTGTTCGGCTTTAATAGTTGAAAGACCATCCATCTATCTAGCAATAAAGAAGGGAGATGTTTGCTATGGAAATAAAATTTCCATCAGGATTCCCATACTAGATCAAACCCCTGGCCCAGCTAGACCAGGATTCTTTTGCCAACAGCAGCCTCAGGAGATAAATAATGGGAGAATGGAGGAAAGAGAGGCAAAATAAGGGAGGGATCCATATGCCTATCAGAAAGATGCCAATTGGAAAACTATGTATGTTTCTGAGCTTCTCTTATTAGCCTTCGATAAATGTATCCAAAACCTTTTAAAATTCATCTCAATTTCCTACAAGTATCATCATTAGAGATGAATTCCAAAGTCCACTGTGGTTATGAATATATTTTTGGTATTTACCTAGACTTATCTTGCTCTTGCTAGTAGTAGTTCACTGTTAAATAAATCTGTTCCACCAATTCCTGGAAATCACATTTTTATAGATCTTAAACATAACCCCTCAAATGTCACCTTTTAACCCAGAAGGGGTTAATCTCTTTAGTTTGTGCTTCTAAGGAAGCTTTCCTTTTCAATCTTTATATCCCACTCGAGCAAAACTGAATGATTTGCTGCCCTTTGTACATCAGGGATAGCAAAATAGGCTAATAAAAAGCACTAGATTTGGGATGAAAAGATCAGAGTTCAGATTTTGATTCTACTACTTACTACTTGCATAAGGTCAGGAAATTCTCTTAACTTTTCCAAGATTCAGTTTCCTCATCTGTAAAATGAGGATTTAAAAAATTATATGTGTTTAAGGCCCTTCTAGTTTAAAGTCCCAGAAATCTATGTCCAGTGCATTCAATTAATCAGCAAGGAATTACTATAGCTTACCATAAACCAGGCACTATGAAAGGCACTGGGATATATGCAAAAAAGAAACAATCCTTACTTTTAGGAATTTTCCATTCCACAAACACACATATAAACATATAGAAAGTAAATATGTGCTTTCTCACATGCATGCTTTTATTTTTGTTTCCCCAAAGTCTATGCTTAGAAAGGCTTTCTTACTCCCAATAAATAATAATAAAAATAATAGAAATTTATGGGTTACCATAACTTTAGCCTCCACCTGCCCTAAATAATTTTCTCTGCATCTTATCTCACCTTAGTTCCTCTAATTCTCTTATATTATTGTAGTCTGTTCTTTCCTACATTTAAAAAAAATAATACTGCATATTTTCATCTTTCTATTCCAAACATTAAGCTATTCTGTGAAACTCTTAGTGCTATTCTTTAAATGTGATTAATGATATAGTTAACTATTATTGAATGAGTGAGTAAACTAATGGCTATTTTAGTAGTCAGGATTATTAAAAATATATATATATATATACATATTAATTTTTGAGATTAGATCTCCCAGCTAATTCCTAATCAGGAAGAGCTCACTGAGGGAACTTCTCAATGTAATAAATCCATATTTTTTGCCAAAAAAACAAAAACAAAAACGAGTTTAGGTTTCCTTATTTCCCCCAAGGTGGACATGCATGAACCTGATCTTATTGTTGATCATCAGAGAAGCTTCGACCTGCTCTTTTCCTAATCTGTATTAGTTCATTCTTATTTTGACAATCTGGTGCCCTCTCCTCTCCCTGTCTAGCTGAAGGGTGCTGTTGGTGTAGGACGCAGGACAGACAGCCTGATCAGCTTTTGCCTTACCATAACTCAGAACTCTAAAAATCAAGTGATTTAGCAACCTCAGCCTCCTCAATTTCAGGGATTACAAGACTAAATTTTACCAGTTACCTGAAGGTTATCTAGTCTAGCCTCCCACTCATGGTAGATTATTGATCACCCAGCCTCTTCTAACACTTTTATTCTTTTTCTTTTTCCAAGCTTCTAACACTTCTAAAGACAAAAAGTTAACTATATGCCTAGGATTCGTTGTTAGATGCTTCTAATTATTTGAAAACTTCTTAGTTATACTGACTGCAAATCTCCCTATGTGTAACCCACTGGCACTAGCTCTGCTTCCTGGAGCAGGGCAGAATATATTTACTTTTCTACTTTATAGTCCTTCAAAAAATTGAAGATTTGAATTTCCCCACTGACTCACAACTTGTAGACAAAGAGTTCTTTACTTATTTTGATTACTATTTCAAATCGACTGGTTTCCTTTGTAATCTGGTGTGTTTTATTTTATGGATTTAAAAACATTATTCTGAGAAGCAAGGCATAAGCTTCACTACACTGACACATCAAAGAAGTTAAAATCCCCTGCTCAATGCTAAATATGCCCAGTGTCTTAACTCTTCTTCACATCAAATTGACTTTCTCATTTCATTAAAACCTAGAGGTAACATGATATAATGCAGATGTTCGTAAAATGTGGTCCAGAAACCCCCAGGTCCCTGAGACCCTCTCAGGTAATATGTGAGATTAAAACTATCTTCATAATAATAGTAAAATGTTCATTTTCTAATAACAATAAATAATGATAGATAAAACAAAAACTCTTTGGGGACAAGGGAAAGATCCTTAATAATTTTTAAATATGTAAAAAGTTACTGAAACCCAAAAGTCTGAGATTTAGTGATAATTGAGTGCTAGCCTCAAAATCAGTTAAGTCTGGATTCAAATCCTATCTTTGGTACTTACTAGCAATATGGCTCCAGCAAGATTTTTTGGGTTATTTAAGCCTTCTTGAAGTGCAAAAATACTGCAGTATTGACCTTCTAAGGTGTAATGTTCAAAGGGAATCAACTATTTAATGCACTTTTTAAAGCACTCTATAAATGCCAGTTATAATTATTATTCAAGCGACCAAAACTACCCAAAATATTTGAGGTGCTACTGTGCCATAGTTTTATATAAAGATAAGATATTGTTCTCTGGTTTTCTCTTCAGTAGCTCTGATGATGATATTATAAATATCAACAGCAGCATTTTCTGCCCTACAAACTGAGAGAAGATTTCATTAGCTTTCCTCTTCAGATATACTGTTTATGGCTTCTACTGTGGAGTACGAGCCACCCTCCCACATACCTACCTCCTGACTCTCACCTACACACCAGGTGAGCCCAATGAAGCCAGGGATCACTTTTATTACAAACCTTAATTTCAAGGCCTACTACACATGATGGGGCCCTAGGCAGTAAAGAGTGTTGATACTAGAGTGCAGCTATATTCTCTGACTGTGCAGAAGATGGAGGGGCTTGTTCTCATCCAATAACCAATAGCCCCTAGCCAGACTCTCAGGAGATGCAATGCTATCTGATTACCTACTTCACTTAGTTCTCAATTATTTGACCATAATTTTATTTGTTTTTTGGTTGTTTACTTGAGGGATGGATGTAAATGCACATACACGTGTGTGTGGGTATGTGTTTGTGTGTTAGGAAGAATTAATACACAGAGAAGAAATTGCCATGGAAGAAGGTGAAGTTCATAAAAGAGAAATTCTAATCTCAGGGCAAATCAGCTTTATATTAAACAAAATAAATGCGTGTCTAAACCCTTCTGTAACATCTGGTTTCTTGCCCCAAAACATGTCTCTACAATTGACCTTTCCACTGTTTTCAGGGAGTTTGAAGGTTTTTCTAGTTTTTCCTTTGTCCCCCTTTAAAATAAAAATACTGCTTTGAGGGAACAAGAATTATTTAAAACAATTCTGACTGTAAGTTATCTGGCCTCTTCTTAGCTAAGTGACACAGAATATTGTTATCCGTTAAGATTTTAGAGCAGTGATTCTTAACCTGGGGTCCATAAATTCCTTTCTTAATATTTCAATATGACTGGTTTCCTTTGTAATCCTATATATTTAATTTTATGCACTTTAAAGCATTATTCGGAGAGATACACAGGCTTCACCCGGCCCAAAAAGATTTCATAATATAAAAGACCTTAAGATTTCTACTTTAGAAAGAATTAACTGACAATACTAGCTGAGAGCAACATTTCATTTATTACCAAGAAGAGGAACTTAAGATAGGGCATTAGAGGCAGAAAGTTAGAGAGTCAAGGTGACTTGAAAGGTAATCAGAAAGGTGAGAAATTATTTGACTAGCTTTTTTTTTTCTGACTTCCCACTGTCCATTCACTCCTATCACCATTATAATCTAGAAAACCAAATAGAGGACTTTTAAATTTTGATTGATTCAATAAAAATTAATGTAATTTTGATGATTTAAGAGAGTCCATTTCTGTTTAATTCCACATATGTATGTATGAATATATACATATATATGTATATATATTTTAAGAATATCAGAGAGTTAAGATCTAAATTTGAGTCCTGGCTTCGCCACCAACTATGATCCTGATAAACTTACCTTCCATCCCTAAGCCAGTTTTGTCACCTGTAAAATGAAGGGGTAAGAATAGATGGTCTCTAAAGTCCCTTTCAGAAGCAACATTCTGTGACATCATGGGTCAAAGAAAATCTTGTCTTTTTGTTGTTCAGTCATTTTCAGTCAGGGTTGACTCTTGGTGACCCTATTTGGGTTTTTCTTGGCAAACACATTGCAGTGGTTTGCTATTTTCTTCTCCAACTCTTATTATAGATTAGGAACCTGAAGCAAACATGGTTAAATGCCTTCCCCAAGGCCACATAGCTAGTGAGTATCTGAGGCCAGATTTGAACTCAGGAAGAAGAGTCTTTCTGACCCCAGGCCCAGCACTCTATCCACAATGGTCTTAATACCTATAATTGCCTCAACACGAGGCTATTGAAAAGGAAAAATGATAAGAACAGTGTACAGAATGGAAAAAATCAATGACAGAAAGAGAGAAGGGATATAGTGTGAGAACATAACATTTTAAATCCACTCTTGAATAATACGGCCTTTTATCTTTGTACTTTGTGTACTCTGTGGTATAAATTATTTTTGGAAGACAAGAGCAAGAGGTAGGAAAAAGATGCCTTCTCCCGTCAGGTGACAGTAGGAGGCTTCATAAACCAAACCGAAATGCTGCCACTTTAAAAGACAATATGATTATACAAACATATACAACTGATTGACTTATCCTTCAGAAGGCAGTTGACAGCAGATGATGGCATACTTACAAGTCTAAGTACTCCTATAGTTCAAACTTGGAATTGCAATAACCTAGGATTCCATTCCTTTCTTTTTTATTTAAAACTTAAATAAGAATTTTTTTTTTAAATTGCCTTGTGTACAAGCAGAAAGAGTTCAAAATAAAAAGCAATAAATTTCCATTTCAAGAAAGTCTATAGTAATAAATACTATGCATTATTCAGAGCATCTTTTCTTTGCTTCCTTATATGTTTTGTTTTGGTTTTTGTTATGCATTTTTTTATTTTATTCTTTTTCTTTCCTCTACCCCCTGAGAAGCCTACAATTAAGTATGGAGATAAACGACTTTTTAGATAGACTGACAGAGAGATAGATAGATATAGATGATCAGAGAGATAGATGATCAGATAAATAAATAAACAAAAAGAGATAGATAAATAGAGGAATAGATAGACAGATAGATATAGATATGGTTATCTAGCTATCTAAAGATAAATTTAAATATAGATATAAATATATAGACATATATTCACATATACACATAGATGCCATTTCTAATGGAAATAGAAAAGTAGTTGTGGTATGATACCCTGAGACAGAAACCGTAAGTTCCTAGATTTAGAGATGGTCAAAAAAGTCCAACCACAAGATTTACAGATAAGAAAACTGAGGCACAGAAGAGATAAGCCATGTGCCCAGAGTTACGCAAACTAATCTGAGGTAAATTTTAACTCAAGAATTTTTTTGTTTTCTGTTATTGGATTTAGGGTTTTTTTTGTTTGTGTGTGTGTGTTGTTTGTTGTTGTTGTTGTTGTTTTGTTTTGTCTTTTACTCCAGGTTCTATCTATAAGGATAGGATTTAAATCTTGGCTGTATCTATGACCTCAGATAAGTTTTGCCCCATTTTAATTCAACAAACATTTATTAAATTCCTAATTGATACAAGGCATTCCTAAGGGTTGGGAGACCCAGGACAGTAAAAGAAACCTCCACTAATTTCAAGGACTTAGAATCTATTAGAGGAATCCAGTGTTTACAATTTGTCTCCAATTTCCCCATATGTCTAATGCAGAATTGGACTATAACAACTCATTCCAACTTCAATGCTGTAGAACAAAAGCATGTTCAGGGGATGTAGCTCTTCTCTCTGTTGTCATTCTTATTTGGGGTTGTAGATTCAATGAAGATAAAGAGCATCCTTATTTGCTTTAATATACCTCTCAGTACCTGACATCAATACCTTGCATATAGTAAGCCTGAAAAAAATTGTTTTTAATTAAACATATGAATTAATCTACAAATCCCTAATTTTACCTAATCTATACAGTTCCATAATCTATTTTCTTCAATAAATCCAGGTTCCTATTGATATGAGTTCTCCTTCCTATAGTGTAGTTTATACCTCCAACACAACTTCTCATCGTGTCAGTTGTTTTGTGGTTTACCATGGCCAACAAATCTATCACTTCTCCATCTGCTGGTAATAATTCCAAATCATTACCTCTAATCATAACAAGGCTGGCCCTCAGGCAACATACAGTCCATCACTATATCATATTCGAAACCTTTCCAACTTGCTGTATCCTGTCCCAGTTTATGGTCCCTGACAAAACTTTTACTTACATTTCTTTTATTAGATTGTAAATTCCTCAAGGGCAGAGGTTGTTTTTACTTCTTTTTTATATCCCTATAAACCAATACAGTGCCTAGCATATAAAAAATAGAAACTATACCTCTGATTTCATTGGTATCAGTAACTCCCAGCATGAAGAAACTCCCTTTACCATTAGCCTTGAAGAGTAGCCCAAAGTACTGAGCATAATTAAGTGATTTATCTAAGGTTAAAAAAGTATTGTCAAAAGGAAAACGTGAACCCATGTTACTTCAGTTCTGTCCCATACCATCTTTCTGGATGACATACAATAAGTACTTAAAAAAATGTTTATCGATTCATTGCCAAACTAACTTATAGAATCTTTATCCAGCATCAGCCACTAAGACAAATTCCATATTATGTTAATTTATCTAGACTGTAAGCTCCATGTAACTCATTTTGTTACTTATACTTTTCTCCCTACCTTCTTTGGTACTTAGTCCAGTGTTCCCAATCTTAGGAAGTATTTATTTATTTGTTGACTGCAATCTATAATGTAAAAGTGGACTAAATTTGTTTGGGGGCATACTTAAACTTTCAGCCTTGGGGAACCCAGAATTTGAAACTGAATTAAAAAGCAACTGTGATTTATTTTTCCTTTGCAGCAAGTGCAAGCAGTATTTCCCCCACTACACAAGGGGCCTGCCTGTCATTATAATAGGAAAGGTAGGGACTTGGTAGAAGTTGAGGTGGAAAAAAGAGCAAGTTTATACTGTGTATAGAGGATCCCCCTCAGATATACTTTTGGCTCCCTGAAGTTCTAGGGCTGGAGGGTGGCTTGATCCATCAGTAGGATCAGATAGTAAAGGAAGTCAGGCCATGTGAATAATGATGATAACTTACATTAAAAAGTACTTTAAGTTTTACCAAGCAGTCTCCTCACAGACAATAATCCTATATGATATGGAGAATTAGTATGAAAATTAGCTAAGTGCTTTCTTTTATAGGAAATGCTTATATATAAGGATTATTTTTTCACTGTATTTATCTCTATATTATTTAATATGCAGTAGGTGATTGATTATTCTATTCTTGTTTGATTGAAGTCTTTAGTTGTTGGGTCTCTCTCCTTCCTAAGGTTTTACTTATGTATCTGCTTTGGAGATTGTTAGCTTGGAGGTCAGGAACTTGTTTTATCTTGCTTTATTTCTATATTTACAAAATCTAGCACTGGGCCTTCCATAATAGCAAACGTCCCCATACTGCATTCGCTATTTATACATAGTAAGTGTTTTAATAAATGATGGTTGGGTTGAATTTAACTAGATCCTCATCTTAACAATTGTCGTTCGGTCATTTTCAATCATGGCCGACTGTTTTATCCACTCTATCACACCAGCTCTCTCTGGTTATACACCATGGACAGCTGATGATGTTTTAGCTCTTGAATCAAATAGACCCAAAGCTGAGGAATTCAGGAAAAAGTTTTATTTATGAAAGCTACTGAAGTATATCCTAGGGAGAGTTTGGTTGAAACTGAAACACTTAGAACCAGCTCTGCTGCCTGTTTATTGTATCATTTTTATATTTTTGAATCTCAATTTCCTTATCTTGAAGGCAAAGGGACTGGATTAGGTTAAGGGTTTGAATTGTGTGTATGTGTGTCTCTCCTAGATCCTTCTGTTAGTCTTGTAAAATCTATAGAGCTCTTCTGTTTCTCAGAATAATGTTTTTAAATAGGTGAAGGAAACTTTCAATTTCAGTTAGAGGTTAATGAAAATAGGATGAATTTTTCCCATCTACGTTCACATACTCTTTCGTAAATCTTCCACAGTTACCAAGGGTGCAGTTTGTGGTCAGTTTACAAAACTCTGGTCTAAGTATTCTCTTCCCTATCTAAAGCTTATTTCTTTAAAGTGTGTGTGTGTGTGTGTGTGTGTGTGTGTGTGTGTAGAAAATGGTGTTCATAGTTTTCTGTATTTATCCAAAGGCATGACTCCTTTTTTTATAAACCATATAAAACCTGAACCATAGAACTTGAACTTAATAGAGATTTTGAGCTCAGAGTCCTTGAAGGCCGATGACTCCAAGTCTTACTTTTTACAAATAAGGAAACAGAAATCTAGGGAAGTTAAAAATCTATTCAGGCTTGCAGCTAAACCCTGAAACAGGATTTGAATAGAAATCTTTCTGACTAAAGGTCAGGTAGTTGGCACAGTGGGTGAATGCCAGGCCTGGAGTCAAATAGCCTCATCTTTCTGGGTTCCAATCTTCCCTCAGACACTTACTAGTTGTGTGACTCTGGACATATCACTTACTCCTATTTGCCTCAGTTTCCTCATTTGTAAAATAAGCTGGAAAAGGAAATGGCAAACCACTCCAGAATCTTTGCCAAGAAAACTCCAAATGGGGTCGCAAAGAATCGGACTTAGCTAAAATGATGGAACTTTCTGACTCCAAATCCAGTGTCTACTCACTATGCACTGTCTCTGGAAATATAAAATAAGGAAAAGAAACAGAAATGTAAGTAATGATGAGAATTATGGCCAGATTTGGCCATGAATTGTATCCTAAATTTTACCACTGTAATTGATTTCCAATTTCCTCATTCCAGACAATAACACTTGATGAGCTTCACATAGTACCCAACTGGAAAAAAAAAACACCTTTCTTATTCACCCACCCCAGCCCAGCACCCCCAATTCCAAAACTAGAATATTTGACCTGCCAAAACAGATGTCATCCTTGCTACCTTTTCACAATTATTTTCTGGCTCAAGCCACCTTCTTCTTAATATTTCTTGGTAGATCTAGAATCCAGTTCTTAAAAATGCATTTGCTTCCCTTTTTTCTAAATGCTATTTTGGGAGAGAATACTTTCATTTATATTTAAGTCCCCTGCAGTAACCTGTGGGGTAAATGTCAGGCTCCCTCACATACTGGGAATCAGAAAAAAGATTTTATTTTATTTTTTGCCAGGGAAAGGTTACATTTTCAGCAGCATTACCCTCATTCATCTTCTGGCAAGTGCAAAGGGAGGATTATGACCAGGATTCCATAAAGTCATGCAAAATTAATTAGCTACGATTTCATTGCTGAGCTGCCAGGTAAATTTCACAGTCTAAGCATGCTGCGTTCTGTGCATAAACATGGCAATAACGTGTTATTTGCACTCTTAATATTCTATCATCCTCTATGGACCAGGAAGGAGAAGAATTAGGAAAGAGTCTAGAAGTCAGAGCTTGGTTTGGAATTTGAATGTACTCAGATGTTGTAATTGTATGATAAATGGCCAAAGAAATCCCATTAGTTTTTCCAGAATTCTGATTATTCTCAGGATCATTTCCACCTTTCTGCCTTTTCTAAAATGTGGAGCAGCTATTCGCACAGGTTCTAGGTCACTTTTCAAGGTCAAAACTGTACTACAGCTTTCATAAACAATGGTATGAGCCAGTTGACATAAGATTTTTTAAAATAGAATTTTGAGATGGAAGCAAGCTACACAGGCTCACTTACACACCTGTGCTCAAAGTTGCTGAGTTTCCCTGATAATAAGCTCACTCGATTACACTGTGAATGGACAGAAATCTCTAGAGCCCTGTTCAGAACACAACCTCTCCCAATTAATGACCTGCATTACTCTGCAGCAAAAGATTTTGCTGTTGGACATTCATCAAAATATCAGTGCCATGTCATTTATCTCTAATACTCTAAATGGGGGGAAACCAGAAAATTTTCATAATTAGTCTAAGTGATTAATAAGATGCACTATTCCACAATCCTTTTACCATTATTGTGTCTATAAATTAACTTTGACAACCTTAGAAAATCATTCTTGCTTTGGATGGTTTCCAGTAACCCTGAGGCTCCCTTCCAGACACCTAAACAAATCCACTCACTCCCACAACTGGGGATAGTGTTTCTGCCTTACCAAAGGTCTAAGATGAATCACAGCTACCTATTTGTTTTTCTTGATTACACTTATATATTACAAGAATTTTTTTTTAATCAAAGGAGGAGGAAGCAGGAGAGACAAAAATAAATGTTTAATAAATGAAAAAAATTATAAATGCAAAAGGATCATTGAAATCATCAGACCTCTGCAAATCTACTTTCAATGAAATCACTTCTTGATAAAAATGTCTCATAGAAGATTTCCCTTAGCTGCCAAGCAACACAAGGCCTTGGTTTCCTTACTTTTCACATGGTAATCTGATATTCTTATGACTATTCCTTATTTACAACACTCTGTATAACATCTTTGCACTAGGTATTCCCCATTCCTGGAACACACTCCCAGGACCTCTACTCCTTGTAATTAATAATTTCATTCAAGATGCAAAAGCTACCATCTAGAAGGCAGATTATATTCACCTTGTATATATTTTGTATTTATCTATCTATGTGAAGGTTGTCTTCAACAACCTTCCCCCATAGAATACAATAAGTTCCTTGAAGTCAAAAATAGTTTCACAAATTTGTTTGAAGTCACAAGCTTCCAGAATGGGAGTTCTTAATCTGAAGTCTTTGCATTTTCCCCTTGACAAATGAATTTAATATTATAATTTTCCTTTGTAATCATACATATTTTAGCCATTTAAAACATTTTTTCTGAGAAGAGCTCATAGGCTTCATTAGACATTGCCAAAGGGACCTAGAAGATAGAGAGATGAAAAGAATACCTTGTCTTAAAGCAATGTCTGGCACATAGAGTTTTAGAACACTTAGATGAAACAGTGAATAGAGTGCAAGCCTACAGTCTTCAAGAAGACTCTTCTTTCTGAGTTCAAATCTGACTGCAGATACATTCAAGTCACATGACTTTAGGCAAGTTATATAATCTTGTTTGCCTCAGTTGCCTGGTATGTAAAATGAGTTGGAGAAGAAAATGGCAAACCACTCCATTATCTTTCCCAGGAACACCCCAAATGGGGTCATAAAAAGTAGGGCACAATTAAAATAATAGAACAACAACAGGTATTCAATTAACATCTGCTATAGGATTTATTAGCAGATAGATCAATAGAACTACTGATAGACTGATAAAAGGGAAAAAAAAGAAAGAGAAGAACTAGAATTATCCCACCTGTGTCTATAGCTAGCCTAGCTTTGTCTTTCCTGCTAGATTATCAATGAGTCATTTAAATGCATGGAACATGAATTAAAATGAAAACAAGCAATGAAGATAAATTAAAACAATATTACAGTAATCCAGTTGAGAAGTGATATCTATGTGGGCAGAGAAGACATAGATGTGAGAGATGATATCCTATAAAAATGGCAAGGTTTGGCAGCTGCCGAGGTATATGGACTGAGAAATTGGGGATAATGACAATCTGAACCTCTGATCAGATCAATATGAACTCAGAATGCTCTACCAGAGATCTGACACAAACAGTCCCTATGAACATTTGGTCTGGCTTCTCTAACTTTGTACTTTTTATGTTTCTCTGAGCTAATCCAATTCTGCTTTGCTGATAGAGCTCAGCACCTTCTCTGATGAGGGCATATCATGCTGGGTAATCCCATGCCAATGTCTCCCATGCCATGCAATCAATTCCGAAGTTCTTAAGAAAGAACTTGAGAGTGAGCTGTACTTTTTATTTATTAGGAACTTAGAGAGCCAATAATTCTAAACACAGTGGAGAAAAAAGACACAAGTGAAGCAGTCCCTAACCTCAAGGACTTATATTCTAATGACAGAGATTTCATGAACATATATAACTTAATATAAAACATACAAATCAATTATAATATCACCTAGAAGAAGATATTACTAGCTGGGGTAAGCAGGAAAGGTTTCATGTATCTAGTGGAGTCTGAATTTAGTCTTGAAGTAAATTAGGGATTTCAGGAGAGAGAGGTATAGTAGTAGAGTATTTCAGAAAAGGGGAAGAGCCAATGAAAAACATGAAGATGGCAGATGGCTCACATTTGTGAGAAATGCAAATCTGGCCGGATAATAGAACACTTGGAAGGGAGCAATGGGGAAGTATATTGGAAAGGCAGGAGGGTCCATGTGGTAAAGAACATTACATGACAAACAGAAGCATTTCTATTGGATCACAGAGCTAATCGAGACTAACTACAAATTATAGAACAAAGGAGTGAAATTGTCAGACCTGCCTTTTAAGAAAGAAATTTCAATAGCTGAGGGGAAGAAGAATAAGACTGGGGAGAGATTTGAGGCAGATAAACCTATGGCCCGCTATTCCAAGAGTCCAGGCAGGAGGTGACAAAGACCTGAATTGCAGTGGTGGCTGAGTAGGTATAGAGAAATGATCATATCTTTAAAAAATGCCATAGGTCAGAATCAGTGAGATATGGTAAATGAAAAATAGAAACAATAATACTTGAAATTCTTATTCCTTATGGTTGTTATAAGGAAAAAACCATGGAAACTGAAAAACACTGCATAAAAGTGAATTGTTGCTATTGTGAACTTTGAATAAGAGACTTTCAAAGATGGCATTGTGACATCCAACAGTGGAAATAGTTGCTTAGGCAAGAAATTGGTTATGAGGAAGGGGGTGGGGAGAAGCATAATTACTTGCTATCTAAAAAGATTTTTATAGATGATACTCCAAGAAAAATCATGATGTTTTTAAGTCTCTGAGGTTAGAACAACAACAAAAAAAATATATCATCCAAGTCAACTTTTTTATTTTACAGATACTAGGGAAATATACAGATTCGTTGAGGCTATTTTGAATCCTTCATGTGATTTCTCTATTGTTTATGGGGTCCTGTGAATCTTTTTGCATAACTTTTATTTTCAGGGGAATTGACTCACTGTCTAGAAACCAATAAATGTATTTTTTAAGCTTAAATGCCTGTAAATGAGTTGAGAACTGTTACCCACATTAGAATATTTTAAGATATGCCAGAGGAATTTCTGGATTGGGGTAATATAAAGGCCAAAGGAGAAAGATTGAACAGTAGAATAAAATACAGCCTTTAAAGACTCCCCAAATAAGATAATTTCCATGGATTTTTTAAGATCATGCAAGTTTTCTTGATACAATCAACCATAAATATAAACCTTGTTCAATTAGTTACTATCAATATCAATTAATGCATCAAATTGGAAAGTATTTATTTTTTCATTGATAACTGCCACAGAGGTTGATCTTAAAACAATCAACGAAAGATGGGTTCCTTCTTGACAGAGAGCTTCCATAGATATTCCCCTTTGCAGATGACATTATATTTGTATCTTTTCTTCACACACACATACATATATGTTTAATTAGTTACAAAGGCTTGTCAATCCTACTTCCACAATAGGTCTCTTAACCATTTCTTTCTCTCCATAAATCTCCATAAACTCTCCATAATCTCTATGTAATTCAGGTTCTTATCTCTTCTGACCTGAACTGTAGCTACAGTCTCTTAATTGGTCTCCCTGTATCCAGTCATATCCAATCCATCTTCCATACAGCTGCTAAATTGCTTTTCCTACATAATTATGTTACTTCCTGCTCATGAAGCCCCAATGGTTCTGTTTTCTACAACAGAAAATACAAAAATCACTAACTTAGAATATGAAACCTTCCACTATTGCTCCTACTTCCTATTCCAGTCCTTCACAGAGTCACCCTTCTAATCAAAGGGGTATGCTAGTTATTCCCTTTACATGATTTTCTATTTATCAACTCGGTGCCTTTGTATAAGAGGTCCTTCATGTCTGCAATGCTCTCTCTTCATTTCTTCCTCTTAAAATATCAATAAAGCACAATTCAAATGCTAAATGATCTATGAAGCATAACATTTTTCTATATTTCCACAGTTCCTGGGGTTCTCCTGTTCTCTTGAAATAACATTGTACATGCAAATTTTTTCTCTGCAACCCTTAGAATGTAAGCTCCTAGAGGAGAGAAACTATTGTTTTTCATTTTGTATGACCTGAAGCTGACGCAATATAAATTCAGGAAATAGATAGTAATGGAGTCCATTATCTATAGAATGAAATTAAAAACTTGTTTATAATTTAATGCTCTTCATATCTTCATCCCTTCTTTGTTATTTTTGTTTGAGGACCCAGAGATACTCATAATAGTAGATCAAATGAAATAATATGTGTAGTGATTTGCAAACTTTAAAATCCTATATAAATATTAGTAATGATGATAAGGAGAAAGAAAATGATACCTACTCTACAAATGATAAACATAAGGCTCAGTAAAGGTAAGTAATTTGACTATGATTATACAACTAATAAAAAGTCAGAATTCCAATCCAGTATGTACTCCAAATTCATTATTCTTTCCTAATATATCATACTGACATTTCTCTCACTTTACCTGTTATCTTACATTTTTAAGTGCTCTATATATGGTGGGTATTCAACAGATAAATAAGACATTAGCTGACCACAGTTTAAATGCATCATTACATCTCAGACGGAAAAACCCTTTAGGGACAAAAATGTTATTAATCTCTAATGCTGGCATTTCAGGTCCCCATGACAAGTAATGGAAAGATATTTTGAGATAGCAGAAACTGTCTCAAGAGGGACAGTGAGACTGGCCTCACAATGATTCAACCATGTAACATAAGAAGCCACATGCCATATTCTGCCTATTTTAAAGCTCTATCACACCTCTGTCCTCCCCAAAAGGTCTTGACTTTAAGAGGTCATGAGTAAGATGGCTCATACTGTCTCACATATACTGCCTACAGAGCCAATTGATAGCAAACTAACCACCTCACAACAGATTTTTGTATAGAACTAGATCTATTCTGTATGTGCATTTGTATTTATATATGAAAGTGTATGGGTGTCTATATAGAGAGGGAAACACAGAGAGAGACACACACACAGAGAGAGAGAGAGAGAGACAGAGACACAGAGAGACATAGTCTGTCTCTACCTCCTAGGAAATTAATTCTCTTTCACTCTATGAAGAAAAACTTTTCAAAAAGATCAAATAAAGGCAGTAGAGAAACACTTCCACTAAAAATAAATGAGGAAAAGAGAGGAGAGGGAAAGGAGGGAAAGGAAGCAGATGAAAGAAGAGGAAACCCTAAATTTATTCATTCTTATATTTTCCTTTCTCCATATAACACTATTCAAAAGGTCACTTGGTACTCAGGGGTTAATAGTTCTCTAAAATGTACTTTCTATGTTCTGGACATGATATGGTAACAACTCTTACAAACTCTTACATTCTGCTTGAATAGCTAAAATTAAAATTACAGCCACTCTCAGTCTCTGACCTTTTCAAAATTTGAATCCAGTTTTGTGTTGGCTTTTTTCCCCCTTTCCATGCTGTCTTAGATTCCATGTGATCTGTATTTTCTGGGAAGTAAAGAACAACAAGGCTTTTTTTTTCCCTTTTCCCTCTAGGTGAATTATATCAGGTCAAAATAGTTAATAGCATCCTCCTTTATCAATCAAACCATAAGCATTTATTAAGTAACTTATGTTTTGGACACTTTGCTATGTACTGAGCATACAAAGACAAAAGTAAATCACATTCAGCTAATATACTATATCCTTATATAGATATATACCTACACAAAAACATATGTGTAATATATACATTATATATAATATATATATATATACACACACATACACATATACATATATGTATGGGAATATATGTATGTTGTATATACATATAAGGATATTGTGCATGCACACAAATAAATAATGTAAGCTCAAATTTATCAAATGTATGTCTTTACTTCCTGGGAAATTCCCTTTGAGGTCTCTGTGAAACAGAGATCAAAAGGCAGAAAAATAGAATAATAGATAGATAATTGGCTTTTTTGATTTTATGCTTTAAAAACTACATATACACATGTATGCATGCATTTGTATCCATATATTCATATGATATGTATATTTAATATATAATTTGTGTACATGTGTGTGTTGTTTCATTGATTCTTAAGAACCAACTATGGAAGGAGAAATGGAAGCACAGTCTTCCTGTTGCAGAGGACCAGGGACAGCTCCATCCTCTATCCTCACTCTCCTCTCCTCCATAATTGAGTTGTAGCCTCTACTGAGCCCTATTCTCTCTCCAATTAGGTCATAGGGAAAATTATTTTTGTTAACTGTTTTGCTCCTCACCACAGGTTTCCATACTGAATTGTGGTTCAAGAATTATGTTGTTTGGGCCAGTGTTGCAGAGGTCCCCTATAAAGCTACAGGAGAGCACTCTCATAGGACAGCTGACATCCTTAGTGCTGAGGCAAAGGAAGGAGTCAGATGGAGTGGGTACTTGTTATATTCCTGTCAAGCAACATATTTCCCAGACTAGTTGGAATTCTTAACAACATTTTTCCCCTTTTGGTCAAGAATTTCAAGTGTCTGCCAGCCAGACATTTCCTGTACCTCTTTTTTCCAGAAGTTTGGATGATTCATTTTGTTTTAAAGGAGGCCAAACCCAACTAAAGGAGATGCTTTTCCTCTACCTCATTCAAGGTAAGGTCAAGAGTTTAGGGCATCTCTCCCATTCTAGGAACCATTATCCCATCTCTTTTTTAAAATCTCATTTCTTGGAGAATGAATCAGGAAACATATGCTTCTAAGATCCTTCCTTCTTTTATGGCCTAGGGAGGGCTGACTATATTCTATGGAAATAAAAAATTATAGGTTTGTTCTCTCAGTTTGTACACCGTCAACAAGAAATAGCTAAAGGTTTAGTAAATGGCTCCATAAAACCATGCTTTGTGGTGGAGTGAAATCCAAAGAGACTATCAGTTTATCTTCTTCCAGGAGTAAACCCTTGGGATTGATTGCTCAAAGCTTTTCAGAAATGTCAGAAACAACACTTAAAAGATGGAATGATTCAGGAAATAAGCCATGTTCTATTACGAAACCTTTCACCCACAGGTCAAGTTCAAATCCAGCTGTGGGTAACCTAGTCATTATTATGAATGAGTTTTCAGAAGAAATTCACTTGATACAATGATTTTCATCCCAATCTTGTTTCCCCTGGGAAAAAAGTAGCCTACACATCAACAGCATAGAGATAGTAGACAATTTACTCTTCAGATAGATTTTAACAAGGACAAAATTTTTTGTCTAATAGAATTTATCTTCAATAGATTGGTCAATTAATCAATAAAGAAATATGTCTTAAGAATATTCTCTATGTTCAATCTGCACAGCTCTCCCTCCTCATTTATAATTTATGTCCCTACAAACTTACTTCAGGTGCCATGTCTCATGAACCTTTCGTTCTCTACTGTCACTCCCCATACCTGCCAATAGTCCTTGCTACTAAATCACTTTCTCTTTATCCACTATACATTTATTTATACGTGTTCAATACCTATAGACAAGTAGTGGTAAACTTTTCTGTCATTAAGCATCTGATCTTTTGAGGATCTGATGAAGCCTCTAGACTCCTTCTCTGAATAATAGTTTTAAATGCACAAAATCAAATACATAAGATTACAAAAGAAACTAATTATCTCAAAAATAGACAATACTTATATAATGTTTTAAGGGTTGCAAAGCACTTTACAGATATTTTGTCATTTTATCTACCTAACAATCCAGGGTGCTATTATTATCCCCATTTTACAGGTGAGAAAACAGATATCAAATGACTTGGCCAAGGTCACACAGCCAGGAAATATTTGAGACTGGATCTGAACTTAGGTTTATGACTTCAGGTCCACTACTCTATTCATTGAATCACCTAGGTGTCCATTAAAATGAAAGGGAATGGGATGTATAAGGGCTGTTTTGTTTTCCTATGTAGGTTGTACAGGTCAAAATAAGTTTCTAGATGTCCTTACAAGTAGACAAGAATTATTGTATCCAGAGTCTTTTCCCCCAACTTTTCTCAAGGAAAAAAATGTAATGACTGACAGGAGGCAAAGCTGGAGAATGGGGACTATAGTTGGTTACTGCTTTCTACAGAGAGAAGATTTTGCCCTATAGTGATCTCTATTTGCTTCCTTTAAATTATTAGTCATGAGAAAATAGTTCTTAAGTTCAACCTAAGTTTCTGCTCATTCTTTCTTTAATAAAAAACAAGAACTCCAAGCCATATATTCAAGGCTTGACCTTCTTTCTACCAAATACCAGTTCCACAATGATCACATACAGCAAACAGTAAATAAATTTGTTTATTCAAGTGGAAATCAAAATAAATGCTCTCCAAACATGTACATCTGGGATCATATGCCAAACCACACAAACTGAATGAAATTTTCCATTGGGTATGAAGTAACTTTAATAACAGGCAGTCCTATTCTCATGCTCTGGTGCAGAAAGCTGGGAATAAAAAATGTGATCAAAGTCCTACATACCAATCTCTTCCCATAATCTCTCTCTCTTTAGCAACCTGCATCTTTTCTTTTGAAGTTGCAAGTCAGAAGAGTCTGGCTTGCTGCTCTTCTTTCTCACTCTCATCAACTCTTCCTTCATATAGGTGTAGAGAATTGCTCTCCACCAATGAGAAAAGAGATCCATGCAACTGAGCTTTTGAGCCAAGAGTTACAAAAATAAAGACAGAATTTTTCTTCCATTTAAGTTCACAGACACTCCCCCCCCAAAAAAAAAAAAATCAATACCTGGATATCTATGAATCAAATGCTAAAAACATTTATATAGCACAATGTAAGCTTTGGGGGCAAGGATTGTTTTGTTCTTGTATTTGTATCTACCATACCAAAATGTGCTTAGAATATAGCAGATGCTTCTGTTGGCAAGCAGAAGTTGAATCCCAAAAATTCATTGAGATTATGGGCTGGTATTGCTTGGTATCAAAAGAATTTGTAAGCCTACATAATTTCCAAATGAAATGGCAAAAATTTTATTATGCTGTTGACAGCAGGCTAATTTCCAAAAGGGAGTTTTAGCAATTAATAAGGGGCTAGACAAGCGCTAAATTCCCTACTGGAATGGTCATTAACAAGGGGAAAGATGATTAAAGGCAAAGAAAGTTCCTATTGAACTAGCTATAACAAGGGGACAAACACATAATACATAGCATACCACAACACAAGCAAAGTTCCTAGAAAAACTTGATGCCATAAGGAGGGCAGTTCCTAATGAACCTTCCTTATCATTCTTAATAAACAGGCTAATGCTAAAAAGAGTTAGTCATTATAACATTTAGTAAGCCTTTAGCCAAGAAGTAGGATAATTAGATTCTTTTATACTTAAAAAAAAAAAAAAAGGGGGGGGGGAGAGGGAGTGGTTGATAGCCTTCTGATTGGCTACAGTGAAGTGGGGTTGATAATTTTGGAAGATAATAAAAGGCCCATTTAAGAACAAAAGGCCCACTTAAGGAGAGATAATCCTGTCAGAGTTTCTCCTTACAGACCTTAAGGAGTAGCTATGGGAATACAACTAGGACCCACTGAAACAAAAATTCATTTAGGGGCAAAATAATAATCCTGTGGATCCACTACCTATGGTCCATCTAAACATTGGGTTGCTATCAGAGACAAGGCTTTTTGCTGGAGTCTTATTCACACTTCCTATAATGAAAATGGCCTTGCATGTCAGACTTTTAAAAAATTAAATGAATTTAAAAAAAAAAAAAAAGAACAGAAAAATTAAGAAATTGTGTAATAGAAAGAGAAATACCTGGTCACGTGATAAAAACATTTCTTTGGGATCCTCACAGTGTCAGGTATAAATGAGGACAGCTTCTAAAACATTGGGTAGAACTCTGTCCATCAAATGAAGAACTCCTAAGCAAATATAGACAAGAATCACATAAGAAGGGCAGACATGGATTATGATCTGAATTTTTGAAGAGAACTCTAGAATTAGTTAAATTATATCTATTTTAGCATTAAAATTTTGCATTGAAAATAGTTTAACAATTACTTATTCTGTCTATATTAAATAAACATATAAAATACATTTATTTTTACCATTATATAATATGTGTGGATAAGGCACCATGGAGCAATGAAAGGAGAGCTGGATTTGGATTCAGAGACCTTGGCTCTATCTCACAAGATGATGTTGGTTAAGTCATTTAACTCTCTCAGTTTCATTTTCCTCAAATTAAGGGGATTAACTACTTAGTTCTGAAAATTGTTTCCATCTTCAAATTTGTAGTCCTAAAATCTTATGATTTATAAGATCCAATATCATTTAAAAGCATTTCTAAATTCATGGTATCTTTTTATTATAACTATAATTTTCTCATTAATAGATTATAAAATGATAAAAAAAAAATAACAAAATTACTGTCATAAAGGCAGGATCTATAATGCTATTTGATGGGAGGAAAGTTCCCTAATACTTGAGAAGACATCTAAATAATGAAACAATATTTTTAGTAATAGAATAAAGGAACCACATCCAGTTTTAAATGTGATTAATTAAATCACATAAAATATTGCCACTAATTTAAAACAGGGAGTTTTGCAAATTTCATAATAAGACCATCAAAAAAAAGTTATACTATTTCTTTTTGATGTTGGTGTTATTGCCTTTTTTTTCCTTTGACCAAGAGTGCACACTTTCATATTAGGAAGAAAATTTAGCCAACTTATTTTAAAAATGTAAATGATGGTTCTCTACAATATTTATAAAGAAAAATAGATCCAGACAAACAAAAAATATATTTATTTTTTAAATCCTTTTTATGAGTCAAATTTTTCTGTCAATATTTCTGGAGCAGTATTTCCAAATTGAAGTCAATAAGCCCCTTTAGTTTTCAGTGATATTGGATTGTTGCAATGGTCTATGAAGCCATAAGTACAAAAGAACACCAGCCATATTCTTAAATAATTAGTAACAAAACATACCTTTCGTAGATTGATTAAACAATTTCTCTCATATTTGGGTAACAAATATTGCTATTTTCAAATGTGTGTAGATGGTCTTCCAATTAATAAAATAAAATTATACTTTGACCATGTACATCTATTATGTACTAGGAATTATCACTGTGGCTCTTAATATCCCCTCATGTATTTCAGATGTCAGTTTTTGTATGTAATAATAACTATAGTTTCTCATCTCACTTTTATTTTAGTTATATTGCTTAATGCTATACATTTTAAACATACATATTCTATATAACATAGTTAAAACATATACCTTCTCTCTAATAATCCCTTCTATTTATCCTTTTCTCTTTCACAATTGAAATAAATATTTTATTCTACCACCTTCCAACTATATATAATATGTTTGCAAATATATAGCTATCCACACATACATATGTATGTACACATGTATACACATATATATAAATATACATTTGTAGATACATGCATATACATATCCATGTGTGTGTGTATAGAGAGAAAGAGATGGGGGGAGGTGTCTCTCATTCAGCTAGAATTTACTGGAATATAGAATTTGTCAGTCTAAATCCCATTTCAGAGAGATCAACAACATTTTTTTCAGTTACATGTGGGAAAGTTTGGTTCTTTTCTCCAATTTTTTACTTTCTATAACTTTATCAAACTCTAAGCTATTGTATATATTTGGTTGGATATCAGCTGTATCTATTTCAATCTTTCTTCCTATATTTTTGCTCTTAATATCAGATACCTTTCACAATAATCACTTTGTAGTATGTTTTAAAATGTGCAAAATCACTTTCATCAGCTTTTCACTTCTCTATGTTTTTGGATATTTTTGTGAACTTCCTTTTATCTAAATTACATTATGATTTTGTCTAGTTTTATAAAGAAACTCCTTAACATTTTGGTTGATATTACATTAGACATATAAATTCATTTATGGAGTGTTGTCATTTTTACTATCTTAATCTGGTCCATCCATATTTATTTGATAGTCTTCTTATTATTTAGATCTTCTTTTATTTTGGTCATTATACTTTTATAGTTGTCCTTGTACAAGTCCTGTGTAATCTTGGTTAAGTTAATTCCCAAATATTTGCTAGTTTATGTTGTTATTGTAGCAGGGATTTATTATCTTTAAATTAGGTTCTCTTGATCTTTATCATTAGTAAATAAGAACACTGATGATTTTGTGGATTAATCTTCCATACTGCAAATTTGCTAAATTTATTTATTGGTTCCTTTTTTTTTAACTAAGGCAGTTGTATTTTCTAGATTCATTATTATGTAAATTGCATAATTCCCTTTTGATCTTCCTATTTCCTATATAAACCTTGTAGCAGTAGGGCATAGTGAAAAGAGGGTAGCCTCGAACTCAAGAAGAACTGGGTTCATCAGCCAGGGCACATTCGGGTTATATGATCCTTGACAAGTCATTAAACTTTTTGGTGCCTTTCTAAAAATCCAAATTTCAGTATCTGTGGGGAAATATTTGAAACACTGTATGAGAGTTCTCTTACTGGAATTTCCCTATGTCACTGAAATCACAGTCCTAGATTAAGAAAAAAAAAAAAATCCTTCTAACTTCTTTTTCCTATGTTATTTCAAATGTTGTAGTAACCCTCCTTTTAGCACCCTTCATGGAGTCTGTTGGTTTTCCTTTACTCAAACAGGACCAAAATGACATCACTCTGTTAGGGTTGAGTTACAGTGTATCTTATGACTGAGGCTGATCCTGATACAAGCTCAGAGTGCTCTGCCACAAATTGGAAACAAATTGTCCATATGAACATTTGGGGTGGACTCTCTAATTTTATGTATCTCAAGTTTCTTTTGGGCTAACTCAATTCTGTTTTGCTCATAGAGCACAGCACTTTCTCTGACAAGAGCATGCTATGCCGGGTGGTCCTGTGTCTCCCATATCACACAATCGGTCCTAAAGTTCTCAAGAGAGACCTTGAGAGTGGCCTTGTATCACTTTTTCTGACCACCTTGTAAGTGCTTGCCATTGGATGAGTTCTCATAAAATAATTTTTTTTGGCAAGGGTACATTTGGCATTCAAACAATGTAGCCAGTTCAACAGAGTTGTGCTGTCTGAAGTGGAGTTGAATGCTTGACAATTTAATTCAAGAAAGGACCTCAATGTTTGGTACATTACCCTACCAGGCGATCTCCAGCACCAAGCCAGGAAACTCATGGGAGCATGGAATGAAAGATCCTGCAGGGATTTAGGAATCTATTCTGGTCTGGCTATATTTACTCAGTCATTCATCCAAGTTCAAGGCCCTCAAACTATCCCTGACCTTGATATTAAAGGGGCTAATGGGAGAAAGGAGAAAAACTTCAGGGAAGACCATCCAAGCTACAGTGTGGTCCTTTGAATATGCTTGGAGTAAAGTATTCCTGCCTGGAGAAAATCTGAATATGAATGATAAATTGCTAATCTAGCAAAAGCCAGAAAGAAAATTAGTTAAATTTTCTTCCCTTCACTTTCCCTTTCTCCAGTGGAGAGCCAATATCTTTATGGCTTATTCGCTGTTCTGTTTGATGCTTCCATCTATCCCTGCCAGGCTGATAGAAACAACCCTGACTTTAGGAGGATGATCTTATCCTGAATATTCTCTTTCCTTTCCAGACTTTTAAATTGTGATACTAACCATTAGTCAACAAAATCTACAATTGTTTAGTGTATTTTGTTTTATTGTGCAGCTATGTGGCTAAGAGGAAAAGGGGGATTTCAGGAGGGGGGAAGACATTTTGTTTTTTGACATTTAAACTACAGTAAAGAGAATTAACCAGGATGGAGGTCAGAATATTAGACTTTCATAAGCATTGCAAAAGAACTCAAGGCCAAATATATTCAAGATTCTACTAGACTCCATGTATCTGAGTACAGAAACAGTTTTGGGGAGGGAAATGAAGCTTAGTCATGTAGACTAAGAGCCTTTTTGTTACCAGCTCCTAAACAAATTTGGAAAAGAAGCAAAATAACACTATAATAATCTCTCCAAGGAGAGAGGTGGTGACCAAGGATGGTCTAATACATCAAATAAAAGGGGAGAAACTATGCTTGTTATACAAATATAATGTTTGTTATACAAACAGATAATTTAAGGACAAATTATGTAGCGTAGACTATATATGCAATAGAGAGAAAAGAGATGTTAGTGTAGACTGCAGCAGTCAAGGACCACTATGGAGAGGATATGAGGGGGCAACCAGAGTAAAGAGGAAGGACAGAAGAATGCACCACAGGGTGTGAGGAGGAAGTGAGAGCTGTTGCCTGAAGGAAAGAATGCCTGGGGGAGTCCTTTTCTTTCAGCTGTGAATAAATCTGGGATCTGGATTTTGGTCAGAAGCATACTGGCTTCTATCCCTAAAGCAAAATAAAAGAGCCAAATATATCTCTTTCAGCACTAGACTTAGATTCCATTGAGACTTACCCATCCCATTCCATGTATCTGCTCTAGTTAGTGCAGGTATTTCCTGTATTACTTGGGGAAGAGTACAATTCCTTTCTTAGAAATTATAATGGTAAAGGTTAGCTTCTACAAGTTCACAGTCAATGACTGTCTCTTAAAGTACAGGTATGTATGAATGAATGAGGCAGCAATACACCCCAATTTTCTGTAGCATTAACTTTACATAGCAAAATTAATCCAGTGACATTCAAGCAATGACTCAGTTATCTTTCAGTAGGATGAGTAGCACAACAGATCTGTGAACATGAATGAGCCTTCTATTTCAACAGATTCCAAAATGTTGGGTTTTTTTTTTTTTTGATAGTTCTGAGATGAACAAAGCTTCCAAATGGAGCAAATTTCCAGATATAATTTTTCTAAAGATAATATGGAAGTTCATTTCACCCTATATTTTATTAGACTTACAAAAGTCCAAAATGTTCATGTGGAAGACCTTATGGAGAACAGTGTTGAAATGCTGAGTGAAAAAGGACAGAAATTCTAAGGTATGTAATAATGTAGGCTTGAAAGTTTTAATACATTGAATTTTTTTAATCTATGGGTAGTAGAATGAGTGAACAAGAATTTATTAAGCACTTATTATGTGCCCAGTAGTATGTGAAGTGATTTACAATATTTCATTTGATCCTCTCAAGAACTTTGAGAAGTTGATATCATTATTCTCATTTTACAGTTGAGGAAATTTAAGAAAAAGTTATGTGACTGGCCCAAAATCATACTGGTAATAAATATCTGAGACTGTATTTGAGCTCAGGCCCTCATAACTCCATGCTGGGTCTACTGTACTACCTCAGTGGTAGAGATACTGGGTAGTAGTGAGTTCATAATTATTATAATGAGTCACTATTATTTGTTAACTGCCAAGATTTTGGTTTTTTCTTCCTCTGGTTTTAAATGATTTCTGCCTTTCAACAGTTTTCAGTGGGCTTATAGGATATCTCACATAGTACATATCAATGTGTATCTATGTATGTGTATGTGTATGTGTATATATATATATATATATATATATATACAGGATCATGAGAATCTATTAACCATATCTCTGAAGATCTAGAAACAAGCTATGGTCTTCAATTTCCCTAAGTAAGTAGATAGAGTGCCAGACCTAGGGTCAGGAACACTTGACTTCATATCTGGCCTCAGACATTAATTGTGTGATCCTAAGCATATCACTTAACCCTATGTACCTCAGTTTCCTCATCTGTATGTGTGTGTCATACATATATGTATGCTATGTGTATATATAGTTATCCATATACATGTATTATTATATTATTATTCATATATGCACATACATATATGAGAAAGATGGAATAGGAAATAATATACATGTGTGTCTGTATACATGTATATATGTGTATATATGGATACCATATGTGTATTTACACACATACAATATAATGTACATGTATGTATATACATATATAGTTAATACCAGCTTCAGTTACCTGTATCCTAAATCCATTTTATGTTCTCTACACATTAGTAGGAAATCGACTCTTGCTCCACAATCTTGCTTCATTATTAGCTTGATAAATTTACAGACAGGTGTCTTTGTTTAATACTTTATGAGTTTAGTGGGAAGAAATTTTTTAAGAAAAGTATAGAGATACAATAATAATATCTGCCCTTAAGGAGCTTATCATCTTGTGAAGGAGATACAAACAAGATAAATAAAAGATACTTTGGGGGTTATCTTAGAAGGAAGGCACTTTCATTAAGAAGGCCCAGAAGACTTCTTAGAGAATTGAAAATTTAGCTGACTTGAAGGAAACATGGATGAGCATATATGAAAGGAATGTGTATTGTGGTCTTTTGGTATAAAAATAATACACAATTATAAAATTTCTCATAATTTTACTCAAAAATCATAAAGATAAAAAATTTAAATGTCTTTAAGAATAAATAACATAAAACTAACTGAATTTATACAAGAGAAAAATTAGAAGTTGCTGAATTGCCTTATAAAGAAATATATAGACTCCTAAGGTAAGATTTTTTGAGATATTTTAAATAATGACTTGATACATACATAGCTCTTCAGAGTCATAGTTTTTTTTCCCCCTAAGTATGAGTCATATCCTCAGTACCATGATCACATCCAAACAGAAAATTGAAATGCAAGGGCTTAAGGTCAACCAAGACTCAAGTACTATCTAGTTATAACTGTACTTTGATTATAAAACAAATACAATGCCAAAGAACATAAGTCTCCTTTCACATTAGAATTGAAAAGCATATTAAAAAGCTAAACTCACACATTCTAGAGCCAAAGGTAAGCTTTTCACAAGATCCCTATGTTCAAAAATATAGTAAGTCATAACTGATGTTGAATTGCTTATAATAATAGATAAAATTTAAGTAGTTTATATATGTGTATATATGTATATATGTGTGTATTTATAATGTTTATATATATATGGTATCATATATCACATAATTTTTTTAGATATATTATCCTATCTGATATTCTTTAAAGCCCTGTAAAATTATATATGCCACAATTTAGACAAGCAAAAGGTCTAAACTGTGCTCTTTGCTTTTACCAATTTTAGCATACAGGTGGCTCCATAGTGCATGGAGTGTTGGACCTAGATCAGGAAGACTCATGCTCCAGAGTTCAAATCCAGTCTCAGATACTTCCTAGTATGATCCTGGTTAAGTCACTTAACCTGGTTGCCTCAGTTTCCTCATCTGTAAAATAAACTGGAAGGAAATAGCAAACCATTCCAATATCTTTGGCAAGAAAATCCTAAATAAGATCACAAAGAATTGGACATGAATGTGAATGTCCCTTCACAAATAAACCCATATGTTTATGGATTCCAGTGAGTAGTTTGCGGTATTTTCCATGGGATAAAATAAAGGATGTCCTGTGCCAGATAATGGAATTTATTACCTAAAATATTTATACAGGATCATGAGAATCTATTAATCATATCTCTGAAGATCTAGAAACAAGCTATAGTCTTCAATTTCCCTAAGTAAATTCCAAGTAAGGGCACTCTAAGCTAGAGATATTGAATTTAGGGGATAACAGAACCTTAAACCCAGTCTATGATAACCCAGAATTTAGAGACCTTGAGCTACAAGTTATTCATAACTGCCTCTGGTGCTGAATAGTTTAATAGATCTATCTATGATTGCATCAATAAGGTTATTCCCTCTAACAATACAGATGGCAACCATTCACATACCGTCTCATCCTGAAGCATTCTTGTTCCTATCTTCCCATCAATCTCCCATTAAGCCCAACAATGGAGTTTAATTCAAAAAGCATGGAGTATTTAAGTAAGGCAGGAATGAATATTGGTTGGTTTGGAATTTAGAAGTCTTGGCCACTAGAAAAATTTGCCATTAAGCAGCTATGCAACCCCGAAAAGCCACTTTGCTCTCCAAGTCTCACTTCTCTCATCCATAAAACAGGAGAGTTAGGCTAGATGATCTAAAGAGAATTAAATGGTTCTTTTCTACTCTACTAGTCTGAGGGTTTCTCTGGTTGTCCCAGAAATTTCCTTTAATACAGAAAGCCAGACCCTAGGTGTATGAAAGAAAACTATCTGAGCTAATTGTTTCTTATTATATATTCTGAATTGAGGTACCAGAATAAAATAAACTCTATAACTGGGAATTCTGGAACTACAAACAGATTCATGAGGTGAGGGGGACTTTTTAAGTGAAGATGAAGATGAGAAGAAAGTAGTAGTATCAAACTTTAGAATCCAGTTGTCCTGGAAGACAGTATAGAAGCCAGGGCATGAGGTGAACCTCAGGAAAAGTTTTCATGGAGATGACACTCTGGGCGTGATTGTATCAAAGCTGTACAGGATGCTTGGAGGACTGAGTGATAAGAATAGATGATGTGATTGATATAGGCACCAAATGCTGGGATTCGCTCATATGAAGGATTCACAATGGCCATTCTCTTTGGCAAAAGATAGGTTTATTTAGGAGAAGTAGTTACAGGTAAAATGAAGTCATACAATAGACACCAGGATTGGTAAATATGAAATAGAGTTGGGGAAGCATATAGTTAGCAAGGAAAAAGGTTTTAACAGTTCATAGTGGAAAAGACAAGTTTCCTAGTGGAACTCATGATTAAGCAGGAGAAAGGGAACACCCTTAAAATTGGAGTATGTACTTATCTGGCAGACTAAATCTATAAAGTAGTTTAGAACACTAAGGTATTTAGTTAGCTATAAGAAGAAAAAATAGAGACATGGTAGGGGATGAGAGACACCCTGTAGCATGGGATGACAGAGTGTTACGGCAGAAGTACCCCAAAGGAGAATGAGCCATGGACAGATTTATAGAGGAAATTTAACCTCAGGGATATGACATAACAGATTTCTGACTGAACATAGTAGGATAGGCCTACCCATAATCTCCACCAAGGGTAGGATTATAAGATTGAACTGATCCCCATCAGTCCCCTTTTCTGGTTCTCTGGGAGTAATGTCATCAATATTTTACTTTTTCTCTGTCAAACCCAGGATCAAGTTCTTCTTCCTTCCCTCCCCCGTCCCAGATGCCATGTACCTGAAATAAAGCTCCTATCACCTTGACCAAGTCCTGAAGCACAGTTATCCCCTCTGGGCATGGTCCTATTTCCTCTGGGAATAATAGACATAATGCACAGTAATTTAGAGCTTTAGGATTTAAAAGTTCTTTCTTAACAGTAACCCTGTAGTTAATATGAAACTGATATTTCCATTTTTCTAGAAGAGACCAGGAGGTTAAATAACAGGTTTACAAATCTAAGAAAGTTCTGAGACTTGATGTAAACAGAAGTCTCATGAGTCCAAGTTCTTATCATTTTACAATATTGCTTCTCAAATAGCAACTTTTAGTGATGGACCATGATTTCATAAATAACAAGAATAATGATGATGATGATGATGATGATAGCATTTATATAGCACTACGTAAAATTCTTTATATGTATTATTTCATTTAATCCTTACAACAATCCTAGGAAGTAAATATGCTTATTATTCCCATTTTACAGATGAAGAAACTGAGGCTGAGGGAGGACTTGCCTAGGATCACATAACTAGTAAGTGCCAGAGGCAGGATTTAAACTCAGGTTTTTCAGGGTTCCAAGTCCATCACACTATCCACTATGGCACTTAGCAGCCCAAAGTACTGAAAGTAATAAGACATAAACAAAAATAAATCTAGACTTCTTTAACCTTCTTTTAAGCTTCAATTGCCCATTTCCATCTGGGTCCCTCTGCTCCCTGGAATTATATTGCTGTAAACAAGACAGGGGAACACAAGATAAGGCAAATAAGGCTCAAAGAATGTTAATTTGGTTTCTTTTCTGATTTGGCTCCCTTCACAAACCCTGACAAAATTGGCTTTGTCAAAGGAAAGAACTAGAGATGGTTACAAAAGCCTTGGGGACATTCGTCATTGGGAAGTGCCCAGTTTAGTCTGTCTTGTGAGTGCTCAATAAATACTTGTCGACAGAAGGATGAGTGATAGTACAAAGCCCCCAAACAGCAGAACTCCTACCTCCTTTTCAGTACTTGCCTGAAAACCAGGAATAAATATCACAGGCTTTGCAGAAGCCTAAATATAATCTAAAAATGAAATATGTTATTTGATGTGGAGTAGTTCTCCTGTAATCTCAAACCTGCAAGACAGGAGGAAGTAACCCTAGCCAGGCTTAGAAACCCATGATGGATGCCCTATTGTTTCAAATCTCTGAGACAGACACATTCATGCCAATCTCTGAAGGAAAGGCTATTTACAATCTCCCCAGTGCACATTGAAACAGTGAGAATATTGGAAAGATTAGAGTAGGCGCCAGAAGACTCAGGTTCTGCAGCAAAGTACCACTATCAAGCATCATCAAAGGCATCTCTCTTAATCTCTCTGAGTCTTAATTTCCCCAGATATAAAATAGAACTTGTCTAGTCTACCTCATGGTTGTCCATAAACAAGTTACCTTTAAGCATAGATGGAAAAGGACATTTCCTGCATGGGAGTGATTTTTGGGTGTCCAAGAATTTTTTCTTGATTCAAAAAAAAATTCTCACACTTCTGCTATAGTCTGAAATTTCTTTAATGAGATAAATTCCTTCCACAAGTAAGAGATCTGGCTTAACATGGCAGGTGAAGGGAAGCAGAAATAACAGCAGATTTTTTTCCCCTGAGATCAGATTTTGATAGGAAGGAGATAAGATGAGGCCTATTTGGGAAATTTGGAAAGGGGAGCTCTGATGGGGGGAAAAGGTGAAGATAATTGAAGATGACTAGGCTTCATTGGAAAGAGCCAATGTGATATGAGCATGTGAGCTATGAAAACTAGAAAGCTCTAAGACCCATACTGCAGCAAGATTTCAGTTGCTTGTGAGGAAAGGGAGAAAGAGAGGAAATTTATTTTTTCCTATTTCAAAAAGAAAACAAGGGGCTACCAAAACAGGACTCAAAACAGTTGTGAATTCTATTTAAGTCAACATATATTGTTTTTCAATTATGTAACATTGGCTGGACTTATATTTAGAAGAGGCCTAGTTTCAAATTCAATATTTATTAGTTTTATCTGACCAAAGGCAAATTTATTAAGCTATCAAAGCCTCAGTTTCCTAGTTAGTATGCATATATGTATGTATATATATTTGTAGATATGTATTATTAGAGTTGTCTATGAGTCAACCAGTAGTTGAGTGATTCTCAGATTTAGGGTCATATTTATAAAGTATCTTTTCATAAAGGTATTCTATGTAGTTTGAGCCCCCAAATCCATTAAAAATAGGGAACTTCTAAAATCATCTTGGAAACTCAAGACTTGTGATTATCACCACAGTAACAGAAATCCATCAGATTTCACTTAATCAGTGAAATAAATAATTAAATAAAAAGATTAACTGGAATATTAAAGAAAATATAAGACAGTTGAAGTAATTTCAGTACTCATTCCCCAAATGACTGCAAACTCATTTCCAATTCTGACAAAGTAACCTGTAAAAACAGCATTCCACAAATCCAATTTGAGATCTGATCTTTTCTCTTTCTCCCTTTTACCATAATGAGAACAAGTTTGTTGTTTAGTAATGTTATCCTTGAAATTGAAGATTATGTAAGCCGCATATAAAGCTAAATGGGGAAAAGAATTCCCAGAAAGACATAGAGTCTATCTACAATGTAAAAACTGATGACAAACCTTCTGATATGGCTAGACAAAGATGGGCTACACTTTCCCACTGAACCTCCAATATCACCAGTCAGAGAATTTCCCTTTTTGTGACTTCCTGAATATTTCCTCTTAGTTTCACAGGTCTATGGAATATCTCAATGATTTCTAGTCATTGAAGCCTCACCTTCCAAGCTTTTTCTTCTATAGAATTCTTCACCAGAGTCCATACACACACTCTTCATCACAGCCATTAAATCTCATGAGAAAATGGAATTCTAATAAATATCTCACAGTGAACATAGTACTCTATGTTAAGGCTTTATGGGTAAAACAAATCTGTGTTATATGAGCAACCCATCAACAAGGCCCTGTATTTTTTTTTGCCAAAATTCATTGCCAGCAACAGAGTTCAAGGGAAACATTAACATATATAGAGTATTGCTATTTTGAGATCATAAAAGAAGAATGTAAAAAAGGTAGAATTAATTTCAAATGGTTTATCATTTATAATCAGTAGAGTTTATTCCTGCCTTCAAGAATAGACTACAGATGCTCTCATTTAGATAGAGTAGCCAAATTGATATCATAACAGCACTTTCTATTTCTATAAGCTCCTGCATCCCTGGATCTTCAAGTGCTTTGAAGCATTAATTAATTCTCATCAAGCCCCAGGAACTTGATAATTTTATCACCAAGGAGCCTCGGATTCAGAAAGGCTCAATGATCTGCCTAGAGCCACACAGCAAGCCAGTATCAGAGACTGAATTAGTACCTACAGCTCACAGATGTTGCCTTTGGGCTTACCTCTCTTCACTTTGATCTTGTGCAGAAAGGATCCATTTATTTCAAACCTCATGGATGATGAAAGACAATTTTTATTTTATTTTCTTTAGATATCAATATCTAAGAAAAAATTAACTTGTTGCTAAAGATATTTATAGTATACAAGTGACCAAAAACTCAAAAGACATCTATCAATCAGTCAATCTATCAGCAAGTATTAATTTAGGATTTTTATATATCAAGCCTAGTATAAATTCAGTAAATCTCAAGACTTCTCAATAAAATCCAAAATCTGTTTGTTTGTGCTTTTAGGGAAAAGGGTGATGGGGAGGTACAGTAGCTTTAAGATCAGATCTCTATGTCCTTCAGTCTGGAAATTCAGTAGCCATTCAAAAGCCTAATTCTAATGCTGATCACTAGAAGTATTAACCTGCTCCACTTTTTCTAGCTAGTCTAGTTTACCCCTCCTTGGGCAGCCTTCTATTCCCAAAAGCTTATCGTATTAATACATACATCTGATTGACTTTAACCTTATTGCAACTCAGAATTCCTGAACTCAATTTAATCAATCTCAGCCTCCCCCATTAACAGTGATTATAAAAAATGTATCATGGCTTTCTCAGCTTGACTTGACTTGTAAATTCATCTCTGCCTCTTCTAGTCCAAACTCCAAAAGGGTATAAAAATGATTTTCTCTAAATGTAAAGCTAACCACATCACTCTACTATTCAGGAAAATTCAATGACTATTATCTCCAGGATCAAATAAAAACTCATTTGAAGTAGTAAAACTTCTTCCCTAGTCTTTTGATACTATTTGATTTTATCTTTATCAACTACTAAAGAAATTTTGAGATTTCTTAAATTTGATGATCTTTTGACATGACCAGGTCCACCACTAGAGCAGATGACATAACATTTTTGTATTATATTCGCTCTAAATTGCTAATGGCACCAGATTTGGGTGAGAGCAAATATGTAACCCCCTCTGAACATATTTCCAAAAGCACCCAAGTGAGTGCAGTGGGTTTTTTACCCCAAATATAAGGAATTCCAGTACCAGCTCTATCAGTTTCCCAAACTTTGCTTTGATGATCTGCTAATTCTCTGATATCATAAGGTTGTCACCTTTTTTTTTTTCTTAAGTTGGTATAAACCAAATTCACATTATCTGGATGAATTGGAACCTTAAATAAAGCAGATAAGATCATATTTTTGCCAGATGTTTTCCCTTTTAGGAATACATGGAGATTAAATGATGGCAGGCACAATGAGACCATGATCTGTTCCACTTCCCCCTTCCCCATGGCACCCATGGGAAAATAAAATACTTTTATTTATTTTGTTTTGTTCTGTTTTCCCCAAAACTGTCTTAAGTATATGAGTCATTCCACATTGAACATTTATTCTTTAGAAATGTATAATATTGATGTAATGGATTATGGCACAATGGATAAAACTTCTCTATTTCATTTTTTAAAGCTGTCCTGATTGTTTTAGCATCATGATGCATTTCTTCCCTTTCCCTACTCCCAGATCCAGCCAAACTGGTTTTCCTTCTCTTCCTTACACATTGTAATTGAACTCCCATTTCTCTGCTTTTGTAGGAGCCATTCTCCATGCTGGCAATATACCCTCTTCTTACTTCTTATTTATAAGGTGTTTTTTTTTTTTTAACTTTAAGATACAACATAGGACTTCCAGCCAAGATGGCGGCAAGGAGGCACACAGCTGTGAAAGCTCCGCATTTTCTCTCAGAATCCATCTCATTACAAGCCTCTGAATTAATGCCTGACTGAAAAAAAAACCCACAATCAGTTACCAAGAGAAGACATCCTTGAGATTCACCAGGAAAGGTCTATTTTTGTTCGAGGGCGGCATGGTTTTAGATCGGGCACAGGCTGAGGGCAGGCAGCGGCAGCAAGAGCTCGGCAGGCAGCTCACAGCCAAGCAGACAGGAGGGGGTTGGGGTGTGATCTCAGCCGTCTCTGCGGGGAGAGCTTCGCTACAGGATTGGATACTTTGCCCTGGCAGCAGGTCAGTAGCCCAGCAGAGAAGCTAAAAACACCGGGGGTGAAGAATACAACCCCAAACAGCTGGAGTTCCTTGGGACCGGCCACCCCTCCCCAAAGTGTCTCAGCACGCTCTCAGAGTCTCAGAGCGCAGGCCCAACACAGTCCTGCTAGTGCCTCGCTGCTGCCCCCTCAGTCTGTAGAGGAAGCTTGGTAACTCCACCCAGCCCCTCCCCCCAAAAAGCAGACTCCATTTGGGGTTTTTTTCCTTTTTTTTCCTTTGCTAGTTTGTCTCTGATTCCTCTCTGACAAAATGAGCAAAAAGTTAAAAGGACTTTAACGATTGACAGCTTTTATACGGACAGAGAACAGACTCTAAACCCTGAAGAGACTAAAAACAGATTATCTTCAGGTGAATCCCCACAAGAGGAGATCATCTGTTCCTCAGCACAGATGAATCTCATAGAAGAAATTAAAAAGGCTCTCACAAGAGAGCTAGAAGAAAAATGGGAAAAGGAGAGGGAGGCTTGGCAAGAGAGTCTGGAGAAGTCATCACACTCACTTAAAGACAGAATGGATAAAGAAATAAAATCCTTGAAAAATAGGATTAATGAACTGGAAACAGAAAATAGTTCACTAAAGAATAAAATTGGCGAAATGGAAAAACATTCCATAGAACAAATTAGACAATTAGAAAAAGATGTAAAAAAAGTGAGTGAAGAAAACACTTCATTTAAATAAGAATAGAACAAATGGAATTGAATGACTCGAGGAGACAAGAAGAATCAGTCAAGCAAGACCAAAAAAACCAAACAATGGAGAAAAATGTGAAATACCTTCTGGGGAAAACAACAGACCTGGAAAACAGGTCTAGGAGAGACAATCTGAGAATCACTGGACTCCCAGAAAAATACGATGAAAAAAAGAGCCTGGACACTATTTTCCAGGAAATTATCAAAGAGAACTGCCCAGAAGTCATAGAAACAGAGGGTAAAATAGACATTGAAAGGATTCATCGATCACCCACTGAAAGGGATCCTAAAATCAAAACACCAAGAAATATAGTGGCCAAATGCCAGAACCCTCAAACAAAGGAAAAAATACTTCAAGCGGCTAGAAAAACCCAATTCAAATATAAAGGAGCCACAATAAGGATCACCCAAGATCTAGCAGCATCCACATTAAAAGATCGAAGGGCCTGGAATATGATATCGAAAGACTAAGGAACTCGGTGTGCAAACCAAAATAACTTACCCTAGCCAGAATGAGCATCTTTTTCCAGGGAAGAAGATGGTCATTCAACGAAAATAAGTGAATTTCACCTATTTTTGGTGAAAAAACCAGAACTTAACAAGAAGTTTGATCTGCAAATATAGAACTCAAGAAAAACCTAAAAAGGTAAAAAGAAATCTTGGGAACTATATTTATTCTGTAAAGATGTATAAAAAATACATATATATCTTGTTCTAGAAATTAGAGGTGGAAAGGACATTGTATCAGAAAGAGGGTAAAGTGGGGTACTATATCTCACAAAGAGGCAAAGGAAACCTATTATATCTGAGAGAAAGAATGGAGGGGATGAATACAGTGGGTATTTTACTGCCATAAGAATTGACTTTAAGAGAAAAAATGTTAGACACATTCAATATATGGTGAAACTTCTCCCATCTCATTGAAAAGTGAGAAAGGAAAAGTGAAAAGGGAAGGAATAAGCTAAGCAGAAGGGATTACAGAAACTGTGAGGAAAGGAGTAAGATAGGGGGAGGA